>NC_141685.1:1298624389-1299224389 GCF_964263255.1 Lissotriton vulgaris | reverse complement strand
TATTGATGGTTGTCAGTACCCCTTTAAGATGGCCACCAAGCATGGGTTACTGGGCACAACCATGGGGATTAAGGCCTTTTGCTGCTGATCTCCCAGGGCCCGACGTACTGTGGATTTTGAGAAACTGGGCTAAGTACCCCTTATGCATGTGATTCTCACGGTAGGCATGGTCCAAGCAGTCCAAGGCTCCCTCAGGGGGCAGATGTGGATACAGGGGAGTGAACACAGACTCACAACTCAAAATGCACAGAGCAACAGCAATAACTAATTGTCCAGCCAAATACTCACATTTTAGAAAAACCGAAGTATGTACTACTGCCGCTTGAAAAAATACAACATTCATAAATAAGTACACAATCCCCCTGAGGTGAGGGCTCTAGTGTTTTTTGGTGGTTCCCTGTCCCACTTCCTCATTGCGTTAGAGGTAGAGTTAGTGGTTTTTCCCCATTCACTATTAGCACCATCCAGGGTATGCCCCGCTAGTAGTCCAAGTCATGTTCCAGCGCCAATCAGCAGCAGGGACTGAAATTATTCCTACCCATACTTAGCAGGATCAGAGCAACTGGAATTCATTAACCAGCCCCTACCACAGGCACTGGAGCAGAAGCAAATGATTCTGATGAGTTTGCTGCAAGCGACTCCAAACAGGTACCTCTCAGCAGTCAGAGAGTCTGCACATGCAGTCGCACCTCCGCAGCGACCAAAGGTTCTCAACAGCTCCTCTTTACCGGGTAAGTCTCTGATTCCTGCTGTGATCGGGGTGTAGGGGGTGATGATACCTAGCTCCTGGTGCGAGTCAATGTCCCAGACAAGTGCACAGGGTCCACAGTGGCCTCACTCCTCTTGGCAAGGATTACAACAAGGTCACATAACTTGCTGGTCCTTGTGACCCTCTCTAGCATGAGGGATCACCGAATCCTTACAGTGCATGGGCTCCAGCCCAATCGGCACAGTAAAGCCCCTGGTGGTTGCCCCTACTGGCATATGGGGTCGCAGCCTACTACCGTACACAGGCTACGGCCTGTTACCACATGTCAGTCTTTTCAAGGCAGCCCCTTCTAACATCCAAGGTCGCCTCTTTCTGACTACGCACTGGTTCCTGCCTGAATGGTGCAGCATTGCACAAGGCTCAATTTATGTCATTTCTCCGCTGGCATAGGGACAATGCCAACTTTGTTCTGTACACAGGCAACAACACAATTGGTGCAGCAACCGTCCCCTCACATCTCGCAGATGGAGTCCACTTGACAAGGCTCCTCACTGGACCTCGATCCCTTGAACGCTCTCCTCTTCCTCACAGGACACACTGGTATTGGCAAGCAGATCGACACTGGTGTTTCAGGCTCCTGGGCAGGTGGTCTTGGATTCCCTGGGTGAAGTCCCCTCACCCAGCAGAGAGACTAGCAGGCCTTGGCCCCAGTTCTGGTCGCAGGCAGAAATCTTGCAGAGTTTCCATGCCTCACACCACCTGTCTGGCTGCTTGACAGGTAAAATTTTTTGTATTCTCAAGGTCCCCTTTTATAGTTCATTTCCAGACACCAAATTTAAATTAGAGTATGAGTCTTTGAAGTTTATGTTGGGGGACTGCTTCTTTGGAAGTGCCCACTCCTGTGCCCTATTCTTTCTCTTGAAAGCAATCTGTCACAACAAGACCGTCCCCAAAGCACAACACAGGCCATGGAAGTGACTAGAGTTCTCACCTGGATGGCAGCCATAGGTATATGTGTTTCAATAGGTTTTCCTAGGGCCCCAGACCTATGCTTTATGATTCTTTTATAAGCCTCATATATTTCCAGAGATGTTTCACTCAATCAAAGACCACCCTTTGAAGTGCACTGGGGAAGCATGTCTCTACCCTCTCCTGTATGTGTACCACTAAGTTTACAGAAATACAGCAATACACAAATCTGTCTAGGGAGATTTCTCTCCATCCTCTCTGTGTTTCACCATGCAGGCCTGGGTCTCCCAAAATGGGTAATACAAGGCTACTCCTGATGAGAGGTAGACCCCCCAGTGCACTGCGTAGAAAAGACACACAGGTCTAATGATATAAAGCAGACTTCATATGCAAGTTCAATCCAAAAGATTTACTGATTCATCATGATTTGGTCCGTATACATTATGTTCATGTATGGGTCATCGTGATCCAAATGTAAGTATTATTTATCATCAACAGAATAACAGTCCGAAATTCACAGATCCCAATGCATTTCGGGCTAAAACAAAGCCCTTCCTCAGGGGATAGCTCTACAAACAAAAGAAATACCATAATCAGATCTCATGCACGTGCCATCTTAAACCAAAAAGATAACCCATAGGGGGTAACATGCACATAAAATGAAACATGGGGTGTGCTCAATATAACAACCAAACTTCCCACTGTGCGTGTATCCAGAATGAAAAGCGTGTAAAACGTAGAAACAGTATGACAGAAAGATCATCTTAACGTGCAGGAAGGCAAGTGCCCTCCGTTATACATGAAGCTAGAAATAGCCTCGTGAAGATGGACTGATGAACCCAGTGACCCCATATGAATCCCAGATAGAAAGCCAATAGTATAACCAAAACAGCGTTAAAGAACCCATTATCCAAAGATGTGACCAGGCTATATCACACGCGGTTAGCAAGGCAGCGAACGAAAGCTAAAAACAATAAACGGGTCCCCAACAGGAGGTACTCACGATATGCGCTGGAAACGCAATCGAAATTAAACATGCAGGATCACGAAGCAAACGCGCCGAGGGTGAAACCGATATAGAAGCATGCGTGTAAACACAAAAGATGGACTGTGAGTCACATAGGTGCGAGCGCCATCTTGGAATGGTGAAACCAACATTCAACAAGTAAAACGAAGGAATACTCTAAAACATAAAGGACAGAATACCATGGTAAAATAAAACACAAAGGAAACACAGTGTGGAAACACATATGAGAACAAAAGGAAGACGCACAATAATCGTAAAAGTGACAAACACGTGTGGTATGAAAAACAGTCATAAAGATTCACAAATAACATAGAAATTCCATGCGATCATTGAGCCCGTGCGGCTGCATGGTCGCCATGTAACGAATCCAGAAGTTTTCCCTCTTCAATAAAGTTTTTTTGTTGTCGTGTGTCACTGGAACCTGTTCCAAAATGAGAAATTTCAACTCATGTCTCAATTGATGCGCGTTAAACGCATCGTTACAACTCCAGAGACCTGCAAGGTCGAAATGAATAACATGGTTGAGAGGTTTAAGGCTCGTGGCTATCCGCCACAAACTCTACAAAAGGCAGTTACCCGATGTGGGAACATAACCCGTGACGAATTACTACAGGCACGCACCAGAACTGAGAATTCCAGAATGGTAGTAGTATCCAAATACTCGAACTTGAGTAAACAGTTCAAAAACATCATTGTCAAACACTGGACACTACTGAGTTTGGAACCTGATTTCCAGGGAGCCTTCACACAACAACCCATGTTTGCATACACTAGGGGAAGAAACTTGAAAGAAATGCTATGCAAACCCAAATCCGATGGTCAACCTGTCACCTACAAGGGCCTAGGCCCTTGTTATAATTGCAGTAACTGTAATAATTGCATCCAGGGGAATGTCGTCAACCACCCCATGAAGGGTTATCCTATAAAATTACAGGTGAATGCTACATGCAATTCTATGAATGTCATCTACCTTTTGAAGTGTCCATGTGGCAAGTGTTACGTTGGACACACCGAACGGAAAGTCAGGACACGCTTGTTGGAGCATAAGAGCAACATAAGGACAGGCAACATAAGATCTACCGTTGCTGCACACTTTCTGGAACACAATCACACTGTTGCACAGTTGAAATTTCTCATTTTGGAACAGGTTCCAGTGACACACGACAACAAAAAAACTTTATTGAAGAGGGAAAACTTCTGGATTCGTTACATGGCGACCATGCAGCCGCACGGGCTCAATGATCGCATGGAATTTCTATGTTATTTGTGAATCTTTATGACTGTTTTTCATACCACACGTGTTTGTCACTTTTACGATTATTGTGCGTCTTCCTTTTGTTCTCATATGTGTTTCCACACTGTGTTTCCTTTGTGTTTTATTTTACCATGGTATTCTGTCCTTTATGTTTTAGAGTATTCCTTCGTTTTACTTGTTGAATGTTGGTTTCACCATTCCAAGATGGCGCTCGCACCTATGTGACTCACAGTCCATCTTTTGTGTTTACACGCATGCTTCTATATCGGTTTCACCCTCGGCGCGTTTGCTTCGTGATCCTGCATGTTTAATTTCGATTGCGTTTCCAGCGCATATCGTGAGTACCTCCTGTTGGGGACCCGTTTATTGTTTTTAGCTTTCGTTCGCTGCCTTGCTAACCGCGTGTGATATAGACGGGTCACATCTTTGGATAATGGGTTCTTTAACGCTGTTTTGGTTATACTATTGGCTTTCTATCTGGGATTCATATGGGGTCACTGGGTTCATCAGTCCATCTTCACGAGGCTATTTCTAGCTTCATGTATCACGGAGGGCACTTGGCTTCCTGCACGTTAAGATGATCTTTCTGTCATACTTTCTACGTTTTACACGCTTTTCATTCTGGATACACGCACAGTGGGAAGTTTGGTTGTTATATTGAGCACACCCCATGTTTCATTTTATGTGCATGTTACCCCCTATGGGTTATCTTTTTGGTTTAAGATGGCACGTGCATGAGATCTGATCATGGTATTTCTTTTGTTTGTAGAGCTATCCCCTGAGGAAGGGCTTTGTTTTAGCCCGAAATGCATTGGGATCTGTGAATTTCGGACTGTTATTCTGTTGATGATAAATAATACTTACATTTGGATCACGATGACCAATACATGAACATAATGTATACGGACCAAATCATGATGAATCAGTAAATCTTTTGGATTGAACTTGCATATGAAGTCTGCTTTATATCATTAGACCTGTGTGTCTTTTCTACGCAGTGCACTGGGGGGGTCTACCTCTCATCAGGGGTAGCCTTGTATTAGTCTTTCATTACACGCTGACCGGTCCAGACAGCGTTTACCCCTGGCGCACGCCTTATTGCTTAACCCTGTTGGAAACTGGATTAGTAACAGCTGTGCAAATACCTCTTTCATTCTTTGTGAGTCTCCCAAAATGGGACCAGGGATTTTAATGTATTGTACCATCCACAGGAACATATACACCCAGTACATGTATACAACCCACACACACTACACAGCACTGTATACCTCATGTACTGTATCACTGATAAGAACACATACTGATAAGCATACACACATGCAGTGCACAGTACTATATCTTCCATGTATTGAACCACTCATAGACACACATACACCCAACACATGCACTCACCATGCACACACTGCTCATTACGGCATTATCCATGTATTGCCAGGCACACAGACACCCAGGGCAGATTCACCAGTCTAGCGCACCCCCATACTGTCTAAGCAGTAAAACTTGCTCCCACTTCAGCACCAGGGATAGGCCGTACAACACTGCACCTGGGCCTTACAAACCAGGTAAAAATCATCCGACTGTCCGATCCTGGTCCTGGGACCGACCTCACCCTCATTGGGTTCTACTGAACTCAACCTGCAAGTGACTGATTGTCATTAGTCCATTTCCTTATTGACCGCAATGTTAAAGTTTCGCAGGAGTGAAATGCTTTGATTAATTTTTTCATTTAAAAATCCATAACTCTGGTTATACTCATCCAATTGTGTTTTTTTGGTATCTAAACTTATATATTAACCAGCTTTATTTTTATAAAGTGTTGTCATATTTCCTTTAAGTTGGGTCAATTACTTATCATTAATGTTAGTACCCTGAAATGCTTAACACATGTTCCTATAGTAAAGCCTGACTGCTCTGTGTCACACTACCAGAACTGAGCTAGAGATGTATTAGTGCGACTCCAAAGGACCTATTTGGTGTAACATGATAATATTAGATAGTGAAGCCTAACCAGCCTCACTGTATATATAATAACCCACTTTCCTACAGGGAGGACATGGCCTGACAGTTAGGCTGGACTGTTCTCATGAGAAGCAGGGTCAAGACTGATTTGGGTTCAAACTGACGTGGTACGGTAGGTAAAAAATAATAATGCATTGGGATGCGGTCTGAGTGCTTGCCAGTGGCTGAGATTACACAATGCTCAGCCACCCCATTGTCACCTGAGTCTAAGGTAGGCTTTTGTGGTGGGTGTGGATGTACATTCAATAGTGTGTGTATGTAGTTGGTGTGTATTGCTATATGTGACAAAAATGGGCAGTACACATTACCTACATGTACATTTTGACAATACCACCATGGCCTCCCTCTGTCAGTACTCTGCCGGCAGCACAACAGAAACATCTAAATCAGCTCAGCGTAATCCCACCTGCATAACAGCAATGGAATACTGTTAGCAAACAGAGAAGACTGCTGCCGCGGCGGTCTCCTGTCTGTTGCCGCAATATCTAATTACGCTGAGTGGACCGCCATCAGCTTGATGGAGTACTTGGTGGTAGTTCCACCAAGATCTAAGTCAGGCCCTAAGTATTATACTGTCACAGTCTGGAGTGTTAATGGTATGGAGAATGAATATTTTACTGCCACGGTCTAGTATATTGAAGGTTTGATTACTGAGTATTACACTGTTACAGTGCAGTGTATTGAAGGTATAAATACAGAGTAATATACTGTTACAGTCTGGTCTGTTGAATATTATACTGTCACAGTCTTTTGTATTAATGGTATAGATAAAGTATTATACTGTCACAGTCTGGTGTATGAAGGGTACAGATACTGAGTATTATACTGTCACAGTCTGGTGTGTTGAGTATTATATTGTCACAGTCTTTTGTATTTATGGTATAGATACTAAGTATTACATTTTAACAGTCTGGTGTATTGATGGTATAGATACTATGTATTAAACTATTCAAATTTAGTGTATTGATGGTGTAGGTACTGAGTATTATACTGACACAGTCTTTTGCATTGATGGTATAGATAGTGAGTGTTATACTGTTGCTGTCTGGTGTGTTGAGCATTATACTGTCATCATATTGAGTAGTGACGATATAGATACTGAGTATTATATTGTCACAGTCTTTTGTATTGGTGGTATAGATACTGAGTATTATACTTACACAGTCTGGTGTATTAATGGTATAGATACTGAGTATTGTACTATCAACATTTGATGTATTGATGGTTTCTGTAGTAGGGGATCTCTGTGTATAGTCATAATCTATGAATAGTACTGCTCAGGTGCGTGAACCCCGGAGCAATCAAAATAGTCTCTTAAATCGTTTTCTTCTGCAGTCCTGCATAGACACTTCAGAGGAAATGAAAGACAAATAATGCAGCCTGAAACTAACAAGGCTACATTGGTCAGCACTTCATCCTGAAGTGAAAAATGATAGCCAAATAATATAGAAATTTACACATTTTACAGAGTTTCACACATAGAGAAACTCCCCTTCACAAAAATCCTTTATAATGATGGAGAGGAAGGGTTGGACAGAAAAGCGCCATATGCTGCCATTATGTGTCTGGAAAAGGGATACCGTGCCTTTAAGGAACCCTCTAGAGACCCTCGGTATCCTATGATGCACAGCCAAAGGCAAGTTACTATTAGTTATTTTTTCCGGCTCCTGCTAGCAGGACCCTGGAGCATTGAGCTCTACCTTTATTGGTATTACTTCAATTTTTGGAGCTTTTTTGACCTAATTAGTTTTTCATTCGACGTCTGGGGCCTTTATCTTCCATTTGCTTCTTTTTTGAGCTGTTAGTCCACCTCTTTCCTGTCGAAATGCCAGCTTTATTCGACAAGTGCCATGAGTGTGGTAGGAAGAACGCCAAGTCAGACCCACACAGAGTATGCGTACTCTTTCTTCCATCTACACATGTTCCTGATTCCTGTGATATTTGTCAAACTTTCTCTAGGAGGACACTGTGTGACAGGGAGAAGAACCATCTTCAAGGCCTGGAGCAGAGAAGACATCAGGATGCAGGTGGGACCTCTGGGCATGGAGGAACTCTATCTTCTTCCTCTGCCCGTGCATCGGCCTCTGGGGGGCTCTCCAGTCAAGAGAAGGCCTAGAAACAGCACCGGTCCCAGTCGACGTCGATGGCTAAGACGTTGAGAGGTATGACTAATATATGCTCCCCGTAGACCCAGGGCTCTGGGTTGAAGCGACGTCGACGCTCGGCGTCGAGGGGAAGGACGTCGAGACCGCGGACGAGGTCAACATTGAGGACTTCACAGACTACGTCGACACACCATCGTCATCGTGCTGAGTCCCGGAGTCATCTGCGCTCGCCGTCGAGGCGACACCGCCGTTTACCGTCAACGCGAAGATCGATGTCAAGGAGACGATCGACGTCAAGGAGAGATCGATGTCAAGGAGAAGATCAACGTCAGGTAGAGGATCGACATCGAGGAAGGAGTCGAAGTCGCGGCGTATGTCAGCGTCGAAGAGAAAACCGACGCCCAGAACAGTGTCTAGTAGAAGTTCATCCTCTGTGGTAAGCATTTCCACATCAGAGAGTACCCGGTCGCAGTGGCCCCGTGCTCTTCATCTGGGAAGTCGACTTCCAGAGCACCTCCTGCTCGTAAGAAAAGGAGAGTACTACGGTCCTCGGACTCTGACTACTCTCCTTCACGGCCTAGGACACCTACTCCGCCTCCTCCGCCTCTTCCTCAAATACCTCCACCGCTTCCTCCTCTGCCTCCTCTTCCACTTCTGCCACCGCCTCCTCGCCTCCAGAACCGAGGCCATTGATTCCGGCTCAACCTCCGCCTCTTCCGCAACCTCCTGTGCTGGTGGTTCCAGTGGCGCCCAGGAGACCAAGATCACGGGGAGACACCGCTCTCGCAATGGGCGCAGATCTTCGACCAGATCGCGACATCGCCGTTGTAGAGAAGGTTCATGGGTCAGATACACAGACTCTTCCAATGACAGGAGGTATTCACCTACCTTGTCGGACTCTCCGCCAACGAGAGTTTCACCAGTGGATGACATTGTGACGTTCCAGGATGTGCTGCTGAGGGGAGCAGCGAAACTAGGGATAACACTGACGGTGCCTACCCCGTCCACCTCTGTCATATTCGAAACGCTGCAGGGTAGGCACCTCTCTCGTCCGTTACTAGTGTTGGTGCCAGGGTTGGAGGAACCTGCCATGGAGCTGTTCCTTACGCCTGCTTCGGTGAAGTCTGCTCCATCTCGACTGGATTCGGATCCGGCATTTCCGAGAATGGACCCTGCACCGGACTCGGTCATTTTGACAGCAACCAAGAAGCAACATTCTACTGCTCCTTTGTCTACGGTCCCTCCAGACAAGGAGAGGCGCCAAATGGATTCGGCAGGAAGGAAGGTCTGCAGTATAGCGGCCACTTCCATAAAAGCAGCAAGTTCAACTGCGCTTTTGGGTCGCTATGACCGGTCGCTATGGGAGTCACTTCAACAATTCATTGAGCTCCTCCCCAGGAACAGAAGGGAAGATTTTCAAGAAATCTTGAATGAAGGCATGATGTTTCCAACCAAATCATCAGCGCGGCTGCAGACACCTCTCTCCTGGCAGCTCATGGGTACTGCCACGGGGTGAACTTGAGACGCCATTCCTGGTTGCGACTTACCTCCCTGAAACCGGAGGCGCAACAGCAGATTGCCAATTTGCCCTTCTCAGGATCCACCCTGTTTGGGACCCATGCGGATGAAGAAATGGCCCGCATGAAGGCGGAAGTTGAAACGCTGAAGGCTGTCGGCTTGGAGAAGCCGAAAGAGCAGCGGAAGTCTTTCCGTCCATACCAAAGCTACTACTCCTCCCAGCAATTCCACCGAGGGCAGGGTTGCCAAGCTAGACAACAGCAACAGCTACAACAACAATACCAGAGGCAGCCCTTCCAGAAGCGTCAGAGGGGCAGAGGCAACCAGCAATCCGCATCGGGGAATAAGGGCCCGGCTGGGTCTAAGCCCTGAGGGATTACTTCCCCCCTCTCCAGTGGGGGGAAGCATTCAGAATTACCCGGCAGAGTGGAGAAAAATTACTTAGGACAAGTGGGTGCTGAATATTGTTTGCAATGGATACAGTCTACGTTTTCTAAGCCCTCCTCCAGCGATACCACCGGTTCGCTCGCAGTACCTGTTGCACGAACTTCAAGCGGAGGCCGATACCCTGTTAAGAAAAAGGGCAATAGAAAGCGTCCCTCTGTTTCAAAGGGGAAAGGGTCTATACTCAAGGTTCTTTCCTGTGCGCAAAAAGGACAAAAACAAGTTCAGATCCATTCCGGATTTGCAACATGCTAACAAATGGATTCGGAGGGAGAAATTTTGCATGCTGTCCTTGCAACAGATTTATCCTCAGCTGCATCGAGGAGACTGGCTTTGCGCAATAGATCTGCAGGATGCGTACTTCCATGTGCCCATTGCACACAAACATCGGAATTTCTTGCGTTTCCTAGTCGGCAACAACCACTATCAGTAAACCGTACTTCCGTTTGGTCTGAGATCTGCACCCAGAACATTTTCGAAATGCATGGTGGTGGTGGCGGCACACCTGAGGAAGAAAACGGTGTTTGTCTACCCGTACTTGGACAACTGGTTGATCAAAGCCTCCACCTTCCATGAAGCGCAATAGCATTTCAACAGGACGGCTGTTCTGTTGAACCAACTGGGTCTGCACATCAACATGTCCAAGTCTGTCTCGACTCCTGTTCAGTGTCTGCAGTACTTGGGAGCCTCCATCGATACTCTCAGAACAAGCGTGTGTCCTTTGGAGGAGCTACGCTTATCGATCCTTCGGAAGGCTCAGACTCTCATGTCCGTTCCTTCAACGACGGTGAGGACAGTGTTGTCTCTCCTGGGGTCGATGGCTTCTTGCATCTTCCCCACACCACATGCACGCCTCCACATGATACCGCTGCAGGAATGTCTGGAGGATCAATGGGACCAGAAGAGAGGGAGGTGGGAGGACAGGATCACACTGTCTCAGCACCCTCAGCAGTCCCTGAATCGGTGGTGTTCAGCATAGAATCTCCTCAAGGTGGTTCTATTCCACAAGGACATTCCAATACAGACCATTGTGACGGATGCTTCTCTCCAGGTCTGGGGAGCGCATTCGGACCATCTGCAGATCCAAGGTACGTGGTCACAGGCGGAGTCCACGTACATATAAATTTTCTGGAACTCAGATCTGTTCATTTGGCACTGAAGGCCTTTCATCCGTCCTTCCGGACCAACTCCCTGCTTGTACAGATGCACAATACGACCACAATGTATTACCTCAACAAGCAGGGAGGCTCGAGATTGCGCACACTGTCTCAGGAAGCGCAAGCGATCTGGCACTGGCTGCTAGCCAGAGGACTGACGATAACGGCTACCCATCTTCCAGGTGTGCAGAATGCTCAGGCGGACGCTCTATACTGTATTTTAGGCTTCCAAGGTTGTCATGAGGACTCACCCTAAGTTTCTCCCTAAAGTGATATCTGATTACCATGTCAACCAGACGATCACATTACCGACATTTTTTCAACATCCTTCCTCTCCGTGCAGAGGTCCCTTCATTCACTTGACGTGGGTGTTGAAATTCTACTTGGATAAGACCAAAGACATTCGTAGGTCGGATCAGTTGTTTCTGAATTACGGTTCAGTCAGGACTGGGCTTGCCACCTCCAAACAGTCCATATCTAGATGGATTGTGTCCTGTATACAACTATGCTACCAGAAGGCTAACAAGACTCTAGGGGTAAGCCTAAGGCTCATTCGACTAGGAGCAAAGCGGCTACAGCAGCTCTGCTACGAAACGTTCCCATTGCAGACATCTGTAGGGCGGCTACGTGGAAGTCTTTCCACACATTTGCGAAGCATTACTGCCTGGATTCTGATGCCAGGACAGATGCGCAAGTTGGGCAGGCTTCGCTGAGGAATTTATTTGCTCAGTAAGGTTTTTCCTTTTAGTTTTCTTCCACCGCTGGATTTGGTTGTTGGATGGGCTTGCCATTCTATACACAGATTATGACTATACACAGAGTTCCCCTACTACAGAAGGAGTAGTTTCTTACCTGTAACTCCAGTTCTGTAGTAGGGGTATCTCTGTTATAGTCATAAGCAACCCGCCCTCCTCCCTGGTAGAAGAATTTTTTTTTCCTGGATGCTACAGGCCTGGCTCTAAGCGACCTTCAAAAAGAAGTGAAAGTAACTTGCCTTTGGCTGTGCATCATGGGATACCAAGGGTCTATGGAGGGTTCCTTAAAGGCAAGGTCTCCCTTTTCCAGACACATAATGGCAGCCTATGGGGCTTGTCTGTCCAACCCTTCCTCTCTATCATGATAAAGGATTTTTGTGAAGGGGAGTTTCTCTATGTGTGAAACTCTGTAAAATGTGTACATTTCTATATTATTTGGCTATCCTTTTTCACTTCAGGATGAAGTGCTGGCCAATGTAGCCATGTTAGTTTCAGGATACATTATTTGTCTTTCATTTTCTCTGAAGTGTCTATGCAGGACTGCAGAAGAAGACGACTTAAGAGACTATTTTTATTGCTCTGGGGTCCACGCACATGGGCGGGACTATTCACAGGTTATGACTATACACAGAGATCCCCTACTACAGAACTGGACATAGAGGTAAGAAACTACTCCATAGGTACCATGCATTATACTGTCACAGTCTTTTGTATTGATGGTATAGATTCTGAGTACTATACTGTCATGGTTTGGTGTATTGATGATATAGTTACTGAATACTATAATATCACAGGGCCCGATTCACAGAACTAACTTAAGACAAGATCCTAAACTTACTACTTTTGGTATTCACAGAAGTTAGGATTTTGTCTTAAATTTGTCTTAAGACAAACTTAAGACAGATTTAAGACAGACTTAAGACAGACTTAAGCCAGACTTAAGTTAGGAATTTGTCTTAAGTCTGTCTTAAGCCTGTAAGTCTGTCTTAAGTTTGTCTAAAGTATGACTTAAGCCTGTCTTAAGACTGTCTTAAGTCTGTCTTAAGTTTGTCTTAAGACAAACATAAAACAAAATCCTAACTTCTGTGAATATCAATAGTAGTGAGTTTAGGATTTTGTCTTAAGTTAGTTCTGTGAATCTGCCCCACAGTCTGTGGCGCTGAAGCTATAGATACTGAGTATTACATTGTCACAGTCTGGTGTGTTGAGTATTATACTACACAGTCTTTGGTATTGATGGTATAGCTACTGAGTATTATACTTACACAGCCTGGTGTATCAATGGTATAAATAACAAGCTTTAAACTATCAGAATTTTGTGTATTGATGATAAAAGTACCAAGTATTATACTGTCAGAGTCTTTTATATTGATGATATAGTTACTGAGTATTATAATGTAACAGTCTGGTGTATTGAAGGTATAGATACTGAGTATTACACTGTCACAGTAGTCTGGGGTGTTGAGAATTATACTGTCACAGTCTTTTGTATTGATGGTATAGGTAATGAATCTTATACTGTCACAGTCTGGTGTGATGATAGTATAGATACTGAGTATTACACTGTCACAGTAGTCTGGGGTGTTGAGAATTATACTGTCACAGTCTTTTGTATTGATGGTATAGGTAATGAATCTTATACTGTCACAGTCTGGTGTGATGATAGTATAGATACTAAGTGTTATACTGTCACAGTCCAGTATGTTTGTTGTACAGATACTGAGTGTTATTCTTTTTCAGTCTGGTGTGTTGATAACATTTACTGTGTTTACTGCCACAGTCCGGTGTTCTGATGGTAAAGATACTGAGTATTACACTGTCACAGTAGTCTGGTGTGTTGATTATTATACTATCGCAGTCTTTTGTATTGATGGTATAGATAATGAGTGTTATACTGTCACAGTCCGGTGTGTTGATGGTATAGATACTGATTGTTGTAATTTCACAGTCCGGTGTGTTGATGGTATAGATACTGAGTGTTGTACTTTCACAGTCTGGTGTGTTGATGGTATAGATACTGAGTGTTGTACTGTCACTGTCCGGTGTGTTGTTGGTATAGATAGTGAGTGTTGTACTGCCACAGTCCGGTGTGTTGATGGTATAGATACTGAGTGTTGTACTTTCACAGTCTGGTGTGTTGATGGTATAGATACTGAGTGTTGTACTGTCACAGTCCGGTGTGTTGATGGTATAGATACTGATTGTTGTAATTTCACAGTCCGGTGTGTTGATGGTATAGATACTGAGTGTTGTACTTTCACAGTCTGGTGTGTTGATGGTATAGATACTGAGTGTTGTACTGTCACTGTCCGGTGTGTTGTTGGTATAGATAGTGAGTGTTGTACTGCCACAGTCCGGTGTGTTGATGGTATAGATACTGAGTGTTGTACTTTCACAGTCTGGTGTGTTGATGGTATAGATACTGAGCGTTGTACTGTCACAGTCCAGTGTGTTGATGGTATAGATACTGAGTGTTGTACTTTCACAGTCTGGTGTGTTGATGGTATAGATAATGAGTGTTGTACTGTCACTGTCCGGTGTGTTGTTGGTATAGATACTGAGTGTTGTACTGTCACAGTCCGGTGTGTTAAAGGTATAGATTCTGAGTGTTGTACTGTCACAGTCCGGTGTGTTGATGGTATAGATACTGAGTGTTGTATTGTCACTGTGCGGTGTGCTGATGGAATAGAGACTTAGTATTATACTGTCACAATCTGGTGTACTGGTGGTCCCTACTCTCCTTCTTTCTCTGCTCCTTTCTTCAGCCCCGACTGTCCCTCCTCACGCCTCCATCAGTATTTCATCCTGTAATGGGAACGGCTTCTTTGCTGGAGCCCTGGTGCGGCTCTGCTTGTCAGATTCATGCGGACGGAGGGTTTAGCATTTGGCTGTGTTCATGTGCACAGCTGGAGTCTTTCTCTCCTTCTGAAGATCACATCTCGGCCTCAGCGCTTGATTCTGGTCTGCCTTGTCAGAAGCAGACAGTAAGGGCCGAAGGTCCGGCATCTCTGTCTGGAGGCCAGGCAGAGAATGAGGTCATCTATCCCTCTGGGAGCCGTGAATTCTTCCAGACCTGTCCCAACTGCCCAGATGCTGGGTATCTGATGTCCACATGTGACTGATGACTCAATCAAATGGTGGAAATGTGCAGCATAAATGATGAGTAGTTCTTCATTAAATGCATAAAAACCCCTTCACCCCAACTGCTTGGGCACTCCGCCACTCACCCGACAGTCCCTCCACATGTAGGGGTAACACCTTGTAAATTTAAGAAAGGATTGCCTCTGAATTTCAATTTATGAGATTTCAAAGAAACATTGTAGTCATTTGAAGTGTGATCTTTGTAAGCCGAAGATGCAGTCACTAACTTTTCTGAAAGTTTTCAGCTTTCGCAGATGTGCTCCTGCCCATTCCCACAGGGTGCATCAAAGAGTCCGGTTATTAGTAGTGTAGCCCTTATGGAACCCCCTACCCCACACACAGGCTCCAGTAGGGCACACAGGGACTGTCCCCAGGCATTGGGAAAGAAAACACTGGTCTCCAATATCAGACAGGTCCGGGGGCTCCGCCCATACCCACAATATTTCAAAGGGGTAGGTTCAACTCCTGTTTCCACCCTGAACACTCATTTTGGTTCTGGAAGGCAGCGCGAAATCTGTCCAGCTAGGGGTTTGCACAGTCAGTCTGGTGTCTGGGTACCTTTTTTGCAAGGCGAGCATTGGTTGCTCTCTGTGGTATTTGGCCAGGAGCCACTACTCAGACATAACAGTCACAGGCCCGGAACAGAATGTGCACTGGCAAAGGATGATGTGTTTCGGGCTCGCTGGTGAGATGTGATTGACATGCTTTATAATAATGTTCATATGGTGGTTACTGTTTCTGCTAAAAAAATTAATTGCCCAGATGTTGGCCCTATTCTTGCTGTGCCTTAGCTACCAAGCTGTCTCACTGACCAGTTCCACACGCGACTCCACATGATGTTATGGCTCTGATGACATCATGCGGAGTTGTGTGCAGATCCATTCCATTGTGACATCCTCGTCGACGTAGGAGAGCTAAGGAGAAAAGTTTCAGTGGTGGAATGCTGCACTATGGAATAATTCAAAAGGTGCGGAATCCACAGGCAGATACTGTATCCATCAGAAAAATCGCTAACAAAGGTAAGTAACTTGTTCATTTGGCAAGCCAGTGATATTCAGTTTACAATCCTCACAAGTATGGCTGGTTGGTATGTCCTTTCTGAGTTTTCAAATTGTGGTCTACTTTTCACAGCAGATGTCAGCGAAAAGCATTACCTCACCACTTTGATATATCCAGGCTGGTCAATCCCTTTGGCAAAATCCCCTTTCACTCCCTTTTAACACCCTTGGCTGCTAAATTGATGGGGTCTGACAGTAAGCTACACATTGCTGACAAGTCACAGTGAGCAGTAGATGTCTACCATAAGAATACGTATTTCTGTTTTCAACCCTTAAAACCGCAAGCAAAAGCATAAAAACCTATGGCCAAAGAATGGCTAACAAAAAGTTCTCTACCTTGATATGAAAGCAGACAGTAACAGTAATTAGGCTAGCAGTCTCAATTAACAGTATTCTAAGATGGCTAACTCCTTCACCATATAATACAGCCTGTTGCAATAGAGAAAATTGAAACTACCTATAGTGGTGCAAGTATATAAGAAATTAAATGAAAAACCTGAGGGAGGATGGATCAGGCCGAATATCAAAGATGGAAGTGCAAAACATAATATGAGAGGGAGGGTGGAGGAGCAAGGATGAGCCCAAATATTACACTAACATTTCAGTGTTGCAAGCAGAGGCTAAATATATAGTGTTTGCTGGGGGTGTGGGGGCATGGGGTGGGGGGGGGTCGTAGCCTACTGAGATGCCATTGGGACGCTGACGGCACAAGCTACTCGCTGACTGTGATCCTCCTTCCTACTGTAGCAGATATACACACTCCCCAGAGCCTGATTAGGTGCTATTTGAAAAGGATGCTCCCGTAGGGGCCTTTGAAGGCCAGAGGGGCTGCGCCACTGCTGTGGTGGGTGCTGATTCCGTACCGGGCGCAGCCACCTCGATTGCCCAAAATGGTGCCCATGCATCATTGCGAGGGTCTCGTAGGAGGAGAGGCAACTGCACCATGTGTGAGACACGCTTTTCAGCTGGACCAGAGGAGTGCTCCTAGGCCCCTGGAAACCAGTAGGGGTCCTGGTTCCTTAATTTGGCCAATATACCAGGTGGCGAAAGAGCCTGTGAGTAGCTGAAGCCTGCTATCTTGGTGCAGGTGGCCCTGCCCTGTTGTTCCAGGACATTGCCTGACAGAGCAGCACTAGTGTGGACGGCGGTGGGCCCAGATGGCGACAGAAGAGTAGGTGAGCCTGTCTAGGGAGAAAAACATTTCCCACTGTGGAGTGGAAGTAGAGGCTGTGGGCCGCTTGCCTCAGAATTCCTGCAGTGACACTGGATTAGCCAGCCCTTGTACTAATGGTGCTGCTAGAGATTGCTGAGGGGGCCCGCAGAGAGACTACACCGGTGTTTGGCCTTGTATGCGGCTGGCATCAATCTCAGTTAAGGAGCTTGCCCTATCACTGCCTGGGGTCCCTCCCACTTTGGAGGCACGATTTCTATTGCGTGGAAGTAAGGGACTGTGTTCAACCTGAATGGAGTACCACCTGACCTGCTCCTGATTTTTGCTGTGCGGTCCCTCTCCCCACCTTGTTGACTCATGGCAGCCGCGTAACCCTTTATTAGTGTGACTTTCATTTGGTACACCTACATGATTCTACAGACACCTAGGGTAGTGATGTTAACTTTGGTGCTTATGGATTCGGGGGTACTGATGCTAAGCAGCTCCCTGGTGATCTAAGGTTTTCACTGGACAGTATCAGGTGACTCTCTGCTTCTTCCGCCCTACCACCGTACTGATTGAATGTTTGTGGCTGACTAAGTTGCCTTTGGACCTGACCGTATCCTGTCCTGCTGGTCACCTCTACGACGCTGGTCTGTGCATGTGGTTGAAGTAACCCAGTGGGCCCTGAGGGCCTCACAGGAACGGCCCATAACCCTCATTTACATGTAGCAGATTTGACACCTGGGTTACTTGGGCTTTGTGTTTTCCCGGGAACCTTGAGAACTTCGCTGGTGGTTAGCGTCTGATCATGCTACAGTATAGCTTACAGTGGTGCTTCTTTGAATATTCCTGTTTGTGCGGTCAGAGACACCATGGATCACACAAAAAAAGCTGAGGAGGATGCATCCACGAGTGCCTCCCGGGACAGGATGAGTTTGGGCACAAGTGGCAAATACACTTCCTCCCTTGATAGTAATGTGATAAACTCCTGACTGCGGTAGATGCATCTGGGGAACGTCTGGAGGGGAAGAGATTACATAGCAGTAGAACTTGGCCTCATACACGAGGACTTCAGGAAAGTGTCGGAGAGGATTCAATGCATTATGTCTGTGGAGAAGTGTGACTCAATGATTGGAGCGGCAGACCCTGATGCAGAGATCTAGCCCGGGACCAGGGTTCAATTCCCTGCCTCGGCGGGTCTTGGGCTCAAAATTCCACGGACCTGATCATTCTCGCCTTGGTGCCTATTCCAATCATGGAGTCCCACTCTGCAACTCTGGGCAATAGCTTGCTTAATCTCCACAACGGCCCCACAACGCTAAGGATGCCTGGTGTAGTAAATGTTCTCTCTAATGCTCTTCAGTAGTTAGACTGTCCTATGTCATCTGTGACATCATAGAATGCCTGGGTGACTCTCTGGCTCACAGTGTCTCTATCTTCCTGACTGTGGCAGTTGGTCATCTCAGGCTGAGCTGCTGGCCTCCTCCTTGGGGGTGCCCAGGAGTGGACGCCTCACAGGGAAAGCCAGGATGGGTTCCACAGCGGTATTCGTACAAGCGCCTTGAGACCCTTGCGGGTGAGTAGTGCGCTATACAAGTATCAATTTACATTACCACAGTCACTGGCACCAGCTGTACAGTCTACCAATCACTACCTTACAGAACTAGAAGCCCAAATGAGGCGATTAGCTGCTCAGCTGGAGGATTAAGAGGTGAGGGCATGCCAGAATAATATCCAAGTAGTAGGCCTCCCGGAACAAATTGACTGCAGTTCTTTGATGGTCTTCATTGGCTTCAGGAAATTGTTGCTCAGGAGGCCCTATTCAAACATTATAGCCTGGAACAGGCTTACTGTATGCCTGTGCAGCCTCCTCGCCTGGGGACCCTGCCATACCCAGTGATAGCTCGCCTCCTTCACTTCCATGAGCGAGATCATCTTTTGCAGCAGGCCCATGCGCATTGGCCTTTTGTGGTGGAAAATGGCAATGTCTCTTTATTCCCTCACTTTATCCTCCAGGTCCAAACCCAGAGAGCAAAGTTTATCAAAGTCAAGAAGAAGCTGTGTGACCTGGGCTTACTTTATTCCCTACTATTTCTAGCCTGGCTGGGAGTCCATAGGATCAGATGTATTTCTTAACAGATCTGGTGGTGGCCTGGGACTGGTTGGAGTCATACAACCAAACTACTGTACATCCGGAGATGTTGGAGCACTGGAGACCCCCTCCTCCCCAGTGGCAGAGCTCCCGCAGCAGAGGGATGAATCAGCCTACCAGGCTGCAAGCAGCCCTGGAACAGACAAGGGCAGTAAGGACTGTTGCATCTCTTGGGGTAAGCAAGGACTCCATGCAGCAGGCATCCTTGACCTGTTGCAGTTCCACTTCCTACTCGGAGAACACTGTGGTGCCGAGTCTGGAGAATATACTAACGGGGGTTATCCTGGGCACAGCTGAAGAACTTGTCTGACGAATAACTGGTGGGCGATCTCTGAGGAGTGGACCACTGTTTTCCTTGGGTTGTGGAGTACTGGTGGCTGTCGATAACTACTATTTTTTTAATTTGCATGGGCTGGGGGAACTGGGTAGGGGGAGGGTTTGCGCAACTTGTCCTGTTACATTGGGCTGCTTTATTCTTTTCTCTTTCTCCATTTGGAGTTAGTTGTCCCTTCCTCTGCACATCTCACTCTATTATGGAATTTGTTGGTTCCATTGTTGGGCTTTAGTTGACCGCTTAGTGAACCCTGTATTATTCATTGTTTGGACAGGACATTGTATGTCACAGTCCTAGGGGGGTTTTGTTGGTACATATGGCAGCAAATGTTCTTTTGTGTGCTTGGGATGAGTGGCTGGGATGGCTGTTGGGTGCTGGGGATGCTTTGTAGCAGTATGCCTGGACCGGACCACATTGTGACCCAGATTAGACTGGTCACATGGAACGTGCTGGGCCTATCCACCCCCTTTAAATGCTATCATGTTTGAACTTACTTGAAGTTCAGAGGGGTACAGATTGTGTTCCTGCAGGAGACTCACCTTATGGAACCTGAAGGCTTTGCCTTGCATAGGCAATGGAGGGGCCAGTTATATGCCACCACTTACTCACCATTTACGCGGGGAGCACTTGTATGGATCCAGCCCGGGGTGCCCTGCCAGCTACACCGGGCAAAAATATACCTGTATGGCAGGTATGTGTTGGGCTGGGCCGGTTAGATAGTAGAGATGTTGACATATTGAATATTTACACCTCGAATGTGGCCTAACCTGCCTTTCTGACTAGCTTGGCTCCTCTCTTATTGCTAATGGCTCCCCCCTCTGCAAACTGCGCACAGCGCCGGCAAAGAAATTGGAAAATGCTGCCTGTTCTTGGGCTGTCTAGTGGGAGCTGCTAGATAGCTGGAGAGCGCGGAACCCGGACCACCAGGTGTACTCTACCGCTCTGGTTTACGCGCTTTGGAAGTGCGGCTCGACAGAGTTTATTGTTGTGTGGCATTGTATAGTAAAGTAGCTAACCCAGAACACTTGGCAAGGACATAGTCCAACAACTCCCCTTTGCTGTGTTCCTTCACATGGGCTCCTGTGGGCTGATGATCCCTACCTGGCGCTTGGATCCTACAATGCTCAAAGATCAGGCCTTCTGGGTCTCTTTAGGCCGGCAGGTTTCTAGCTATTGGCTTGATAATGTGGGTTTGTTGTCCTCACCATGGATGAAATTGGAGTCAATGAAGGTGGTGGTACGGGGGTTCTGTAGGTCTAACACTATTGGGGTATGGGCTCAGCTGCACTCTGACATACAACCGCAGGAGGCAGTCCTTAGTGGTCTTCCCCGAGACTCCAGAAGGTAGGGAGCTCGTCAAGGAGGAACAGGAGAAACTATTTACCATTGTCCTGCGGCACTTTAATTATAAACCCTACATGACTAGGGCCCATGATGCGAGAGATAGGTCTGGCAAAAATGCTTTCATGGCTTTTACAGAGCGAGGAGAGAGGGCATACTACAGTCCAAGTGGGGAATTTCTCAGGCTGTGATGTCTTTACACAGGAGAGGATTACCCCTTTGGTGCTTAGGACGGCCCCCGGCAGTCACAAATCACGGTGGGCGTATGCTAACGACGGCCGGGGGCAGTCTAAACCCCGCCTGCTCATTAATTCTCCCGCACAGCTGGAGAATTATTGCAGCGCGCAAGGGGTTAAAGCTGCGTTCCTTTATTACTACATAAACATGTACTCCACTAGAACTGGGGTAATTGAAGTTGATATGCTACATTGCAGACTCCTCACTGGCGTCCTTAGACCCTGGGGTGATGGCACAACTGGGTGTGGACATCTCAGACTGGGAAGTCCAGGGCGCAGTTCAAGAGATGGCGAGGGGAAAGGTCCCTGGCTAGATGTACTCCCCATAGAATTTTAGGCGATGTATGCCTTGGATCTTGTACCACAGCTGGTAACCTGGGCATGGGGCGTGATCCCTCCCTCACTGGGTAAGGGCACAATTGTACCTTGCCTGAGAAAGACAAAAACACACTAACTTAGACTACACGATATTGAGTAAGATACTCCTGAACTGGTTAATACCACATATGTGCTCGCTGCTTCATCCTGAAAACACTGATTTTATCCCTACCTGTAGCACCATGCCTAATATCTGTCAGTTGCTGCTCGCCCTGGATCAGCAAAAGCGACTCCCACCGGTTTACCTAGTCATGTCCATAGACAACTGAAAGGCTTTTGATTCGCTTTGATGGAAGTTCTTATAACATAACTTAAGTATTTGTAAAGCGCACGTTCACCCTGAGTTCTCGTGGCACTGAATAACAGATGCTAATTGTTACCCAACTCAATGGTACTCATTTTATCAACCTCAGATGGATGAAAGGCTGAGTGGACCAGCTGGGATTTGAACCTGTGACCATGAGGTCGAACACAGGCCCCTGCCATGGGCACATTAGTCCACTGAGCCACCAGACCCGGCGTCTGATACCTTACTTGGCATGGGTTGTGGATTAACATTCTTTAAGAGGGCGAGGTTCTTATATAAGGGCCCATTGGCTCGGGCTTGTACCGATTCGGTGAACTCGGAGGTGTGTGCGATGGAGTGAGGGACCAGGCAGGGATGCCCGTTATCGCCACTATTCTTTTCCCTGACTCTGAAAGCGTTTGCTTGGACAATAAGGCAGGGGGCCTATTATTGGCATTATCCCTTTTGACTGAATGCCTCAATCTCTCACTGTACGCAAATGACATGCTTTTATACATGAGAGACAAGGACTCAGGTCTTGGGGAGCAGTGATTGCATTGAAGGATTTTGGTCGCTTCCAAGGATTAGAAATGAACTGGAGTAAATCCTGGGTTAACCCTCTCCGAGAACGTCTGGGAGGGAACAGGCCCATACCGCTTTTTTCAACCCTGCAGTGGGAACAGACAACTATTCGTTAATTGGGGGTGGCCATATATAGTATTGTGTTTTTGCTTTAAGAGGGCTATTTGTGCTGTACCATTGCTGCCTTGAGAAGGTCGTGGGCTTTTGGTCGACCCTTCCACTATCGGTCGGCGGAAGAGTAGCGATCTCTAAAATGGTGGTGTTGCCCCAACTTCTCTACCTCTTTGTGGCCCTCCCAATGGAGCTTCCACAGTAACTCTTCCAAGAAATGGACAGTACCAGGTTGAGTAACGATCTCTAAGATGGTGGTGCTGGCCTGACTTCTCTACCTCTTTGCAGCCCTCCCAGTATGCTTCCAGGGCCTGATTTAGGGCAGTGGGACTGGTGCGTCCGCACTGGGTGCTAACCTGTAGAGGGGGTCACTGAAAATTACAATTTAAAAGTATCTGCTGCATAGTTCCTTGTATATCGAGCTTTCAGGTAGCAATAAAAATGTCAATGTAACTCTTGTGATTATTGTTCCAGATACAGAGAGAGATCAGAGTTTTGTCTAATGGCAGTTTTGACCCGCCATAAAGTAGCACAGAGGGTTAATATGCCTGCTGCAAATAACAGATCTGTTTCTTTTTTGTGAATAGCTGAGTGGATTAGTAAAGCCAGTGTTTACCAGCGCTTTACAAAAATTAAATGTATGTTAGAGAGTGACTCTGGAGAGACGAGGGTCACTTTTTGCAGTTTGGTATTGAGGGAATCCGAGGAGGAGGTGAATTGGGCAGGTGAGGCGCCAAAAAAGATTGCCGCACCAGGTGCCACCAGCGAGCGCTAAAGCCGGCCCGGCCCTTTGAGCTCCACGGACGTTTTGTCAGAGAATTAGATGATATACAATCATGCTGTCACTGTATTGGGGAAATTTGCTGTGCCGCGTGGGGCTGGAGACACAGTGCTTGCCGTAGAGGAGGGTGGGCTGGCTGCACCAGATTTTTTACATTACTATTTAGCGGCACAACTGCAGTGGGTTAACCACTGGAGGTATGCTCTGTGGGATGGGGTGGGATCTTGTGAGCATGGCCTATTTCCAAGGATCTCTTAACCAGTATCTTGCTGAAACACAGACCAATGTCCCTGGTCTGAAATAGGAATAATACACAAAAAAGGAGTTTGCTGTTCCTCAAGGGTTAACCTAATGAGAAAAGGAGAGAGAGAGGAATATACTGATTAGAGCAGCGTGCTACGTTTGGGCTAGGGCGCTTCAATGAATACGCACAAAATTATCATATACCTTAGAGCTGTCGTTGCTGGTTACCCGACACTTGGGGCGGATGGAGGGTTGGTCAGGACTTCGCCGATGGACGTAACTGGAGATCACTATCTTGGGTGATATATTTGTCAGGGGCGAGCTCTGTCCCTTCTTGGAAATGCAGGAGACATATGACCTGCAAGTGGGAAATGTTTTGCTTTGCGGCTCTCTGCTGCATAGGGTGTGTGAGTGGTGTGGTCATGTCATTGCGGCACCACCGGTGCCTGCGTTATACCTTTCTGATAACAGGCCAGACAAAGCCGGTCACTTTGCTCTACAGATCACTGTTGAAGGAGCACAACTTGATCTGGCACGCCTGAGGCAGCACTGGAAGGAGGACTAGGGGACTCCACTGACTGATCGGGCTTCAAGAAGGGTTCTGGAGCTCACCAAAGTATCCAGGAATGCCCACTTCAAGCTCATTCAGTTCTGCTCCCTACATATAGCATACCTCACCCATCGGCGCTTACCTGCCATGTTTCTCAGCGGCACACCGGCAAGTCGTTGATGTCAAGTGGAGGCTGCGGTCTTTTTTCACATGATCTGATCTTGTCTGTCGCTGGCGTCCTACTGGTCCACTGTTCTCCGGGTTACTTGCCTTGCCACTGAGTGGAACTTCGAGCTCATTCCTCAATTGCGTTTACAGGGCATCCATGGCCATAGTGCAACCTATACAGATTTGTAAACTTGGCACTCCAACTTGCTTCCAGACAACTGACCATGAGTTGGAAATTGATCCTGGTACCTGATGCATATAGATGGGGATTGGAGCTGGTGAAATTAGATAGGTGGAGGAAAAAAGTTGAGGTGTACGCAAGAACCCGATTTTGCCTAAGTGGGATGCTATACTGGTGGCTTGCCCCAAATTGGGCTTTGATGGGCGAATTGTAGAAGATGAGCCACAGTCTTGGGCTTCTTCCCTTTCTACTGAACTGCAGGGAATGGCTTTGAACCTGCAGACTAGCCTGTAATCAGTTTAGAATGTGATAGCTCAGTAGATTGTGGGCACCTGGCCAAGGTTACATGGATTAACGGATATCTGTGGTATGGGCCGGTGAGTGTGGGGGGCCGTTCTTGAGCTCTGTCTCTACGAATAAAACCCAGGTACATCGGCTCATCTGCTGCTCCCCACCGGATCTATGATTAACCTGTTAGGTGTTACACCATATATCACACCCGGAATGGGGTGAGTCCCCCTGGACACAATCAGAACTCTATGGAGGGTTTTACACGTTCACTCATTCAAAATAAAGAGAGTAATCTAACATTTTTAGTTGAATATTCCATATATTTTTTCAAAGTTGTATAAATTTGAATTTCAATCCATAGTTAAAAGTTGGCACAAAAAAAATCAGCCATAACAATTTTTTTTTTAAATCATGATTGTCCTCCTCTCTTTTATGCATTCCAATGCATTTCGGGTGCTTGGCCATTAGTCAGGGGACAAATCTGTGGTGTGAAGAAAATTAAATACATTGAGGGAACCATCATGTTTGAAGTAAACAAAAATAACAGTATAGTATGTGATCTAATTAAGCTGGAATAGTGCGCAGTGATCACATGCCCAGGGGGTCCCACCCCATTCTGGGTGTGCTACTGCATTCATTAGTTCCCTCTACGCTCCAGACCGGAGAGCGATACCCCGGAGGTACATCAAAAGCATATAAATTCCCTACGTTCATTCGAAAATTTACATCAAATACAAGGTTGTGCGCGTACATCAAACTTAAAAAAAATAAATATATATATATATATATATATATATATATATATATATATATATATATATATATATATATATATATATATATATGTATATGTATGTATGTATATATGTATGTGTATATTACCTACTGGCGGTCGCCAGTAGGTTTATATAGTTAGGATTTTTTCTCTATGGGATTTTTGAAAATTCTATGTCTAATAACTTTGGCGTTTGTGGACGGAATTGGCTGAAATTTTCAAGAAAATGGCACATTTTGTTTCTGAGCAGCTCCTGAAAATTTGGGGGGTGTTCGTCAAGGGGGGACCGAGAAAAAAGGAGGGTCCCAAAACGCGTTTTTCCCATGTTAATTTCCATAGGGCGGTTGGCCTCACTTTTAGCTCGAACGTCTGAATGGATTTGCACGAAACTTGGCAAAATTGTAGGGACTGTTAGCCCGATGTGCCTTTGCTAGGTCTCAATATATGTGCTCCAGTGGATTTTGATAAATTAACGTTCCAAAAAATATATATATCTGTAACAGCGTCCCGGGTAGCGCTCCGGTTCGCGTACTTTTCGCGTAACGGAACTTTGCGAAGCGAAGCTGATTGGCTCTTCGGTGTCTGTCAACATTCTAAACAGTCCGGAGCGGCCGCCATCTTGTCTCTCGGTAGGATCGAGAGACAAGAGGAGGCCAAAACGAAGGGGGAAATGACCATAAGGGGCACAGTAGATCCTCCCTGACCCCCTAGGTTTGATGTGGAGGCTTTAAACGGGCCCCGCGGGGCAAAAAAAAATCTTTTTTTTGCGTTATCAATAGTGTTGTCCGTATTCCCAGTCAGTACCCTTCCCCGCCCGCCATGTGCACAAAGACCGCATACATCCCCCATAGCGTCAAGGCTAAGTAACTAGAACGTCATAAAGAGTTGCAAGTCGCTCCCATACTGTCGCCATTTTGGTCGAGGTCAGGCAGGTTCAGAGTATAGTTCAATGTCTCCAATAAGTAGCGGCAGGACCAGAATCCCTTTCGGCAGTTTTGGCTTCGTCATTACGAGCACTAGAAAACAAGACATTCAGGGCAGTATCACCCTTGACGCAACCCTTTGTTGTACAAGATGGTGTCTTTCAAAAGCCAGGGGTATAGGAGTATGTAACAAGCGAGCCATTTAATTGAAAAAACTAAACGTGACAAACAGTTGTAGGATCAGTGAAGGTTGATTTTTTAATTGAAAGTATAACAGGATCAGTTACAATAAAATCCTTCATACGCACACCATGGGCGAGTATCATGGGTAACATTACTTTGAAGCTTTATTAATACAATAATTAATAATGAAAAATCGACATCAATAGGGTTGTCCGTATTCCCAGTCAGTACCCTTCCCCGCCCGCCATGTGCACAAAGACCGCATACATCCCCCATAACATCAAGGCTAAGTAACTAGAACGTCATAAGGAGTTGCAAGTCGCTCCCATACTGGCGCCATTTTGGTCGAGGCCAGGCAGGTCCAGAGTATAGGTAAATGTCTCCAGTAAGTAGCGGCAGGACCAGAATCCTTTTCGGCAGTTCTGACTTCGTCATTACGAGCACTAGAAAACAAGACATTCTGGGCAATACCACCCTTGACGCAGCCTTTTATGCTACAAGATGGTGTCTTCCATTCAGAAAATATTGTTGGCAGCATTTTGAAAGGAAAGATAAACGGCCGTTCTCCTAGTGAGTCTCACATTGTTACATTTATGAAGAATGTTGAAGAGTAGTATGTTGAAAATCTGAAGCCATCGTTCTACAAACTCTCAACCAGCCTTGGATGGAAAAATCCTGAAGAATGTACAAACTGAAAACCAGTTTTTGTTTGCATAGTATCAGCAGCAACACTTGAGTCAGCTTTGTGTGAAGCCTCCATCTTGATCCAATCAATACCGTCCCCTTGCACACATTCAGGGACCAGGCCGCAGGACGTGTCTTCAGGCCAAACGGATTGTGGGACAAGGTCAAGAATGGAAGAGTCACCAAAAGGCAAAAAGTTCCGCCGGACCCCGGGAGCCGGCCGCCTATGTCGGGGGCGATCTCAGGCCACACCAGGGCAACAAGATTTGGGGAGGGGGCAGGAGCCAAGCGCCCCCTCCCAGTCCGCGCCACCACACCACCTCTCGGGGGCCTCCGTCAAGCGGTTCAGGGAGGCACCGCATCACATTGCTTTCCAATGCAGTCAGGTCCTCAAACAGCCCCCACTTACACTCACCTATGAAAATCTTACTATTGATGCTTGACTGAGACCAAGAAGATCAGAGTGCATGTCTGTGTAAGGTGATGTACCTCTGGGGAGACAAGGTCCAGAATGGAAGAGTCGCTGTGTCGCAAGAGTGGGTGAAATTTAGCCGGATGGTGGGTGAGATGCTGTAATAGCAAGAGCAGGCGCAACTCAGCTGGCCGAGAGAGACTTGGGGAGGGGGCAGGAGCCAAGCGCCCCCTCCCAGTCCGCGCCACCACACCGCCCCTGGGGGGCCTCCGTCAAGCGGTTCAGGGAGGCACCGCAGGCAGCCGTTCTTCAGATCAGTGGCTCTCACCGGCAAGGCTCCCCTCCTTTAGCAGCGATCGTTGGCGCTGTGGTTGCGGCCGGAGGCTCCTGCTTAGTCAACGCCCCGGCCTCTCCATGTCGTAGGCCGCAAGAGTAATCGCAACTCAGCTGTCCGAGAGAGACTTGGGGGGGAGGCAGGAGCTAAGCGCCCCCTCCCAGTCCGCGCCACCACACCGCCCCTGGGGGGCCTCCGTCAAGCGGTTCAGGGAGGCACCGCAGGCAGCCGTTCTTCAGATCAGTGGCTCTCACCGGCAAGGCTCCCCTCCTTTAGCAGCGATCGTTGGCGCTGTGGTTGCGGCCGGAGGCTCCTGCTTAGTCAACGTCCCGGCCTCTCCATGTCATAGGCCGCAAGAGTGGGCGCAACTCAGCTGGCCGAGCGAGACTTGGGGATGGGGCAGGAGCCAAGCGCCCCTTCCTAGTCCGAACCAATGAAAAGTGTTATTTTTAGGTCACATGACCTAGCCTTACATCATTAGGAACCCAAAAGTGAAATGAACCAATGAAAAGTTTTATTAACAAGTCACATGACCTGTTATGCTTACGTTGCGCGCTCCGCGCCGCGCCCTGGATCGCTTCCGGGTAGCTGCTTTTCGCGCCTTCCGCACCGGAGCACTTCCGGGTGCGCTAACGCGGCGCGTCATATGACAGAAGGGACAGGCAACAAGAACCATCAGTCAAAGAGGGGAGGGCAAGTTCTTTTCTACCGGGTCACGTTGGGGCTCCACCGGAACTGATCGAATTGGTAGTCTACAATGTTTCTGGATGTTTCAGACTGAAGCTGGCGTCAGCATGAGAGCACCACCATCTCGTGACTCCGTCGTGGCCATTCCGCGAGCAATCATGGCAGTCGCTCCCCACCGGAAGTCTGCGGGAGTCGGGGGCCCGGTGACTCTTGTAGAATCTTCAAGGCTGAGGGGACGCTTTTGGGAATGGGGCCCATGCCCTAGCAGTCAAGCGTCCGAGTTCCAGGGTTGCCCAGAGCCATCCTTGCAGGCCAGGCCCAAGTCTGTGGAGTCGACCGCCATTTCCTGAGCTCCGTGGCAGCCGCCTCTCGCTGTACTGCAAGAGTGGGTACAATTCATCCGGATGGCGGGTGAGACGCTGTAATAACAAGAGCAGGCGCAATTCAGTTGGCCGAGCGAGGCCCTGTGCCGCAGGAGCGGGCGCAACTCAGGTGGCCGAGTGAAGCGCTGGGGTGTAGCTGATAAACCTCCATCTGGGGAGGTGGGGGAGGCTCGTTCGCGCCGCCTCTCCCTTTCAGTGCACCCCATGCCGTCAAGCGTCCGAGTTCAAGGGTTGCCCAGAGCCATCCTTGCAGGCCAGGCCCAAGTCTGTGGAGCCGACCGCCATTTCCTGAGCTCCGTGGCAGCTGCCTGTCGCTGTACTGCATGAGTGGGTGTAATTCATCCGGATGGCGGGTGAGACGCTGCAATAACAAGAGCAGGCGCAATTCAGCTGGCCGAGCGAGGCCCTGTGCCGCAGGAGCGGGCGCAACGCAGGTGGCCGAGTGAAGCGCTGGGGTGTAGCTGATAAACCTCCACCTGGGGAGGTGGGGGAGGCTCGTTCGCGCTGCCTCTCCCTTTCAGTGCACCCCACGCCGTGTCCTGGTGCAGGTATATGTGATGGTTGGACCAGGGCACCGCAGGACGTGTCTTCAGGTCAAACGGATTGTGGGACAAGGTCCAGAATGGAAGAGTCACCAAAAGGCAAAAAGTTCCGCCTGACCCCGGGAGCCGACCGCCTATTTCGGGGGCGATCTCAGGCCACACCAGGGCAACAAGACTTGGGGAGGGGGCAGGAGTCAAGCGCCCCCTCCGAGTCTGCGCCACCACACCGCCCCTCGGGGCCTCCGTCAAGCGGCTCAGGGAAGCATCGCAGGCAGCGGTTCTTCAGATCAGTGGCTGTTAGCAGCGATCGTTGGCGTTGTGGTTGCGGCTGGAGGCCCCGCTTAGTCAACGCCCCAGCCTCTCCATCTCGTAGGCCGCCGAGTAGTCGGGGAGAATCCCGGGAATGGCGGCATGCATTTGGATCGATGTTGCAGCAGGCTGCCATGTAAATAGTTATTTAATAAAATGTTTTACCCTGTTACTTTGCTGGTGTGTTGTATATATTTATAAGATTTGCATAGTGTTTGTCGTTGTTTTGGGCTGGGTGGGCGGCGGAGCCGAGCTGTCTTGCAGCCATCATGGCGTCAAGCTCAGTTCCTCTCACTAGTTTCATATTTCTCATGAGGGGTTGTTCCTAATGTTTCTATTTTAGCGAGGTCAAAAAGAGATCCCATTAGTGGCCTACTGATTTTGCTTGATTCCTTTTGTTGTTTCTAACGATTTTTCACTATCTGCAAAGACTAAACAGAGTATTGCGACTCTGTGCTTGTTTGTAAATAGAGAATGAACCAAAGAGAACCAATTCTAAAACAGTAAATGCTTGGATAACAATAAATCAAATGGAGAGGGAAGCAGGCACGACGGATTACAACGGGGGCAAAGGCCTGCGTTACCTACCCTTCACTATCTGCAAAGAGAGAATACTCCTAAAAGAAAAGAGGGGGGAGGGAGGGGGGGCAGCGTTCAAAGTACATCAGCGTGCATAGACACGAAAATGTTTTTACCTACCACGTACTTGACATTTTAAAGCTTTTGATATTTGCTATTAAAAAACCATTGAAATTCACTGAAAAAACCATAGGTTATAGACCATATATAGTTAGGAATTAGCATTTTCAAAACCTTGAAAATTCACTGAAAAAAACATGGGTTATAGACCATTTATAGTTAGGAATTAGCATTTACAAAACCTTATTTTACTCACACAAAACCATTGAAATTCCATATATAGTTAGTTGCACTAACTATATATCGCGCACCCGCAATCCACTGCTGATGATGTCACATATTACATCATTCATGACATGGTCAGTGACATCACTGATGACATCACTGATGACAACTCAAATTACATCACTGACAACATCACTGATAATATCATTCATGTGATAATACAATGAACCTCTTCAGACTCTAATATAACCTTAGATACAATCAGTGTAAAAAGACACTCACAGATTGTCACTCATCCATGGAGTTACTCATACATCTAGTCAGTCATGCAAAGAATCAATCACACCTCCATTTCCTCAACTATACAGTTATACACACCTTACTAATTCAAACATATTCTAACACATATTTAATCTCCTATACGATCCCTGATACAAGTTCACAATGATCCATACAGCCACTCACACATTCACTGGCTCTTATGCACGGTTATATATGTCAACTCTCACATGTACTGTGTTTTACATATGTACTTACTTTGACATGTTGCACTGAGATATCCATTCACTCACCAATACACTCATGCACACAGTCAACCGCCCATGCAGCTGTTTCCACATGCACTTTTGAACCCATACATCTAGTGAATCAACTGCTCACACATCTATGCACAGAGTCATACACCTCCCAGCCACTCACACACATACCTAGACTCCCATACAAATACTTGGGCAACCAATGAATATCCCATATAGTTACTCATATAGCTACTGATTAACACATTCAGCAGTTTACAGAACAACAGACATAATGATGCACAAATTAAGACAGTTTAGTCACTAACCCATTCACTCAGTGATACACATTTAATCACTCACTCATACAGTCAGTCATGCACCTACTAAATTCTTCATCCAGACACTTATACATCCACTCATTCTTCAATATGTAAGACATATTTTAACTTTACAGAAACATACAGTCATTGGATAATGTCATCAGTGATGTCATTTGAGTTGTCATCAGTGATGTCACTGACCATGTCATGAATGATGTAATATGTGACATCATCAGCAGTGGATTGCGGGTGCGCGATATATAGTTAGTGCAACTAACTATATATGGAATTTCAATGGTTTTGTGTGAGTGAAAAAAGGTTTTGTAAATGCTAATTCCTAACTATATATGGTCTATAACCCATGGTTTTTTCAGTGAATATATATATATATATATATATATATATATATATATATATATATATATATATATATATGTATTCACTGAAAAAAAAAGGTTTCAGGCCTTATATAGTTAGGAATTAGCATTTAAAAAACCAATGAAATTGCTCCTATATAGTTAGTTGTACTAACTATATTTCACGCACCCGCAATCCACTGCTGATGATGTCACATATTAGATCATTCATGACATGGTCAGTGACATCACTGATGACATCTCAAATGACATAACTGATGACATCACTGATGACATCATCCATGTGACAATCTTACACCTTTTCATACACTATTAAAATCTTTCATCACTCTTTGTAAAATACAGAGTATCATATTTGAATCCATTGTCACAGCAATACAAGGGTAGAATCACCCTGACCCCCTAGGCCTGCTCAGGGGGTCCCACAAGGACCCCCCAGGCCCAAAAATATATATATTTTTTTGGTTTTCCCCGTGGTACGCTCAGAGTACGCGTACATGGCATCGCACCCAGCGCGTACTCCGCGAAATTAAAAAAAAAAATATTAGTTTTTTTTCATCTTCGGGGTCCTCCTAGGCCCCCCTGATATAACCTAGGGGGTCAGGGGGTCTCTACCCTGCCCCCTTCTATAGTTTTCCCCTTTTGTTTTTCACCTCTTGTGTCTCGGTTCTACCGAGACACAAGATGGCTGACTCTCCGGACCGTTTGGAATGTTCACAGACACCCGAGAGCCAATCAGCTTTCCGCTCGTACACTTCCGTGTCGCGCAGGGTGCGCTTCCCGGTACGCGTACCTGTAAGCGCTCGAAGCGCACATATAGCTATATATGTGTTTTTGAAGTTAATTTTCGTAAAAACCAGTGGAGCAATTTTCTCCAAATATAGAAAAGGCACTTCTGCGTACCAGTCCCTACAATTTTGCCAAGTTTGGTGTAATTCCGTTCAGCCGTTCGGGCTGTAGCCGTGTCTAATCGTTCTATGGAAATTAACATGTGGAAAACACGTTTTGGGACCCCCCTTTTTTCTCAGCCCCCGCATGACGAATCCCCCCAAAACTTCCAGGGAAGGAGCGGAGCGGAGCTGGCCTAAATTTTGGAAAATTACACGCAAATTCCTCTACCGGCGCCAAAGTTATTCCCAATAGAATGTTGCGGATTTCCATTGGTAGCTAGGTCCTAACTATATATACCTACTGGCTATCGCCAGTAGGTAATATATATATATATATATATATATATATATATATATATATATATATATATATATATATATATATATATATTATTAATTGTATTGGTTGATTTTGATTTGTTATTTATTTTGCACATTTACTTTGCTGTGGTCCCATTCACATGATTATTTCCTTATCGCATTTAGTATGTCTGCAATTATTTGCACAGGGCATTTACTCAGCTGCTTATTTTAAGCTTAGCTTGGCAATGTTATTTTGGCACTATGTCATCATTTTCTTTTTCTTGTTCATTTGAACAGCATTGCTTTAGGAGAGTTATTTCAGGCACTTGCCGTCATTCTTGGTTGTAAATATTGCTCCCTTTTGTAAATAACCCCTGTGTATATAGTATCATTGCTTGCTACATTGCAGTTCAATTAACAACATGTAAATATTTGGGACCGTGCGTTTTTCAGTATTCAACATCATGTTTCCATATAACGTTACTTTGTAGTCCATCTTTTGTGTTCATCACTGTGAGAAGGCGTGTAGCATTGGTTGTTTTCACTTTAGCCCTTCATTTCTGTTTACTATTTAAGCACTTCTTTGTTTCTGGCGCGCTGTGTGAACAAGCTCTCTTGCAGAGTGAAACGCGTCATCTTAAAATAAAAAACGTCTTCCCTGTTTTCCACTGGTGGATGTATTTTTTCGAGGCTATTGTGGACTGCTGGTTACGAGGTGTTTTGAGGTCCCGACCGTTGGTTCTGACACTTACTCGGAACCTGGACTGCTTTTTTCATATATATATATATATATATATATATATATATATATATATATATATATGGCGCCTCATTTATGAAAAGTGACGCATCGCTGCGTGAAAACAGCAATGCGTCACTTTTCACTGCGCACTCCTTGCGACACCAATGATGCGTCATATTTAATGTATGACGCATCATGTCGCAAGGACTTACAGATACGTCAGTATTTCTGACGTATCTGTAAGCGCAAAAGTGACGCATTGCTGGAGTGTGTCACAAAAGTGACGCAACTCCAGCAATGCGTCCTTTCACATGGGGAAAGCCCCATGTGAAAGGGCTTGCGTCAGTCTTACGCCTGCTGTGAGGCAGGCGCAAGATTTTGACGCAACAGCATCCTAAAAGTGACGCAGTGAAATCTCATAGATTTCACTGCGTCACTATTATGAGGCTTTTTGCGGGGGAACGCCCCCTCTGCATACATTATACCTGACGCAGGTATAATGTGGCGCAGGGGTTTAAAAAGTGACGCATCTACCTAGATGCGTCACTTTTTAAATATGGCGCAACAAGGCGCATTTTGTACGCCGCTGGTGCGTCATAAAAAGTGACGCACCGGCGGCGCAAAACTGACGCAAGGCCTCATAAATAAGGGCCATAGTCTTTGCGGGACATAAACTGTAAGGAAGTAGAAGAAAGGAAGAAGGAAAGTCTCAAGTGGTTGGACATCAGTTCCACTGTTGCCATACCAAGCCTTGATGGTGCTAGAAAATGAGGTTCAGCAATTGTTTTCCAGGGTAAACTTGGCTGATTGCCCTTCAGGGTCCCAGCAGAACCTAGTCGCACATACACTTCACGGTCCCAGCATAGGCAGTCCGTACATACACTTTTCTATGGCTTCTTTGAAATTAATGGCACGAGCAGTGAAATAAAAGGAAGACATTAGCCCTAAGCGACAGCTTCAGGTCGTGTCCATTCCATTTTCAATTGAAAGAGGGCACTAAGATGGCTCACACAAACTCTTTTTTCATTGTTGACGTCTCAACCGAGTATAATGCAGTCTGGAATTGCTCCTAAAACACCTGGTGAAACGAGGAGGATACAGAGGAGCACATCCTGTAAAACCTATTACAGGAGCAATTACCCCATTGAAATCCTTAGCAAAGGTATCTTCACAGATTGCAAGATGTGACTGAAGGTCAATAGCAGTAAATGGCTGCTGAAAGCCGGAGCCTCTTTATGTCTTCCAAACGCAACCCCAGTTGCAGACAGGATTTTAAAAGCCAAAGCCTCAATGCTTCTGGTGAGGGACAAAAGGTAGGTGAACAAAGTCTTCAAAAAAACAATCTAAAAGTCACACCTGGGCAGCCGTTCAAAAACAGTCATTAAAAGAAGTCACAAAAAAGGTTGAAAAGGATTGAGATCCTCGAGTGGCAGAGTTTAGGCAATTGCATCATCTTTGGCTTTTTTCCATCATTGAACTTTCACCCTTTCCGAATCAATTCCATTTTCTACTCTTTAACGTTAACCGTTAGACCATTTAGACCAATAGGAAGCTTTGGGTCATAGTCATCTTGCCTCGACTTTTTCTTCTACTTTTCATAACATCAATTATCCTTGCTTTCAGACTCCTTTCTGTTCGGGGGTCACATGGCAAGCAGGACACTGCGGCCCAACTTGGGCTAATCAGGCCCAGTGTAATGCGGTCACGCACAGGCCAATTTCAGGATGGTGGGACCGTGCACAGGCCGGTCTCAGTCATTGTAACGAGCGGATTTTCGGACCAGATAGAATCAGCTCATCAAGACACCACAAATCCAGCCGAAACGTAACCACCTCCCTCCTCAGGACCTACTTACCAAGGCACCTGGGTACCTACCTGAGGATTGGGAATTAGCAATATACAAGCTCATATCATCAAAAACACCACTAAATCTATAGGGATTACTAGAAATACTCACTGATTACTAAGGGGTTCCATATTCTATACCACACTCATACCTTATAGTCTTGCGGCAACTCAGACCCAGACTATGCTACCCTCCTTCTCATAGTGAAGGGGGTAGTTCCGATTACTTACCATTACACACTGAGCACAATCAGTGCTCACTCAAGCCACTATCCTGTGGGTATTTACTCAAGCCACAATCCTGTGGGTATACACATTGATCACAATCAATGCTCTCACTAACGCCGTTACACAACGATGATCACTGTCCTATGAATACCTTCAGCTCTCTCTTTCTCTGTTGGGAAGTTTCTCTATATATCTAATATCTACTGTGGATGTCTCATATACAATTGTTATATTTTATGTGGTAGATAGACAGTTCAATCCTCTCACACAAGAATGGCCAAATTATAGCATTTAAAGGTTATCTCCCGACCTGATCTACACACAATCTTCCATGCTCAATTATCTGCAGGGAAGGGAATGTCACATCCTTCTCCTGTCAGCATTAGGGTAAAAAGAAGGGTTAGCTCTGTCCTAGAAGATAAAAACCAAATGTAATTACTATATGCAAAGGTTATTCTCTGATTTAGGCGCTCCTTCTCCCTTTTGATCCATCAGTTACCATTACAGCATCTGGCTAGAAGAAAGGTTAGTCTTATCATGAATAATAACACTTGCACAAGTGTTCACTAAGAACTGGGATTCCTTTATAACACAATATCAAATTATAACATCACAATAACTAGCAATCTAGACATAGCCTGAAAAGTAAAGGGGAATATACACATCCAAGGAATAAAGCTTTATTACTAACACATCCACATATAGCTGACAGGAACTGTAGATAGCTAAAAAGGGAAATGGATTATAACAGACTGCACACCGCTGAAAGAAAAGGGATTAATCAGTGCAACAATACAGTAGGGAATATAGCATAGGAAATAAAGGACAAGATTAATGTATGTATATATATATATAGGCACTAATATAACGGGACAGATATCACCTGATTAATATGAAGTCTTGTTCTAGCTGTCATCTGGGTTCCTCTCTCGTCTGTGCCTTGGCTCATCTCAGACTCTCCCCTGCACTCTTGGACACACATCTGCGTCGATCACTCTGCACTGGATTCCTCTCCCCCACGAACTGTCTTCACCTTCCAACTTCAGTCTAATGATATAGTTTCTGCCGCTCTGATAACTGTTCACTCCACTAGCTTCTTCACTCTGTCTGATTGTTCTAGCTCCAATGTCCAACTCACTCCAGCTGCTCCCACAGACTAATCCACAATATATAACTTCAGTCTCTTCCAAAAGGCATCACTCCAAACTCCAGCTGTTAACTGCCTGCTCAAACTGATCACAACTCCTTCTGACAAGTAACTGCTTCTGACTGCTTTCTTCAGCTCCAAAAATCATCTGACTTCTCTCTTCAGCTCCAAACACCATCTGACTTCTCTCTTCAGCTCCAGACACCATCTGGTCACAACTGCTTCTGACCACTCCAAAAACCAACTGAACTCTACCTTTCCAAAAATCAACTGAACTCTACCATTCCCAAAATCAACTGACCACCCTGCCTCTTCTGCACTTCGCTAATATGGAATGCTCCCTCCTCATGGAAATTTCCAACAGAGAGCTGCCTCCCACCGAATTCCTGTGCCAGCTCCGAGGCTCTCCACGCAGCTGCAGTGACCATCTACATGTTACGTCTGGACCCAAGAGACAAACACATTCTTTCGATAAGATCCAGTCTCCGCTGGTTTTCCCCTAGCACATAACAAGCTTAACTATAAACATCACCTTTACCCTGCAAGCTCCTCAGTCACAGAGGCAGAAAGCAAAATGGAGTCTCTCTAGTTCTGGGCCTTGTAGGCCCGAAAAGGATGAAATAGACACTTAGCTCTATACACAAACCCTACCAATAGGTAATATAAAGTCAGAACTACAGGATCCACCCTCTACTATAGGTAGAATGATGAAAGGACACATAATTATGTCAAAGCCAATAGGCAATAGATGGATTAGAGTCAGGAATAAGGGTTGTATCATCATATAAAGCGGCTATCCTCTAGTTTATGCTTCTAGGTCTGAAAGGAGGCAAAGAAGGCACAGAATCATGCCAAAGCCAATAGGCAAACCCTACAAATAGGCTGAAATAAAGGATTCATAGCAAAATATTGAGATGGCAGTGGACTACTAGTCATCACTAATCCAAATAGGGCAAATTATCCTGTTGTTACAGTCATGTGGCAAGACACAGTACAGGCCTCGCTCTCTGGTGAAGGTGGCTCAGGTCACGCTGCAGTTTAGTCTTTGTCACAGCAACTCAGTTTATGCGACAGCTTCTCTGTTGGCACAGCAGCTCAGTATATGCCACAACTTCTCTTCTGACGCAGCAACTCTTGTCATGCTGCTGGGATCACAGCTCGAATGGGCTCTGACGATCTTTGGTCACAGGGCTGAGATCCCACCACGAACTGCAGTGGATGGGACTGCTGAACACCAAAACCGGGGCATGCAGATCATTTTCTGCAGTCTTTGTTTTATGGTGGAACCCACCATGCCAGGGTGATGCTTCATCTCGCTCTTAGTCAACAGTCACTTCTGCTGCAGCGTTGGCAGGCTCCTTACTTCTCTCAGTAGGCAGGCGCTTCTGGGCAGGAAAAAAGCTCTTACAATAAAGGGTAGACTACAGTGATGTCCACTCACCTTTGGGAAGCTGTCAGTCAGGTAGACACCAGCTCCAGTTGCACAGAAGCCCTCTGAGTATTCTGCAGAGCTCTCCCTTCCTCGGTCGTAGGGAAATTGGAACTGAACAAAATGTGGGTCAGTGAGTCCCTCTTTTTTATGGTAAACGCAAGCAAGTGATGTTGATGCACTTACCAACCCAGTTTGAGGTGGTTCTCCTCTCAAATGTCCTTCCAAGGTTGCTCTCCAGTCCCAGCCTTTATGTAGAGTGATCAGCAGTGGCCCATCTTTAAGGGCGGAGTGGCCCCATCCCCCCACGTTTTGGCCGACATGAAGAATGTTTACCAGGCTGAGAAAAGGTCAGACTTACAGACACTGTTTATGGTCAATCCAGGGATCCAGGCGCTAGACATGCGCTAAATGCGCAAGTGCTTGGCTGCCTGAGCTGAACTTTGCCGGGTTGGACTTGTCACAACCCGGTGGGTATGACCTCCTCAGCCTGACAAAGCGTGGTAAGGCCCCCCCCTCATGACGTGGGAGAAAGTCCCTGATAGCTTCGTACCTGGGCGCTTCAGTTTTAAGCCCTGAAGTGCCCAAGGCAGAGTGTCTATCAATGACACCTCGTCACAGACTAGGGTGGGGATAGCAGTCTCATTGACCCCATCCCACTCTATGACGAGTAAATTGCTGCCCCCTCCTCTCGTTGGCTGAACTTAGGTCTGCCAATGAGAAGAGGCGGCAGTCCCAACCCTTCTGGAACCACCGAGGTTGCCCTCCTTGAGGCCACTGCAGCAGGTACGTTCTGGTTTTTAGGGCTCGGGCCTGCGTCACCACAAAGTGGGGGCGGAGCTTCCGAGCTCTTTTGTATTCGAAAAAAAAAAGACTTCTGAAAGGGGTCCAGGCTGGCACATTCCTTAGTGCGCGCCGCGTTTTTTATGGCATCTGCCTAGTGATTCGTCTTCGCTGTGCTGTCTATTTAGTAGCCTTGACGCGAGAGGCTATATTTAGTTTTCGTCTGTCATTTATTTCAGTTTCATGGCATAAAGTGTGCGGTTACGTGCACGGAAGACTTATTAATCTTAAGTAGGAGCTGTCAGGCTGGCCGTGTAATGCATTCCAGATGGTGTGCGCGCGTTCACCATAGAGCAGTGAGTTTGTCGGGCGTGCGTCCTCCTCACGTGCACACAGGCATTGATGAACTGCCTAACTGCGTTTGTGGCTATGTGTATTTTTTATTTATAGAGGATTCTGTGACTCAGGTACTTTGTATGGTGTGGCTTTGCGCAACCGCTATAGCCTCCCAGGTCAATTAAACCATCCAGATGAATATCAACCCAGGAATAACGAATAGGACAAGAAAGGTTTTCAATTTTTCTTGTCACTCTAATAATCATTTGAGCATTTAAGAGGAAGGGTAAGGTTCATGCCCTGGCAGCTAACACTTAGAAGTTTTCCCCTATGGAAGGCCGTTGAAACCTGGTTACTGGCAATAAATTGGCAGGAGGTTATACCAGACACCCTAAAGAGGACCTTGGCCATGAACCCTTCTTTGCATAACCACATAGCATTTAAAGTGGCAAACGTGAGCCATTTAAACTCTGCTACTGCAGAGTGGCGGTGACTGCAGAGTGGCGGTGACTGCAGAGTGGCAGTGACTGCAGAGTGGCGGTGACTGCAGAGTGGCGGTGACTGCAGAGTGACTGCAGAGTGGCGGTGACTGCAGAGTGGCGGTGACTGTAGAGTGGCAGTAACTGCAGAGTGGCGGCGAGTGCAGAGTGGCGGTGACTGCAGAGTGGCGGTGTGTGCAGAGTGGCGGTGACTGCAGAGTGGCAGTGACTGCAGAGTGGCAGTGACTGCATTGTGGCGGTGACTGCAGAGTGGCGGTGACTTCAGAGTGGCGGTGACTGCAGAGTGGCGGTGACTGCAGAGTGGCGGTGAGTGGCGGTGACTGCAGAGGGCGGTGAGTGGCGGTGAGTGCAGAGTGGCGGTGAGTGCAGAGTGACAGTGACTGCATTGTGGCAGTGACTGCAGAGTGGCGGTGACTGCAGAGTGGCGGTGACTGCAGAGTGGCGGTGACTGCAGAGTGGCGGTGACTGCAGAGTGGCGGTGAGTGCAGAGTGGCGGTGACTGCAGAGTGGCGGTGAGTGCAGAGTGGCGGTGAGTGCAGAGTGGCGGTGAGTGCAGAGTGGCGGTGACTGCAGAGTGACTGCAGAGTGGCGGTGACTGCAGAGTGGCGGTGACTGCAGAGAGGCGGTGACTGCAGAGTGGCGGTGAGTGCAGAGTGGCAGTGTGTGCAGAGTGGCGGTGACTGCAGAGTGGCGGTGACTGCAGAGTGGCGGTGACTGCATTGTGGCGGTGACTGCAGAGTGGCGGTGACTGCAGAGTGGCGGTGATTGCAGAGTGGCGGTGAGTGGCGGTGACTGCAGAGGGCGGTGAGTGGCAGTGAGTGCAGAGTGGCGGTGAGTGCAGAGTGGCGGTGACTGCATTGTGGCGGTGACTGCAGAGTGGCGGTGACTGCAGAGTGGCCGTGAATGCAGAGTGGCGGTGACTGCAGAGTGGCGGTGAGTGCAGAGTGGCGGTGGATGCAGAGTGGAGGTGAGTGCAGAGTGGCGGTGAGTGCAGAGTGGCGGTGACTGCAGAGTGGCGGTGGCTGCAGAGTGACTGCAGAGTGGCGGTGACTGCAGAGTGGCGGTGACTGCAGAGTGGCGGCGAGTGCAGAGTGGCGGTGTGTGCAGAATGGCGGTGACTGCAGAGTGGCAGTGACTGCATTGTGGCGGTGACTGCAGAGTGGTGGTGACTGCAGAGTGGCGGTGACTGCAGAGTGGCGGTGACTGCAGAGTGGCGGTGAGTGCCGGTGACTGCAGAGGGCGGTGAGTGGTGGTGAGTGCAGAGTGGCGGTGAGTGCAGAGTGGCGGTGACTGCATTGTGGCTGTGACTGCAGAGTGGTGGTGACTGCAGAGTGGCGGTGACTGCAGAGTGGCGGTGAGTGGCAGTGACTGCAGAGGGCGATGAGTGGCGGTGAGTGCAGAGTGGCGGTGAGTGCAGAGTGGCGGTGAGTGCAGAGTGGCGGTGAGTGCAGAGTGGCGGTGAGTGCAGAGTGACAGCAGAGTGGCGATGACTGCAGAGTGGCAGTGACTGCAGAGTGGCGGTGACTGCAGAGTGGCGGTGACTGCAGAGTGGCGGTGAGTGCAGAGTGGCGGTGTGTGCAGAGTGGCGGTGTGTGCAGAGTGGCGGTGTGTGCAGAGTGGCGGTGAGTGCAGAGTGGCGGTGACTGCAGAGTGACGGTGAGTGCAGAGTGGCGGTGTGTGCAGAGTGGCGGTGAGTGCAGAGTGACGGTGACTGCAGAGTGGCGGTGACTGCAGAGTGGCGGTGACTGCAGAGTGGCGGCGACTGCAGAGTGGCGGCGACTGCAGAGTGGCGGCGACTGCAGAGAGGCGGCGAGTGCAGAGTGGCGGCGAGTGCAGAGTGGCGGCGAGTGCAGAGTGGCGGCGAGTGCAGAGTGGCGGCGAGTGCAGAGTGGCGGCGAGTGCAGAGTGGCGGTGACTGCAGAGTGGCGGTGACTGCAGAGTGGCGGTGACTGCAGAGTGGCGGTGAGTACAGAGTGACTGCAGATTGGCGGTGAGTGCAGAGTGGCGGTGAGTGCAGAGTGGCGGTGACTGCAGAGTGGCGGTGAGTGCAGAGTGGCGGTGAGTGCAGAGTGGCGGTGACTGCAGAGTGCAGAGTGGCGGTGACTGCAGAGTGGCGGTGACTGCAGAGTGACTGCAGAGTGGCGGTGACTGCAGAGTGGCGGTGACTGCAGAGTGGCGGCGACTGCAGAGTGGCGGTGTGTGCAGAGTGGCGGTGTGTGCAGAGTGGCGGTGTGTGCAGAGTGGCGGTGACTGCAGAGTGGCGGTGACTGCAGAGTGGCGGTGACTGCAGAGTGGCGGTGAGTGGCGGTGACTGCAGAGGGCGGTGAGTGGCGGTGAGTGCAGAGTGGCGGTGAGTGCAGAGTGGTGGTGACTGCATTGTGGCGGTGACTGCATTGTGGCAGTGACTGCAGAGTGGCGTGACTGCAGAGTGGCGGTGACTGCAGAGTGGCGGTGACTGCAGAGTGGCGGTGACTGCAGAGTGCAGAGTGGCGGTGACTGCAGAGTGGCGGTGACTGCAGAGTGACTGCAGAGTGGCGGTGACTGCAGAGTGGCGGTGACTGCAGAGTGGCGGCGACTGCAGAGTGGCGGTGTGTGCAGAGTGGCGGTGTGTGCAGAGTGGCGGTGTGTGCAGAGTGGCGGTGACTGCAGAGTGGCGGTGACTGCAGAGTGGCGGTGACTGCAGAGTGGCGGTGAGTGGCGGTGACTGCAGAGGGCGGTGAGTGGCTGTGAGTGCAGAGTGGCGGTGAGTGCAGAGTGGTGGTGACTGCATTGTGGCGGTGACTGCATTGTGGCAGTGACTGCAGAGTGGCGTGACTGCAGAGTGGCGGTGACTGCAGAGTGGCGGTGACTGCAGAGTGGCGGTGAGTGGCAGTGACTGCAGAGGGCAGTGAGTGGCGGTGAGTGCAGAGTGGCGGTGAGTGCAGAGTGGCGGTGAGTGCAGAGTGGCGGTGACTGCAGAGTGGCGGCGACTGCAGAGTGGCGGCGACTGCAGAGTGGCGGCGACTGCAGAGTGGCGGCAAGTGCAGAGTGGCGGCGAGTGCAGAGTGGCGGCGAGTGCAGAGTGGCGGCGAGTGCAGAGTGGCGGCGAGTGCAGAGTGGCGGCGAGTGCAGAGTGGCGGCGAGTGCAGAGTGGCGGCGAGTGCAGAGTGGCGTCGAGTGCAGAGTGGCGTCGAGTGCAGAGTGGCGTCGAGTGCAGAGTGGCGGTGACTGCAGAGTGGCGGTGAGTGCAGAGTGGCTGTGAGTGCAGAGTGGCAGTGAGTGCAGAGTGGCGGTGAGTGCAGAGTGGCGGTGAGTGCAGAGTGGCGGTGAGTGCAGAGTGGCGGTGAGTGCAGAGTGGCGGTGACTGCAGAGTGGCGGTGAGTGCAGAGTGGCGATGAGTGCAGAGTGGCGGTGAGTGCAGAATGGCGGTGAGTGCAGAGTGGCGGTGAGTGCAGAGTGACTGCAGAGTGGCGGTGAGTGCAGAGTGGCGGTGAGTGCAGGTGCAGAATAAACGGTGTGTGACTATGCAGGGTGACATTGGGAGTGTGCGGGTGAGCAGTGTGTGAATGTGTAGGGGCAGCGTGTGATTGTGCAGAAAACACCACACACACATACACCACACACACATAGCACACACACACACCATAGACCCATACACCACACACACACCACACACACATAAGGCACACAGAACCACACACCTCAGTCTCTCAACACCACACACTCGTCACCACTCAACACAACACACTCACCACCACACTCCCCAGGCTCACCCCCACAGACTCACCGCCACACACTCCCCAGTACACAGAATACAACACACAGAACAACACACCCCCAGCCGTCAATGAATGCTTTCACCATGCACAAACACCAACAACTATCAGCCATCTGTGCACGCTTTTACCAAGCACACACCCACCAGCCGTCAGTGCACCCTTCCACCAGGCACACACACCTCCAGCCGGCAGTGCACTTTTCCACCAAGCAATCGCAGTATGGTACACTTTACTTTTAAACATATTCATATAAAACACAGCATGCCACCATTGGTAAAATTACAATCCAACCCACACAATTCTACTACACACCACATGCACACACTCCATAACACATGCCGAAAAGACATTGGCATTTACAATGCCATTAGCTCAAACTCAAATAAATCCGAGCCCGATTGCATTTCTAATGCTTGTTAATGTTTGGTTGTGCATGTGCATATGTATGAATGTGTGTGTATTTGTGAGTGCATTCTGTGAATGGTGGGTGGGTGGGTGTGTGTGTGTGTGAATGTTTGGGTGTGAGTAAGTGTATATGTGTTTGTGTGGGCCGCCCACCACCCCTTCTCTAATTACCAGCCGCCACTGAGAGTGATGTTCACTGTGTTGTATCCAACCTAGAGCAACAGTGTCTGCAGCACCACTCGTCACCCTCGCCATCTACTAAATGGCGGTGCTTCAAAAAGACTAATCAGCAGCTCATTGCTAATTTAATTTCTCCAGGAGCCTTGTCTCCTCTTTTACCTCACGTCATTGTCTAGGTCTCCTCCTTTCAACTGCAGAAGTGTAAGACAATACACTCCCACTGTCCGGGAAAACAACCTTGTCTATACCTTGTGCAACAAGTCAGGTTTAGGGTGTCCAAAAGTGATCCTGCAGGCCTTTACTTCTGTGGATCACTTACAAACACCTTGCATGCACCATGAGGTCACACAATATACACAGATTCACTCGGGAAATTAGCAGTAGGATCTGGGTAAGCACATAAAAGCAGAACTTTAAAACAAGTGGGTCAGCAGGCCTCTACTCCAGAGAATACTAACAAACGAAACAGGTGTGTGGAGGGTCGGGGGGAATATTTATTGACCTTCCTGCTCGCTCCCCTATACCAAGATATACATTACACAAAAGAGCAGGCAAGGTCTGACAGTGGTGTGTAACCGCAATGGCGGCCGTGAGGCACTAGTGGTAGGCGCATAAGATAGAGGGGTGCAACAGTAGAAACTCTATGTCACTAGCAGGACCAAAATAATTCCCATCAGACCACCCATATGGTGGAGTAGCGTCACATGGGAATTTTATGATCATCCCGAACCGAATCTGACCATGTAGTGTCGATCGGGAGGGGACGTCAAAAGAATGTGGTCCTGTTGTGACCCCAAAAAATATAAAGTGTGCAGTGCTCAGGGAAAGTGTGAGATAAAATTAACTACCAGGACACCCAAGAAAATTGCAATAGGGGTCCTAGTGCAAAAGATTAAAAACACGCCAAGTAGTACGACTACTCAGAGGCGCTGTGCAGTATGGTCGACATGTTTCAGCTAATAGAGCAGATGGCTCAGCTTTCTTCAGGACCTTTAGACAGGAAGAACAGCTACTGCAACTACATGTGGAAAGTATAAGTGAAAAGTGTACTCATCCAGAGTCGTATCTAAACCAGGAACTGATATACTTAAAAGTCCACTGGAGGGAAAGAGAAGTGTCTTCTTCCTAACAAGAGAGAAAGGGAAAACACAAAAGACAGTGTGTCAAAAACCACCCTATCTCTCACGCACACCCATCATACACACACAGCGACCATGCAGACACACCTGCAGGAATAGATTCTATTCTGCATTTTAACAAGCATATTGTCTTGAATCACTCAGAGGCATTTCCTCTTGGTGATACTCACCCAGCTTTGTGTGGGTGATGGCCTCACCTCAACCCGGCAACCGCTCGGGAGTAGGAGGCCCCGCTCTGTGGTATAGAAAAGGACACGGTAAGCACACAACTTTACGATGTCCTACCCAATAGTTCTATACAAATAACCAAACTGACGTGTGTAAGTACACAAAATGGCGCCTTACACTGAACAACACAAAGATGCACAGGGGGTATAAATGTAACAGTAATGTCACACATACTGTGATCCTTAACAGCACGTAAAGTCCTGAAAACTGTGTATATCTAAGGAAAATACCTTTAAAAAGATGGTAGATGTCCTGACCCCAGCAGTGGAATATTGCAGGTTATACACGTGCTATATGCAAACAGGGATTAGTAATGGCAATGTCCCTAAGACAGACCTAGTTATGGCTGTTAAATACACTCCATATATTCAAAACCAGGGTGCCCAGGACCTCCCATAAGTGAGAGAGGAATGTTTTACACATAGAGGTGGGGCCATGCTGGGTATGGCTGAACTATCTCGTAAACCTGGGATATGCTGATGTCAATAGCAGTACAAGAAAAGATAAAAGGTCTAAGGTCTGCCGGGTCTTACTAGACTAAATATTACACCAGGAAGAGTTTACTCGCTCCATTGGAAAAAAGCAAACTGACTTACCTCTCCGTCGGTGCTCTCGCAGCAGAACCGAGCGGAAGTGGAGGTGCAGACTACCGGAGACCTTCGTCCTTTTAAACGCGTTTGTAATTAGCCAAGAAGTCCAGATTGCAAACAACCGCTGTGGCTCGCGTCTCGGAAGCTGCTACTTTCTCGCGCATGCGCAAGCGGAGAGGATCTCCCTTCTCATGCGCATGCGTAAACCCATAGACTCGCCGGTCGGATGAAGTCACTCTGGGACTCAAAACTATAAACGCGATCGTACTGTAAATAAAACAGCAGATCCATTATCAAGTTAAGATAACTCGACGGGCGCAGAATTGAGATGGCAACGGATCGATGGGTAGTTTTAATCCCGTGCTCCTATGAACCCGTGTCGTCATGGGGTGCTAGAGCAATGTAAATAGCATCAATCTCCCCATAGCGTACAATTATTTCTATATTTAGTTTCAGTAGGGAAAAGACAAAACCAGGTTTGTTATAAAAGATAGCAACCCCAGGCCAAAAGTAAAGACAGCACAAGTCTCCATCCGTGTATTATGTGGGGGGACATGTTAATGACGTGGTACTTCATGACAATGTCTGCAAAGAAACCACTTATACAGTCAAAATCAGGGGCACACAGGTGATAAAGGGTCACCAAACTATACGCAGACCCTGTAAGGTATTAGAAGTTAATATCTAGGGGTGTCAGTGGGGGCAGCCAAAGAGACAACAAACACAAATCAGTTAGGTGAGCTAAATGGTGCAAACACGGTTGGCACCATGAACAAAACGACCCGCAACTAAAAAGCTGCACTCAATACTAACAAACGAAACAGGTGTGTGGAGGGTCGGGGGGAATATTTATTGACCTTCCTGCTCGCTCCCCTATACCAAGATATACATTACACAAAAGAGCAGGCAAGGTCTGACAGTGGTGTGTAACCGCAATGGCGGCCGTGAGGCACTAGTGGTAGGCGCATAAGATAGAGGGGTGCAACAGTAGAAACTCTATGTCACTAGCAGGACCAAAATAATTCCCATCAGACCACCCATATGGTGGAGTAGCGTCACATGGGAATTTTATGATCATCCCGAACCGAATCTGACCATGTAGTGTCGATCGGGAGGGGACGTCAAAAGAATGTGGTCCTGTTGTGACCCCAAAAAATATAAAGTGTGCAGTGCTCAGGGAAAGTGTGAGATAAAATTAACTACCAGGACACCCAAGAAAATTGCAATAGGGGTCCTAGTGCAAAAGATTAAAAACACGCCAAGTAGTACGACTACTCAGAGGCGCTGTGCAGTATGGTCGACATGTTTCAGCTAATAGAGCAGATGGCTCAGCTTTCTTCAGGACCTTTAGACAGGAAGAACAGCTACTGCAACTACATGTGGAAAGTATAAGTGAAAAGTGTACTCATCCAGAGTCGTATCTAAACCAGGAACTGATATACTTAAAAGTCCACTGGAGGGAAAGAGAAGTGTCTTCTTCCTAACAAGAGAGAAAGGGAAAACACAAAAGACAGTGTGTCAAAAACCACCCTATCTCTCACGCACACCCATCATACACACACAGCGACCTTGCAGACACACCTGCAGGAATAGATTCTATTCTGCATTTTAACAAGCATATTGTCTTGAATCACTCAGAGGCATTTCCTCTTGGTGATACTCACCCAGCTTTGTGTGGGTGATGGCCTCACCTCAACCCGGCAACCGCTCGGGAGTAGGAGGCCCCGCTCTGTGGTATAGAAAAGGACACGGTAAGCACACAACTTTACGATGTCCTACCCAATAGTTCTATACAAATAACCAAACTGACGTGTGTAAGTACACAAAATGGCGCCTTACACTGAACAACACAAAGATGCACAGGGGGTATAAATGTAACAGTAATGTCACACATACTGTGATCCTTAACAGCACGTAAAGTCCTGAAAACTGTGTATATCTAAGGAAAATACCTTTAAAAAGATGGTAGATGTCCTGACCCCAGCAGTGGAATATTGCAGGTTATACACGTGCTATATGCAAACAGGGATTAGTAATGGCAATGTCCCTAAGACAGACCTAGTTATGGCTGTTAAATACACTCCATATATTCAAAACCAGGGTGCCCAGGACCTCCCATAAGTGAGAGAGGAATGTTTTACACATAGAGGTGGGGCCATGCTGGGTATGGCTGAACTATCTCGTAAACCTGGGATATGCTGATGTCAATAGCAGTACAAGAAAAGATAAAAGGTCTAAGGTCTGCCGGGTCTTACTAGACTAAATATTACACCAGGAAGAGTTTACTCGCTCCATTGGAAAAAAGCAAACTGACTTACCTCTCCGTCGGTGCTCTCGCAGCAGAACCGAGCGGAAGTGGAGGTGCAGACTACCGGAGACCTTCGTCCTTTTAAACGCGTTTGTAATTAGCCAAGAAGTCCAGATTGCAAACAACCGCTGTGGCTCGCGTCTCGGAAGCTGCTACTTTCTCGCGCATGCGCAAGCGGAGAGGATCTCCCTTCTCATGCGCATGCGTAAACCCATAGACTCGCCGGTCGGATGAAGTCACTCTGGGACTCAAAACTATAAACGCGATCGTACTGTAAATAAAACAGCAGATCCATTATCAAGTTAAGATAACTCGACGGGCGCAGAATTGAGATGGCAACGGATCGATGGGTAGTTTTAATCCCGTGCTCCTATGAACCCGTGTCGTCATGGGGTGCTAGAGCAATGTAAATAGCATCAATCTCCCCATAGCGTACAATTATTTCTATATTTAGTTTCAGTAGGGAAAAGACAAAACCAGGTTTGTTATAAAAGATAGCAACCCCAGGCCAAAAGTAAAGACAGCACAAGTCTCCATCCGTGTATTATGTGGGGGGACATGTTAATGACGTGGTACTTCATGACAATGTCTGCAAAGAAACCACTTATACAGTCAAAATCAGGGGCACACAGGTGATAAAGGGTCACCAAACTATACGCAGACCCTGTAAGGTATTAGAAGTTAATATCTAGGGGTGTCAGTGGGGGCAGCCAAAGAGACAACAAACACAAATCAGTTAGGTGAGCTAAATGGTGCAAACACGGTTGGCACCATGAACAAAACGACCCGCAACTAAAAAGCTGCACTCAATACTAACAAACGAAACAGGTGTGTGGAGGGTCGGGGGGAATATTTATTGACCTTCCTGCTCGCTCCCCTATACCAAGATATACATTACACAAAAGAGCAGGCAAGGTCTGACAGTGGTGTGTAACCGCAATGGCGGCCGTGAGGCACTAGTGGTAGGCGCATAAGATAGAGGGGTGCAACAGTAGAAACTCTATGTCACTAGCAGGACCAAAATAATTCCCATCAGACCACCCATATGGTGGAGTAGCGTCACATGGGAATTTTATGATCATCCCGAACCGAATCTGACCATGTAGTGTCGATCGGGAGGGGACGTCAAAAGAATGTGGTCCTGTTGTGACCCCAAAAAATATAAAGTGTGCAGTGCTCAGGGAAAGTGTGAGATAAAATTAACTACCAGGACACCCAAGAAAATTGCAATAGGGGTCCTAGTGCAAAAGATTAAAAACACGCCAAGTAGTACGACTACTCAGAGGCGCTGTGCAGTATGGTCGACATGTTTCAGCTAATAGAGCAGATGGCTCAGCTTTCTTCAGGACCTTTAGACAGGAAGAACAGCTACTGCAACTACATGTGGAAAGTATAAGTGAAAAGTGTACTCATCCAGAGTCGTATCTAAACCAGGAACTGATATACTTAAAAGTCCACTGGAGGGAAAGAGAAGTGTCTTCTTCCTAACAAGAGAGAAAGGGAAAACACAAAAGACAGTGTGTCAAAAACCACCCTATCTCTCACGCACACCCATCATACACACACAGCGACCATGCAGACACACCTGCAGGAATAGATTCTATTCTGCATTTTAACAAGCATATTGTCTTGAATCACTCAGAGGCATTTCCTCTTGGTGATACTCACCCAGCTTTGTGTGGGTGATGGCCTCACCTCAACCCGGCAACCGCTCGGGAGTAGGAGGCCCCGCTCTGTGGTATAGAAAAGGACACGGTAAGCACACAACTTTACGATGTCCTACCCAATAGTTCTATACAAATAACCAAACTGACGTGTGTAAGTACACAAAATGGCGCCTTACACTGAACAACACAAAGATGCACAGGGGGTATAAATGTATAAATGTAACAGTAATGTCACACATACTGTGATCCTTAACAGCACGTAAAGTCCTGAAAACTGTGTATATCTAAGGAAAATACCTTTAAAAAGATGGTAGATGTCCTGACCCCAGCAGTGGAATATTGCAGGTTATACACGTGCTATATGCAAACAGGGATTAGTAATGGCAATGTCCCTAAGACAGACCTAGTTATGTTGGTCACAACTATGGATTCTTAAATTGCGTACACTGCCTCTATCACTCTCTGTATTAAAACTAAGACAGGATAGAAGGCCACAGTCGATTCATTGAGGGTACACTTGATGTACCCTCCCGCTGGTCGGACAAGTCGAAGACCTCACTCATGTCAAGTGACAGGCCTTGGCCTCTGCCAACACACTGGAGTAACGTGCGGCTGGGGCCAAAATCAAAATCCAGGATACCAGGTGCATGCAATCGGGCACTCAGGGCAGGAGAATGTAACAGTACACCTTATAGGTGACATTCCCGCCCCAACACTTGCCTTTATTATTAACTCAATTTCTGTATCTTTTCTGATGCACCAAATTTCAATTGGCCTGAAGGTTGCATAATCAAGCAAGGTGTAAATCCCCCTCCCCCAGTGAAATGTATCTTGACCTCCCGAAGGGTGGACTTTTGTTCCCCACTTGGAAATAATGTGCTTCTGTGGCATTCCAATTTTGTAGCCAGGCTGCTTGTAGATAATGGTGGATGTGTGCTAGCATTGTGCTCATTGTCATCCCAGCCACTCATCCCTGCAGTTCCTGCCTTGCCTCCTTCTCTAGGGAGAATCCACATGATTTCTCCAGCAGCCAGCCTTCCCAAAAATAAACAGCCACAGAGCCAGACCACAATTCTGACTGCAGGCCTATCTTAATACCACAAAAATGGATTGACAGATCTAAGCCTTGAAAATGTCCAAAGATTACTAGTGTAACGTGTGGAATGCGTCAGCTGTAAACTTTCATTGTTGCAAAAAATGTGATTAACCATTTGAGGTTTTAATATATAACAATTGAAATAAATGAAAAATCACCACTGAAGCCCACTGTATCCGTAATAAAAAAGTTATACAATTAATGGAAACAAACATAACAAATGTTTGAAATGATTTAACAAGACCTGGACCTTACGAGTCACTGCTTAAAAACATAAGCAACAGCCCTAACCTTGTTACGGACTGAGCCACCATGTTCACGGACAGCCAGAAGAGGGTAGGGAAGAAGTGTCATTTATATTTCTCTAACTTGGAATATATATCCTGTACATATTCAATCCATCCAATTTTCCCTGCCCAGAATGGAATTGAAGCCCAAAATTCTTCCCACCTCACCAGATTGCATGACACTCAAACCTTTTAGTACTGTGAAACCCATGATGGAAACCGGTCCCTTGAGATGTAGATAATACTGGACCCCAGGGACCAGTATTTCAGGGACCCACATAGGCACTGATGTGAGGTGTTTCCTGTACCTCCAGCTGCTTGTCTCCCTGCCTCCTCCCAACAAGACTAAAGAGGTCTGCCAGCGAATGCCATGTTCTTCCTGCCAGCCCACAAGAGCATCTGCATGAAGACTGACATCCTGCACAAGGGGGACCAGAAGAAAGCCATCCACTGATCAGCTTTCCAGAGATGGCGAACAGCTGTGCAATGACGAGGCGTTTGTGGACCTACTTCCAGAATGATGACTATGACTTTTAAGCATGGCCCGTTCCATCACCATGAGCTTCTTTATTGTGGGGAGTTACTCTTCCAAGTTCATTTGGGGTTCCATGGCATTAAGCACAGGTCAGCTATGTCCCGGAAAAGTGAAACAAGCCACAGTTGTGGCCCAGAATCTGCTATCCCTGAGATCATTGACAGGACAATAAGGTCATTTTCTGATTTTTGAGCTGTATCAGTCAAAAGTGCAACTCTTTGTTTTAAGGTTAAGGGTATCATAACTTATTCGACTTCTAAGATGGCTCCCTAGGGGCTCAGGACTGTTGAACATGTGCCACTTACGTCTCTAGTTCCAAAGAGGGTAAGCCCACTACATCTGCCTCCATTGGAGTTTTTCGACTTTGATCAACAAGTAAAAAATACGCTTTTTGCCCTGAGGTCATCCACCCCTAATGGAATGCTAGCCTGTACCCCTGAAGTCCTCTGAATCATTTTGCTCCTGCTGTTTAGACTGTCCTGCCAAGTGCCACGCATGTCGCGTTAGGGTAACTCCATTCTTAAGTTACCGCATGATCGGTCATTTGTCGCGCAAATAAGATAAAGAGAAAGCTAAGCGGGATATCTCTTTTTTTTCGCTGCCTTGTTGTGGATGGCTCTACTCTTTTAATTAGCTGTCAGACAGTGACACCTAGTGACAGCCAGCTACAATTGATCAAAACAGCCGTAAGAGTGCTGCTGGAACATGGGCAAGCTTACATAAGCACCTGAGACGTGGCGCTGTTACCCAACCAGGCATGAGAGTGTGCCAGAACTATGTTGAGTCTGATGGTGAGAGTTTTGGGGCCAAGTAGATGGGGTGATTTAACACATGCTGACTGTATTGACTGGGTGGTAAATGAAATTCAATATATTGATGTTTGCTGATCAAATTTAAGTAAATGAAAACATTGTGCATGTCTGAAGTTTCTGCAAGTGGGAAATGCCATTGAATGAGAAACACTATGGGCCATATTATCAAAAAAGGGCGATACATTATCGCCGCTTTTATCGGCAGGTAATGGGCTTGATAATAGGCCCTTGTGAATTCCCATAGAAGCCCAGGTTAACACCAGAACCTGGGCTTCTATGGGAATTCACAAGGGCATATTATCAAGCCCATTATCGCCGCTTTAGCAGCAGTTTCCTGCCGATAAAAGCGGCGATAATGTATCGCCCTTTCTTGATAATATGGCCCTATATTTTTCAGGGTTTGTGTTTGTAGGCGAGGCAGCGGTTGCGAAGGGGCCCTCTTTTATGTGATTTACGCCTTCTGCCAGTTCTGACTTTGAAGTCCGATTGATTACCTGTAGAACCATAAAAGGCTAAAGCCCTTTCAGATGGCTTCATTAAATGCTGGTTTAGAGTGCCCTCGCTGCATTAGATCGCATGCGTTATTAGTGCCAATGAATATAAACATGGTTTAAAACAGCCTTGTGCGTTGCATTTATGTGCAGGAGATGGTACATCCCTCACTACAGTCAATACATTTTGGCCCATCATAGGCAGATCTACTGAACTTAGCTGAGCTGCACTTATGTTTAGTGTGTTTGTACAGGGTGGTGCTAGGACATGCACTCGTTAAATGGACAGAACTGCTTACTACACTCACCATAAAATATCACTCAAAGTGTCACACGCATGGCATCAAGTGTCACACATAAACAATGAAAACACCAATGGGATACGAATGGAATTAGAAAACTTGCCAGCTATGCCATGCTATTACTAAAGTGCGTGGAACATTATACAGCTCGCAAGATGCAAGAAAGTGTCACTCGTAGTCGTTGAATGCAACTCTTAATTACACTGAAATTATGAAAATATCAAACATAAACATTAGGAAATCTTGGCAGCTATAGTTAGATCATGAGATAAAGTTATGGAAACCCCTGACCCCAACTGTGATCAAACTATGTTGGTTGCAATCAGCAGATAAAGGAACTTTCATCAAAGGTTAATATTAAAAGCTATAAACTACCAGCAAACTCAGCAGTCCGAATAATGGTCTCAAATATGGATCATTCTTATAAGTATGCAATGTGAAAACCTATCCTAATAAAGTTGTCATATGAACATGCATGTAACCTAAACGGGAAACATTCTTTACAACAAAACTTTTTCCACGCAGTACCTTTACAACGCAGGAGGGCGCTGTAGGATAGGGAATAGTTTAATTTACTATCCAAAACCTTCCCTACTATCCACGGGGACTGGAGTTGGAATAGTAAATAAACTATTCACTATCCAGCGCCCCCCAACGCAAGTCGCTGTAACGACTTGCGTTGTAAAGCCTGCGTTGTAAAGGCATGCGTGGAAAAAGCACGCGTTGTAACGACATACATCCAACTTAAACACAAAGAACACATTCCCCATTTCCATCCTGATCCCTGGAGTAAAGGCCTCCAACCACCACCAGGGTAGGTGCACAAGACTAGCCCCACCACTCCAATAGACTCTAGACCAAGGTTTCTTAAGCTTTTGACTTTTGTGGACCCACACTTAAATATTAACGTAACCCCACTGAATCATTATTGGAATGCAGGGACCCAAACTGAGTCGTTACTGGATGTCGGTGATTCCGACCTAAGCATTTTCAGTGCTTTGAACTGCAAAACAATAAACAAAAATAAAGAAACAAGCATTTTTCAAACAAATACACAAATGATGAAATGTGTTATTCATTCGAAACTATATAAAAAAATCAAAATTTTAATGGCAAGGTTGGTGCTTTTGTAAATTCAATTGACGCCACTCATTGTTCATGCTATATTCTGTTTTATCCACATTTAACACTTTCCGTTTTATGATTTGCTTCTTTATTTATATGCACTTTATTAATGAGTTGATATTTAATTTTCTAAGTAGTCGCAGGCCCCCTGAGTAGCCTTTGTGGACCCCCAGTGGTCCCAGGATCACAGGTTAAGAACTACTACTCTACAAGAAGACCAAATACCAACAAGAGAACATCCATGTGTCCTACTTTACTAGCTTTCACATTCCCCAGGCAGAATCTTGCAGCATCTTCCTGGGTGAAGGTGTTCTTTCAACCTATTGTCTCAACCAAAACACTTGAGAGTACAGTGGTACCTACCCCTGATCTACTTGTCTAGTTCTTTTTTTAAATCTTAGTATGGTCGCAGTGTGTGGGTTAGGCCAAGAAGCAGGAGTATCTGCTACTTTTCACATCTCGTTTCTTAAGTTCCATGTCTCCTGACCTCCTTCCATCTCCATCCAGTTCCACAACAAGGATCCTTCTGGAAAGCCAAAACATTATCTAGAACCTCTGCCTTAATCTTCGAAATGTTCCCACTTGCACACTGATGGTGTTTCCTGGCTGATGCTTAGAGAAGTTTGTAGTAGGGCTATCCCTTTACAGGTCCCCAATGCTGGCATCTGCTGTTAGAGCCCCATATCTTTGCTGGTTATGTCATCCAACCTTTCCTCTGCCTCATTGATAGCAAGGCCTGTATTCGCAGTTTTAGTTTCCGTGCATTTGACAGGAAGGAGCTGGGCCCTTTCCGCAACTCATAAATCCAGCCCCTTCCTGAGACACACCTGGCAAATCCTTGAGACAAAGGGTTTCGAGGCTTTAAGAATCTTGTCTCTCCTACCCTTGTTTGTCTTTCTGACGTCACATTTCACATTCATTGGAGAGCACCTTGAACGGCCTCCGTGTGCACTATCTATGGGACGCCCATCAGTTCAAGAATTTGTTCTACCCACAGAGGGCAGTTACTCATGTGTTTTTGTGTCATCCAACCACAGTGTGGAAGGTTGCCATGTGCCCCCAGAGTCACATCCTGAGGTGCCCAGTCATCACCAAAGCAGAAGCCACACAGTCTTTGGGGAAGGCATGGATGACGTTCAGCTGCCTCCGTTCTTCTGACCATCGCTATTGGCGAGATTTCACTGCCCGGTCGCTGGGTCCTCCATTTATGCCTCGGCAGCTCCCCCTAGCACCTCCACTTCGCTACACACCCATCCAGAGTTTACGAACTATGTTGTGAAAGCGTTTTATATGTACGCAACACAATCAGTGATACCATCTTAGTGCTCTTTTCTTTGGCTTTGTGGAGTGAGTAAGTACCACTTACTGGCTCTTTGGAACGTGGCAAGGTTTGGACTCTTCATCTGCTAAATGAACTCAACCCCAGGCTGAAAAGCAGGTTAAGTAAACCACTACCAGGCGCTCTGAAGGAAAGCAACCAGCCTTGGTCCAGCCTTGCTTCACCTTCAGAGAATAAAACCCCCTTCCTAATCCTCCTGCCCCAACGATGCGTAACTCTCATAGGATATCATTGACTGATTATAGCAATTCGAGTTGTCAGGCATGAAACATAACACATTTTAACTAGTCCGCTGACTGCAGAAGACAGCCCTAATGAGACTACTCTTGTTTTGAATAGTTTTAACACTTGCATTTAATTTGTCCTTTACACTGAGGATGTATGACGGTACAACGCGTACTGTTTCAACGCGTGCCTTTACAACGCGTCTTTAACAACGCAAGTCGTTATAACGACTTGCGTTGTTGGGCGCGTATAGTAAATAGTATAATTTACTATTCCAACACCAGTCCCCGTGGATAGTAGGGAAGGTGTTGGAATAGTAAATATACTATTCTTTATCCTTTAGCGCCATACAGCGCAAGTCGTGGTTACGACTTGCATGTAAAGGACGCGTCGTAAAAGCACTGCGGGGTAACATCCGCGTTGAAAAGGATGTTCCCCACTGAGGGCAACACACAAAAGTATACAAAAAGTGATGGTTGGAATGCTTACATTCATCTTAGTCACGGTAATTACCAATACAGTTAAGTCCAAACTGAGGTGGCGTGTTGTGCAAAATAAAGACGGATTGGGATCCGGCCTGAGTCAGTGACTGACATTAATATAAGCATTCCATCCATCCAAGCATATCATTCCATCACATCTTACATTTAACGTACTTAAGATAATGTCTTGGAACACCTGCTCCACTAGGTGAGTGGGTAAGCCCTTGATCATCGTGAATGTGAGGTAAGTTTTACAACTCCTCTCCAAGGACACAGTTCTATACATGCTTCATTTATTACGGGTTGCTGTAAGGCTTAAGTCTGTCAAGCTGTGACTAATCTTAGCTTCTGGCCTCATGAATTTTAACCGTGTATATCAGATTACCCTGGATGTACTGTAGTGCGATTTTGTATTTTGGTGATGTTTTATTGATGCTTGTATGACTTTTATGGTTTTATCTGTGAAACCGAATAACGTGCTGCTGATGATGATGACGTGGGAACGAGCCTCTGACTAACAGGTTTGAGTTTAAGCTGCTTGAGTGCCTGGCGCTGTAACCCACGACTATCCACAGCATAGAACATGTATGGTTTGGTAGTTTATAATCTCCCAGTACTTCCGGTTTCACCCACTCTTTTGTCTCCTGGAGGTGCAGTGTGTAAGCATTCCATAGCTTTTATTTAAATAAACTTTATATAACTTATATACAAAATTGTATATCAAGTAACTACTTTTCTATTACATTATTTTCTTATGCATAAGCTTTTCAGGAAATTTACGTCAGTCATTTTGTTTTGAAAGTGAACTAACATTGCTTCAGGGGAAATGTACTCTGTAGGAAATAGTCAGTAATCTTATTTTTTTTCTATAAACTTTATTGAGTTTTCGGTTAGTACAGCTGGCCTTGAAAGTACTCTGGAGTTACAGAATGAAAATTAACATAGTTCACCCATATCAATAACAATATTTCAAAATTATATTTTCCATGTCTTGCTCCACATCATTACATCTTGCGACCTCAACATCAGAAACTTTGGGTGAGTAGTTATGAGTAACATGGTGTCGTTTTCTGAGGGGATATACTATAGTAGTCATCTTTGAATGACACTTCCTTTGTTTTCCTAGGCCAAATTTCTGGTGCTTATTGACAGTTTATCGATGTGAGTCCTCAGCAGGCAGCATTGAAGATAGCTCCTTCTTACATGTGGTACTCTATGCGTATGTATGCCTCGGCACTGCATCTCTCATACCTCCATCTTATTAAATAGGATCTCCCTTGTGCATGCCAGCATTTTACAATGCTCTCAGTTATGAACTCATTTCACATGTTCACATTACTTTCCAGCAGCAGCCTGCACCCGTGGATGTGGTGGGCATCTGCTTTCCCTAAAGCTAGTTTGGGTTGAATGATCACACTACGCTGAGTGAATTATGCTTTCTAATATTAGCAAGGGCCACCTCAGAGGAAGCATTGTGTATTGTGCATTGCAGAGCAGGCGATATAGTGGGGAGGGAGGAAGTTGTGTAGAATGATGACGCATGTCATGTCTTGGCGGCCTGGACCACTACCGCAGCTCTGTGGAGCAACCTTGTTTACTTGAGGCCTGATAGCCCTCCTTGTACTCTCCTGGTCATCGTGCCTACAGAAGAGTGCGGTCACTCACTTCCCCATTACACCGGTTTGAGTTGAATGAAAACTTTCTTTCTGGTCAAGGGTTGTGGTTTGTTGATGCTGTGGTGTGATATCCTCCCCGAGTATAGGACGGACATCTTCCTCTGTCAAGAAAATATCATTCGTATGTTGAAAAATTCAAAAACCGTTTGGGAGGAACACATCTTTTTCTGCAGAAGTTTTCCAATACAAGCCGCCATGATTACAAGCCAACCCTGCGCTAAGTCTGCATGGTTGAGTTTTAATTAGTGGCTATAAAATCAATTTCGTTTCTCCAGCAATTATTTTTCTTGAGGAGCTCCCTGAAAATTGAACTGCAGCGATTGAGATTCTGTGGTAGGAACGAGGAAGTGAGCGAGTCACTGGCAGGGCTGATTGCTTTCCGTAATTGTCAGAAGCAGGCATGTGAGTTGAAGGACCTGAAATTGGCCACAGCGTAGAGTTTCTTTCACGTGAAGAGCGACCAGATTGGTTGCAACGGAAGAAGCGATGGGAGTAGAATACTATTAAAACAAGCATTTGCAATGCAATTATTTATTTATTTAGTTCATTTATATTGCCCAACAGCTACCCAAGAAAGGGTTTCCCGGCGCTAAGGATCCAGTAGTGTGATTTGAAGCAGGTCTTTTAGATGTTGAACAGCCAGGTTTTTAAGGCTTTCCTGAATTTCATGTAACTCGGCTCATTCCATAATGTATGTGGTAGAGTGTTCCAGAGTGAGGGTCCAAGAAATGAAAAGGATTTGCCACCCATGCGCGACAGCTTAATTTTAGGGATTACAAAATGATTAGCCGTTGCTGATCAAAGGATCCGAGATGGGCGATAGGGACGTACAAGATTTTGCAAATACTTTGGGGCATTATTAGTGGAAATCTTATGCATAAATCATAGGGATTTAAATTTAATCCGATTCTCAATTTTCAGCCAGTGCAACTCCCGGATGTACTTGGAGGTTGATGTGGAGATGGGAATTTTCCACAATAGTCTCGCTGCTGCATTTTGCACTGTCTGCAGTCTGCGGATTGTGGCCTTTTTTGCCCCTAAGTATAACACGTTACCATAATCAAGTCTAGAGGTTATTAAGGCATTGATAACTGTTTTCTTAGTATGTTCGGGCAGCATCCAGCAGATTTTTTTTAGCCATTTTAATATTGCGAAGCAGGTGGCCGAAGTCTTCACAACTTGCTGGTTCAAATTGAGAGAGTCATCAATGATGACACCCAGATTACGAGCTTGCGTGACTGGAACCGGGGGAGGGCCCATTTCCGATGGCCAATGTTGGAGTCCCCAAAGCTCTTTGTTCTTCCCCAGGACAATTAACTCGGTCTTCTCACCGGTGAGTTTAAGAAAGTTTTTACGCATCCACTCCGCAATCTTACTTAGTCCAAATTTTAAGGAGGAGGGATTGTCAGGTTCCGCTGAGGATAGAGAGAAGAGAAGCTGAGAATCATCAGCGTAGGAAAACATAAGTAGTCCAGTCTCTTCTACTATTTTGGCAAGCGGGCTCATATAAATGTTAAACAGTAGCGGGCTCAAAATAGAGCCCTGCGGTACTCCGTGTTTGAAGGTCATGATGTCAGAGCAAGCGGATTGTGAGAAGACTTGAAATGTATGCTTTTCCAGCAGTGATTTAATCCAATTTATGGCCGCACCACAAATGCCTATGGAATGAAGTGTCCGGGCAAGGACTGCATGCGACACCGTGTCGAATGCTGCACTAAGGTCGAGCAGCACAAGGGCCACAGTTTCTCCTCTGTCCAGCATAAAACGGATGTTCTCAGTTACGTCTAGCAAGGTCGTCTCTATAGAGAAGCCTGCACGAAATCCTGATTGATGGGAGGGTAACAGATCATGAGTAGTTATGAAGTCAGTAAGAGACCTATGAACATGTTTCTCCAGTATTTTTGCAAATGTGGGCAACAAGGAGATAGGCCGGAAGTTAGCTGGCAGATTAGGGTCCGCTCCCGTTTTCTTTAGCAGTGGATGAATCATCGCGTGCTTCCATTCATCAGGCACAGATTCTTCCTGCAGGGATGCGTTAAGAAGATCAGTGATTATGGCTAGGGCACTACTGTTAAGTTGTTTTAGAACTGAGCATGGCAGTGGATCTTTGGGCGAGCCTGATTTAATAGTATTAAGTAGTTTGTGAACCGTATCAGGGCTAAGCTTTGGCCAGATATCTAGTGTAAGTATGAGCGCAAAATCCGTTCCGCTCGCGGATTTTGCGAATTTTCGGTAAATTCGCGATCCGCGAACTCCTGCGAATTTACCGCGAATTCGCAAATCCACGAGCGGCGGATTCCGGGGGCAAAAGTTGAAGCCTGGCTGGCCTGTCAACTTGTAACTATTTTAGGATGGCGCCGGCAAGCTGCCAGCACCATCCTAAAATAGTTACTAAGTTAGCTTCAACAGGAAGCTCTAATAGATAAAATAAAGCAGGTGCTCGCACCTGCTTTATTTTATCTATTAGAGCTTCCTGTTGAAGCTAATTTAGTAAGTATTTTAGGATGGTGCTGGCAGCTTGCCGGCGCCATCCTAAAATAGTTACAACATGCCCTTCCTGTGAGCCCAAAAACAATCGTGAGCGTCGTCGAGGCAGGTGTGCCTTCTTCACAAATCTACCGTGGAAAATCAGCTGTGATGCTGGATAGAGGCTTTTGCATCCTTGACTTTCACGAGCGCAATACCCGTGCTGTTTCTGTGACCAGGAGCTTATTTCTCTTCATCTGCTGAACTGATCTTTCTCTGACCTTTTATACACACAAGAAGCATGTGTGAACTCGCATGGTAGCCCTGCCCGTTTGGCCCCGCCCACACACTCGCGGTTTGCACCGTCTTCCCGCCATTCACCCACTATGATGGACAGCTCACTCAAGGGACCCCTGCGCCCTTCGGGGCGATTGCATAGTAACACACACATGGTCGCTCGAACTAGTTGATGCTCAAATTCAGTGACTCATTCATTAGCCCAAAAACAATCGTGAGCGTCGTCGAGGCTGGACAGGTGTGTTTTCTTCCCAACTCTACTGTGGAAAATCAGCTGTGATGCTGGATAGAGGCCTTTGCATCCTTGACTTTCACAAGCACAATACCCGTGCTGTTCTTGTGACCAGGGGTTTCTTTCTCTTCATCTGCTGAACTGATCTTTCTCAGACCTTTTATACACACAAGAAGCATGTGTGAACTCGCATGGTAGCCCTGCCCGTTTGGCCCCGCCCACACACTCGCGGTTTGCACCGTCTGCCCGCCATTCACCCACTATGATGGACAGCTCACTCAAGGGACCCCTGCGCCCGTCGGGGCGATTGCATAGTAACACACACATGGTCGCTCGAACTAGTTGATGCTCAAATTCAGTGACTGCACTCGCATGGAATCCCCGCCCCAAATCCGCGGATCCGCAAATCCGTAAAATCCGCGGATTTTGCGGATCCCCGATCCGCAAAGCCGCAAAATCCGCGGATCGTGGATCAGCAAAATCCGCCCATGCTTAATCTAGTGTAACAGGAGATGCCTCAGCAGAGGAGATGGGGCCTGGAATGTTAGCATTATTACTCGGCTTGACAGGTGGAGTATTGGGCCGGATCGGGTAAGTTTGATTATGTTCATTTAGAGCTTGTTCGATACCCTGATGTATTTTGTCAACTTTATCGACAAAGAAGGCAGCCAGTAAGTCGCATTGTGCCTTGTTAAGGTCTGGCGGAGGTTGTAACGTATGTGAACCAGCCAACTCTTTCACTATCTTGAAGAGTGTTTTAGATTGGTCTAGGGCTTCTGTAATTTTAGTGCAAGCGTATTCAGCTTTAGCTTTGCCACATAACTTCTGATAGTTTGTTAATTTTATTTTATAATCTTTCTTGGCTTCAGGGGAATAGGTCTTCCTCCATTGCCGCTCAGCGTTTTTACAGCTGCTTTTTTCCTGCTTTAGTGTCTCATTAAACCAAGGGACGGGGGGACGGTGAATATTTTGTTTTAATTTTGTTTTAGGCAGGGAAACATCAATAGCTTCTGTGAGCCAATTTTGGACAGCTGTCGAAAAATTTTGTACCGTTGACTTTGTACAGGGAAGACGGTCTTCCAGAAAAGAGTTAAGACTCTCAATATCAAGTTTTTTCCATTTCCTAACAAGTTGGATAGGTACCGGTGCTTTATCTTTATTTGACAATTCCACCAGTAGAGAAAATTTGATCAAAAAGTGGTTTGACCAGGGCAGGGGCAGGGCCGGATACATAAAAATGTCATTTAAGTTGGAAAAGATGGGATCCAACAAATGACCCGCATTATGTGTAGGTCCCGAGTTCTTCAGGGTCAAATTAAGGGATGCTAGGTCAGTTATGAATTCCTTGGCCATTGAGCATTCCTCATTTTCCAAATGCAGGTTTGTGTCACCAATGATTGTAAAACTAGCAGTTCTCATTACTAAAGGGCCCATGAGTTCTGACATGTCTGTCAACCATTTAGATGCAGTTCCTTGGCGGCCGATAGATAAGTGCTCCAGAAAAGGTAAAATTTGGTGCTAGCGAGAGTTTGAAAGTTGCGCCTTCGCAACCCTCACACGGGAGTCTATTAAATTCACAGCTATAGATCTTTTTGAAGATAATTGCTATTCCTCCGCCTAACTTCTTTTCACGATCAAGTCTCACTATGGCATATAAGTCAGGAAGTGCCATGGCTATATCTGGGCCAGAGCTTTCTTGTAACCATGTTTCTGTTAGGAACATGGCGTCTGGAACCTCATCTAATAATAGGTTAAATATTGCTGTCTTGTGTTTCGGTAGTGAACGACAATTAATACTGAGAAATGAAAAAGATTTTGATTTAGATGTCAAGTTGTCCTTAATATCTCTGGCCTGTATGGCTCTTGTCCCTACAGGATCTATGGAGAGTAGGCAACATTGGCAAACAGCTTTCTCCAAACCCAGCTTCAGCGTGCTGCAGGAGGGTTGTCTTATGGGTCTTAAGGCCTGCAAATGTTCAGAAGTATATTTAATGTAATGCAATAGGTCTCGAATTAGGAAAGTGTGAGCTATTGGTATTGTTAATGACACATTTTTTTAATATGTGTTGACTTTGAAAGTATATAAATTAATAGCATCGTTATTCACAAAGCCAATAGCTTACACTTTCCTAATGCGAGTCCTATTGGATATGGCAATGCTTGTTGGTAGCAAGCAAGGACAGTGCTGTTGTGGTGCTCAGTGATGATGTCGTTGGGCTGAGTGTTGTGGTGGTGTCCCCGAGTGATGTGGTGGTGTCCCCGAGTGATGGAGGGTGGAGTTGGAGGGTGGAGTTGGAGGGTAGAGTTGGAGGGTGGAGTTGGAGGGTGGAGTTGGAGGGTGGAGTTGGAGGGTGGATTTGGGGTTGGAGGGTGGAGTCGGAGTTGGAGAGTGGAGTTAGAGTTTGAGGGTGGAGTTGGAGGGTGGAGGTGGAGTTGGAGGGTGAAGTTGGAGGGTGGAGTTCGAGTTGGAGGGTGGAGTTGGAATTGGAGAGTGGAGTTGGAGTTTGAGGGTGGAGTTGGAGGGTGGAGTTGGAGGGTGGAGTTGGTGGATGGAGTTTGAGGGTGGAGTTGGAGGGTGGAGTTGGAGGGTGGAGGTGGAGTTGGAGGGTGGAGTTGGAGTTGGAGGGTGGATTTGGAGTTGGAGGGTGGAGGTGGATTTTTTTTAAAGATTTTCTCTGACATTTATAATGTAATTTTGTACATTTTGTAGGGTGGAGTTGGAGGTGGAGTTGGAGGGTGGAGTTGGAGGGTGGAGCAAGTCAGACAAGGCGCACTTTTAAAAAGAAAGGTGCGCATCCACTATTGCCTACTCTGACGAAAACACTGGAGCCCACTCACTGATTGGAAGGGAGGGGGAGGTAGAGAAGAAAGGGAAATGGAGGCACTGGGGCAATGACACGACAACGAAAGCCAAACCAGCTCGTCTTGTGAAATAGGTGCAGCACTGTTAGAAAGAGTTTATACTGCAGCTGTCTGCGGAGACCAGAGCAAGTCCATGGCCAATTAAGGGCAAAACTGAGCATTAATAAAAAGCAACTAAGAACAATAAGGTAGATGTTGCCAGTGGCTGCTTCCCCCTGCCTGTCTAGTATGCTAGCTATTCTATTTAGATATGCTATAAAGCTAATATCACTTGGGCTTTAAGAATACTGCATATAGATAGCTGAGAAAAAAACCCCAGCTAGAACGACACCAGGAGTTCATGTGAAACAATGCATGCCCCTGATAAGGCGAAAGCTCCGTTTAGTTCTAAGAAGCCACACCAGAAAATGTAGCGCCGCGCTTTTGTAAAGTGAAAGTGCCAAGAAGATTTTAAAAAAAGGCAGCTTCACAAGAATATACCTACGGGACATGCCGAAGTGAAAGCACCATGGAGATAGGAGAAGGTACATACAAGACAGCGGCTGTAAAAGTAACCAGGAACTAACTGGTAGATGTGGCCTTTGGCTGTTTCCACCTGGTTGATATGGGTGGTATGTACATATGCAGCATAGCAGATCACACGCTGATGTGTTAAAATGGAAGCAACATGAAAAAGGAAGAAGTCTCACACTGTAGAACACCGACCATATCCATAGCATTAGTTGACTTAATACAATGCCCGGTGTTAATAAAGCAAAAGCGCTATAAAGACGTAAGAAGCCAAAAAGCGAAAATGAAGCGCTGCCGTTTGGGAAAATGAAAGCTGCAAGAAGATTTAAGAGGCTGCAACAAAAAAAGTTAGTCACTGTGATGTGTAAAAATGGAAGCGCCATGAAAATGCCACACACAGTAGAACACTAGGCAGAACTGTAGCATGAGTTGACCTGATACAATGCCTGGTGTTGGTAAAGCGAAATCGCTCTAAAGATCGAAAAGGCACAAACCCAAAATTAAGCGCTGCGGCTCGGTAAAGGGAAAGCGGTATGAAGGTCTAACAACTGGACAGAGGAGTTAGAAGAAGACGGGGGCACGAGGGGTGAATAGGGAGTGGGTAGTAGAATGGGGAAACGGCGAGGGACGGTACAGAGACGGAGGGGGAAAAAAAGCACAGAAAGAGGCCACTAAAAGAGACGCTGCCAAGGATCGTAAAGAGCCAAAGAAGCTCTTGGCATTGCTGTGGCGGGGGGGGGGGCGGGGGAGCATTCCTTTGAAGACTGATGCGGTGGGCGGGGGAGTGGCAGCCTTTCTTTAAAGTCTGATGCGGCAGGCACGCAATAGCCTGGCAGCACTGTAAACAAGTCTTCGGAGGAGTGCTGATTCTGCGGAGCGTGTGAAGTGTCAAGCTCTGGCATTGCGCAGAGGGGGGCGGGGAGAGCATTCCTTTGAAATCTGAAGCTCTCGGCATTGCTGTGGCGGTTCTGATGCGATGATGCGAGGCACATGCCGAGGCTCGGGGAGCAAATGGCAAGCGATTGCATGGAGCACATGCGCTGTGCGTAATCCGCCTGCCAAAGCCCTCTTGGTGAGATTTCCTTATGCACCTCTATATGTCTCTAGCTGCAATGCGCAAGCGCATTGTCAGGTCGAGATCTAAAAATAGTCATACAAACGTGATTCTCAGTCCTGAAATAAGTGTGCTTAGGTGAGTAAAAAGTTTCAATTTTGAATCCTTTTGTTTTGTAATCCATACTTTCAATGCACATGCTAAATAATGTTGTTGAAAATATAAATGTTTGCCTTAGAGATCTTCTCAAGATTAGGTATCGGCAGTAGATCGCCCCCATATTTGTTGATGTCACTGACGCGGTAGTGAAACGCAAGTGCGAACAGAGTGATTCCAATTCAACCAGTATGCCCTATTTAGGTCTTGCCAGATAGCACGTCTGTCTAATACTTATTATTACTGATTCTTTAAATTATATGTAGACTGGGCTTTGGCTCCACCTCGAGTAGTTCTCTCTTACCTCATGCTATTGGCTGCTTGGTGTATTTTTCTGCATTCCAGAAAGTGCTTCCATTGGAGTGCATGTGGAACTCTATAACCCTGAACCATCACTTTGTCATGTTCAATTCTCCCCTAATTGCATTGCAACCTTTTTACTACTCCCCCATCCCTCTCGGGCATTGGAAAAGCCAAAAAGGTCTGGCTTTGATGTGCAAAACAGCACTTGTGCATAGATCAAATACCACTTATGAACGGCTGTGTTAGCAATTTAAAGCCCGATTAATTTGGCGTTGCCAGTGTTTGTTTTTATTGGTTGCAGTGTAGGCCTGTTTTTAGAGAGTAACCCGAGAGGTCTGCATGTTCCATGTTTCATACATGATAGGTATAATGGGCGAGACTGTTTCTTTCTCGGGTCTTACACTGTGTGCACAGGGTGGAGACATGTCATCTCTAGGCATGCTCAAGAGCCCCTGCTGTACATAGACCTTTTTTAGTAAGGTCTTTCTGTGATCATGACTCAATCAACACCAGAGCTTCCCAGAAAGCGTTGTTCAAAGGCGCATTGATACATTAGTTTGTGATGAATAATGCGGCCTTAGAGCAATATATGTTTACCTCTTTTCCTATGTCTCGTATGGGCTGTGTATGTCACGTGCACAGAGGGCTAGCTCTGCAACAGCTTTACCTCTCCTAACAAAGCCTTTTGGCTTCATTAAACTTTGGACTTTTGCAGAGTTCAGATTTATCCATCTGCATAGCATACGTTGTGCAGTCTGGTCTGCTGTGCTCATGGCTCAGGGGGCCTCATTTATGAGAAATGACGCATCGCTGCGTGAAAGCAGCGATGCGTCACTTCTCAGTGCGCACTCCTTGCGACCTTCCTGACGCGTCATATTTAATGTATGACGCATCATGTCGCAAGGAGTTACAGATATGTCAGTATTTCTGACGTATCTATAAGCGCAAAAGTGATGCATTGCTGGAGTGTGTCACAAAAGTGACGCAACTCCAGCAATGCGTCCTTTCACATGGGGCAAGCCCCATGTGGAAGGGCCTGCATCAGTCTTACGCCTGCTGTGAGGCAGGCGCAAGATTTTAACGCAACGGCGTCCTAAAAGTGATGCAGTGAAATCTCATAGATTTCACTGCGTCACTTCTACGACCCTTCCTTGCGTTAATACGCTCCCCTTGCATACATTATACCTGGCGCAGGTATAATGTGGCGCAGGGGTTTACAAAGTGACGCATCTACCTAGATGCGTCAATTTGTAAATATGGAGCAACAAGGCACATTTTTTACGCCACGGGTTCGTCACAAAAAGTGACGCACCGGCGGCATAAAAGTGACGCACAGCCTCATAAATGAGGCCCAGGATTTCTAGGCAGTGTGCGAAATGGGCAGAGAGACTTGCTGGCCCTTGTCTGAACTGCCAAGAGTTGTGAACAAGGATTGAAATTAATCGCATCTTAAATTGGCCATTGTGAGATTTGCTGGGCACTGTGACTACCTGAAACACAGTATGACAGCTAACTTCAGGAGTGGGTGCGAGGAGCTTGATTTACTGTTCATGCCCTGCGCCTTCCCTCCAAAAAGAGCTTTCGCCATGTTGGAGGAAATACCGGGAGGGTTTTCTAATTGATTTAGCCTGAATCTTTGACTCAAGATAACCTGTTTGACCAGTTTGGAAGACAATCTCCAGAGACATTGGAATTTTGGTCTGTTGTGAAGGCTGCCTACTCTAACCTGACATGCATGGAGCTGAACCTTGGGAAACTAAGGAAGCCTGCTGCAAAGTGGAGGATATCCCAGCTATTTGGTGGAGTACTTAAAGCACGTTTTTTGGGACTTTTCTGGAACACTCACAACGACAACCAACCCTGAAGAACCCAAAAGGAAAAACAACTTTTCAACATCACCTCACAAAAGACCTGTATCAAACCTGCTTAATGACAAGTATTAGCTGGATGAAGTGGTTGGTCCCTAATTGTTTCTTAGAGGCTCTGAGGAAAGGGTGACCCATTTTCTGGAAGCCACTTTTTTGGGGTATATGAAGGATGCCTTCTGAAAGTAAAGCCTGACACCATCATGAACAAAAGTCCATAGGCACACACAAACTCAAAGTTGCTAGGTCCCATTGTAATAATCCAGGAAAAGTTGAGATTTAAAGCAGGTTTATTGGTCAGCACTGCATCAAGTCTTAACACAGAAGTGTCCAGGATACAACTGACAATTGCAGCAGAATGCTGTATGAGGAAAGCTCTGTTAAGAATACAGAACATCATAGGAAACATAACATGGCTCATGCACTTAAAGAGACATGATAACAAACAGGTTAAACTTAGCTATACAGAATGTAACACATCTCCCTTATCAGAAGAAAGACGAAATACATATCTAAACAAAATCTTGTAAAGTAGTGGGTCTTCTTCTGATACGCACATCATCTTTGACTCTTGATGCTACAGAGTCAGAAGGTGTCACATTGTCAGATAGAACAGGATTATCCTGACATTGGGATTGCAACATAGTATGTGTAGGACATTTAGCAACTTTACTCAAGTTCCAAACTTTACCATCTTGTGTGATGACAGAATTATTGAAAACTCTTTTAATCTGAATGGGTCTACTATACTTATATATTCCAACAAAGGGAGAGGTAGGGAGAATCAAGGACACTCTCTCAGTCCCCGGTTAAATGTACTTCAACAAAAAAAGAGAGGTCTGGTCAGTCATAGGACTGCCACAAAATTGGAGCAAATTTTGGAAGAGTAACACACTCACTCAATTTGAGTAGGAAGGCCCTCACACACCGACCTAGTCAGTGTCATGCTTCATCATCGGGCCCCACCAAAGAGGCCGAGTGCCTCTTTGGTGTGCTGCGACGCCAGAAAGACTGCAGAGCTGGTTGTGTGAGGAGGGCGTGATGTGAGTGAAATATAATTAAAAGTGCCTAAGAGGGTATCAAAAAAAGGTTTTTTAATGAGTGATCCCTAAGACACAGGTAAGTGGTATATATGTGTCTGAATTTACATGCAAAGGTTTTTAGGTTTTGGTTAAATTCAGCTAAATACCACAAAATTGATCAGTCAACATGTTTCTGCCATACTAGTGGTATAAATTTACCAAGGCATTCTTCAGGACTATACCCCGGCGGTATGGACACTCTAATAGTCCACCCTAACCTGGGGACGTGAAAGTGAAAAAAGAAAAGGTGAAAAAAGTGCTTAAAATTAGAAGAGCGGGAAGCTCATTCTAAAGAAAAAAGACCCCAAAGTCAGGGGTATCTCAGCACTTTAAAACAGGGCGCTACTTGCACCATGGGTCTCGGGAGGAGGGTTGGAGCGCACCTGGCACATCGCCCTCAGCGCTCATAGCCCGCTCTGAACCTTCAGAGTTCCTCGGAACCGGACCCCGACGATGGGTCCGGTTCCGAGGAACTCTGAAGGTTCAGAGCGGGCTGTGAGCGCTGAGGGCGATGTGCCAGGTGCGCTCCAACCCTCCTCCCGAGACCCATGGTGCAAGTAGCGCCCTGTTTTAAAGTGCTGAGATACCCCTGACTTTGGGGTCTTTTTTCTTTAGAATGAGCTTCCCGCTCTTCTAATTTTAAGCACTTTTTTCACCTTTTCTTTTTTCACTTTCACGTCCCCAGGTTAGGGTGGACTATTAGAGTGTCCATACCGCCGGGGTATAGTCCTGAAGAATGCCTTGGTAAATTTATACCACTAGTATGGCAGAAACACGTTGACTGATCAATTTTGTGGTATTTAGCTGAATTTAACCAAACCCTAAAAACCTTGGCATGTAAATTCAGACACATATATACCACTTACCTGTGTTTTAGGGATCACTCATTAAAAAACCTTTTTTTGATACCCTCTTAGGCACTTTTAATTATATTTCACTCACATCACGCCCTCCTCACACAACCAGCTCCGCAGTCTTTCTGGCGTCGCAGCACACCAAAGAGGCACTCGGCCTCTTTGGTGGGGCCCGATGATGAACCATGACACTGACTAGGTCGGTGTGTGAGGGCCTTCCTACTCAAATTGAGTGAGTGTGTTACTCTTCCAAAATTTGCTCCAATTTTGTGGCAGTCCTATGACTGACCAGACCTCTCTACTATACTTACTCATACCTTTGCTAACAATAAAAGGTCTCAGAATCCTAACCCAATCACCCACACAAAAACTATGTTCCTTTGTCTTCCACCTCTTATTGTACCACAGAGCAGACTTACCCTGTTTATAACTAACCCTATTTGCCACACTCTGGATATCAACTTCACCCTCTCCTAGATTTTTACATTTTTCTTTAAACCACCAGGGACAGATGTTGGACGCAGGATCTACCTTTAAGCAACCTGAAAGGACTAACTTCTGTAGTGGTATGGGGAGTTATGTGATAGGTCCAAAGCTTCTCCCTAAGCACATTCAGCCAATTACTCTTTTCTTTTATGGCATCAACAACAAAACTCTTCAATACTGGGGTAAAACGTTCAACCAGCCAATTTTCATGCGGTTCATAAAGGGATGTCCGAATATGCTTGATGTTGCAAGTTTGCAAGAAAGATTGCATCTCAGATGACACTAACTGTACACCATTATCCGACACCAATACAGATGGGCAACCTTCCCTTGCAAAAACGTCCTTAAAGAACGTAATCACAACCTCCGAGGTAACTTTAGTCACAAATTTAACTTCAGGCCATTTAGAGTGGTAGTCAATCATGACCAATGCAAACCGTGAGGCTTCAGGTAACATATGAAAGGGACCTGAAATGTCAAAGGCTATTTTGTTCCAAGGAAACTCAGGCCACTTGACAGTTTTAAGTGGAGGAATATGCAATTTTAACATTTTATCCTTGGAACAACACTCGCTACACTCCCTGACTGTACGGTCAATATACCTGTCCATACCTGGCCACCAAAAATTCAGCCTTATCAAGCGCTTCATAGCTGAAATACCAGGATGAGTTTTGTGCGCCAACTTGAGAATAAGCTCCTGTACACCCACTGGTGGAATGCATTTTCCAGATTTAAAAATCAAATCACCTTCACAACACAATTCATCGGCAATATTATAAAAAGGAGGCAAATCATCCCTGACACTGGTTTTATTGGGCCAACCCTTGAACAAATATCTCTTTAACATTCCGAACCTCTCATCCTCATCTTGACATTTAAACCAAAATTGTTCTGTGATATCCTGATATTGGGAAGCAACCACATCGGACAAATTTAAAACAAAATCAACTTCACTAAAACTATTGACTTTATCTTCCTGATTTTGGCAAGGAAGACGTGAAAGGCAATCAGCAGTGACATTTTTTTTCCAGGAATGTATTCCACAGTAAAATGATATTCTTGTAATGTAGATGCCAAACGCGCAATCCTTGCTGTAGAGTTCCAACCTCCACCAACTGATAAGATATGTACAAGCGGCTTATGGTCGGTCCTCAATATAAACTCACTGCCCCAAATGTAAATCCTATAGTGTTCAATTGCCCACACACAGGAAAGCAGTTCCCGTTCAATAACAGCATATCTGCGTTCAGTCTCATTCAATGTCCTAGATGAGAAAGCCACATTCCATTCCATGACCCCATCAGTTTGAGAGAACACACAACCCAAACCGTACAAACTAGCATCAGTGGTAATGATGCATTTCTTACCCATTCTGAAAGGTTTCAAAGTTGGTGAATTGACAATGTCATGCTTAATATCGGTAAAGGCTTTTTCTTGTTCAGCTTCCCAAACGAATTCATTGCTTTGTCTCAATAACTTTCTTAATGGTTCCATTTTGGTAGCAAAATTAACCACAAATTTGCTGTAGTATTCACACATGCCCGAGAACGATAACAATTGTTCCTTATTGCTCGGGGCAGGGGCCTTAAGTATGGCTTCAACATTAGATTTTTTTGGAACTAAACCTTCCCCAGATAGTGTATGTCCCAAATACTCTACAGATTTTCTAAACAATTTGCATTTGTGTGCTTTGAGAGTAAGACCATATTTTTCTAACCTACTACACACTTCATTTAAGTGTGAAGTATGTTCAACCTCATTTTTTGAAAAAATCAATGTCATCCTGAAAACACTTAACGAACAAATCAAGATCTCTGAAAATTTGGAACATGACACGTTGAAAAACGGAAGCAGCCGATGCCAAGCCAAAAGGCATCCTTCTGTATTGAAAAAGGCCCATGGGAGTGATAAAGGCCGTGTATTTTTTAGAATCTTCCGTAAGTTCAATTTGATGGTACGCAGAACTAAGATCTAAAGTGGAAAAAATCTGCGCACCATCAAAGAGAGAAACAAGTTCATTGATATTAGGTAAGGGATGGCAATCAATGATAATATTGGAGTTAAGTGCCCTCAAATCAATGCAAACTCTCAATTTTTGATCGGGTTTGCGCACCAAAACAATGGGCGAAACCCATTCAGATGATTCAATGGGTTCTATAATATTGTCTTTTAACAAATCATTCAACATTTCTTTTAATTCCTCTCTGACATTTAGGGGAACTCCTCTCAACTTTTGTTTAACAGGAATAGCTCCTTCTTTTAAAACAATCTTATGTGAAAAATGTTCTAATTTCCCTAAACGTTCACAAAAGACATTGCTAAACTTATTGCTCCAAAAGGAAACAATAGTTTCCTTTTCATCATTTGAACAAATAGAATTTATCATTTCCTGTTCACTGCAGAGAGAAATGGGATCTTTGGCTCTTGGATTTAATGTGATCCCAAATTCCCATTGGTCATGCCAACCTAGAACATTGACTCCTTTGATAGCAATATATAATTTGATAAGAGCAGATCTTCCTCTAAAACTTAATGGAACTTTTAAAAACCCTTCAATATCAATCTTATTGCCATTGAAACCTTCCGCAAATATATCTGAAGGTTGCAGAGTGGAAATATTACATACCGATTGTAGTTTTTCATTGAAGTATTCTCTGGTAATTATGGTCCATGGGGACCCAGAATCCACCATAAGCTCAATATTAGTAGTAAAAACTTGAAAAATACACTTTGGAGATTTCTTACTAGTTAACACTATACATCCAGTTTGAAGAATAGAGACTACATAGCCACAATCTAAATCTTGCTTAGTTTCATCAGAAATATTAAGTGCAGACACTTTAGTGGGAGTAATAGTGTTAGGGGGTATATGTGGTTGTCCTGGACGAAACTGAGAATTAGAGCGTCTTTCTCTACACACATTACTAAAATGTCCCAATTTATTACAAATATTACAAGTTTTACCTATGGCAGGACAACCTTGGAAAGAGGCAATGTGTAATTTACTACCACATCTAAAACATGAAAGAGAAGTATTAGTATTAGGAATATCTGTTCTCCTGTAGTTAGAGCTGTAAGAATTTTTGGTTCTAAATTGAGTAGGAACAACATTTTTAGCATCAACCTTAGATTTAACTATACATACTTCTTCATCTATATTACTTTTACTAGAATGAGAGCCCTGTTTATCAACTATGTCCATCCATTTTTCTGACATCTCAGTTGATTTAGCAATAGCGATAGTTTCTTCTAGATTAGGATCACCTATACACCACAATTTATCCTGCACCTTTTTGTTCTTGACGTGAACAATAATTTGATCACGGATCATTTCATCACACATGGCTCCAAAGTTACAATGAAGACTTAACGCTCTTAAAGCAGTAAGGAAATCATCAAAAGATTCTTCCTGCTTTTGTACCCTGGTATAAAATTTAAAGCGATTTAAAGCAATGTTAGCCGTAGGTTTAAATCTTTTTTCTAATCTACTAAGGGCTTCAGTGTAAACATTCATGGTATCACCACTTCCAGAAGAAACAGATAAATGAGGCAAAGTTCTAAAAATCTCTTGTCCTTCGGACCCTAAACAATGTAACAAAATACTCTTTTTTCTCTCCGCACCCATGCGTTCTCCATCTATAGCTCGCATGTCATTGAAAAATTCCTCCTTCCACCTTGACCAAGGCATGGGAGGATCACCTTTGATCTGTAAAAACTTAGCAGGAGAATCAAACTGCATATTGAAACAGTGCAATAATACAACATATAATAAGTTAAAACTAAATAAGATAGAAGCAATAAACAGAGTAACAAATAAATGTTCTTCAAATGAATAAAATAAAACAAATAAAAGCAGTAAAGTATTAGACAAAATGTTAACCAATGCTCAATGGTAAATGTACTTGAAACTGGAAGAACAAATCCAATGTGACACTGTAACTGGAAGAACAAATTCAAAGTAACACTGTAATTGCTGATAAAACGAAATAAATGAAGAAATGCTGAAAAATGTTAAAAGTATTCCAAAAAACGCCGAAGAAATCCAATATAGTACTTAAATAAAGAATAGACGAACCGATATTAAAATCAGGAGTCGCGTGTGTTGGTTGCTAGGATACAACCCAGCTCAGAGTAAACACAAAATGGAGTCACGTCGCACGTTGCGTGATTAATATCACGTGGGAAACGTTGCGTGATGACGTTTTGAACGTTGCGCGATGACGTTTGAACGTTGCGCGATGACGTCCCAAGAATTTGCAAAAGCCGGTGTTTCTCTTTGCGCGGACAAAGCCTGCAGCGCGCACACACGGCGAAAACAAAGTAAAGTTGACACGTCGCTTGTCCACGAGGTATACAAACAACAGGACAATAAGGATCAGTGACGCCTCTGCGGTGCAATGACGATGGATGCACGTTCTCCACCACTCGCCACAGAGATGACTGACGAAGCTGGTTGCTAGGCATCAGTAAACAAGAGGTTGCCAGGAAACGCCAACGCGAGTAGCCAAATACATCGAGCAGGTAACAGTAAATTAAAGGATGCAAACGATGTAAAAACAAAAGTAGAGTACTTAGAGTTTTCCAGAAAAGGAGGTTGTTTAAAAAAAATGAAATCCAAAGCAGTAAAATGAAGTAGGAGGTTCTTAAAGGTTCCTCAGGTGTAGAAAACTGAAGAAAATTCCAAATTCTTCCAGAATTAAGGAAATTGGGTTCAAAGTCCGCTCCTGTGCTGAAGATGGCTGGAGTAGGGTTGTCCTCGTCGCCAAATTTTGTAATAATCCAGGAAAAGTTGAGATTTAAAGCAGGTTTATTGGTCAGCACAGCATCAAGTCTTAACACAGAAGTGTCCAGGATACAACTTACAATTGCAGCAGAATGCTGTATGAGGAAAGCTCTGTTAAGAATACAGAACATCATAGGAAACATAACATGGCTCATGCACTTAAAGAGACATGATAACAAACAGGTTAAACTTAGCTATACATAATGTAACACCCACTTTTAAGGAATTTCTTGCCGTACTGAAGTTTGTTGTGCTTGGTAAGACAAGAACTGGAGTTGTCTGGTCTGGAAAAGTACTTGGGCAGGCATGTCTGGAATAGAAGGAAAGAATCCAAAGGCAAAAGCAAGCAGGAAAATTGTGAGACACTGGTGCTGTATTCTGAGACTTTTACTGGTAGAAAGAGCTCTTGAGCCTTTTGCCTTCCCATAGGGTAGCAGAGGCTTTTATGGACACTGATAAGGCTAAAGTGCTATTCCAACTTCAGACCCAGAACCTTTTGGAAAAGTGCGATGTTTACCAAAAAAATCCAGAAGTCATGTTTGTTATTCTCACTCCAGCCCAAAAATATCCTAGGGAAAGTTAAAACAAATCACAAATATTTTAAGAAAGGGTTTATTGTGCAATTTAGTATTGCCACCAGGTGGTGCTCTGAGGACGCAGACAAAGGCAAAACGTTTTGAATGCCTAGAAAATTAACCACCTTACAAGAAAAGGGTGGCCGCCAAAAAAGGCATACTGAAAATTGTATTCATGTTTGATGATCATCTTGGAATGGTGTCTATGTTGGCTGGCTATCTTGGAATGGAATCTGGGTTTGGTGGCCATCTAGGAATGGTATTAATGAGAAGTTTAACTGGTGCTTCTTGATAGCAGCCAAGCCTGTAAGCAGTTTGGAATCAAAGCTTGTAAACAGAGCCCAACAGACATATTGAGGGCAGGCGTGTCCGGTGACAATTCTTGGTGCACTTCTGTTCTCTAAGGGACAATGTGATAAAGAATTCACTTGTTGATTTTGAAATTCTTTGTTTTAATTCCTCCAAATAATCTCATTTTACCACATATTTTTAGCTTGGACCTAAAAGTTCATTTTTTCCTTATCTTTTATTGTGACATAGCAACTGAATTGCCGGTGGCTCACATTATAGATGATCTGCAGGTTGTGAGGTAGAATACTTTGAAATCTAACATGGCCCTACATCATTCCGGTGTCCATTGATTTAGTACTATTAACCTTGATAATATCGTACTGTATATACACATCGTAGATAATGGCCTCCTAACCACAAATGCAAGTGACCCCTGCCTCCTGATATTGCTGGTCTTCTCAGCTGCCCTGACACTGTCAACCCTCCTACACACCCTGGAGTTTCGAATGGGATTTAGTGGCAGTGTGCTTCACTCTCTACTCCTACCTTTCCAATCGACACCAGTTTATTCACATGGGAGCCTTCAGGTCCTAAAAGATCCCTATCACCATCATAGTGGTACAGGATTGCATATTGTTTCCTGTCGTCATCCTCTGCATAGGGCCACTTGGTATTCTACTCACAGATAGCGCAGAGACACCATTTTGGTATTTGTGCGCTTTATAAATATCACTATCATTATCATAGCAGCATCAGGATTTATCAGTATGCTGGTGATACACAACTCTACTTGAAGCTCTCTTCTGCGTCAGACATCTAATGCCTCAAACACTGCCAGCGCATTATCCTGACCTGGATGTCCACTGCTGAACATTAACCTATCCAAGACTGAATTTCAGTTATTTGCAGAGAATAATAAATTAAGAAAAATTACAGATATGGCTTATTGACATGAATCTTGACTGTTTCAAACCCCAATTGTCACTAAATGGCCAAAACACTTGGATTCACCTTGTACACCAACCTGACCTTTGAGGAATTAATTGTCAAAAACACAAAGACGGCTGTCTTAAAAAAAAAAGTGAAACTGTTTCTTCCAGAAAGCGACTTCAGAACTGCTGTTCAAGTCCTCGTAGTCTTGCATCTGGGTAGTGGTAGCACCAACTGCATGTCCTCCAAGACTCTACACTGACTTCTGTTAAGGGCACCCTACACGCCACAGCACATCTCATCTGGGGCCTGAAGAAGTATGTTCACATCACCTTCATCCTGATGGAACTCCCTTGGCTCTGCATGCTGGGCCCGCAATATCTTCAGCACCAGCTGTACTATTTACTAAACCATCTCGACCAGCACCTCTGTCTTGCACACAACCTTACCATCTCTGGTAGTTCCCGACACACACACACTGCCAAGACACCATAGGACTGCAGAAAAGAAGTGTAAAAAAGGAAAAACACGACAACAGGCCTTTGCCATCCGGGCTCCCAGATTCTAGAATAACATCCCAACATAACATCAGGAACATCCCAACGCTGCTCCCATTTAGGAAAGAGTTAAAGACATACCTCTTTAAAGAACACTACATCACAATACATTAACCGTCCAGTACCCAGCTACATCTCCAATAACTTATTGCCTTTTTTTTAGTTTGAAAGCTTTATTGGAATAAAAAGATATACAACAACAAGGTGGCATCAGCAGAAAATAGGAACAAAATGCACGAAGAAATATAATTGTAGACTACTGATGTCAACATTAAGAATCAAAGCATTTTCTAATTTTAAGGGAGGGTAGGGAGAGGGAGGAAAGGGAAAGGAATCATGTTAAACAAGTGATATTAATATATAAATATATAAAAACAATTGTTGGCCTATAGACAAATGCACAATACCGAAAAGAGATACATCATAGATAAAGGTGTATAATGGAACCAAAACCAAAAACTATAACTGTGAGTACTAAGAAAGAAAACTAAAGGCAAGAGTACCAGCATTCAGGGGGGTTTAAAGTTGTCAAAGGAAAGGGGGGTGTCGCTTCTTTTGGCAGATTGATCTAAAAACAAGGTAAGGGGTAATCAATAAAGTTCAACATTGCGAGAAGGCTTACAGGAGGACGCAAAGGCCACATCAAGTCTATGGAAGTTACACAGTAAGTTCCAGCAACAGGAAAGTTTAGTAAGACACTTCCAATTAGTTAATTAATTAATTAGAGGCAATGTGCTGAAACGCAAGGGCCAACATAAGGTCAAAGAGACCAAGTGAGTGTGGGGGGAGATTCAAAGAGTCCGACAGACTCCCCAGAAACACAAGGGAGTTGGAGTAAGGGACAGAGAGTGTAAAAATGCGTGAGATGGAAGACCAAACCTGCTTCCAAAAAGTGGCTACAGAAGGACAGAGAAAAAGAAGATGAAGGAGATCAGCATCAGGTGTGCTACATGTCCAGCAGTTAGAATTGGAAGAAGAAAGAAAGCGAGAGAGAGAAAGGGGAGAGAGATAAAGTCTATGATAACTTAATGCCTTTATGCTTCCTATTGACCATGTTCAGCTCTAATTTGCCTTTTGGCTAGCTTTGCGCTATAGAAATACCATATACATTCATTATATCAATAACAGCTATTTACCTCATTTAGAAGTAGCAGAATTCATAACTGTGTACTCTTTACTCCCATAGCCTGACAGGCATACAATAATCTCTGTTATCCAATAGGGCTTGGAAGGCCTTTTTTGCATACAAAGTAGTAATGTCTAGAAGAGGCTGGACCACAGCTCAAGTGTCTCACCACAAAACCAGAAAAGTGTCTCGGTTTACTCAACATATTGCGTTAAAGTCTTAAACATCACAACCTTCCTCCATCCTGTGCATTTTCAAAATAAAATTATTTTATTGTCCTTTTTAATCTCATCCAAACAATTAGATCTAGTCAACAGAATTAATTTGAGGACTCCTCGTCTGCAACTCTTAGCAAAATAAACTAATGTGGCAGAGGGGCTAACCGTGAAGATTTCATTTTATCTGCCCTAAAATATAATGTGTACAAATATACCCAGTTTTTTTATTTTGTGCTTGGACCTTTTTTCAACACAATGAGAGCAAAACATGCTTTTCATGTTTTTTTTTTTAGGTCTGACGTAGCCAAGACCTTTTGATTTTATAAAAGTATCATATATTTGATAGACTTATAAGGACTTTCAGCCAGCCCTGTTCATCCATTGGTCTGTGGGCCATTTAGCTTTTTACTCCGCCCACTACAACACACTGTATGGGGAATATTGGGCAGTGGGTCAGCTCAATTCAACCATTGGCTAACTTCACTGTGAGTGAAGACGTTCAGCTCTGTCACATAAAACACATCCACACAAAGTAGTTCCCTTCAGTGCCAGTGATTGCTATGCCAGTATGTGCTCTTTTGATACGAGAAAACGTAATTGCTATTATCCATTTTTTTATTGGCGAGAGCCCAGTAAATTCCCCCCAATAAACTTTTATGAAAACCAAGACACAACTGAAGAAGTATTGGTCATGCCAAAATGCTGATAGCCAATACCAGACCCTCTCGTTTCGAGAAGGGCGTAGGATTTGTGCAAGGAATGTTTCGCATCACTGTAGGTTGAGTTCTTATCTACCCCGGCCTGCAGTATCTGGCAGGATGTTTTTATCTGGAGTTCCAGCATATTTTCATTTAGAGCCTTTATTTGCTTCTGTAAATACAGTTCCATCTTTATTTTAAAACAAAGCTCAAACGAAGTTACACTCCCCAACTTTCTTCCCACCAGTTTAGGGCTGTGTAGCATCTCCATTGGGAGATCCTCTCTCAGAACATGGCCTGATGGACCAGTCCAAAGTTTTCTGGTGCATGTTAGTTCATTTTCAGTATACCCAGTAGGTGGTGTGAGCCGTTAATAGGAAAAGTGCTGGTGAATAAACAATACAGTCATTTTCTGGTGTATGAGGTAAGTGTTCTTAAGAGCTATCCCTCTAAAACACTCCTTTCTTTTGCAAAATGGTGTGGTATTTGGTGTCTAGATCAGAATCTGGGATCCGAGTGGCAGGCCGGTGTCTTTGTATGTACGTGTTGGTATTTATAGAGCTTAACCCTAGCTGAAGTGAAGTTGAACGTGATATTTTTTATAAGAGTTGTTATGAACCCAGAATCACACATTTCAGTGGGTGCTAAGGCTGGGGCTCGAGCCCAAGTTTCTGAGTTCCAAGATCGGTAGTTTAGCCACTAGACCGCATCTCCTCTACTGCACAGTTTTCTTGCTGACTTTGGAGCTTTGTGCTGTGTTTAACTGTAAGAAAAGCAGGATAACTTCCCCCAGCAAGCCAGAACGGTTTAATTTTTGATGAACCTAGAAATACTCATTAAAGGCTTAAACGACAGAGGAGGGAAGAAAAGCCGAGAGTAGATCCAAGCATAGCAGTAATTGGAAGAATGTTATGGGGCGTCCGTGCCATAGAATTCTCAAGTGCTCCTCAGAAGGTGGTGAACAGTGACAGGTCACCATGCCTTGTGTCCATATACTCAGACAACCCCTGCGTATTGCCGTTGTCCACGGACCCTGATGCTTCTGTATTCTACTGCCTAATACCGAAGTTTTGTTTTCTTGGCATGAACTTCAACATGAACCAACACCCTCCCCCCATGAACCAGCCCCTGCCCCTTCACTTGGTCAAAGCAAGTTGGGATAGATCTTAGATTTTGGGCTACAGCATTTGGCTGATACTGAACACAATAAGATTACACTGCCTTCTTCAAGTATGCGCAGTTACATGAGCAACACAATTCAAGCAGGTTAAGAACTAAAATAATCACAACCCAGAGCAATTAGATCAAAAACAACTATTAGTTAATATTAAGCTGAACAGTGAGCATCATAAATAAACATTCTCCTTGTGGTAAGGTACCACTTTCCAAGAACGTAGAATGCTAACAGGGACCAACCTCTTGGGTTAAACTAACCCAACCATGGTTTCCTACGTTTTTGTCTATGTAATGTTTTGCATTCGAATCTGGCACATCACTTTTCCCAAAGATGGCCAGATGTGGAGCTGTTTGGGTTAGTTTGAATCGAGGCGTTACCAGCAGTGAACATTTAACGTTCTCTGAAAGGGGTACTTCGTAAAACAGTTTTTAGTTTATTCTTGGTCCATTCAGACTTGTGTTCATATAATCTGGGAAAACATTATACATGGTTCACTGCTTTTCGCACCCCATGGGCTCTTTGGTTTACATAGGATGGCACGGTCAAAAGGGGTGTTTCTTCATTTTCATGCAAATGAGGGAACGTCTTTGTCCTTGTGAACGTGCTGTGTTCGAGATATGGACCTGGAGCAAACAAGCCATCAGGAAGCTTATGATTGGTTGGAAGAAGTGCACCCCTGAGTCCCTCATGGCGTTGCTGGAGAATAGGTAAACATGATGATGATGATAATGATAAAGGGATTTATAAAGCGCATGACTACTCTTAGGCATTCCAGCGCTGCCAAAAGACGCAAACAACACGTAGGTCTTAGGGGAACAGCCCTAGGGGACCACCACGTATCACTCCTCTGGAAAGTGCCTTTACACACTACACCCACCTATCGGGATCCCATCCCCCATTTGGAAATGAGGCCTTGTCTGCTTCCAGTGAAAGAAGAAGCCGCGGCTTGGTCTTTCACTGACAATCTCTCCCTGGTGCAGGGGGAACTGTCAGAGTTTGAACTTGCCCTGGGGACAGGACATTTTTAACACGAATGATTCGGATGCATTGTCCAGGTCACATTTAATGAGGGTCTGCAGAGCAAACAGAGCCTGTGCAGCTGATATGTGATTCAGCACCTAGTGTCCTTCTTTCTTTATTTTATGGACGACTAATCCCAGTTAATGTATTTTTAAGTTTTATTACTTCAGTTTATTACATTTTAGTTGTTTGTGAATGCATCATTCTTGACAGTGATTATTTTATTAACAATTTGAATTGTACCCCCACCTCAATCCTATAATGAAACGTTGTGCTCAATTTGTTTTCGAAATGTAAACAAGGGCAGCTCTAAGACATCAAGAGCATGTTTCATGAACAGGCAATCACATTTTTTGGTTGGGCGATTTCAGTCCAGGGCTTGAAAATGGATCCTAATAAGGTCCACGCCTTTGAGAAATGATTTCCTCCAGTGTTCCTAAAAGCCATGCTGAGGGCGTCAGGATTTGTAGATTTGTATTGGCAAGTTTTCAATTTTTTGTTGGTTTTTACTCATTACTGGTTTACTCAAATTAAGGAAATAGATTAAGGGCAATGAAGCCCCCAATGAATTTCCTATGGCCGCAGTTTTCAGGCAGTCTGTTCTCACACTCCCCTTCGTTTTGGAATCTGATTTATTCAATCTGACTGTCATAATGCAGCAAGACGAAGGCATTGAACTTTGTAGTCAGGAAACTGGAGTGGGCAGAAATGAACTATCCATTTTTCACAGTTTGCGCCTTATAGAAAGGTGCTCAACATGTGGTTGCTAACATCTTAACTCCTTTCTTGGATTCAGACACTCAGGGTGTACCTTGTCTCTTATTCGGTCTCGCCTGACGTTAGCAGCGCGCATGCGCTGGTCTCGCCATGCAAGAGCCTTTTGGAATCAATACAGTTTCGGAAGGGACTTTAAGCTCCGCCCTTGTTTTCAATTGGCACGCGTCATTGTTTATGCTAAACGCTGGCGCGTGATTGAAAATCGGGCTTTTTGGTCACCGCATTGTCCACTTTTGGGATGGCTCATTTGGACAGGCCGATTCCATCTTTGTTTCATTTAATGAGCGTGCTCGCTCTCACTTCTGATAACGCAGCTTTTATTGCAACCTCAATAAGGCGGAGTTGGAATAGTGCCCTCATCCATGTCACTCAGGTGTTCCCCCAATGACTAAGCCTCACTTTCTTAATAATCTCAAACGGCGATGCGCTTCCGTCTTCCAAGGTCCAGGACCTCAAGGCACTGCGTGTTAATTTCCTGTTACTAACACCAAGTCATACCTCATGAACCTGCCTTGAGGTTTCTGTCGTGCTTCACTCTAGTTAGTTCTCACTTCTTTGTCTGTACTGTTTCCAAACTTCATTTGTTTGGGGCACTTTCTACAGCTCTCTCCGCCCCTTGCTCTCCTTCGTCAACGCTGCTGAGGTGTGTAATATAAGCGCTCCGAAAGCAAGCTAACTAAAGATAGCTGCACCTCCTGGTGAATGGTGCTACAGTTTTTGTGTTGACAGCATCACAAGGGTCTTGACGTGGCCGCGTGGTGTCACGTTGGAATTATGCCAAGCGCGTTAACACACACACAATCCGTGTTGAGTAGCAACACCACCTTTTAAATAATTTGTCACAAAGCCTGTCTTCCAAGCACATCCAGCCCATTGAGTAAGTGCAGCACGTCTCTGTCTTCTTTCTAATATTTGTAAACTCGCAGCTTGTGTGCTGCACAGCTAACCACTTATATGGTCCCAAAGGCGAGACCTATTGGCTATGCTAATGCTTGTTTTTTAAGCATGCACTGATGTTGTTGGTTAGGCTAAAAAGTCAGAGTTTCTGACAGAAGAAAGAACATTACTTAATATGCAACTTTCAGTTTGTTCACCCAAGTGCTCCATATAGATGGTTTATGGTACTACAAAGAAAAAAATGCATTACATAGCCATGGACTGCAGGAGCAGGTGCTTTGTAGGTGGCAGAACAGTTCCGGTCATTGGTATGTTAGAAAAAAACTGGATATACAATCAAATCATTTTGGTAGCCTTGAATTGGTTAACATGTTTATTCAATATACAATGACTTGTCCTGTATGTGTCAGAGAATACCCACCTACTAAAAAGTGCAGCATTGGCTACAGCCTTTGGAAAACTCTTCCAAATCCATGGAACATGTGCTTTTTGAGCCTGAATGTATTGTATAAATTCAATTACAGTCTTATAAGCAAGGGTATCCATACATCAGCAGTGGTGCAAGATATCCTAATACAATGCAGAGCTCAGATTTATACTCTTCTACACACTCAGATTTAGTATTACCACAAAAAGAACAATGAATTCATAAGAACTAGTAGAAGGCCTTCACAAATTCTATAAATTTAAACAGCTTCTAAAAAAGAAGCTGGTTTACAAACTTTCACTTCTCGGGGGCCTGAATGCAGCGCATGTAAGACTCCGAGAGGGCCACCTCCAGTAATCTCTGTCAGCATGAGCAAGAACACATGGTGGTATCAGTCTACATTTATGCTATAATGGCCAAATGTGTTTACATTCTTGTACAGTACCTCCCTCTTGTGCTGTTTATTGTGCAACTTAAAAAGCTTTGTATTAATGAAAACATTTCTTGCCATTCATCGTCTTCTCTACTTCCCGAAGCACCATCACCAACTGTTTCAACAGTATCATAACTATTGTCATTAACATCATAGGCTATATGAGGGTAAGATGTACACTTGCCTCGGTTAAGATTTAAGATGGAGGCTACACAGACCCAGTAAAGAATGTAAACCAGAAAGAGAACAATAATGATGAAAATGACTAAGTACTTTTGTCGTCAAAAAAGCTTTTTAAGCATGACCAGAGGTCCTGCTATTCAAAATCACCCTTGACTGTATGACTTTTGGTTATAGTTTCAGTCTGCTCAGTGACCTTTCACAGAAACATCAGGGACATTAGTACAAGACTGAACTGCGATTATAGCACTTTAGTGGTCAATATGACATCCAGAGGCATTCTAGTCCATTGAGCCACCAGTTGAGATAGCAGTCGCATTAGCCTCCTCCTCCAACATTTTAGCAACTGAAGTAATCTCAGCGCTAAATAGATGCATCCGGTAGTTTTGGATGAGGCTGGTGAAGATTTCTGCAGCTGCTGAAATTTCTATTTTCTTTCTCCAATGTAGGGCAGTAGGGTGCAAGACAAAATGTCTACTTTGGGCAAAACGTATGTATGGTAGCATGATCTTTGTCAGTCTTTAAATAGCCACAAATACGCCAGATTCCCACATATGGGTAAGTTCCAGTTTCATCTGAGACACCCCTCAGGTGAGCACAGCTCTAAGGCAGGAAAAGTGTTCTTGGAATCTTAACTTGGGTGAGACCTGACACATATTGCATCCTCTGATGATGCTGCCATTTTCTTCCTCAAAAACCAGTCCTTTGGCAGCAACAGCTAAATGGATAGCAAGGGCATCAGTTCTTGGTTGGGCAAGGATACAGTGAGGTCATCAAGGATGACACCGTCAGTTCTTGGTTGGGCAAGTAAACAGTGAAGTCTTCAAGGATGACACGGGTGGTGTAATTATCACACTCCGGGTAATGTGCCCAAGCAAGTCAAGATTAGCATGTTGTTCCTCCCATCCAAAAGGAACCTGGATCATTGTACACGCAGCTGAAATCAGTGGCTACTTGGAGCACATCAACACGAAGACAGGTGCAGGTCCTACTTTTACTGGTCCTGGACCAGATGGGGAGTAATGTATTTGAATATAGAAAACTTGTTTTTCAAAAATGTACAGTCAACTTTGTGCAGTCCAATCACCCGCCCCCTCATGACATTGCTACACAATAAATCACCAAACAAACTTGCAGCAAAGGCGGCCAGCCAAACTAACTAACCGAGCTATCAGAAAGGTGTCCAGCCAAGTGTAGGTGAAGTGATTCCTTCCCAGCACACCAAGATTTGGCAAGAAAATTATATCTCACATATTCGGTCGAGTCTGTAAATGTCTTTTGTAACCAGCATTGGCAAAGCTTATAGGTCTCGCTTATGTGATAGCTATTGGCTTTGGCAATGTCTTATAGCCATGTGGTACAGCAGTTTGGCTTCTGGTCAGCATGGCTAAACGTTAGTGGTGTAGAGTAGAGTGGCATGGACAAGAGTGGAGTGGCGTAGAGTGGTGTGGGGTAGCGTGGAGTGGCATAGAGCAGAGTGGCACAAGAGTGCTGTGGAGTGGTGTACAGTGGAATTGAGAGGCCTAGAGTTGGGTGGCATAGAATGGATTTGAGTGTCACAGAGTACAGTGGCGTGGAGTGGTGTAGAGTGGCATGGAGTACCGTAGAGTGGTGTAGATAAAGTATAGTGGCATAGTGGAATGGGATAGACTAGAGTGGAGTAGAGTAGAGTGGCATGGAGTAGAGTGGCGTGGAGTGGCGTGGCATAGAGTGGAGTGGTATAGCATGGAGTGGCTTGGAGTAGCACAGATGGAGGGGGTGTGGAGTGGCGTAGAGTTGAGTGTAGTGACAGAGTAAAATGGTGTTGAGTGACATGGCGTAGAGTGGAGTGGCGTACAGTGGGGTAGAGTAGTGTAGAATGGAGAAGTGTTGAGTGGAGTGGAGTAGAATAAAATGGAATGGTGTAGAGTGGATTTGATTAGTGTAGAGCGGCGTGGAGTGGCATAGAGTCGAATTGCATGGAGTGGTGTAGAGTAGAGTGAGGTAAAGTAGATTGGAGTAGCTTAGAGTGGAGTGCATAGAATGGCATTGAGTGGTGTTGAGTGAAGTGGCATTGTGATTATGGAGCAGCATTGTGTGGTGTGGTGTGGTGTGGTGTGGAGTTGAGTGGCACTGGGGGGTATGAAACGTTGCCTGAGTTGCAACTGCCCTACAGTGCTTCAAAGCCTCAGGGCAAGTAAGTGCTATATAAATGCAATTATAATACAATACAATAGGTTACCAATTATCTCAACCATGTTCTATTTAAACATCTGATGCCTTTGATCTGATGCAAGAGCTTGTTAATATGTACAGCGCTTCTGCGTGAACTGGTTTGTTTACAAATAAATGCGTTTTAAGCCGGGGTGGGCTAGTGGGCAAGGGAGCAACACATATCATACCAGTTGGGGATAAAGGAGATGGGACCAAGCACAGATTAATTCAAATTTATTAGTGTCTGTTCACTGATCACGCTGTGATCCAGGTACTATTTCTTTCACTGCCGTCACCTGGCCCCATATCTGCTTGTATTGTGCTAACTGATGTTATCTGCTTTCAAATGTATTTTCACTAAGACATGGAGATGGGTGCAGTTTCTTTCTTTACGTTAAAGGATTTTTTTGCCAAATGCCATATTCTTTTTCTGTTTCACGCATCAGGAGATTAACTGATTTGCTCAGAATCACAGGGGTGTTGTGTCGAGACCTATCAAGCATTGGCTCTGCCATTGCCTTTTGTTCATGTGTACATGGACATTGCCCACTTTGGCAGTGATTCATAGCCATGCTGTATAACAGTGTGGCTTCAGTACAGCACGGCTAAAAATCATAATAAATGATAAAAAAGTACTATGATGAATCCACCTCTGATGTACTTTTAAAAAAAGCACATTAGCCCTGGCAGCATCATCGCACTTTTTAAGATTAGTTTTAGCCACATTGCAAAGCATCCACCCTGCTGCATAGCATGGCTACAAAACATTGCCAGAGCCAGTAGCTCTCATAGGCAAGACCTTTCGGCTTTGCCAAAGCTTGTTATTCTGTGCCGTTGCTTTGAGAGCTTCACTGACTCTCTCAGCATTGCACTTGATGCAGCACCTCAAACACCCTCCTAATTCTGTCTTGATGAACTTCTTACTTTTGGTTCCTATGATGCACTGCGTTAAAGGTTAGTTCTGTGCCTTTGTTTATGGTCTGTTGACAGTTAACCCAGGGATTTCACACCTAGAGCTTTGTAAGTATTCCTCACAAAGGTAGCTGCTGTCCTATGATTACTCAAGCTACTTTGAGGGGTGTGTGTGTTGGCAGTGTCCAACTCACTTAGATACAACTGCCTTCAAGGCCAAGATAGTGCATGTGTGCATTGTGGCTTTGCACTCAAGTTAGTCAATGAATTGTATGGCAGGGTTGCATCCTTACATTAAGAAACTGTAGATGCTATCTACGGGTATAGCACAGTAAAACATTTTGTGTTGCAAGTTTGATATTTGACTTACCTATCCACCACTTTAATTACTTTCATATTTCACTATACTAATTCAACACTAATCCTTTATGGGTCCCGGAGTAGCGTGCTACTCGCCGAAAAGGCACTACGACGCCTCATCAGGGGTAGTAATCGCTATATAAATGCAATTAAAATACAAAACCATTTGTCCTCTGCGCAGGTGTAAAATGCCAGTGGGCCCCAAAAGGGAACTATTGAAATCTTCTGAAATTGGCAACATCATAATCCTGATAAATCACACAATTAATTAAACTGCATGCACCTGCAGGGGTGCACAGCAGAGCCATTTTTTGGTAATTCAAAGAAACATTGTGGAGAAATGACATTTGAAAGTGGTATGGCAGTAAAAGATTTGGGTATGACTTATGTAGTGAGTGACGCAAGCAGGCTTAATGGACAAACGTGGTGTCCAGGGTGGGTCCTCCAACTAAGAAAAAAATGTAAAAAAAGATTGGAAAATTGTGCATTTCAAAGCAAATGAATTTCGTGTTAAAGCTAGGCTTATAAAGCACTGGGGACGTATAGTCTTGAAATATTAAACACAGGCCTACTCCCTATTCCTGAAGTGATTCTTATACCATTTACTTAGTATATGGTTCGTGAGGCCCCTAGGGCAGTTGTATTTGTGCAACTTAAAGTATGCTTAATGAGTAACTTGTAATGTATTTCGATCTCTGACCTCATAAAGAGTTCAGAGGGGTTGTGTTAGTAATAAATACATACATATTTGATATACACCTTGTGTGGTGTCCTTTCATTTGGTATTCAAGGGAGTGTAATTGGTAAAACAGCTTGCTTTACATGCTCTCTGAAGTGTTAGCCTAAGACTGCTGGTTCATTCTACCACTAGGATAGCTGATCTATAAAGTTGACTTTACAACCACCATCATAAGGGTCGTTTAGACTGGCGCAAGGTGCCCACTAGAATAATGGACAACATATGCCAGGCTAACTTCTCACACCAGGCGTACAACTTTTTACGTATTTTCATATCTGGTAACATTCATATATTTGTCATGCACTGCCTCAATGTTGTAAATAATGCTTTATAGTATTTATAACTACCCCTAAAATATTAACAACCATGAATATTGAAAAACCCTTCTTTATGCATAGACACTGATTCTATCACCCGCTAAAGTGTTGATTTATGCTACAAACTGCACTAAGTTTGTCAATGTTTTTTCAATCTTTAAAGATGATTTAGGTTGATTTGGTTATGGATTCATTGGTATGCAAGAAATTAGGTATGGTTCTTCCTGATCTCTGTAATTATACCCAGATTGGCCTCAAGAAGCTTTTCAACTGGTCCATCTGAGCCAATGGTAAACACCAATGTATGTGCCATATGTATTAAGATATGGGGCATTCCTGCTCTCTCTCTCTTGCAGACAGAATGTAGAACAGGAGGAAAGAGGAAAACATAAGGAGAAATAAACAATTTTTTCCTTGTTATGCATCCCCTGGGAATGTGAATCAGGAAATTGTTCCAATGTTTTGATTTGTTACCTTTGCCTCAAATTGTAAAGCGCTCTGATATCCTTCGGGATCAAGTTCGCGCTATATAAAACTTTATCAATAAAATAAATAAAATTAAAAACTGCTCCATATCTTATTGCATTGATATCTTTGACAGTTATTGTAATGTGCAAATTTACAACTTCAGCATATAAAGTGTTTGCTTGCCCAGCATCTTGCACTACATGCAGCATCAACTTCGGAAGAAAATGCTCTAACCAAGCTTTGGGTAGCACCCTCAGCCTTTCCTTTTGCTTTTGCCTTGTAAACATTTTGACATCTGTGAACCCCACTTCCCACACATTTCCACAGAATTTCAATTGCAACTGGAATACATGACCATTGTTCTGTGTGCTCTGCAGAGAGGCCAACCCACTGACGAGCACTTTGCTTAGGCTTCAGCATCAGAGCTTTCAGTCAAAGCCCCTCATAAACACCTGGCATGGCTCAAAGTAAGCACTATGCAGGAGGAGAAATAAGATATATGGAAACAATACAGAAACACATATGATAATATAGCTACAACTCTTGGGGAATGCAAGATTAGGTAACACATGTGAAATAAGAGAGGAACTAAATTGCTGACATGCATTGCCTTAATGTTTTTAACATTCATTGTTTGTAAATCAATCCTTGTTTTTGGTATTAATGTTAAGGGCATGAAGATAGGACCAGCAGATAACTCCCTCTGGGAATAGAAGTGGCTTTGCAAAAGGAAGGTGCATTTATTGCCGGACAGACTCCAGGGTGTGCCGGTGAAAGGCTTCACTGCTTTGGGACGCCCAGGCTCATTCCAGAATTTTATTCTGCACAACGAGAACCGAGGGTTAGAAAGAATTTGCTAATATAGGGTGAATGTACAAAAGACCACCTAATTTTTCACCTCGAGGTTGCCAACATTCACTGCTTTTTTATGGGATCGCACTTCATTGTGCAGCACGTTTCTGTCACAGAAGTCCCTAGTAGGTCTGGTTTAAAGTTATGGTGCGCGCTGTACAAACGCCGCAATACAATGCATTCCGGTGTCCTATTTTTGCAACAAAAAAACAATGGCAACTGACGGCATACAATAAAGTGGGCTCAAAATATAAGGGACATTGCTTACAATGAGTAGCACAACCAAACACATGTACATATTTTAGGCTTGTCTGACATAATATATTCTGAATATAACACGTCATGATCATATATTCGATGTAGAGAACACTGAGGAGATTTATAGTACATACCAAATACAGCAAGGCGGTATTCCAGCAGTCGAACTTCTACACCTGCAGCCTGCCCAACTCTTTGAAATCCACACCTCATGTCCGTGAAGAGCTGAGCAAAGCATGGTGGGCGGGCAAAATTAAACTAGAATACCATGCAGCTCAGCCAATGAAAGCACTGCTCTCATGCTGTTTATAATAGTAAACAGCTTAAGAGCAGGTCGAGGATTGGCTGGGACAGGTGACCACAGCGCTCCATCTGAGACCGGTGGGGCTATGTTGCTTGTCCAGCTCGCTACTAGCTATGTCTAGGGAAACCGTAAACTGTGCGTGTCATGTTGGCTGTATCCAAAATACCGGCTAACCTGACATGCGCAGTACAGTCAAACAGGCCTTGCTGCCGGTTGGAAATAAAGCCACGCCTACTACTGTCTGCCGGGAGAGGCAGCTCCGTGTGGTGGCATACATACAGTTTGTATTTATGGTGTTGCATGTATGTAATGTAATGGGTTAACACCCCTATGTAGAAACCACTGCTGCATTGCACTCAGGAGTTGATAACCCATGCAGCATCAGTACTTTATATGTTCTTATGTTTCTTTCACATACATTAATATCATGCTGCCAACAATTGACAGTGTGATAGCTATTGACCAGAAAAGTAGGATAGAGTTTGAGATCGACTTGCAGTGTCACAAGCTGGAGAATCCCTTTTTAACGCCCGGTTATCAACATATTGAATTATTCAATGCTAAAATGCACGTGCCTGTATGCACTCAACTCCTACCCATAGTGGTAACTGGACTGGATCCTCGTGGCGACCACCCCTTCCTACATCCTCATTCCGCATAACTGTGGGAAATTACATAGTTGCGTGCCGCGCGATCCCTACTGCTCAACTGCCAGAATCACTCGCACAAAAATGTTTTTATCAGAACACTTTACTGTGTACAGAGATATAAAAAAGTAAATGAAAATATAAATGTGAGATGTAGTGGAAAAAAGCCTCCTATCGCCTATCCAAGAGGTTTAAAGCACCTGTTATGGATCCTGGACCACCCATTTGGGGCCAAACCAAGAAATTTGAAACATGTAATCTATCTGATAATATCTCCCTATCCATCAAGAACTGCACTCACATGCCTTTCTATGAAAAGCTGAAAATCGCTTTCTTTATTTTCCAAACTCTGTTCATGTTCATCCAGTTCTGTTTTCTCTTTGCTTCCTGGTACTTTTTGTATTTATATGATGGTCAAATCCTACATGTCATGGAGTGCTAAAACAACCAAGACTGGATGAGTCCCTGGACTTTTCAAAATGTTTCTGACATGTGTCAATGGTGAGGTCTGTGTCAGTGGTGAGGTCTGTCTCAGTGGTGAGTTGTCTCTCAGTGTTGAGTTGTGTCTCAGTGGTGAGGTGTGTCACAGTGGTGAAGTCTGTTTTAGTGAAAACATGAACAAATAAAGATCACAGAAATAATAAGGCATTTTGTTGAACAGGACGATTCTGAAAAATGAGATTTCAAGTGTTTGCGGTATAAATAGGCACACACCCTCCACTATATTGGATTTGTTTTACTGTGCAACTACTGAAGACCTACCCAAGTGTGTCACTTTCCACAAGATCCATTCTAGGGTTCCTGGAGGAATTTTACTTTATCGTTCTAGATCATATTTGTCTTCTCTCTTGTCTTTTATGTTTTAACCACTGTGTTTCCAGGGAATTCGTTAAGGAAAACCCATGGGGATGGGAGCATGGCAGTGATCTGAAAGAATAGTCAGCTAGTGAAATTTATCCTGAACAACAATCTTTTGGATGAAACTCGATTTGGCTTTTGCTCCAGGCATAGCACAGAGACGGCTTTGATTAAAGCAACCTGAAGAACTAAGGATATCTTTAGATCACGGCGGCAAGGCAGCGTTGATACTTCTGGACCTATCGGTGGCTTTCGGTATTGTACATCATGGCGGACTGCTGGACCGTCTGAAGCAAATCGGGGTCACCAACAGGGCCTGGAAACTTCTCAGTTTGTATCTGCAGGGCCGCAAACAAACGGTAAGGCTGGAAAAAATGTATCACACTCTCTCCCATGTGGGGTTCTGCAGGGCTTATCACTCAGCCTTACGGTTTTTAGCATTTATGTTACACCTCTTGCGCAACTGGTCAAGTCGTCTGGCTTTAGCCTTATGTCCTAGGCCGACGATAGTCAAATCGCTGGGTCCCTAGCCAATGACTTGATAGAAACTGGACTCAACTTTAACAAGTGTTTGCAGGCCGTTAACCCCTGGGTGGTGGACAACTGTCTCCAACTGGGCTCAGCCAAGAAGCAGTTAAGCGAATAAACTACGCTTTGCTTTAAATCTACTAAAAACAAAACTGAATTGTCCTTCCAATTCACATCTGTTGAAGGCGATCGAAGCAAGATTTTTGCCATCGATCACGTACGGCTCAGAACTATTCAGAGGCAAAGACGCAAACTTCCTGAATCTCCAACAGTCTGTGCTGTTCAAACACATCTTTCAAATTCCGAAGTTCGCCTCACAAGCGCAAGTACGCCTTGAATTTGGCTATTAAAACAGCACTAAGCCAGACAAGCGGCAATACTAAAAATGTGCTGGAAATTAAGAGCAGCTCAAGAGGACACGCTGATGGGTCTCTGCTGGACTGAAATAAATAAACAAACAAAAGGAAAAGACACATGGATAACAAAACTTGAAGAAGGTCTGTCAAAACTTAATATGCAAGAGGCCTGGAACACCGGTCACACCTTTGCGACCTTCAAAAAAGCAGCCAATGGTGCGGCAAAACTAGAATCTTGGATCGCTGACAAAGCTGCACTAGCAAAGAAAAAACACGGCTGGATGGTACTTGCATCATGTGAGAGGTGTGTTCCGCAACCATACTTAGTTAACCATATTACACCATCTACACAACAGATGCTCCTACGAGTACGGCTGGGAACTTACATCTCAAAAGACCAGGCCCCTGCATGGAAGCAAACGTGGCCAACACCACTCTGCAGACTCTGTGGTCATGCAGAAGAAACTTTGATTCATCTTCTGTGCATTTGCCCAACCCCCACAATCCTGAGACGTTGCTATCTCTTGCATATATATTCCGCTCATTTCAAGTTAGAACATGTCGGCCGGCAGTTATGCTAGCACTGAACAGCCATTATAAACAAACAGTGGTCCTGAACCTATAAATGACAGTATTTTGAACAAATCAAGGATGAATCAATATTTGAGTAAGAAAGCAACAATGGTCTGTCTGCTAATTGTAAAGACTATATTGTCTTTGAAAGAAACCTTACACCACGGTTAGAGAAAATATATTCCTATTTAATTTTTTGTATTCATATTTTTGCAGTACTTTTTATATCAATAAAAACACAAAGGTTGCCCCAGAACAGGAGCGTGCAAAGGAAGGATGTGATTCAGAAAATGAAAGCAAGTGAAAAAGGGAGATAAATAAAGAAATGGTGATTAAGAAATAGTTTGCATTATTTTACAATCAATACTGAACAAAATTTTTCATTGTATTGAACACCTGGCCAACAGCATAGTTTTTTGCAATCTAATCAAAAAACATTGTAGTACATGAGCCTAAGTATCATCAATTTTGCACTGTGTACAATGCTAACAGACAATTGGTCCAAGGTGTATGTATGGAGATGTCGACGTTTCGACTCGACTTATTCCCAAGCGGCGAGTTGGACCTGGGGATTGCGAGTCTTCATCAGGACTAAAGGTAAAATGAGGCAACCAGGGAAAATTGAATAACCCTAAAAAAAGAAAGAGGAATTGAGGAAATTACTATCCGTGGTGAAAGTGATAGCCTGTCCCCCAAAAGTGGGGTATAGCAATTTCTCTTACCCTTGATATTAGAGCAAGTGATGTGGGGGAGATCCGAGTTTACCACAACTCAACAGGTATCCTGTAGAGACAAATTGAAATCCAGAATATATCTAGATCAACTAGTATGCAATTCGTCAATAATTACTATTATGACCGAGTCATCATATTACCTTGAATTCATGTCTTTATCCATGTCAAGGGGACATTGCTTCATAAATGACATGGTGTGGGGGTACCTACAATTAATTAAATGACATCAGTATACCATAAGCTAGATCACTGATAGGTACAGAGTAATTTATATGCGTGGCGGCGTAAATTACCTTATTTGCAGATTCAATCAATGCACCCAAGTCAGTAATTTGCGAACTTCCACTCCAGAATTCAAGAAACGCTATGGGAATGACAATGGATCCTCATTCATTATATGCCATTGGTACCACTATATGGCATTCATTAAGGTGCAATAATCAAGAGACTATAAAAACTTGTGGTGCTTACCTGAATTTAAAATGTACAGTTTTCAGGTAAGCCATGTGCAAAAATACTCCTACTCAATTTTGGGAGGAGCTGTGTGGGGGGGGACAAAAAACAAAGAGTTAATTGTCACTCGGGTGCTAGCGTGGTTGTGTGTGAATAGACCAAACATGTTAAAGGGGTTCACACCTACCCGCTGTTTGTTACGATCTCATCATGTTCATCCGAGCCTCACGGTGCTATCGGATGTCCTGGCCGGTTAAAGTCAGTAAAACTGCTGCTCGTTTGGTGGAAAACTGTGTAAGGAAACACACGTAGAACTTAGTTCGGGTGTTACCCGGGAGGCGAGTGAGTGCATATATAGGTCGATCAGTCGGTGCAAATGTGCTCTGCACCTACCCACTCTTCCATACAATGGTAAACGTCTCAGTCCGAGCCTCAAAATGCTTCAAGACGCCGTCGGTGAACGCAACGGTTCTTCCGCGTATGTAAATACCCAGACTTCTAAGCGCAGTCTGCATAGAAAGGGGACTGGTTGTGGCGTATTACTGAGTTTTCCACCTTATGGAAAATTATAGTTAACAGATGGAAAAACAAGATTCCAATTCGGCGCGAGGTGGCAGGTTAAAACACATTTAACAAAAAACCTTAAGACAAAACATAAAGACAGAAACAACCCTCGCAGTCGCGCTGCGCAAAGGTAACCATTATAAAAATGGGGTAGCCCATAAGGTATGGACCTGGGTGAATATAATTATAAACAAACAGTGGTCCTGAACCTATAAATTACAGTATTTTGAACAAATCAAGGATGAAACAATATTTGAGTAAGAAAGCAACAATGGTCTGTCTGCTAATTGTAAAGACTATAATGTCTTTGAAAGAAACCTTACACCACGGTTAGAGAAAATATATTCCTGTTTAATTTTTTGTATTATATAAGGGTTCAGAACCACCTTCCTAGTCCTTTATTTATTTCTACACAGTGGCACTGATGTGGACCATCTCCATTCCTCCTATATGAATCGAGTTCCACTCGCTAAAAATTATTTGGATGTCCTTACCATTCATTCTTAGTGGTAATATAAATATTTAAGTTAGGGTAGTGACCCATTAATAATATCACCCCCATTTTCGGACAAAGAGCTTTAATAATTTCAAATATCGCCCTTTTCAAATTCAGGCGATTTTGCACCTCGCGCCGAATTGGAATCTTGTTTTTCCATCTGTTAACTATAATTTTCCATAAGGTGGAAAACTCAGTAATACGCCACAACCAGTCCCCTTTCTATGCAGACTGCGCTTAGAAGCCTGGGTATTTACATACGCGGAAGAACCGTTGCGTTCACCGACGGCGTCTTGAAGCATTTTGAGGCTCGGACTGAGACGTTTACCATTGTATGGAAGAGCGGGTAGGTGTAGAGCACATTTGCACCGACTGATCGACCTATATATGCACTCACTCGCCTCCCGGGTAACACCCGAACTAAGTTCTACATGTGTTTCCTTACACAGTTTTCCGCCAAACGAGCAGCAGTTTTACTGACTTTAACCGGCCAGGACATCCGATAGCACCGTGAGGCTCGGATGAACATGATGAGATCGTAACAAACAGCGGGTAGGTGTGAACCCCTTTAACATGTTTGGTCTATTCACACACAACCACGCTAGCACCCCGAGTGACAATTAACTCATTGCTTTTTGTCCCCCCCACACAGCTCCTCCCAAAATTGAGTAGGAGTATTTTTGCACATGGCTTACCTGAAAACTGTACATTTTAAATTCAGGTAAGCACCACAAGTTTTTATAGTCTCTTGATTATTGCACCTTAATAAATGCCATATAGTGGTACCAATGGCATATAATGAATGAGGATCCATTGTCATTCCCATAGCGTTTCTTGAATTCTGGAGTGGAAGTTCGCAAATTACCGACTTGGGTGCATTGATTGAATCTGCAAATAAGGTAATTTACGCCGCCACGCATATAAATTACTCTGTACCTATCAGTGATCTAGCTTATGGTATACTGATGTCATTTAATTAATTGTAGGTACCCCACACCATGTCATATATGAAGCAATGTCCCCTTGACATGGATAAAGACATGAATTCAAGGTAATATGATGACTCGGTCATAATAGTAATTATTGACGAATTGCATACTAGTTGATCTAGATATATTCTGGATTTCAATTTGTCTCTACAGGATACCTGTTGAGTTGTGGTAAACTCGGATCTCCCCACATCACTTGCTCTAATATCAAGGGTAAGAGAAATTGCCATACCCCACTTTTGGGGGACAGGCTATCACTTTCACCACGGATAGTAATTTCCTCAATTCCTCTTTCTTTTTTTAGGGTTATTCAATTTTCCCTGGTTGCCTCATTTTACTTTTAGTCCTGATGAAGACTCGCAATCCCCAGGTCCAACTCGCCGCTTGGGAATAAGTCGAGTCGAAACGTCGACATCTCCATACATACACCTTGGACCAATTGTCTGTTAGCATTGTACACAGTGCAAAATTGATGATACTTAGGCTCATGTACTACAATGTTTTTTTATTAGATTGCAAAAAACTATGCTGTTGGCCAGGTGTTCAATACAATGAAAAATTTTGTTCAGTATTGATTGTAAAATAATGCAAACTATTTCTTAATCACCATTTCTTTATTTATCTCCCTTTTTCACTTGCTTTCATTTTCTGAATCACATCTTTCCTTTGCACGCTCCTGTTCTGGGGCAACCTTTGTGTTTTTATTGATATAAAAAGTACTGCAAAAATATGAATACAAAAAATTAAATAGGAATATATTTTCTCTAACCGTGGTGTAAGGTTTCTTTCAAAGACATTATAGTCTTTACAATTAGCAGACAGACCATTGTTGCTTTCTTACTCAAATATTGATTCATCCTTGATTTGTTCAAAATACTGTAATTTATAGGTTCAGGACCACTGTTTGTTTATAATTATATTCACCCAAGTCCATACCTTATGGGCTACCCCATTTTTATAATGGTTAGCACTGAACAGCCAGCAGCTGCAGACAGCCTGTAGGGCCACCAGATTTCTTCAGAAGGCGTGCCTCTTAATAATGTAAACTGAAAAAATGGCGAACAATGGTATCAAATCAAATGACTAAGGATTACAAAAGGCGCCGATTTCAGCAAATGTCAAATTGTTTTATTTATTTTTTTGTCTTCCCTTTTAAAACAGAGAGGAAATGCAGGTTTTCATTCATTTTTCATTTTAATGATTTTATGTTATATTCTCTTTGCAAATTTTGTAAAGGTTTTAATTAACCAAATACAATAAAATATTTACTTACTTAATACCAGGGCCTGGAAACTTCTCAGTTTGTATCTGCAGGGCCGCAAACAAACGGTAAGGCTGGAAAAAATGTATCACACTCCCTCCCATGTGGGGTTCTGCAGGGCTTATCACTCAGCCTTACGGTTTTTAGCATTTATGTTACACCTCTTGCGCAACTGGTCAAGTCGTCTGGCTTTAGCCTTATGTCCTAGGCCGACGATAGTCAAATCGCTGGGTCCCTAGCCAATGACTTGATAGAAACTGGACTCAACTTTAACAAGTGTTTGCAGGCCCTTAACCCCTGGGTGGTGGACAACTGTCTCCAACTGGGCGCAGCCAAGAAGCAGTTTCTCCTTTTTGGCGTCGACCAATCCTTCTGGATGCCCACATGGTGGCCTCAGGATATGGGCTCCCTGCCAACAACGTTTGCAACCGTGGTATCATAATTAACAACAAATCAAGTGAGTGCAGTTGCTTTCCAGGTTTTCTACACCCTGAAGCTCATGAAGAAGATCCTTCCTTTCATTCCGCCCATCTTCAGAAGACATTGGTTACCTCCCTCGCTCTCTCACAATTGGACTACTGCAATGGCCTGCATCTAAATGCCCATAAACATGTGCTGAACAGGTTGCAGACGCTGCAAAATGTGGCCGCTCTGCTCCTTCTAAAATTAACAAAGTATCATAGGGTGGCCTTACATTTAAGGAAACTCCATTGGCTGCCGATTCAGCAAAGAGTAACGTTCAAAGCCATGTTCCTTGTCTTTAAGGCCCTGAATGACCAAGGTCCCTTATTCTTTAAAAATTGTTTTAACTGGTACCAGCCCACCAGGTCCACTACTAAAACAGTTATTGTTCCCAGCTTCAGGCGAGCTACTTGAGGTATACACAGTTTTGTACGGACCGCCACCATTTCTTGGAATGAACTTCCCTTCTTCATAAAAGCTTCCCCAGTCTTATGGGATTCATTAACAGCCTGATTCATCATAGTGCTGTTTTGCGAGTTTGAAATAGCGAATCATAAGGAATCGCTATTTCAGACTCGCAAAACGGCATTCATGTAGGAATCGCAAAAACAAAAGCGATTCCTACAGATTCCTTATTTGCGATTAGCAAATTGCTAATCGCAAATAAGGAATAACTCCCCATTCATTCCTATGGGCCAAAAGGCCCATAGGAATGAATGGGGAGTATTCCTTATTTGCGATTAGCAATTTGCTAATCGCAAATAAGATTGCGATTTAAAGGGTGCCAGGGGTGTCCACAGGACACCTTGTAGCACCCCTTAAAAGTAAATACGAACAGGTGTTGCGCACACACATGTCCAAAGGACATGTGTGTGTGCAACATGCAACTTAGAAAAATGCTATTAAAAAGCATTTTTCTAAGTTTTCGCTATTTACCACGAGGTTTGACCTCGCGGTAAATAGCGGGTCGAAATTGCGATTTCGCAATTTTAAAATGGATGATGAATTGCATTTAAGGAATCTCAAATAGAGATTCCTTAAATGTAATTCATCGCAAAATAGCGAAATCGCTATTACCGATTTTTGCATTTGGGATGATGAATCCCAAATGCAAAAATAGAGCTCGCAAAGGGCCAGATTCTCAGAATCTGGCCCTTTGCGAACCCATTTCGGCTTCATGAATCAGGCTGAAAATCCCTTAAGACCTGGCTTTTTAATTTTACTCTCTAGGCTTCTCCAACTTAATATAACAGTGCCTTCCAGTAATCCGCACCAAGACACCATTTCGGGCAATTGAGCGCTTAATAAAATTTATAACATTACATCTCACTTTCCAATTTCTCTTCTTTTATTAGAGCTGTGTCTGCAGTGCTGAGACTGCATAAGGAATGAGAAAGTCTGAAATACAAGCATGAACCACTGTTACTCACAATTGTAAGTTCAGTGAAAGTCTGTTTCGTGGACAATAAACGTCGAGGAGCAGTTGGTGTAGGGCATGCTTTTTGGGGCAGGGTGGTGAGATTTAATACTCTTATTGCTTACATGCTGTCAGGCAGTAACATGTTAATTGCCTTGCCCTTACTGTTTACCCTTGCTTTTGGCACAGGCCTATAATTATAGAGCAGGATGTTGGCACCAGTACACCAGTTGACACCCTTTGTATAGGGTTCAACCAACTCTTAATGGTCTTAATGGTCTTAATGGGGGTTAAAGTCAGTCCCACCCAGTCTGTCGTTCTCGCCCGATTCCTTCACGTATCTTCATGCTCCTCATCTGAGCGTAGGAGAACCGATATACATATTCCTCCATAAGATAAACTATAAGAGCAGCACAAGGATAAAATATTTCTTTACAGGGATAAATATCTCCTCCTTAACTCAAAAAGTATAGGATGTTGAGCTGTCTTCCACATCAACGATATTGGTAATCTGTATATTCTTTTGGCTGATCAGCAATTTATAGTACTAAGCATGTCTTATAAAACAGTCAACTTGGCTTCCACTTTGTTTGGTAGGGGGCTCTACTTGGACCATGTCCTCTAGATCTCAGGTTTTCCATTTTTATGTGTCTTAAACTTTATTCAGTCCTTGGATGTATTGACATGTTCAAGCTGAAAGCTTGTTTAATCCTAGGAGTGTTGTTGGCGTCTTTCTAAGGAGGCCCCTTCTGGACAGCTTGCCTTTGTTTCAGGTATCAGCAGTGATGAAGGCTCTCTTCCATGTCCTTAGCTTCTTCCAGCCATGCAGTATTGTGTCCCTGTGAGAGCCCTTGTGGTTGGTGACTCTTAATTGGATTTCACCATGGCAAAGACTGATTTATAATAAACAAAGAGAGTCGGGAGGTCTGTTAGAAAACGTAGCTGAGTCTATGAGGTCCTAATGAAGTGACCCTTTTGGATTGCACTGAACCAGGCCCAGTGGTCACATGACACACATGTATATTAGAAATCCTATCAGCCCACCCATCTGGCGGAGCCTCGTCATGTAGGACCTCAAACCAGGGTGGTGTGTCCAAGCCCAGATGAATTGGCCAGACAGCACACACTACTGGTTCATCTTGTGAGAAGTGTCCGTGCCACAGAGTGGTGCTGAAAAAGTGCAGTGCAAAACAGGGGATAAAGAATAAGTGATCTAAAATGGCGGTCAAGGCAAAGAAAAAATATTTTTATTAGAGATATTCACCAGGACGCCAGATTAAAAAGAAGTGTTGAACAGTGTGAAAATATCACTGTGATGCTTTGCTGTGTTGTAAATCAGGCCAACATGTTTCTGCCGAAGGTGGAACTACACCGGCATTCTTCAGGGCCAACTACAAAAAGAACTTGCTACTGCAAAGGTACACTCCGACAAATTATACAAAGTGAGACACAAAAAGGAACAGACCAAAAATTTGTTAAAGACCTGTCCAAACTACTGGTGTGGTCATATAGACCATCCTACCATATCCTCCGGATCAGAAGTTGATAGAGGAAGTAATCCCAGCAATATGTGGGAGTCGAGCCTCACCTCACCCGGCAACGGCTCGGAGATTGAGGCCCCGCTCTCTCCGTCGGTACCCCTAGGCAGACACCTAAGCCGAAGGGGAGGCTATTTTATGCCATTTTATGAGGCAGGCATGTTTTCAGATACCTTTCTTTTGATAAATAATGCAGCAGAGCTGTGGGGATGCGGAAAAGAGACAAGCGGAGCGCTGAGTGTGAGATGCTGAGTAGGAAGGGTGCTTTCTCCTGGGCAGAGCTGTGGGTTGTGAAATGTTGAGGAGACATGTTTACTGCGATGGGAAGCGTTTTGGAGCGGTCGGTGGAGTGTGGGTAGCTTGCTATTCTGGGGAACGCCTGTGGGCGAGGGTGGCCCGCTTGCTGTGTGGCAGCAGAGCTGTATGACGCAAGATCATGAGGACAAGCCTTACATTTTTTTCTGTGCTGAGGGCGAAGCTGCGAGGGTGGACCAAATTGTGTCCGTTTGGAAAACTCTATCTGGGAAGGATCTGGCCCCTGTGCCTGGTCTAAGGCTGGCATGTTGGCTCAGAGGCAGAAAGCTACTGACTTCTCTGGGTACATTTTCTTCTCCGATCTACTGACAATTAACAAGAAACCTGCTGAATTTCTCCATACACCCAACCGCGTCTCATTTCTGTGCCCCTCACCCTACTACGCTCGTCCCCTCCTCGCTCATCTTTCACTCTACGCTTCCCTCTCTCGTGTCTTCCATTGCAACACCGTGCAGTGTCTCACATCATCTCTTCCTCTTTATACTTCTTATTCTTTCGTATTCCATTTTTCCCTACATCTCTGTCCCGCTAGTTGTCTGTTACATGTTCTGCTCTCGCTTCCCTGACAGACTCATGTCTTCAAACACAAGCCCTGGACTCTTATTTCTTTGCAGACTAGTATATTCCTAATCTTCTCAGCTAATATTCTTTATCAACAAACATTCCTTCTCGACCTCTCATTCCAATCTCTACCCCACACACCATTAAGAGAGGACAGATCCTTCATAAAAATATGTTTTTAAGCTGTAGTTGAAGCATCACATCACAGTTGAACTCTGTACTAGCAGATTTGATCCCACTCAAGAAGAACTTTTTTTCCAAGTGCCACTTGCTCTTGCAGACTTTAAATACCCACCGACACATTAGTTCTTCCCACAAGGTCATTTGTTCTTCAGTGGCGTTTGCAGGCCCTATGTCTAGACGAATCATTGTTAGCGCTAAGTGTTCCCTTTTCAACAAAGCCAACACTGATTGTATATATCACATCAGAAGCGCCATTCACATCTCTGTGGTTACGTTTGGCACAGCAGTCTCTAAAACATCCCATTTAATCATTACTAATAACTTTGCTCCACCACCACACACTTACTTGCTGCAGACGTTGGAAGAACATCTAAAACAATTCGAGCATTCGTCCAGCTAAATATGGTGCAACTTGAGCAAAACGAACGGTCCATAGCCAGTTTTTCGTTTTTTTAAAATACATTTTTATTCATTTTGCAATTACAAGGTACAGGCAGACATATTCAGGATTACTTGAAATAGCATAATGGTACAGTTCCCCTAGGTTCGCTGACAATTGTGACGTCGTGGAAAGTTCGCCAGGAGTTCTTGTTCCTAAAGTATGTACTATCACATCAACATTGATAACAAGTAAGGTCAATACAGACTGATACATTTTGGAAGGTACAAAAAAGGAAATGGAAGACAGGGTATACACATACTAACTCTTGAGATAGTCCCCACCTTTCATGTGCGCATAGTTGCCCACCAGAGGAGCGCTATGCGTAGTGGATGAGAGATGAGCGGGCGGAGGGGCATGATGGTGACCAGGGTCTTTTGCTACGTGGAGTGAAAAACAGTGGCGGTCAGCAAAATTCCCAGGTGGCAGGGTAGGAGCCGGCGCGCAGGGAAGGAGTGGGATTCGGGAAACGGTGTGCAATGTAAAAAAAAACCATAATAATAAAATAAAGATTTACCTGGTCGCGTGCCGGGTACCGCATCTCCGCAACTGCTCTTCTCCTCAGGAAGCAAAGCCAGGCTCCACTGACCAAACACAACGCTGCAATGCAGCATTGTGATAGGTCAGCACCCTGGTTTTGGGCGTCCTGATTCGACTATCAACCAGGGAATAGGGGCACTGGGCGTGTTCTCTACGCAGGCTGTAATGAAGCCTGCATAGAGAAGGGGAAAGTGCGCATGACTGGTTTGGGCGGCCAGAGAGGGCCGACCAAACAGTCATTGCGCACGTAGGAGTGGGCAAACCACTCCTCCCCTGCCCTGAGAGCAGAGCAAACCTGCCCGCAAAGCAGTGAGCAGGAAGCACACAGTGATAATAATGCAAACGTTGTTATTATCATTTTATGGTTCTACTACCAGTGGTGCGGCGCACTTCTGCCATTGCGGAGGAGCCGCCCCTGGTGAGAAAGCAGTTGGCTTTACTGGAATTTAATGATAGGTGTGACACTAGAGTACTTACCTGGATTAAAACCCCACAGTCTGGAATATTTACCTTAAAGGTCTCCAAATTGTTTAGAAGTGCATTCCAATCTGACGCTATGGAAACCCTGCGCAATCCTCGGACCTCTTCCCGTCGGAGGGTCACAGATTAAGCCTTGCCCCATATAAGTGTTGCTGCACTCATGACTGGTGATTTGGGAAGAGGAGGGATTTCCCGCATCTATCATTCACTCACCAACAATACCCGCAACTCCCTCTCCCAACTCCGGAACAAGTGGGAGGGCTGGCTCGGAGCACTAAAGGACGCTGACTGGAGAGACGCCATGATGGCCCCTAAAACAATTGAGGTCTCAGCAAGGCTTCGGCTGGTCCAAATATACTTCCTACACACTGCCTATCTTACACCGCTGCGTCTCCATCGCGCGGGGCTTCGGCCTGATGCTCTCTGTCCCCGCTGCCCCCACTCTCCTGCAGACTTCTATCACATGGTATGGCTTTGTCCTGCTATACAGGGGTATTGAGAGTCCTTAACAGGAGAGCTCACTGAGGTCTTGGGCTTGGGAAGTTCCTATGCATGTTCTCCTGGGCGTCAATTAGGGGCTGGATGGCAATAGGGCCTTAAAATTTTTCCTTAATACAGCATTGGTGGTAGCCAAGAGACACATTGCAGCTCACTGGTTGGACACTATCATGCCCACATTGGCGCGCTGGCGCAGGGGGGTGGATTGGTGTGCCACGCAGGAAAGGCCTCTTTACTTGGCATGGGGATGTCCTAAGAAATTTCGCTGAATGTGGGGCAAAGGGGTTGGAGTGTTAGAAGACTAATGTGGATTGCTGCGATCTCTGGATTGGAAGTGGATATGCTGACACTAGACTTTTGTGTGTCTATCCTTTTATGCCCATGTGATGTGTTTTTGCCTTGGTCTAGCCTTTTAAGATGTAATTCTGAATGGTGCTGTTTACTTTGTTATATTCAAAACTCAATAAAATTGATTATAAAAAAAAAAGTGTTGCTGCGCACCACTGTTTTAAGTTAAGCAGTGCATAGGCTTTCCAGTGCATAGCTATGGATCTGTGAAGTACGAGCAGCGCCAGATAGTTATATGTATTAGTAGCGCCATCAGCTTTCCTGCATCTAAACAGACCGAGAACCCCACACTACATGGTGTAGAGGTCTTCGCGACCTATGATTGTGGATAGTGCTCCTGTAACCTCCTGCCATAGTGTTGCCACAGTCGGGCAGTTCCAGAACATGTAGGCCATTTGGTGTCGGTGTGCTGCATCTGGGGTAGTGCGAGTACGAGCCATAGATTTTATGCAGGAGTGAGGTATGCCCTGTGGCATTATGTTGGAAGTATTGGAATTTGGCATTACTGGAAGGTTTATGAAGATATTCTAATGCCTTGTCCCATTCCTTCTGGCTTAGTGTTCAGCCCAAGGGCTGCTCCCATTTCTGTCTTGTCAGCAATAAGGGGTCCTGTGTAGTATACGCCAGTGACCGGGTAAGCCAGGTAATAAGTCAACGGCCTACTCCAATAGTGTGTAGTGTATGTATCAATGGATGTGCTGGTGGTTCTGTGTCCGTTATCTACCAGACGGGTTTAATTTCGGCCTGTATTCTATTAAATGACAGGAAATGGCCTGCTGGCAGGTCACAGTCTATCTGGAGCGGTACAAATTGAATGAGTGCACCGTTTTGGAATAGAACACCTAGCGTGTCTACATCGACAGTTTCCCAGTCCCCAATCCTTCACTCCCTACTAAGTCGTAGAAAGGACGTATGGAACTGATACGGTTCTCCAACATGTACAGCGTCAGGGTTGGCATCAGGCATAGGCTTCTGCTGAAACTGCCATGTGCCACCTGTAAGAGGGAATTAGACCCACAGGCACTCTGCCATGGGGAAGGAAATTTTTGTCACACCAAGCGCAGCACCCGGTCTGCTGTGGGCACCCCCAATTCCTCTAGCAACTGGCCCGCTGTAACTGCGCCGCCAAGTAATAATGTTAGAAATTAGGGGTACCAAGAACCCCTTTATCAACCGGGAGCTGTAGTTTAGACAAATAATAATAATAATAATCCTGTATTTGTAAAGCGCACAGCTACCCGTAGGTTTCCCGGCGTTAGGGGCCATCGGGAAGATTAAGCAAGCTATTGCCCAGAGTCACATGGTGCTGGGCAGACCCCTGAAACCGGTCCTAGGAAGCTTGTTTCCGGTCCAGGGAAGGCATGGCTTGGCAGTTCGGACTGGACTGTTCCCATGAGGCTCAGGGTCAGACTGATTTGCATATGGCCATGTCTGAACTAGGGTAGCAGAGTGGGCTAAAGAACGGTGATGGATTAAACCCAGATCTGTTGACTGGGTGTGAGTGTTTGATTGGTTCAGATGCTCCGTCCATCACCACCCCCTTTTGTACCAGGCAGACCCCTGCCGCCAGTGCCGGGGATCGAACCTTGATCCCAGCACCCGGCGTCAGTCGCCCTGGCCGCTGCATCACACCTCTTCCAAGCACCAAAGCACCTGCTCTTGTTCCAGAGAAAACCCCCAAGCATGCCATGTAGAGCGTGGAAAGTGCTGCAGGGTGTGTGCATGGAAGATTATGGAAAAATATAAGAGTCGCCGGAGCACCACCATTTTAGCCAAAGATACTCTGTCCTGGACAGTGAGGGGGAGTGTTCTCCTCAATGTCATCCATAGCCAATTTAAGTGATGAAAAAGAAAAAACAGACAAAAGTGCACCAGGTTTGGCAGGCAATCAGTGTTTACCGCCATTGAGTGTTGGTTCTTTGGTTTAGCAGTTGTTCAGTGAGTCCTTTTGAGTTATAAGTAAAAAAAATAAAAGCGGCCATTGAGCACGCGCTGATAAGTTATGTATCCAGTATTGCTAGTGAGCACTGAGAAAAAAACTGAAAATGAAGTGTTCTGAATAGTTAAATGTGATTAGTTGGAATTCCCAAAGACAGTCATCTTGCGTCCTTTGCATTTGATCGTGAATAGATTTCACCAGGGAAATGTTGAGATTGCAATCATGTAACATACATACCCATGAGTTTAACAGAACCACTAACATCCTGTTGCCCAAACCTGGCAAAGACCCCTTACTGTGTGCTGTCTGTAAGCCTTAAATCATAGCTGTGTGTTTCCAAAAGATATTTGGTCACAAAACCCAACAGGGGCACTCCTTGTAAGTGATCACATTAAAGGCTTCTTGTTTTGACTTGTTGAATTTTATTCATTCAAAAGAAAAAAGTTCATTTGCTTCACTTAATTCTTGTTTCATTTCAGATATTTCGAAAGCATCATGAAATTATATGGGTTTTGAACATATTCCAACCTCCAATGCATTTCGAGCGGGTTGTCCGCTCTTCATCAGGGAGTGCATTCTAGAATAGATACAATGCAACCAATGAATTCAGGTTCAACACAAAGGTATACATATTATAGGTACATTAATGCAGTAATCGTCACTCAATAGTAAACGACACATCAGTGATGCGATGTGACTAGTGTGCTGGATTGACCTTATAACCCAAGTGAAAAACGTAAAAATGCTACAACTGGTCAACTACTCACGTAATCAGATTGTCGAGATTGGGGTAGATCTGAAAAAAGTAATCGGAAAACGTGTGTCAGACAATTAGAGGGCTGACATTTAAAAAAGAGCTCGACTCGCGCTTCGAGAAATGACCAAAGCGCTTCAAAAAGGCAGCGTAACGCTTTCAGGACTTCTTACCTGAATATAGATGAAAAACGCGCGTTCAGTGAATCGTCCGGTACACCGTGGGCGGTGATGTTAGTAGCGATCGGGTTGCCGATTTAAACGCGAGTGTTTGAGTAAATAGTAGACATAGTGAGACGGACTGGAGTAAACAGTCACGTGATCAAGAGCCAAAAGGTGGCGGCCATCTTAAGGTGGTAAAGTATCAGCATGTAGGGTTATAAAATTGAGTGCAATGTTACAAATCTGTCAAATTATAAAATAACAAATAGTGAAAATCAAATTGAGGCATCACACGTTCAGAAGGTAAAGAGCAATATAAACAATATTCAGAAAACGTTATAAATAGCAAACAAATTCAGTCCGTTCATTTAAACCCTTCGGTTTTAGAGCCTGTAAGTGATAAATCCAGTAATTCTCTCTGCGCAAAAGTTCTTTGTTGTTATCTTTTCCCTCAGTTTTTTCAACAATTTCCAGTATGAGGAACCTTAGTTGCGCAATGTTGCGTTTAAATTCAAGAAAGTGGGTAGCCACTGTGGATTTAGCATTCTTTGTCCTAATGTTGGATTTATGTTCATTGATGCGCAAACGAATTTTGCGTTCAGTTTTCCCTACATAGATTTTCCCGCAGGGACATTTTAGAAGGTAAATTACGTTGTTGGTTTCACAAGTGGCAGATACTCTTAGTTTGATTTCCTGACCCCGCATGGGGTGATGAATAACATTTCCACGAATGATGTTATGGCAGTTTTGACAGTTCAAGCAAGGCATCGTGCCTGTGTACGTCTTTTTTCTTGGTTCTTTTCTCTTGATGATTTCTCCTAGATTTCTGTTCCTATTGTAAGCAAATAGTGGGAGTTCAGTGAATGAGTTTTTAAAGTCAGGTTCCATGGTTAGCATTGGCCAGTATTTATTGATAATTTTTTTGATTCAAGAGGATACCTCTGGGGCATCCACACACAGAACCAAAGAGCAAAGTATTAAACATCTCCTTTATTTATCCAAACGTGAAGTAAACCAACGGTTACATGCGAGCACACTGATTAAGTACCATCGGGCCTTAAGGATTCCCCGGGGATTACGTATCGCTTTGAAACCTTCATTGTGCAAAAATGCCAAATCATTTCAAGAGCGTTGGTACGCTATTCTGAATAAGTGTTCTCTGGACTTGATACTGTTAATTGTTGAGGAGTTATCCAACATTTTCGAAGAATTATCAAAGGAAATTCTTGAAGTTAAGGATGAGTTAAGTAAAATGATGACAACAGATGACTGGTCAAAGATATTGGAAGATATCAATAACCAACTCTCCAAACACTCCCAAGAGGTCAATGAACGTAAGATACGTAAATTTAAACGAGACACTTTAGACTATAAATTGGGAGAAGTGTACACTTGGGCCGATGTTTATGCCCAGCGACGCAGAAACCGTCCATATAATCAAACCACAGATACGTCATCTTCTGCTAGTGACAATAGTGAACATCAATCTCGAAGAACTCAACAAACAAGAACCACGATCAGCCATACCATTGCTAAACCCACTAATGGATCCACACCTTCGATGTCTGAAAAAAATGTACCTACCACCTCTGGGAATACTTTTTTAGAGGTAGGCCAAGATGTAATAGAAGACCCAGGCGGGGAAAACACAAGAGAAAAGGAAAAGGAGAAGGAAAAGGAACACCTGAACACCAGAAGTATGAATGTTCCAAAGAAGGACAAGAAGAAAACAGTGAAGGAAACCTAGTTATAAACATATCTAACTACGAACCTGCTCCTCATGAATTAGCCATTCTACAAAAGGGTATCTCATATGTACCTACATCAGATAGTAATCTATTGGAATTGGAAATCGATCTATTTAAACTGATGAGAAAACTTCGTTTAAGGAATTTCTTTGACAATGTGATACAAACCCAAACATCTGATGAAACAGAGGAAGATGATGAACTCATGGGTTTAAAAAATCGTAGCACATACATGGCTCCCATAAGCCATAAGACTCTTGACCTATTCGAAAGCATGGTGAAAAAAGAACTCAGGGGCATATTATCAAGGGGGTTTATCTCCGCTTTTTTGGCTTTAAAAGCCAAGAAAGCGGAGATAAAATTATCTCCCTATTACCAAGCTGTCGCTAACACCAGTTAGTGACAGCTAATAGAAGATAGCGACCATCTTGGGCCTTGCTTTGCATGTCAGTGATATTTATCACTGATGACATGCAAAGTGGGCGTGCCAAGATGTTAGCGACTGGAAACAGTCCCCAACATCGCTATCTCCTATTACCAACCTTTGGAGATATTCGCGCTAAGCGCGAATATCTCCAAAAGCTAACACCTGCCCTGAGCAGTTCTTAGCCATGTTATCCAATGGGAGGTGGATAACATGGCTAAGAGCATTTGCTCGATAATGCATGAATATCGCTGACTTTTCAGCGATATTCATGCATTTCGGCCGTTTTTTATCGCATTTGCGATAAACCTTGTTAATAGCAAGGTTTATCTGCGATAAAAATCGCCGATGTGCGGCGATAATTTTTGTCTCAATTCCTTAAAATTCAAACCAACCAACAGAAAAAACCTCACAAGAAGAGATTGGGATACCTTAAAAAGACTATCCAATAACCCTGAAATTACGTTTCAAAAAGCTGATAAAGGAGGAGGATTGGTTATTATCAATACTTCACATTACGAGAACAAAGTACTGGAACACATAATGGATCCTAATACTTATCTGAAACTTGAAAATAACCCCACCAAAGAATTCAGTTTGATATTGAAAAAAATTGTTGAAAAAGCTGTAGAGATGGGCACTATAAAAGAAAAAACAAAATCGTTTCTACTTATCACTAATCCCAAAAGTCCGAACATATATATGTTACCCAAAGTTCATAAAAACCTCACAGACCCCCCTTTTAGACCAATAGTCTCTACTTGTGGGAGTATTCACGAACATACTGGTCAATTCATTGACAAATACCTACAACCAAGTGTAAAAAAAATGAAATCTTTCACTAAAGACACGACTGACTTCATCCTAAAACTACAAAAAATTAAATGGTTAGAAGGAGAGGAAATCATCCTATGTACAGCTGATGTGTCATCACTCTATACTTCTATCCCCCACCAATTAGGTTAGGAAGCCATTGAACATACTTTGTAAAATAGCAACCTGGAACATACTATGCAAGTATTCATCATGGAACTGGTGAATTTTTCGTTGTACCATAGCTACTTTAAATGGAAGGAGACGTGGTTCCTCCAGTTAAGCGGTACTTCCATGGGAAATTGTATGGCCCCTTCGTATGCGAATCTGGTAATGGAAAGATTTGAGGAAGATCACATCTTATCAAACTTGGAGTGGATGCCTCACATCCTAATGTATCAACGCTACATTGATGACATATTTATGTTGTGGAAAGGTAATGCGGAAAGTGCAAGACTGGCCATTGAAACGTGGAATTCATTTAATGAACACCTTCAATTCACTCACACAATTTCTGATACTCAAATTACTTTTCTTGATGTACTCATATAAAAAAAAAGTGATTGCTTGGAAACAGACATATTTAGAAAATCAACTGACAAAAACAGCATTCTCCACTACTCAAGTCATCACCAACACTCCTTAAAGAATAACTTACCCACATCTCAAATGTTGAGGATAAAAAGAATTGTATCTGATGAACACAAAGTTGAACAAAGAATTAAAGAAATGTCTGACAGATTCAGTAAAAGAGGATATCCTGCAACCGTCATTTCTAAATCGTCTCTAAAATGTCAACAAACCACACGGAATGAAACTCTAACTAAAAGCAAAGGAAAAGAAACCACCAGGATGGTGGTAGTCACGAAGTTCACAACGTCCAGGCAGACTTTTAAAAAAATTATCAATAAATACTGGCCAATGCTAACCATGGAACCTGACTTTAAAAACTCATTCACTGAACTCCCACTATTTGCTTACACTAGGAACAGAAATCTAGGAGAAATCATCAAGAGAAAAGAACCAAGAAAAAAGACGTACACAGGCACGATGCCTTGCTTGAACTGTCAAAACTGCCATAACATCATTCGTGGAAATGTTATTCATCACCCCATGCTGGGTCAGGAAATCAAACTAAGAGTATCTGCCACTTGTGAAACCAACAACGTAATTTACCTTCTAAAATGTCCCTGCGGGAAAATCTATGTAGGGAAAACTGAACGCAAAATTCGTTTGCGCATCAATGAACATAAATCCAACATTAGGACAAAGAATGCTAAATCCACAGTGGCTACCCACTTTCTTGAATTTAAACACAACATTGCGCAACTAAGGTTCCTCATACTGGAAATTGTTGAAAAAACTGAGGGAAAAGATAACAACAAAGAACTTTTGCGCAGAGAGAATTACTGGATTTATCACTTACAGGCTCTAAAACCGAATGGTTTAAATGAACGGACTGAATTTGTTTGCTATTTATAACATTTTCTGAATATTGTTTATATTGCTCTTTACCTTCTGAACGTGTGATGCCTCAATTTGATTTTCACTATTTGTTATTTTATAATTTGACAGATTTGTAACAATGCACTCAATTTTATAACCCTACATGCTGATACTTTACCACCTTAAGATGGCCGCCACCTTTTGGCTCTTGATCATGTGACTGTTTACTCCAGTCCGTCTTACTATGTCTACTATTTACTCAAACACTCGCGTTTAAATCGGCAACCCGATCGCTAATAACATCACCGCCCACGGTGTACCGGACGATTCACTGAACGCGCGTTTTTCATCTATATTCAGGTAAGAAGTCCTGAAAGCGTTACGCTGCCTTTTTGAAGCGCTTTGGTCATTTCTTGAAGCGCGAGTCGAGCTCTTTTTTAAATGTCAGCCCTCTAATTGTCTGACACGCGTTTTCCGATTACTTTTTTCAGATCTACCCCAATCTCGACAATCTGATTACGTGAGTAGTTGACCAGTTGTAGCATTTTTACTTTTTTCACTTGGGTTATAAGGTCAATCCAGCACACTAGTCACATCGCATCACTGATGTGTCGTTTACTATTGAGTGACGATTACTGCATTAATGTACCTATAATATGTATACCTTTGTGTTGAACCTGAATTCATTGGTTGCATTGTATCTATTCTAGAATGCACTCCCTGATGAAGAGCGGACAACCCGCTCGAAATGCATTGGAGGTTGGAATATGTTCAAAACCCATATAATTTCATGATGCTTTCGAAATATCTGAAATGAAACAAGAATTAAGTGAAGCAAATGAACTTTTTTCTTTTGAATGAATAAAATTCAACAAGTCAAAACAAGAAGCCTTTACTGTGATCACTTACAAGGAGTGCCCCTGTTGGGTTTTGTGACCAAATATCTTTTGGAAACACACAGCTATGATTTAATGTTACGTTTCACTGGACGGAAAACGTACCCAAGGGAGCAACCTTAAACTCATTTTAAATAAATCACTAAACCAGAAAAACTTTTTTCTAAAACTGGAGGTTGTGCACTTGTCCTACTTGTTAGTTTATTCTCTTTCCGCCCTCCCCACAAGTAGCACACCATGTCAACATTTGAGGAAATAACAAATACCACTGATCAAAGGGCAGAAACATTCGCCTTTAAAGAAGATTCAGCAACCAGAATTTATGCTTTGATTCAAGAGGATACCTCGGGGGCATCCACACACAGAACCAAAGAGCAAAGTATTAAACATCTCCTTTATTTATCCAAACGTGAAGTAAACCAACGGTTACATGCGAGCACACTGATTAAGTACCATCGGGCCTTAAGGATTCCCCGGGGATTACGTATCGCTTTGAAACCTTCATTGTGCAAAAATGCCAAATCATTTCAAGAGCGTTGGTACGCTATTCTGAATAAGTGTTCTCTGGACTTGATACTGTTAATTGTTGAGGAGTTATCCAACATTTTGGAAGAATTATCAAAGGAAATTCTTGAAGTTAAGGATGAGTTAAGTAAAATGATGACAACAGATGACTGGTCAAAGATATTGGAAGATATCAATAACCAACTCTCCAAACACTCCCAAGAGGTCAATGAACGTAAGATACGTAAATTTAAACGAGACACTTTAGACTATAAATTGGGAGAAGTGTACACTTGGGCCGATGTTTATGCCCAGCGACGCAGAAACCGTCCATATAATCAAACCACAGATACGTCATCTTCTGCTAGTGACAATAGTGAACATCAATCTCGAAGAACTCAACAAACAAGAACCACGATCAGCCATACCATTGCTAAACCCACTAATGGATCCACACCTTCGATGTCTGAAAAAAATGTACCTACCACCTCTGGGAATACTTTTTTAGAGGTAGGCCAAGATGTAATAGAAGACCCAGGCGGGGAAAACACAAGAGAAAAGGAAAAGGAGAAGGAAAAGGAACACCCGAACACCAGAAGTATGAATGTTCCAAAGAAGGACAAGAAGAAAACAGTGAAGGAAACCTAGTTATAAACATATCTAACTACGAACCTGCTCCTCATGAATTAGCCATTCTACAAAAGGGTATCTCATATGTACCTACATCAGATAGTAATCTATTGGAATTGGAAATCGATCTATTTAAACTGATGAGAAAACTTCGTTTAAGGAATTTCTTTGACAATGTGATACAAACCCAAACATCTGATGAAACAGAGGAAGATGATGAACTCATGGGTTTAAAAAATCGTAGCACATACATGGCTCCCATAAGCCATAAGACTCTTGACCTATTCGAAAGCATGGTGAAAAAAGAACTCAATTCCTTAAAATTCAAACCAACCAACAGAAAAAACCTCACAAGAAGAGATTGGGATACCTTAAAAAGACTATCCAATAACCCTGAAATTACGTTTCAAAAAGCTGATAAAGGAGGAGGATTGGTTATTATCAATACTTCACATTACGAGAACAAAGTACTGGAACACATAATGGATCCTAATACTTATCTGAAACTTGAAAATAACCCCACCAAAGAATTCAGTTTGATATTGAAAAAAATTGTTGAAAAAGCTGTAGAGATGGGCACTATAAAAGAAAAAACAAAATCGTTTCTACTTGTCACTAATCCCAAAAGTCCGAACATATATATGTTACCCAAAGTTCATAAAAACCTCACAGACCCCCCGTTTAGACCAATAGTCTCTACTTGTGGGAGTATTCACGAACATACTGGTCAATTCATTGACAAATACCTGCAACCAAGTGTAAAAAAAATGAAATCTTTCACTAAAGACACGACTGACTTCATCCTAAAACTACAAAAAATTAAATGGTTAGAAGGAGAGGAAATCATCCTATGTACAGCTGATGTGTCATCACTCTATACTTCTATCCCCCACCAATTAGGTTTGAAAGCCATTGAACATACTTTGTTAAATAGCAACCTGGAACATACTATGCAAGTATTCATCATGGAACTGGTGAATTTTTCGTTGTACCATAGCTACTTTAAATGGAAGGAGGAGTGGTTCCTCCAGTTAAGCGGTACTTCCATGGGAAATTGTATGGCCCCTTCGTATGCGAATCTGGTAATGGAAAGATTTGAGGAAGATCACATCTTATCAAACTTGGAGTGGATGCCTCACATCCTAATGTATCAACGCTACATTGATGACATATTTATGTTGTGGAAAGGTAATGAGGAAAGTGCAAGACTGGCCATTGAAACGTGGAATTCATTTATTGAACACCTTCAATTCACTCACACAATTTCTGATACTCAAATTACTTTTCTTGATGTACTCATGTCAAAAAAAAGTGATTGCTTGGAAACAGACATATTTAGAAAATCAACTGACAAAAACAGCATTCTCCACTACTCAAGTCATCACCAACACTCCTTAAAGAATAACTTACCCACATCTCAAATGTTGAGGATAAAAAGAATTGTATCTGATGAACACAAAGTTGAACAAAGAATTAAAGAAATGTCTGACAGATTCAGTAAAAGAGGATATCCTGCAACCGTCATTTCTAAATCGTCTCTAAAATGTCAACAAACCACACGGAATGAAACTCTAACTAAAAGCAAAGGAAAAGAAACCACCAGGATGGTGGTAGTCACGAAGTTCACAACGTCCAGTCAGACTTTAAAAAAAATTATCAATAAATACTGGCCAATGCTAACCATGGAACCTGACTTTAAAAACTCATTCACTGAACTCCCACTATTTGCTTACACTAGGAACAGAAATCTAGGAGAAATCATCAAGAGAAAAGAACCAAGAAAAAAGACGTGCACAGGCACGATGCCTTGCTTGAACTGTCAAAACTGCCATAACATCATTCGTGGAAATGTTATTCATCACCCCATGCGGGGTCAGGAAATCAAACTAAGAGTATCTGCCACTTGTGAAACCAACAACGTAATTTACCTTCTAAAATGTCCCTGCGGGAAAATCTATGTAGGGAAAACTGAACGCAAAATTCGTTTGCGCATCAATGAACCTAAATCCAACATTAGGACAAAGAATGCTAAATCCACAGTGGCTACCCACTCTCTTGAATTTAAACACAACATTGCGCAACTAAGGTTCCTCATACTGGAAATTGTTGAAAAAACTGAGGGAAAAGATAACAACAAAGAACTTTTGCGCAGAGAGAATTACTGGATTTATCACTTACAGGCTCTAAAACCGAATGGTTTAAATGAACGGACTGAATTTGTTTGCTATTTATAACATTTTCTGAATATTGTTTATATTGCTCTTTACCTTCTGAACGTGTGATGCCTCAATTTGATTTTCACTATTTGTTATTTTATAATTTGACAGATTTGTAACATTGCACTCAATTTTATAACCCTACATGCTGATACTTTACCACCTTAAGATGGCCGCCACCTTTTGGCTCTTGATCATGTGACTGTTTACTCCAGTCCGTCTTACTATGTCTACTATTTACTCAAACACTCGCGTTTAAATCGGCAACCCGATCGCTACTAACATCACCGCCCACGGTGTACCGGACGATTCACTGAACGCGCGTTTTTCATCTATATTCAGGTAAGAAGTCCTGAAAGCGTTACGCTGCCTTTTTGAAGCGCTTTGGTCATTTCTCGAAGCGCGAGTCGAGCTCTTTTTTAAATGTCAGCCCTCTAATTGTCTGACACGCGTTTTCCGATTACTTTTTTCAGATCTACCCCAATCTCGACAATCTGATTACGTGAGTAGTTGACCAGTTGTAGCATTTTTACGTTTTTCACTTGGGTTATAAGGTCAATCCAGCACACTAGTCACATCGCATCACTGATGTGTCGTTTACTATTGAGTGACGATTACTGCATTAATGTACCTATAATATGTATACCTTTGTGTTGAACCTGAATTCATTGGTTGCATTGTATCTATTCTAGAATGCACTCCCTGATGAAGAGCGGACAACCCGCTCGAAATGCATTGGAGGTTGGAATATGTTCAAAACCCATATAATTTCATGATGCTTTCGAAATATCTGAAATGAAACAAGAATTAAGTGAAGCAAATGAACTTTTTTCTTTTGAATGAATAAAATTCAACAAGTCAAAACAAGAAGCCTTTACTGTGATCACTTACAAGGAGTGCCCCTGTTGGGTTTTGTGACCAAATATCTTTTGGAAACACACAGCTATGATTTAATGTTACGTTTCACTGGACGGAAAACGTACCCAAGGGAGCAACCTTAAACTCATTTTAAATAAAGCACTAAACCAGAAAAACTTTTTTCTAAAACTGGAGGTTGTGCACTTGTCCTACTTGTTAGTTTATTCTCTGTCTGTAAGCCTCACTCCCTTATTAATTCAGACATTAAGATCCTTGTTTTGACCTTCAAGAGTAGGAATAGTAATCCCCATCCTTTTCCACACCTCACAAGTAAGTTTTGTCCCTGGCATGTAACCTCAAAGCCTTCACCTTCCCTCCACCATCCTCTCTGGTAGACCCAAAATGCCCACAATGGTGCTCATTGGGTGCTTAGAAAAGCATTTGACAGGGTCGATTGGGATTACTCATTAAGGACTTTATGCAGTACCAGACTAGGATGAAAATGCATTGATCAGATAAAGTGGCTGTATTAAAAGACATCAGCTGCAGTGAACTTTGAGGGTTTCTTATCAGAGTTTGTTAGGGTTCAGAGGGACACACACCAGGGATGCTTCCCGTCACCTGTTCATCCTGGCCCTTGAACCATTGGTCGCAACCATTAGATAATTTAAAACCAATAGATTCCCACATCACCATTCCAGCAAAAACTTTCCTCTGTACATATGATACAAAGCTGATGTTAAACGCCCACCAATTTATACCCGAACTGTGGGAACTGATGGCAGAGACTTTGCCATGTCATTCTGTTAAGATTAGTTGGTCAAAGAGCTAAGCTACCCCCAGTCAAAGTACACGACCCTGTCCTCAGTATCAGACTCTCCACGTAGTTGGGTCCCTAAAACCATAAAGTACTTGGGGATATTTCAGAGTCCTGGCCTCTCCCGTGTGGCCTGAGGCAACCTAACACTGCTGATCGTGAAGACCACTATTGATTTTAAATGCTGGACAGTGGACAGCACTATGACTTGATAGACTTGTAAAACTATTCATCCAATTTAGATTTGGCACACTCCCCTTGAATTCTTTCCACAAGCACCTGGTCTGGCAGCCAAACGGATTCCAAGTTCTGTCCTAGCTGCTCTGCTCCTACTGAATCCCTTGCACATGTCCATTTCGCCTGTCAGACACATTCTCTCCCAAGGGGCAGGTGGCTCACGCCCATATGCAAGCAGCTGGGAACTAGCAAGCATGGCACATCTTTAAATCTGATGCAGGATCACTGTTTGCCTGCTCACGTACAACATTTTTGGACCATATATTTTAACTTTGTAGTCGGTTTTAATATGTATGATTTTATGTCAGCCTACCGTTTTACCAAATTAGGGAGCTCTTAATGAAGCTCTCAAATGCACATAGGTAGTTTAGACAGCAAAGCACACCCTACCGCCTAGTCACTGGCTACTAGTGGTTTTTGCCTCATTGCTCCGAGAGCTTAGCTGGTAGGCTTTTTATATTGATTTTAGTCGGACAGCAATTTTAACATATTCGGTGGAAGGGCTTTGTGAATTAATTTGCCTATTTTTACATTTTCTATGCAATGGTATACAATGTATTTATAGCACATCACACTTTTATGGTCAGATGGCGGAAATAAAGTCTTTGCTTGATTGAAATTTATAAAATATTATCAGCCAGATTCATCAAGCTGAAATCGGCTCGCAAAGGGCCAGATTCTGAGAATCTGGCCCTTTGCGAGCGCTATTTTTGCATTTGGGATTCATCATCCCAAATGCAAAAATCGCAATTATAGAACTTCCTAAATTGCGAAAAATCGCATTTAAGGAATCTCAATTAGAGATTCCTTAAATGCTAATCATGAACCTTTTTAAAATTGCGAATTCGCAATATGGGGCGGTTATTTACCGCGAAGTGTAACTTCGTGGTAAATAGCGAAAACTTAGAAAAATGCTCTTTAGTGCATTTTTCTAAGTTGTATGTTACACACACACACATGTCCTTTGGACATGTGTGTGCGCATAACACCAGTGTACATTTGCATTTCAGGGGCCCTTGAAATCGCTTCCTAATTAGCGATTCGCTAATTGCTAATCGCAAATAAGGAATGGCTTTCCCATTCATTCCTATGGGCCTTAGCTTAGGCCCATAGGAATGAATGGGAAAGCCATTCCTTATTTGCGATTAGCAATTAGCGAATCGCTAATAAGGTAACAGTAGAAATCGCAAAAATATTGCGATTTCTACATGCATCCCGTTTTGCGAGTCTGTAATAGCGATTCCTTAAAAATCGTTATTAAGGACTCGCAAAACGGCACTGTGATGAATCTGGGGGTATGTGTGGAATAATAAAAAGGAAGCAATTGAAATAGAAAAGAGACTTCCCTCCTAAATCTCCCTTGCTTGAACCTGGGGGTTCGAACCCCGCCTCATTCTTTGCAGACTGTTGAGGTGTAAAAAGTAATCCTGAGCTAAGGTGAATTCTGTCGGCCCTGCCCCCTCTCTCTCTCCACACTCAGCCTTATCCAAAGACAAGGAGTTTGGAGTTTCTTTGCTTCCCCCTCTCTATCTTTGCAAAATGGCTGATGTCCACGTGACCCCTTCCACAAAGAATTGCTGAAATGCTGAGAGAGTTGTCTCTGCCCCTGCCCCCCTCTTGCTTTGCCTAAGGGTGAAGATGATTATGTGGGTCAACAGGGTGCTTGTTCTAAGGTGGAGGAATTTCCTTATACTAACCCTTTCAATTATTTGGTGCACCTCTGTTCCCATTCTCCACGGTCAAAGGAGAAGTAAGGGCGGGGACCCATTTTTTCTTCCCTTGCCTAATTTGTGGGGGGAGGGCGATTTATTTCCTCACCTTGCTCAGAGGTGGCGATGTCAACTGGTGTGGTCAACAGCTGCTCTGCAGTCCTCTTGGTTTCTGCTAACAAAGCACCAAAGCTGTTTGCGGACCTAGTGCTCTTCAGCCCTCAAAAGATATGGGTAATGGAGGAGAGGAACAGTTGCTGTCCTAACAGTTGTACTGCACGTCTGTCTGTCCTCTTCCCTGGTCCTCTTTACCGGCAGAGTGCTGTAGGCCAAGGAGGAATATTGCAGCTCATGGCTCCTCTGAGAATACCTCTTTGTTTGTTTGTTGGATTAAAGCCAGAACATATGCACCACTCTCATTTACAGAGATTAAGAGAAAAGAAACAAATTAAGCCACTTTTGCAGAAGTGACAGAAGATTGTTAGAGCTAGACAAAGTCTCCCTCAGTGCCTTGGAGACATTTAAAAATCTAATTCTTATAAATGTTAGCTAGCCTCTGATGATCAGTATTGCTTGAGGTCAGAATGAAACGCTAGTGGTGGGGCCAATGAAGGCTACTTATGCTGCCACCATTCTGTCTCATCACAACTGGCTCCAATGGTGCCACTAGTGACTGCTGTTGTTTCTCAGTGCACTGATGTCCATTTCTGAATGGGGCTCTTTATTCTTGTCAAAGCCTAAGATCATAGACGGCTATCGATGCCTAGGTATGTTAAAATGTATTTCTTGTTGGGTAGATTAACGCGGCATGTGAACCACGACTGCCGGGGGCAATTGAGTCTCATTAATATCTAAGGCGAGGTGTCATCGATGACCATTAATACCTGGGGCTAGTAACTGAACCTTACATTTCACCTCTGCGATGCTATCATATAATAACATTTCATATCATGAACATTATCATTATAATGGATCACTGAAATAATATCGACTGACAAAATATCGACTTGCCAAAATATCGTGGACAAAATATCGACAGTCAAAATATCGAGTTTGTATCTACAAACAGGTAAGTACAAAAATATCGAGTACAAAATATCGTTAACAAAAATATAGATGTAAAAAATATCGACTTTATTAAAAACAGTGTTAAATTAAATTAATATTAAATTTTAATTACTAAAATATACTTAAAACGACTTAAATTAAATTATGATAATTAAATAATAAATGAAAATAATAAAAATATTTTTTTTAAATCTTATTTGTTGACCCTGAACCCTAAAAATACCCCTTTACCCAAAAACCCAAAACTGACCCTGAACCCTAAAAATACCCCTTTACCCAAAAACCCAAAACTGACCCTGAACCCTAAAAATACCCCTTTACCCAAAAACTGAAAACTGACCCTGAACCCTAAAAATGCCCCTTTACCCAAAAACTGAAAACTGACCCTGAACCCTAAAAATACCCCTTTACCCAAAAACTGAAAACTGACCCTGAACCCTAAAAATACCCCTTTACCCAAAAACTGAAAACTGACCCTGAACCCTAAAAATACCCCTTTACCCATGAACTGAAAACTGACCCTGAACCCTAAAAATACCCCTTTACCCATGAACTGAAAACTGACCCTGAACCCTAAAAATACCCCTTTACCCATGAACTGAAAACTGACCCTGAACCCTAAAAATACCCCTTTACCCATGAACTGAAGACTGACCCTGAACCCTAAAAATACCCCTTTACCCATGAACTGAAAACTGACCCTGAACCCTAAAAATACCCCTTTACCCATGAACTGAAAACTGACCCTGAACCCTAAAAATGCTCCTTTACCCAAAATTTATCAATATTATTTAATTACCAATTAATTATTAATTAACAATAACAATAAAATAAATATATTAGAACATTAGGTGTAATTATTTTAATAATTAATATTATTTTTTCAAAATTAATTACTTAAAAATAACACAACATTATATATATTAAAAATGTACTCTAATTAATGTAATTAACTAATTACAATTAATTAATTAACAATTATTTACTAATACAAAATATATTCAAAATTATATTAATTAATTAACTAATTAATATTAATTAATTATCAATTAATTATTAATTCAAAATATTAACACACATGTATTAATTAATTAATTATTATTAAATTACTTCCCACCCTATTCCCCTATAAACCCACAACCCGCTACAGAATTACATTACGCAATTATTAACAAAACAAAATTCATGTAATAAAATATTTTATAACATTAATACACACTATTCACACATATTATTACATAAAAATACACTATAAAATATTATATATTATTAAAAAATCGATATTTTTGCTATCTATATTTTACACAGTCGATATTACTTCACTTACCTGAAAAACGATATTTTTGTAGTCGATATTATGTCCAGTCGATATTTTGTCCAGTCTATATTTAAAACTCGATATTATGTCCAGTCGATATTTTGGAGTCGATATTTTGTCTCTATACCCATTATAATAGTATGACTAAACTTTTCAGAGGGATAGAACCACACTTAGAAATGGATGAAACGTGAAGACTCAAGGCCTAATGCCCAAATTATAATCACCCACTGCAATTTATATACGTCGTAATTGGTAGTATAGGATGGCACATTAACAGCATGCGAAGAAAAGTGAACCTCAGCTCACTTAAATAAATAGCCTTATATATGAAGCATCGAAAAAAATACAATTGCAAATCACATTTAATTATCACCAGCAAATGAATACATGGACGCTTGAAAGTGTCACTCGCTGAACAACATATTTAGTCTTCTATTGCCATAGTCTTGATCTTTTTTGCGCATGAAGGGAGAAATGGTAGCCATGGTAAAGTTACTCTCTTAAATTTTGTATTTCATATCTTTTACTCACCTACCATCAATCTTGAACGCAATTTGTCTAGTAAATGCATGAGTTTAGGGATAGCATTGAATCCATAATAGAGACTCTGTAGTTATGGTTGAGACACTCGATTAATAGAACATACATTCATAGATTGTGTGGCTTTCGATAAGCATGCTCTGCATACTCCTTCCATCTAGTTTTAGGCCCTGACTTCTGAAACGTGTTTTTTTACAAAGAGTCTCAAAACCTGTTGTGACTCTACCCTTGGTCCAAAATGAACCAGGACACCGGTTCCACCTCAGTTTTCTGCCATCATCAGACTCGGACTTTCGAGAACACAGATCTTTGTGATAAAACCCACATCACTGTGTCGCTAAGAGTTCTTCCTTGTAATGCCCTGTACGTCTGCCCCAAAGGGCATTGACGCTTTGACAAACCAAACCTTTGGGCTCTGGCTCTTGGCTGCCCTTAATTCTTCTTAGTCAGATGTTAGAGAATGCACCTCAGGCGAGAGTATGGAGCGCACACTCTTCCAATATTGGTAAAGGCGTATTGCTAAATATCCTTGGAGAGACAAACTTGGCATCTCTAATTTATGGCTCTCACCAACCTAGGACAATTTCTCATGTGCCACCTGCTGTGCATTCCACTGTACCCCTACGTACCCGAGAGAAAAAAAAGCCTTCACGAGACACCTGACATCTTCTGAGTCGAAGACCTGCTCGGCACCGAGAAGGAAGTGGCGGCCCATCCGGCATTCCAGCACCCCAAAGAGCTGAAAGGATGGAGCCTATCTTCTCGAAGGCCTTCGAAGCAGAAAAGGCAGAGGAGCAGGAGTTCGATGTGAAACTGATGCTAGCACACACCCCAGACCTGAAGACCAGATTGACTCCATGCTCCTCGCCAGCACCGCAGACACCACAAGCCCACAAGGATTTTGGAAAATCCTTGCATAGCCCCCAGCTCCAGGACTCATACAGATCCTGAAGAAATGCAGGCTGGCCTTTGAGGATTAGCCAGGCTTCTAGTACAACACATGCCAGCTCCGCAAAGGGTCAGGGACTCAGCAATTAGCCCCGCCCCCCACCATCCTCACATTTACTTGCAACACCTCTACCACCACCACTACTTCCAAAGTTCTGTCTCCCAAACCCACAGCATACTGACTCAGGCCCTGAGAGTTCTTATCCCCCGCAAGACCCACATGATAAGCCCCTTTTGTCCTGGGAGGGAGAAGAGCTGTGAGGATTATGTGGTGTACCCCAAGAGAAGATCCCAACCTTGAACCCTACCCTGCCAAAGACTCGCCATCTGATCATACCAGCGCCTATTGTGTGGCGATTCAACGGGCTGCTCAGCACCTTCAGGTTAAAAGGCAACCCTCCCATGTTAAAGGTCAGCTACAGATAACATTACACAGGCGATAAAGGTAAGTCTGGTCCCACCCACGGTTGAAAAGTTTAAGCCTGTTCCTGAAGATCTTATCTATATGTGGCCAATTTGTCCATGACGCATTAGTTGTCTCATCAGTGAAAAAAAGAGGGCATCTGCGCAATCAACAGGGGATGACCGTCCCACTGATGTGGCCCTCCGTGTCGAAACCCACTGGCACTCTGCCTATTCTGTGGGCCTCCCCTCCTATACTATAGCCATTACCACAGGTAGGAGATGGAGAGGTTTATCAAGCACTTCCTAGGGACCCACAAGAGGTGTGGCCAGGAGAGTTTTGCTGAAGGCAAAATGATCAGAAAAACAAATAGTATATTCCACCTCAAGGCAGTAGTTATTGCTGCTAAAGGGATTAATACCAGCATGCCCCTTCGCAAGTGGGGCTACCTGAGTATTTCAGGATATTTGCTCAAGGTGCATCAGCACCTCCTTAATCTCCCTTTTGATGGCGAGCATCTCCTTGGCCCCCAGGTGGACGAGATGCGTGGAAAGAAAGGGCAATGAGGCTGCCAGAACCAGAGGTGCTCTGCAGTGCACTAGCCCCATATCCACATTTCTCTGACAGCAAACCAAGGCCCGCACGAAGGCAGCAGTCTCAGGTTAGAAACGTTCTTATCAGTAACAACAACAGCCCTTTTGTACCCCAGCCGACAAGCTCTTTCATCAGGGTGCCTACATGGGGAATGGCCATGATAGTGGCAGAGATAGCTCTACCTTAGCTGGTAAGCAGTGACTGCCTGGTTGGCTGAGGTATGCACCCAGGCAGGCAGGAAACAAGCTTCTAGTCAGGGTAAGCTAGATTCACACTAAAAGATCACCAGTGCTCACCCTCATACACATGGCCTCCCTTTGACGTAGAGTTAGTTCCCTATTTCCCCCACGAGGGTGGGCTGGGGCATGATCAATGCCATGCAACCATATCTTACCATTATCCCCATGGTGCTCCCTCATGTGGTGCGTCATATGGTATTTCAGATCATAATTTTTAAAAGCTCGTACGTGCTCCTGTATGCGTGATTTGAGTGGTCGCACTGTACTGCCCACGTATATCTTATCACACTTGCAGCCTATTACATAGACAACGTAGTTGGTTTTAAAATTCACAAAGTGTCTTATGTCATATTCCTTAGATGATTTATAACGGAAATTCCTGATCTTGTTTTTCCCAAAGGGATACATGTTACAATTTGAACATGTGAAAAAACCTTTCGGAGCAGAGGGAAGCCATGTTTCTGGAGTCACATTTCTAGGATAGCTTGGGCAAAGTAAGTTGCTAAGTGTTTTCCCTCTCCGAAATGTTACTTTGGGTGTAGCTGGTACAAATTCTCTCAAATGTTGTGTCTCATATAAAAGCCCCCAATGTTTCTTTAGAATGTTAAACAGACTTGCACTGTTGTTCGTATACTGTGTAAAAAAGGCCTGGCGTGACCCTTGAGCCTTTTTGCTACTTGTGCTTGTGTATTTTTGAAATGTACTTGCTCTAGTGACCTTATTGTTTCTTGAGTCAGCCTTTCTCAGGATTGATTTCTTCGTTGTAACCTCGTTGTCTGAATCTCTTTTTTACCTCTCTGATGTTGTCCCTAAATATTTCATCCGAGCTGCAGTTTTGATGAACACAAACCATTTCCCCAAATGGGATGTTCTTGATCACTGATTTTGGATGTGAGCTGGATGCGTGCCGTGTGCTGTTGCATGACGTGGCTTTACGGAAGATGGTACTATGTATCTCGATATTGTCGATATATAACAGGATGTCCAGGAATTCGATGCTAATTTAGCTATGCTTCATGGTCAAATGTACATTATGGGGATTATAATTTAGGAAGTGGTGGAACTCCATAAATTGACTTGGATTTCCCTTCCACAGCAGAATGATGTCATCAATATACCTCCCCCAGAAAACAATCATGTTCATCCAGGGGGAGGCATATTTTGCCCAGGCGTGCTCCCTCTCCCACCAGCCCATGAAAAGGCCAGTGTACGAGGGAGAAAACCTGGTCCCCATTGCAGTTCCCCGGGTCTGGTGAAACCAAGTCCCATCATGTAGGAAAAGGTTTTGTGATAGAATGATATCGATCATATCCATCAACATTTCATTATGTATGGCCATGTTTTCCAATAATCTCTCACCTAACACATTTCCAAAAGTCGGATGCGTGCACTTATGACGTGGTGGATAACTATTTATAATGACCGGTTTTCCGTCCCGGGTTTGAACCACTGGCGGGAATCGAAACGCTGAGAAGTCAAGTCGGGCGCACTGGCCCCCTTGTAAGGTAAGACTAGGGTGACTTGGGTGGGGCCCTTGAGACGCCAGCATGCGTGCATTTTATCATGCCCTTTCTCGATCATGCTTAATTGCGGGCGCCAAACTCTTATGCTTACGGTGATATTGAGGATACCGAATCACCATGATTATATCACAAATATGTACCCCTAGCAGGTAATATTGGCAGGTTATTATTATTTTTTGTACCTCCTTATCTCCATGTAAGCACCCTGGCATATACAGATTTTACAGGCACACTATTGATCATTATACATCTTTTTGATCACATATTTCCAGCTATATTTCCTGATATCGCTTGGGTCCCCACAGGTACAGTGTTTGCTGTGTCCAATGCACACACTCATTGGAGAAATCAGAGTGACTATCATATCACGACATCACACCGGTTTTTTAAATTGGTCTCTGCGTGAATACGAAAAGGTCATCACGTAACGTCTCATTTAGATGCGAAGTCGAGGTATACGAATGAGGTAGGCCTACTTTGGTTTTTAGACATACAATACCTGCAGGGGCCTGATACTATGTGTTTCTGAGTAATTCAAAACCTAAAATTGGGTGGTGTACACTCTTTTTTGTCTAACACAAATATATGAGTATAATCTCTAAAGGATAATTCGAAGTGAGAGACTATTACCTCAAGCATCAATTACCTAATGGTATTGCGGAATTTAAGAATGGTATGTTTCTACTTCCTTTCTTTCTGATTACATATTGGTACCTTTCTCATCATTGGGGTTTTTGAGTTTCTGGTGCAGTTTCTCTATGCATGGGGGTCAGTACAATACTCTCCTGACTTCTATTTTCACTAGCTGACCTTTTGGCAATGAGTCCCTCTGCCTTATGTCGGCTATCCCTATATTGCGGGTTATTCGTGAGGAGGTGTTCTGGGACATAGATATGTTTTAATATTTTGGATTTAGATCATAGTAGGTGGACTACTTTCTGGAGTCCTAACATTGGCAAAGGAACTTAGCCACTTTTCTCATATAACTGATACACTTAACTTGTTCCCTCACTTAGCTGTTTCTGTTGCTCATTTTCATGCTGTTGTATAACCCTCTTCTTTGTTATCATTTGTCGGTATATCTGGTGTATGGTCCTATATATTGTAATTATGTGTTTAATTTTAAACAATGCATAATGTAGCATGAGGCCACATAAAACAAAAAACATTTTGGTATTCATGTATTTAATTGTGTTACATGTGTCATGTTAAATGTTGTACACATTGTTTGTGTTTATTATCATTTTTTACATATAGTTATATATGCGTCTTCAACTTGCATTCATCTGAGGTTGGTTCACTGTCGGCGGCATTTGAAGTATAGGTCATGGGTATGTAGTATGTCACCTTACAAGGGACTTACTAGTACAACAAATATGTCAATCAGGTATGCACCAATGCCATCATGTTTAGACGAGAGAGCACATGCCCTTTAGCACTGATAAGCAGTGGTAAAGTGGCCAGAGTCCTAAAGCAACAAAAAGGTCAGAAAAAGAGGAGAAGGAGGAAGGCAAAACGTTTGTGGTGACCCTTCAGAGAAGGCCATTTTTCAGCACTCCTCCTCTGTCACAAACACCTGTCGGAGGTAGGTTGAGGTCACCTTATAAGACAACCTACCATTTGTCCGCCAAGGCAACTACATGTCTGCACTGGATCTGAAAGATGCGCACTTTCACACCCCCATCCACCCAGCACGTCACCAGTACCTTTGATTTATGGTAAGCGGATGACACTGCAGGTTTAGTATGTTACCTTTCAAGATCACTATAAAGTGAATTGAATTTAATTGCATGCGTTAATTAAAACCATTGCATTGCAATAATAGCATTAAAAAAAAAAGACATCACATTTCATAGAAGTTAAAAACTCTGGTAAGGTGCGATAGTTAAGTCCAAATGTTAGATTCAGGGCTTCTTCACATATTTGCAGTTGACCTTTGTTCTTTTTCCGGTCGCCTGTGAAAGTATCAGCGGTCTGGCTCCTCAAATCTCCAGTACTACGTTTTTTGCCATTCTGCACGTTGATACTCTTTCTCTTATAGAGTGCTTGTGCTTTTTGACATTTTTGGAGAGTGTTCTTTAGTGGACCTGTGTTTAAAGTAGCGTTTGGACCTTACAAGGGCTGGGGTGGGGGGCGGTTCCAGGGTACATGGCACCCCTGATAGATTGTACAAATCTTACACAGCGGGCCAGGATGTGAGGTTCTTTTTGTGAAAACCTACTTGAGAGGCCTCATGGCAGGTGATTACTAATTCTCTCAGACATAGTTCTCTGAGAAGGATCCTCCTTTCTGTTGCTATGGTCGGGCAACAGCACAGGAGGTGTAGCCATGATTCACGTTTGTAGTCATACAGTCGACATGCTCCTTCTCTGTTTTGGTTCGGCCAGGCCCTGCTGAAATCCATGCTTGGAAGTGCCAGCAATCGCATGTACATAATCTCTCTTCTGGTTCTAGGATTAAGCGGGCGGTAAGGTAAGGCTGAGGTTTGTTTACTAAATATGAGGCATTCAGCGAGGTCAGGAAAGATAGGGTTTCTAATGTGGTCTGGTCTTGCTGGAGCGAGACTAGCTGGGCTTGTTTATTGATAAGCGATTTCCAGGTGGCGTATGAAATACAAGGGAGAGTGAGTGCTGGCTTGTTTATTTCAATGGAGGCCATGGCGCTTGTAAGCTGCTTATTCCATGGCAAGCCAATTTTTTCGATTGTTTCTCTGAGGCAGCTCTTTAAGGATTCCCTCTGAGATTTTAGAAGTTGGATATAATATTTTCGAAAGTCAGCCTTCCTCCCCAGGGTATGGAGGCATACCTTGCCTAGGTAGAACTACCTTGCCTCGACACAGAGTCAGGAGTCCCTGGGGGCCCCTTTCAGAGGAGAGGAGGTAAGGGCGGCGATTGCCCATTTAAAAACAGCTAAATCCCCCGGGATGGATGGCCTAGAGGTGGAACTATACAATGAATATGGGGGGTTCTTCGTCCATGAGATCCTAGAAATTACTATGGATTCGGCGAGAACGGCATATTGCCAAATTCCATAGGCGAAGTGCTGATTCTGATGATCCCCAAACCGGGGAAGGACCCCCTGCTCCCCAGTTCATATAGGCCAATTTCTATGTTAAACGTAGATCTTAAAATTATTAACCAAGTGCTGGCAAGTAGATTGCTTCCGTATCCCATGCAGCTGATACATGATGACCAGTTAGGCTTTATGCCAGATGCAATCGCTAGGGGGAAGTGCCCAACAGAATACCTTAGCATTCCTGGATATCGAACAAGAGTTGGGCTCGATCCGATGGGAATAATTATGGCAGGCGCTTCTAAAAATGGGGGTAGCTGAAGGGTTCGTGAATTGGGTGAAACTGTTCAATGCTCAGCCTATGGCGAGGGTTCGCACGGGTCGGTATGTCTCGGATGCAATGTCAATAGAAAGGGGGACGCGACAAGGGTGTCCGCTCTCCCCCTTGTTGTTCGCCCTGGCAATGGAGCCATTGGTGTGTCATCTTCGTAAGGTGCTCCAGGGGCAGGGCATTCGAATGGGTGGTACAGAACATATTGTATCATTGTATGCTGATGATGCATTGGTGTATTTACACCAACCGACCCAATCAATTCCGATGCTGCTCGCGGCTTTAGATCAGTTTGCCAAGGCCTCCGGACTCTGCATTAATAAATTAAAATCACAACTATATGCGATTGGGTCTGAGAACGAAAGGGGCAGAGTCCAGATCCCTAAGATAGGGCTCCTGTGGGTACCGTACACACTGTGCTATCTCGGGATATGGCTAAGCAGAGATAAGGATACCTTTTACCAGCTCAATATGGGGAGGATACTCAAGGGTCTTCAGGGCAGTATCCCCTTCTGGAGCACACTCAAATTCTCATTGATGTGGAAGATCACCTATATAAAAATGGTGGTTTTGCCTAGATGTCTCTTCACAATGCAGGGCTTCTTCTTTGAACTCCCGCATCAAATATTTAAAGAATTAGATGCACTGCTCATACAGTTGTTATGGAATGGATATCGCTGTCGGGTCAGCCACTGGCGTAACGAACATTGAGGGGGCCTCGCTGCACGGTATGTAGAGGGGCCCCCTCCGGGCTCAATCAGGAGCTCTCCGGCCAGAGTGCAGTCCTGAGGGGGCCCACTGGAGCTTGAGGCCCCCCACATTGCAGGGGCTGCGGGGGGCTGCGTTACGCCCCTGGGGTCAGCCTAGAGGTCATGAAACACAAGTGTGGCAAGGGAGGTTATGAAATCCCAGACTTAGAACTCTATTATTTTGCGTCACATTTGCAGCATGCCATAGCCTGGTTAGACTCAGGCCCCTCATGGGAAAGGGCACTACTTGCAGACACATATGAAGACCGACAGTTAGGATCGCTCCTTTGGCGGGCGTGGGGGGCAACGGGAACAATGTCCGCCATTGGTTAGATTACTAGCTGCGATATGGAACCAAGTGGTCAGGAGGCTTTTTCGGGAACGGCCATATGCCCCAGAGGCAGATTTCTGGCTTATGCCACCCTTCGCTCAAATTGAGCGTGTTATGTCAACTGACAAATGGAAGTTAGGGGACTGCCTAATGTTATCTGACCTCTACCCGGAAAACAGATTCATTACTTATCAGGAAGCGGTAGATTCCTTTGAGTTGGGACCAGGGCAATTTTTGCAATATGCCAAAATAGCAGCAATGGCTCGGCAATTATGGATTACTTTTCCACAGACCCCGGGGAACACCCATACCCTGATCACTATGATTGCCATGGCTGGAGGGCCGAAAATTGTCACCACCTATATAGGGCGCTAAGAGATGATAAAAAGTGTGGACCCATAAAAGTAGAGGAGAAATGGCAGCTGGTGTGTCCACAGGAGATTACGCCACGAGACTCCGAGAAAATTCATGAAAGCGTACGCAAAGTGTCAGTATGTAATAGATTCAAACAGATACAGTATAATAAAGTTCATATGACCTACCTTTCACCCAGGCGGCTGCACGCTATTGATGGATCTAGAGATCCAAAGTGCCCTAAATGTCAATATGTTCAGGCGGATTTTCCACATAATGTAGGGACTTTTCCAACAATTCAGGCATACTGTACAGCGGTCCTAGAGGACCTGAATAGAATAACTGGGTGGACCATTGCCTTGGATGTTCGTACTTGTCTCCTCGGTTTAATTCCCCACGACCCTAAACACAAGACGAGCAGGCAGACTGCCTAGTTAAAGGTTTGAAAAAAAAAATCTTGGATTGGAAAGCATTTTCAAGGGAAAGTATATACCAAAATTATCCCTGAGTTTGTTATTGGAATGCTCATTGTGTCAACTGTTGTCTACGAGATATGTAGTCGTAGGTGAACATGGACTATACTTTTGCAAAAGCAATAAAAAAATGACAAAAAATGTTCGAAAGTCGGCCTCAAGGGTTAATGATTGTTTAACCAACCTGAGCTCCAGCCTAAGTCTTGCCCTGGAAAAGTATTTTGGAAGTAGAACGATTTTTTTATAGGCCACGCATTGAGCCAGCTCTAGGATATCTGAACAAGCGCCAGAAAACGCTTGATGCCCATATGAAAGTGCTGGGAAAAGAAAAGCTTGAGTGACCTTTCTGATGCCCAGTGCTGAGGGACTTTTTAACTTGTTGTTCAATTTTATAAAACCATATGTTATGGCCGTCGATTTGTTATTCAGCTCTTTTTATTGGTGGCGGGTCTTGCTGTTTCTGTGAACCAGACTCCCAAGTACTTGTATTTCTGCATTGGATTAATTATCCCAGAGCCTATGGTACATGTAATATGCTTTTTGTGCCTTTGCCTGCCTATTATTATTTATTATTATTTATTTATTATTTAATTATTTATTCAGCTTATAAAGCGCACTATCCCTTTGCAGGCATCCTGGCGCTAGGCGGCTCAAGAAAGGCAGGAGGATGTATCAAGGACATGGTCAGGCATCTAGGTATTGGGGAACAGCCAGGTCTTTACACTTTTTCTAAATGGAAGGAGCTCCCTAATTTGTCTGATCTCCCAGGGAAGTCCGTTCCACAGTTTGGCCGCTGTCACCCCAAAAGATCTACCCCCTGACCTAGCTTTCCTAAACCTTGGTACCTTCCCCAGTCTCGTTTGAGGAGCAGAGCAATCTAGTTGGGGTGCACCAATCAATTTTTTTCCACATCAGCACAGGCCCTATCCCATGAAGGCAGAGAGATTTGAATTGTACTCTCTGTCTCAAAGGGAGCCAGTGAAGTTCAGCCAGAGCCGCAGACACAGAGGATCTTCTAGGCGGCCCTAAGACTAACTTGACTGCTGCTGTCTGGATCCTTTGTAGTCTGTCCAGCAGGAAATTAGGAGAGTCAAGCAGAAGGGCGTTACAGTAGTTAAGCCTACTGAGAATCGTACACCTTGCCACTTGTGCACGCGCCTGAGAAGGTAATAACTGAACTTTTTTTAGAAGGGACCTAATAATCGCAAAACAGCATACTGTCGTTTTTGTGACCTGAGCTTCCATAGTAAGCTTGTTGTCAAGCATAATGCCCAGATTACAGACGGTTTTCTCCGACCGAACTGCGGTCGAAGTTCCAGGGGGCCAGAAATTGCAGGGAAGGGGATGAGGGATCCTATTTGCGGCGCAGAAGAGCACCTCTGGCTTTCCTGCATTAAATTGTAGGGAGTTGTTCTGCAACCATTGGGCCGTGTCCCGCAAACAGTTATGAAACACCTCCACTGGTGTTGAATCCTCTCCCTCAAAGGAGAGGATCAGCTGTGTGTCATCCGCATAATTTATGATCTTGATATTATGTGTTTTGATGACCGCAATCAGAGGTTTTAAGTAAACATTGAATAAAATAAGGGATAATTGCCGAGCCCTGAGGAACACCATGCAACATGTTAGAGAAGGCAGATTGGAAGGGGGGGAGGGACACCGCCTGCTGTCTATCCTGCAGAAAAGATTGAAACCATCGTAAGGCACAGCCTTCACCCCGGCCTCGCTCAATCTTCTCAGCAGGAGTCCATTGTTGACCGTATCAAAGACGGCAGACAGGTCGACCAGGATCAGTGTTTCTGCCTGTCCCCTGTCTGCCCGCCTCTGAAGCCCATCCATAACGGTCACCAGGGCCGTCTTGGTCCTGTGAGCTGGCTGAAATCCAAACGGTACCTCCTCCAGCAGATTATGTTGTTCCAGGTGCGTAGAAAGAGTAATACTAACCGCACGTTCCACAATTTTAGCTGGGAACGGCAGCAAGGAAATAGGCCTATAGTTTTTTGAACACTCAGGATCAAGGGATGGCTTCTACAACAGAGGGGACACCAAGTCTTGCTTCCATTGGAAGGGGACTATACCACTAACTAACGACTGGTTACAGATCAGGCGAAGAGTAGGGAACAATTCTTCCTCATACTCCTTCCAGATCTTGTGTGGAACCGGGTCCAGGGTTGAGCCAGAGGAGATACCCTGTGCCAGTCTGCTGAAGTCCTCCGCCGTTAAAGGCAGGAACTGCGATCTGACAGACAGGGCCATTATCCACTTATAATCTTGGTCTTTTCTGGGTTGATGGTAATGTAATTATTTGTGCATACTCTGTAAGCTGGTCAGAGCTCGTTTGAGGGACATTATCGCTGTTAGGAGCGAGCGAAGATGGAATGCCCCAATTTGCAAGTTTCTTCCACAGCAGTTGTCTGTTGACCTTGTCAAAAGCTGCTGTTAGGTCGACTAAGCAGCAAAAGAGTGGAGGTTGGTCCGGCAGGGTGGCTTGGTGACAGAGGGCAGATAGAGCGTTTATGTTGTCGGTTGTAGCTGCACTGCCTTGGAAGCCTGTTTGAAAGACAGGAAGCAACTTTTTTTCTTCCGCCCAATTTTCCAATTTTTCCAGACGTATACATACATATGCTGTAGCTTCCAGATCTAACAGGGCTATTAGACGATAATTGCTTGGATTTAAATGGTCTCCTTTGTTTGTGAATCAGGCAAAGTATTGAGCACCTCCAATCTTCAGGCGTTTTAAAATGGGTTTATGCAATGTTGACTAGTGGGGTAAGTAGGGCTGCCCAGCCCTCTGGGGCAGATTGGAAAATCCCCGCAGGGAGCCCACTTGGGCCCGGCTCCCCGCTGGACCTCCTAGATTTTACAATTTTCTTTTGTTGAAGCGGGGTTTGGTGTTCTTCTCCATTCAATGAGACTGTGATCGTGATAGCTGAGAGATTCTGTGCCAGGAACTGGGTTCTCACCTGGTTCTCCCACACAGGTGCCAAGACCGCATTTAAAAATCACGATGGCTTCAAGGGTGTTGACAAAGTGCCCTGCAGTTGTAGCAGTGCATCTGCTCAGAAATGCTATCCTTGTCTTCCTATAACTGGACGACTGGCTGCAGCAAATAGCAATGCCTAGCACATACTCAAACAGCAATGTCCCTACACCGCAGGTTAAACTTCACCATCGAAGTAAAAAAAATCACACTATCAGACTCAGCAGATGCAGCTCTTCTTGGGCTCGGGTGTAAACAGTAAGGAAACATATAACCCAAAAAACGGAGGGTGATACTATTGCAGCAGCTGCTGTCTCTTACTCAGACACACCGCCTCCTCGCTGTAAGAACTGTGGTGAAACTGCTACAGATGATGGCCTTATGTACAGCATTAGTGCCACATGCCAAATTACACATGCAACAACTCGAGGATTGCCTCTTGAACCAAAGGGCACCAGCAGGAGGGCTCTTGGAAGATGTGGTGTGGGCAGCAACCAGGGCTCTGTATTATCTACTACAGTATACAGAGACAACCCTTTCTAGACTCCTGCAAGTGGCCATCACCACTGACACTTCTCTTGTGGGTTCGGGTGACCCCCTTTATGACATAACAATACAAGGGACCCTTGACCCACAGTATCGAGTGTACCATATCAACTACCTGGAACTGCTAGCAATCTGCCTAGTCCTCAGAGCCATCCTCAAACGTTATTTGTAGCAAGTCAGTACTCATAAAGATGGACAGAAACTAAAACACATAACACTTCCTCTTCCGTGAATGCATCGAGAAAATTAGCAGTGTTTGTTGTTACCTCCCACACCTAGCTAAGGACAACCCGTTTCAAGTCGCAGCCCAGCAACCAAATAAAAAAATTCCAAAGCTAAATTCTTCCGTAGATTGTGACATGACTCTAGGGCGTCTCCCTTCCAAGGTAGTCAATTTATAACAAAAGAATCTAAGTCAAAACCCATTGTCAAAGTGGTTGTAGGTGGTGTTCGGTGATAACTTGCACTCGGCATTACTTAAAGAGTTAGCAGGTAATGAATGTTTAATTAAGGTGTTGCAGAGGGGCATACATAGTTAGCTAAATACCGGTCGGTAACGACCGAAATTCGGTAAATTTTCCGTTACCGACCTGTATTTAGGCATTTGAGATGTAGGAGGTCAAAAGTAAGGATTCGGTAATTATGTATCGGTAAATACCGATTCATCATTACCGAATTCTAAATAACCGAATCGGTATTTACTGTATTCTTATTTACCGAATCGGTAAATAAGAATCGGTAAAAATGATGATAGAGATGTAGGTAATTACCATGGATTGAAAGCAGGTGGTAACCAGGTGCAGGCCATAAAACAGGCCCCAAAATGCAACAGTGTGATCAGAATGGCGGCCTTCTATGTGATAGCAAGGCGGCTACGGCTACAGGCAGCAGGAGAGAGGAACTGGAGACGGGAGGAGCAAGTCTACAGACAGCGGATCACACTCTTCCAACTTAATGAGACAGAGATCCATGAAAGGTACAGAGTACACCCCCACACCATCCTGGACTTGATAAGGGACCTGCTTCCACTCCTGGAGCACCCAACACCAAGGGCGCACGCCATACCACCACATGTGCAGGTGCTCTGTAGCCTACACCTGCTTGCATCTGGCAGTTACCAGGGGGTGATAGCTGCGATAGGTGGGGTGTCCCAGAGCTGCCTGCCCCGTTTCTTCAGGAAGTTCCTGGAGGCCATGATGCAGAGAATGCATCATTACATCAGCTTCCCTGACACACATGCGGAACTGCTGAAGACCAAGACTGACTCATTTTTCCCAAATGGCACAGTTCCCACATGTCATCGGCTGCATTGATGACATTCACATCCCAATCTGCCCACCTGCAGCCACTGAGTACATCTACAGGAACAGAAAGTCCACCCACTCAATAAATGTGCAGGTAATCTGTGATGCTGCCAACATAATCACAGACATCGTGGCCAAATTCCCAGGAAGTACCCACGACTCCTACATCTTCCAGAACAGTGGGATCTACACACGCCTGGCAGCGGGGGGAATTCGGAGAAGGATACCTGCTAGGTAAAACACTGTGACACACCCCGATAGATATTGCAGATGTAGGTGTTGTTGTGCATGTAAGTAATGGCTCTCTCTTTTCCACATAGGCGACAGCGCATATGCCGTCCGCTCAGTCATCCTCACTCCCTACCTGGACCCATCAACCCCGAGTGAGAGATGTTACAGCGTGGCACACAAATCTACACACAACGTCGTGGAGCGCACCTTTGGGCTGTTAAAAAGCAGGCTCCGCTGCCTCCACAAAAGCAAAGGCGCACGTCAGTACTCCCCCCTCATCTGCTGTAAAATCATTGCAACTTGCACAATGCTGCACAACCTTGCCACTAGGAAAGGGACAGCAGTAGAATTAACAGATATTGAGGATAATGATGATGAAGATGCACAGCCTGAGCCCAACACAGCAGGAGTGGCGCCAGCAACGGATGGGAGACAGAGACGGGCAGAGATCACACGCAGCTATTTTTAAGTAAGTAAGGAGACACAGCCAGGAGTTGCATGTACATGTCGTAGTCTAATAACTGGGCACTACGACAATGAACAAATGGCACACCATGCCAGTCCAAATGGTGACAACCTCAATAGGTAGTAATGGGTTACTTCACCCTAACTATGTTAATAAATGTGTGGGCAGCATTAACATCTGCGCCCACGCACAACAGTGCTGGATACCTGCAGCTGGCTTTCCTCACTGTCTGCTGAGCCAGGGCCCGCAGCATGCTGCCTGTTGCTCCTCCGGGTGTCTGGTTTCTGCTGAATGTAGATACTAATACTGTTTGTATGACTTCGTGGAGATCCATCTTGCATCAAGCACCCAGGTTCCCATGAGAAGGCAATATATGGCCCCACCGACATAGATGCAGAAGTCTTGCAGGAGCAATGGGCATCCTTTGGTGTCTGTCATAGAGGGAGGTGCGTTCTTACATACTGTCTTAATCAGTACAAGGACGATGGTTGCTTGAACTGTCTGAGAAGTCAAAAATGGGAAGAAGGTCCTTAGTATTCTTGGAATATGGAGCAAAGACCTAATCTCTGCATCAGTAGTCAGAGTCTACAAGAGATGTGTGTGCAGATAGATTACTAAGCATTTTACACTTCTGCTTGTTGTCAGTGGGTCACAGGGGGGTAATGCTGCTCCTGCTGGTGGTCTCATCACTCTCCCCCACACCTAGAGCACCAGCGTTGGCTGACTGGGTGGTTAGCAGCACTTCCAGTGCGGATGTCACCTTCCCCATCTTCCTGGTGACATCAGTGCAGCAGTGCACAAGCCCCTCCTGCATTGCCACGAAGCGCCTGCAGAGCAGGGAAGTGGCAGTTGCCAGGCGGTTCACTGCCCTGGTGTGCTGCTCTATATACTGCCTCTCCCTGCGCCTTCTTGCCCTGTCCTCATCCAGTTTGTCACACAGCACCAACACAGACTGGGACATGTCCCGCATGCCCTCAGCCATCTCCTTGATGCCCTCCACCATAGAGCTGATGTCCCTGTCAATGTTAACCATGTTCTGGTTTAGGTGCCGCATTTGTCTCCGAACTGATTGAATCGCCTTCCCCTGCAGGCGCTGCACCTTGACCATACTGGCCTCCAGCCCTCCTAAGACCCCATCACCCTGCCGGGTTGTGCTGTGCTGCCTGGCCCTGCGGCGTCTCGCACCAGTGTGCGCACCCTCTGAGGTGGACTGCAGCCCAGCATTTGTTTCCTCCAGTGGACAAGTTGGTGTGTCACCCCCCCTTGCTTCCTCAGAGGATGACTCCATGACATGGAGAGTGGCAACAGCATGCCTCCTGGGCCTTACCACTACAGGTGATGTTGCTGCTGGTGAGGCTGAGAGTTGTGTTGAGGCTTGCTGTGGTGGTGAGTCAATCAGCAGTGTCGATGCTGGCTCTGCTGTTGCGGCTGGCTCTGTTGGTGCAGCTGCCTGTGGTGTTGGTGCCGGTGGAGTGCTGTGACCTGCACTAGTGCTGGCATCCTCAGTTCTTCCCTTACGGGGTGCCCTTCCCTCTTTCTCCTGTGCAGTCGTGCACGATGACTCTCCTGTGGACAGATATGGACATTAGCTCAGTGCTCCTGCAGCCCTGCATTTCAATATAAAATGACATTCCTGTCACACTATCTGAATGTCCTCTACTGCTTCTGACTGATGTGTGTGGCATGCCTTGTTGTTTTGTGTGATGACTGTCATGATCGGTGTTTCACTGACTACATGTCCCATAATGCATTGCTGATGTATACTAAAACCTGTACTGGAGTGTGAGTCACACAGCCACATTGGGGAATGTAAATGTAAATGTAAATGTATAGGCATTTATATAGCGCACTACTTACCCGGAGGGTCCCAAGGCGCTTCCACCGCTGCGAAACCCTTCCTGGCTTCCCTGAGAGATGGTCCCTTAATGGGTATCTCCAGGGTGAGACCAGGCATCCCCGGCGGTCTGGTGGGGCCGTTAGTGAAGATGAGGCAAGCTAATGCCCAGAGTTGCCGAGTGTGATCGCTGACCAGAGTGGGCACCGAGGCGAGAGAATTATGGAGTCCGCTGACCCTGGTCCAGAAACCTGCCGTGCCGGGAATCGAACCCTGGTCCCGGGCCGTCCTCTGCTCTCGGGTCTGCCGCCTCTAATGGGGATAGGGAAGGGGGGAGGATTGCTTTACATGCTTCTTACCTTGTTTTGTGGCAGCTCTGGCTGAGCTGTCTGCATCCCCAATTCCAGACACACTCTCGGGCTCCAGGGTTGACTCAACCAGCTGCTCCAGGTCAGTGACGGCAGGTGCCCTGCTCCTTTCTCTCCCTGTGAGACTGGCCTCTTTCCTCTGTGCAGCCAGCTTCCTCTTGGTGATGATCTGAAGGTCATACCACCTTTTTTTGAGGTCATCTATGTCCCGTGGGCTCACCCCAATAGCATTGACCTTTGCCTGGATTGCCAGCCAGATCTTCCTTTTTACAGCTTCAGCTACCTGCAGAGACTGTTTTCCAAAAAGCTGTGTGTGGTGTTTCACCACCTCCTCCACAAGGACCTGAAGGTCACTTGCACTGATCTTCCTTTTCCTTTTCCTTTCGGCTCCTTCCCTCTCTGATTCATTGGATGCCATCCTGCAGTTCTCCTCAGCAATGTTCAGCCAGTGGCTCAGTTGCTCCCAGCTCTCCAGAAGGTTCTGATTGTCTGCACCTGCATGGGTGTGGCCCCTTCCTGGTTGTGGGGTGGGGTGGATGCACAGGATTGGTTGAATCCTCAATTGCTTGTTTTTTTACTCTCCGATTCGGGAAATACCGATTCGGGAAATACCGAATCGGTACACATTTTCCGAATTTTTCCGAATCGGTAAATGTTACCGAAATTTTACCTACATCTCATTTACCAATTTCTGAATGCCGAATCGGTAAAATTCGGTATTTAGGAATCGGTAAATATATTTTACCTACATATGGCCCAAAATCTTTGGAGATGATTTCCTATAATTAAAAAGAATGTAAAAGGTTTGACAACACATGGGCAGGAAGGTGACCGGTTAATTTCCTAGTGCACTCCAGTACTCAGTTGCAGAGGCCAGCCAGTTGTAGTGAGAGCAACAAGCACTTCCTACATCAGAAGGGATTGTCTGGAAAATACAACCATAAATTCTTAACTCGTCATAAGATCTGACGCTACTTCCTGTTTGGTGAATTTCAGTTTGAAAATTCTGAATTCTTTCTGCTGAACGTAGGTACTAATATTGTTTGTATGACTTCGTGGAGATCCATCTTGCATCAAGCACCCAGGTTGCCATGAGAAGGCAATATATCGCCCCACCGATATAGATGCAGAAGTCTTGCAGGAGCAATGTGCATCCTTTGGTGTCTGCCATAGAGGGAGGTGCGTCCTCACAAGTAAATCCATTTGTGTCATACAGTCTTAATCAGTACAAGGGCGATGGTTGCTTGAACTGTCTGTGAAGTCAAAAATGGGAAGAAGGTCCTTAGTATTCTTGGAATATGGAGCTAAGACCTAATCTCTGCATCAGTAGTCAGAGCCTACAAGAGATGTGTGTGCAAATGGATTCCTAAGCATTTTAATACTTGTGCTTGTTGTCAGTGGGTCACGTGGTCGCACATACCATATCTACTCGTCTTTTGACAGACTCAGTAATCCAAGGTGTGCACATGGATACAAAGGAGAAGGAGCGAGTTCATCACCACTGCAGATGCATTCAGCAAACTGCTTCAGATACAAGCAGTGCCGCAGAGACACAGAAGGAAGACACTGAGGGCTAGATGTAGGTGGGCTAATACCGGTCGGTAACGGCCGAAAATCAGTAAATTTCCCGTTATCGACCGGTATTTAGCCCTTTGCGATGTAGGAGGCTGGATTTAAGGATTTGGTAATTTAATGATTCGTTATTTTAAGGAATCAGTAAATTACCGAATCCTTAAATCCTATGTAGGGAGCACTCAAGTGAGTGCATTCTTGGTTTAAGGATTCGTTATTTACCACCAACTACAAGTTGGTGGTAAATACCGAATACCTTTAAAAAAGCTATTTTGTGCTTTTTTAAAAGTGCCATGTGGCATACATACATGCCCTTATGGCATGTATGTGCGCCACATGTGCACACATGCACGATTCAGGGGTGCAACAGGGTGTGCTCCCCCTATTACCGATTCGGTATTTACCGAATCGATAATAGTGAACGGCTTCCCATTCCTTCCTATGGGCCTCCAGGCCCATAGGAATGAATGGAAAGGTATTCCTTATTACCGATTCGGTAACTACCGAACCGGTATTAACGAATATTACCGAATCAGTAATATTTACAGATTTTTTTACCTACATTCTATTTACCGATTCTTAAATACTGAATCGGTAAAATTCGGTATTTAGGAATCGGTAAATAGACATTACCTACATCAAGCCCCTAAAGACCAATCGCAAGTGCCATTATCAGTGTCACCCCTATCCCCTCCATCTGTGGTCAAAGTTCCATCTCGATGGCCCATGCTCCAGCCAGTGTTCATAGAGATAAGAGTACACAGGGGATGTCAAGAGCAATCCAAAGCCAGGGAGGCACTGTGATGCAATGACCAAATACTTAAAGCCTAGAGAATGCAATGCTGAGTGTGCGGAATAAACAACACATGAAGTAATGTGAGTAGTGGAAGGCTGAATAGAAATCTGTTCCAAATGATTTTGCCTACCGTAGCACGTGGTGTGATAGACTTGTCACAGGTTGTGCTCTCACTGTGTCGAGGAATAGCTGAAGAGGGGATAGCACAGAGGCAGTGCCATTCAAAACATTGTCCTGATTCATAAAGGGCCTTCCCACTCGTGGCGGAGGCCCCGCAGTCGTGTGGGAGCTTCCGCACTCAGGCGAAATCTCTGCGCTGAGAATTGTTTTTTCAGAGATTCTGCCCAAGTCTGGAGACCCATGACTCCGGGGCCTCCACCGCGAGTGCGTGGCCCCTTTGTGAATCAGGCGCCTTTGTGAATCAGGCGCCTTTGTGAATCAAGCCCATTGTCTACGGGCATTTCTGTTGAGTGACTTGCCAGAAGCCCTTCCAACATATGTAGATGTACAACAAATCTAGGAAGCCTGAATTTTCTCCAGCAGGAGCTTATTAAAGGAAAGCTTTGTTGCCTGCTGCGTTTCGGGGCCTGATGGCGAAGCTGGTATAATCCATAGCAGGACTGGTGATGTACATGTAGGTGGTGGACACACTGGAGCCGCAGGCCAACTAGGACATTGTGGGGAGAAAATTAGTCAATTGTGATTTGACTTTCTACTTGGTATTACATTTTCGGTTTATAGATGTGCTTAATGTGTGTGATATGGCTAGGGTAACTCCTCAATGTTTTTTCATTAATACTTCATTAGGACAACTCAATAAATAGGGATTATTAGTTCAAAGCACAATGTTATTATAAAGTCGATAAGGTCTCCTTGCATAATTCTCACCTAAACAATCCTTATTTGTGAGGTCCGGGTTTCGACAGACAATTATGCTGACTGTTGACTTTGTTGTGCAGCTTTGTATAAGCTGCCATGGTTCTGCCACAGGCGTCAAGGTTCTAGTACTCCAATGCATTTCTGTTGTCGTGTAAACAAAAAATGTCCCCCTGGGCATACCAAATGGTCTTTCACTTACTATTCTGGTCTAATTGGACGTTCCATTGTATTGGCACTCCCATAGCATTCGCAGATTCATTTATGGAGTAAAGATCCTAGGACGAAGGGCGTACACACAGTCACCTCCACCACAGTTAAGGATGATGTTTGAACCATAGCCCTGAGCACACACTCTGTCAACATTACCCAACATTGGGTTACTTACACATACAAATTCTCTTTTATTGTTGTGTATCTTTATTTTCTTTCTTCAGTAAATCTTTAGCCAACATGTGTTTCGTCATGTCAGAATTACCCCACAACTTCTTCAGGGCTAAAAGACACAATTAACAACACCATCCTGGTTGCAGTGTGCTTGCACAAAACAGCCCCTTGTACCTTGACATAGTGCTGTTGGCTACTAACATTATTCGCAATGTGCTCCAAAACTTCATACAAATCAATCTCCTTCAATCTAACATTATAATAATTACATCAACCATGTCTATGTTAATTCCTATCCTTCTTAGACATGCTGTACCTTTTGTAATTTCGAGATAGGACGTGCCAATAATCAATACACCGCCATAAGGGAGTTTTTAATGTGAATATGTTGTGAATCCCCTGAATGAGCAAGCATAAATCACCATGTAGTCCACCTACCTCCCTCAATTTTCAATGCAACAAATCAGTTAAGGATGATGTGTTCCACATGATTTGGTGATTATGAAATCACCATGGATCCTAAACTCACTAAGCAAAGAATCATCTCGCATGTCTCTCCTTGAAAATTGGTCATAAGTGGCACAATGTGACAATATGGTGTGTCCTCTCAGGGTAGCATGCCACTAGATGAGGGAGAATATATCCATCACTATACACCACTTGGATATTAAAAGTGAGTGCTACTTTTTGCAATTTTGATGAAGGATGACATTACTTGCCAGGGTCCTATCATGATATTTGGCACCACATCCGATGACATTCGGAAATCATGGTAGAAATCCAATTTAGTAGCTTGCATATCACCTGTGGTAGTTGAGAACTTGACGGGGCACTCTGTGATGTCTCTGCTGCTACTGTTCTGGTAGCTCCCTGATACACAGGCCCTGTATGTGTAGAGCAGAGGTCTTCAAACTTTTTTGCTCTAAGCAAACTGTCTTGAAGTTGGGCCCACCTCCAAACCTATGTAGCAAGGACCGGGAGGGGAAGGATTGAGCACAGGGGGAGGGATCATGAGATCATTTCAGGGGTGCTTTTTTGTAGCTCGTAATCTACAATAAATGTGGGATTTATAAAAAAGCAACAGCATCAAACAAGAACAGAAGTGGCCAAAAACGCTCCTGCCCATAATTGGAGTTCAGTGGGCCCCAATGCACTCCACCTGCTGCACTAATGATGGCTTTGGCTCTGAGAAGCATCCTATCTCGTCTTCTTTCACTATCAGACAGTGGAGTCATGGGACTGAGCTATGGTTGCGCCTATTGGAACTCACCCCTAGCTTGACAGCGTGCGCCTTTTTCCTTAGAAGCCCTTGGAAGTCGTGGCCACTTGGCCTTCTGTCCCCAGCTTCAGGTCTTTTTGAGGCTCTTGGTGGTGGTTCCCATCATTGGCATGCTCCTGAAGCGATAGTTGTGAACCTTTGAAGTCTGAGGAGTCGAGTGGCAAAAGGAGGACTTCTGTAGATGGTCAAGGGAGGTTTGGGGAGGGGAACTCCTCTGCCAGGGCTAAGCTTTTACAGTCCAGGCGCACCAGTTAGTCCTTGGTGAGATTCACAGGGATCAACAGCTGGCTTCTGAGTCAGCGGTGGCAGGGGTTTGCGCAGTAGACTCCTGCGGTATGTGGAAGCAGTCAACATTAGGTTGGTGCGGTATGTGCATGTAGGTTGCCTGGCGGTCCCCTCCACCACCGAGCTATTTTTGCAATGACCCAGCTGATAAATGTAGAGCGACAGGAATGCCATTTAAGAGGTGAAGTCCCAGACTACCTGTATCTGTTCAGGTTGACTCTTTGGGGAGCTGAATGTTTTTAATCGGACACCGGTCTTGTGTCTTACTTTCACACACCCAATATTTTGCAACTAAGAGAAGGCCTATAAGGGTGTGGGAACTAACTATTATTGAAGACTTACTTTTGCCCTTGTGTGTATTCTACAGCTCTATCCTCACAAAGTGATGGCTAAACTTTGAGATCAGGGAGGCTAATTTCCACCAGTTATAAAATCAAATCTAATACAATAAGAGATAAATCTAATCACATGGGGTCTATCACCTGTGTACTTTCTCAAATTATCTGAGGCCAACAATAGTTAGTAATATTGCATTAGGAAGTATCTGCCCATTTGGATCAATCCCTCTATTCTTTATAAAATCTAGAGGAGAAAGGACTGGTAAAGGGGCCACCTGAGCCTCTTCATCCTTCTGTGCCCCTCATGATGGATTATGCTCTGCAGGATATTACACCAGGAATCTTGCCCACCGCTTACACTCGTACAACGATGTACCTACAGATCCTGTTACTCAGTTTTCCCTAGTTAATAAAATTCCAATGTCTTTATTTTTTAGTACTCCGAGTAAACTATCATCGTCAGCCTCTATAATGTATCAAGGTCGCCGGCATTTAAGTTGAATGCTTCCATCCATCTTCCTGGTGACAAGAAGCTTCACTGCTTGGAACAAATTCTGTCCTCTGTTTTTTACTTTGCTCAAGAAAACAACAATCAATTCGGACCATATTCTCAATATATTGACTGTAATATTACAGCGACCAACAAAACAAAGGATATGATGGGATGAAACAAAGGTGCAATTTGTTTAAGAGAAATTAAATAGGTCGGCATCCATGTTGGCTGCTCTCTGTTGAGGTTCAGGGTCCCTGACAGTGTCTGTAAGACAATTGCGAGAATTTCCGAAATTGAAATTGAGCACATTTTTCTAGAGGATCCTTTTACTGCCCTTAACTCGCCCCATGAGGATAGCAACAGCCTTATCTCGATTGTCTCTTGCGCTACTTTCCCTATTTTTATAAGAAAAGAAAATCGCAAACCTCCTAATCCTAATTCCTTATCTCGTCCGACAACTGCAAAAAATGGAAAATTATGTCTGAAGTAGGATTGCTATGGATATAGAGAAGTAACAATATTGCAGTGTAATTATTGAACTTACTCAAAAGTTACTGTAAACTTGATTTTGGAAAATTGTGATTTCTTCTTCAGTAGGGGTATAGATGCCATTTCCCACTTTTAAATAAAGTGATTGATCAGGCCTTTATGATGTTAATTGTCAAAACACAAAGGAGGGCCTATGGAGATTTAAAGACCAGCAGGTGTTAACTCCCTAATTAAACACTATTCCACACAAAAGAACACCTGGGTCTAGGTAAGAAAGAGAAATGAATACAAGAAATAAGGTAACCAAACTGGGATATTCTTGATATTTTTTTTTCTCTCAGTGAAATAGTTGTAGCACGCACCGTGACTAGGTATCACAGCACAAGGATGTTCCCAATGATGAAGCATGCCACCTATGGTGGGTGAGGAAAATCGTCCTTAAAAAGGAATAACTTATCAGAAAAGGAATATATCTCTCGTACCTTGTAAGTAAAGTGATGACACATACAAATGCATTTCTGTCACTTTATCGGGCATCAGGTCGAAGACATTTTGATCATTTAATTTCTCTATAGTGGGAAAATTCCTCCAACTGTGATTTGTGCCATCACATTTATTGATACAAAGTAATAGAATTTCATACACAAAAAGGAGGGGGAAATATTTAGTAAAATCCTGTAAATTGAATACGCGTGTCCCGATTAAAGCATTATGCCTTGAAATGGGCCTTTCAAATACATATGTTAGGGCACTCTCCGCTGTTCTTCGGTGGATACACCGGCCACTGCACAGTAAGGAGAACAGTAATAGAGGCCTTTTATGTGCAAAGGCACTAGGACAGAACATGAAGGCTAACATTTTCCAAAATAATTTTTACCAAGCACTTTAAATTGAGTAGAGCTGAAATAGTGGACATGTCTCTCTCTGCACTTAAAAACGTCTTGAAATATAGTCAGGAACAGTTCTATGACTCAAGACATGACGTCGTGCAGGGTAAAAAGATGGATGTTATAATTTCCTCATGTTCCTTAGCACTGCCTCAGCCCTATTTAATTTGGCATTTGAAGCATGGTTCTTCACTGATTTTTATTATTGCTGCTATGAATATCTACGTTAAAATCTTTTACAGGCGCTTGGAGTGGGTTGGCTCTGGAGAACAAACTTTGTGATCTTTGTATGGACTCTATACCAACTCTTAAGCATGTATTATTTGTTTGCCCTTCACTACACGTCAACCGCTTTCTTCTCTTGTAACCATTGTATGTGAAATATGGAGTTTGTACGACAAAAGAAGAGCTTCAATTATCATTTAAACCGCTAAATGAAATAATGTGTTTTAAAATTGCAAACAAATTAGATATGTTTTGAATACGTATTTTGTATATTTCATAATGTGGATCTTGTAAATCTGAATCTTAATTAACTTAATTGAAATTTAAGAAAGCTGTGGATAGGTAATTTTCTCAATTAATTTTGACTGGCTCTCTCTGAAGTAGGTCTAAAGTGTTCTAGAATGTTGGGGCCCACATCTGGCTTTTTCCTAAAGGTTTTTTTGTGAAAAGTCATTCAAGAAGGACCTCTAAGTGTAGAAGAAATTGTATTTTTGAAAATAGTTCTGCTGATAATGGACCTTAAAGTGTTGGTAACCAACGTGACTCATCATATACTCTTGAAAGTTCCCATGGATCAAGGGCAAATCATGACCTTTAGCAGGATGCTACAATTTCTGTAAATCCAGCACCAAAATCATTTCGGGACCTGAATGTGATATGGGATCCTGATGGAAGCCCAAATATCTCTTGTTTGTTTATTTGAGAATGGGGGAGGACACTTGGTTTCAAAGAAAGCATATAGTTCTCAGGCTTTGTCTGGGAAGTGAGAGCGTATTGAGGGGCAGAGCTCATGAGATGACAAATGACCACCGTGGTGGATGTTGTTCTTTTGAATTCCACAATGCTCTTACAGATGTCACTGAAACACTAGTAGGGTTCATGGGAGTGGTATAAGAAATTCTTTTTTTGAGATTTTTGAATGCAGGTTTGTAATGCCTACATTTTTGGAGATAGCATATCTGTTCCACCAGGTTAGTTCTGTCGCCGAAACGAAGAGAAATTGCATTTAAATGATCAACTCCCTACAATTGACAGCCTGTCTTCTTGATGGTGTGTTGCTTGTTCAGGATTTTGCAGCTAGCAGGACAGCTAAATAGTTAAGTAATGTGTTACTTTTGTTGCCCAGGGTGAAACTGCAACTATGATACCTGTTTTAGGCAGTGTTCTTCTATGCTGAGAGTATTCAAGTTTGGTCTGTGAGGTATTTGTTGTAGGGTGCTGGGAGAAAGGCTGTTCTGAAGAGAGTTTGATCAGGTTGGAAAAGATTAGGGAATCTAGTAAAGGGATATGGGGTGGCTCTAGTAGAGAGGTTGGATGTGGAATTTTTTTTTGTTCAATCAACGCTATGTACAGCTTTTGATACCCTCGGGTCATGCTCGCGCTTTATAAACCACTCAAAATAAAAGAAGAGAAATGATTGTAGAACAGGAGCTGGAGACCTAGCCCTGAACTTGCGGCTTTCGAGTATGGGTGTCTTTGAAGGGGTTAGGTTGGAAGTAGCATTCAAGCATAGCCTGCAGTACGAAGAAATTGGGAGTTAAAGGTTGTGGAGGAGGTCCAGTTAATAGAGCATCGCGTTGAAGTTCCTCTGGTAAGATTAGGAAAAAATTGCGATGATGCAGTGGAGGTACCAGTGCTGCTATGTAAGGACTTGGAAGAGACAAGTGGGCGAAGCCTCGAGAAAAAGAACCAAAACGGGTGGGGTGAAATACAGAGGAGGCTGTAGGTTGATTTTTGTAGGGGTAGGATATGTGCACAAAGCCAGAAAGGGTAGGTGTCGTAGTAGCAAACGAAGTACAAAATGGGTAAAGGTCCAGCAGGTAGGAGGGGAAGAAGATAGGTACGTGAGCCACTGAGGTCTTAGAAAAGGGTCTTGCAGAGGTAGGGTCAGGGGGTTGGCAAAGAAAGTGAGTCGTACCAAAATAAGTAAACAACGTCTCCTCAATTGACATTTTTTACTCATATTCTTTCAGTCACTTCATTGTCCCTGAAAATATCTAATTGTGTTACTGAGCATCACTACACCCTTATTAAAATATAATTTCCAAAAGATGCTATCCTGAAAACATGTGACCGTTTCCCTTCATTTAAAAATGTGTTGCATTTATCTTAGACAGGCAGCTGCAGCTGATGGAATCCCACAAATCATGCAACAGAAATGGCATGTCCCTAGTGGGCTCACAAAGAAGGTAATTTGTATTCCTCCTTCATGCAGGTTTATTTGGGGAGATGCTGATGATGTAGCAAAGGCACAGAATAATCCACTGCTTCCTAGGGTAGTCAATGTTTCAGAAATATTAAATAGGTGCTTTCTAATAGCCAAACGCTCCTCTTAAGATCGCTTAAATACATTTACATTCAAAAACCTCCCCTCAGTTTTCGTCCGTTAACACCGGGTCCGCCAATCAGAGAATGATCTACTTCCAATTTTCACCAGGGAATTCAGTTCTATTTCAGATGTGTAGACTGTACCTTGTAAATAACAACTGCCAGTCCTCATTTCAGAATAACGGGATCACCCTTGGCCAAACCAGATTCTTCCAAAAATACTATGGGGAATTCAGAATATTTGGATCACCCATGAGCAAGGCAGATTCTTCAAAAAAGACCTTGGGAAATTGTTGTTTACTCAGGGTTTCTCTCAGCACCATGAGTGGCTCCAGGGCAGAGTTTTTTGCGACATAATCCATACTTGTGAGAAGCTAGCTTGGTATATGGTGTACACTTATGTAAGTGGGCACCTTGCGCCAACCCAGACAACCCTTACGGTGATTTTAGTGGTCTTAGACAGCCTTAGAAAGCTCTCTAAGTGGTAGCTGTGGAGAGCAGCCTTCAGGCTTAGTCAAGAAGGAGTGTAAAGCAGCTTGTTCTACCAGAACATAATCTTGGAAGTAGAGATTACGTGAAAAAGAACCACACAGGGTATTTATAAAAATATGTATTTATTATAAAACACTCACTAACACATACAGATATCTCCTAGCCATATATATATATATATAACCAATGCACACAATAAGTTTTAATAGACGCAGGTAAGTAGCATGAAATACACAGTGGTCACCAAGGGGAGTCCAAACCATATACTAAAATAGTTGCATGCGAACCACAACTTAAGTCAAGGCTATACCCAGAAGACAGAGAAGTGCTGGGGACTGAAGGAACCACCCATGGTAAGTAACCAGAAGCCTCATGGAGGTCGTGTGCAGTGGTAACACGACCACGGGATCAATGCAAGTCAATGGGTAAGTTGCAGTTGCAATTTTAAAGAAGAAGAACCCTTCCTAGTGGACCCTGAAGAAACACAGTGGAAGACAGAAGGTTGGAGAACCACCCCACCCATGGATACCTTAGAAACCAGGATACCTGCCCCAGGGAAGCCGGGTGCATAGGTGTGAAGTGGCATTGGAAACCGGCGTCAAACTCAATGGAGGCATTCAGAAACATGCCGCTGCTGGAGAAGGTGAAAGTGTCTGGTAAACCCAAAGGTGGATTCAAGATATTAAGAGCCTACAAACAGAGGGGACAGAGTCCATCCACTCAGGAGTGACAAAGGCCCCCCCCAATGTCGAATGTTGCAGGGAAGCTGACTGTGATCTTGAAACTGCAGCTGTGCGGACCAGGCGATGTTGTGGACGACCTGGCGCCGGATGCGAGCTGTCCTACGTCAGATGTCGAGAGTTGAGGGATCAGTGTCCATAGGGTCAGTGTCCGTCGGGAGCACCAACAAGCCTTGGCAACTGCAACCAAAGTGGAAGTGGAAGAAGGAGCAATGTCGGGACCAGCAAGGTTCAGGAGACTCACCACAAACCGGGGAATCAGGGCAGGCCCTGAGCAGTCAGGGGAACCGAAAGAATACAAAGATGACCCTCAAGAGGACCCACAGGTCAAAGGCACTGGAGTCGCGAGAGGACCTCGAAGAGCTCACCAAAGATGCAGGCCCACGATGCAAATGATGCGGTGAGGACGAAGATCTTGCTAACTGGAGATGCTCGATGTTGGAGCTACTTGGAGCCCAAAGATCTTGGTGGAAGGAAGCGAACAAGCCTTTGCATATGCAAGTCGAGGAGGTGCACAGGTGTTCGGTTCCTGAGGCTCTGACGAGGGTTATTGGCCTCAAGCTTGTTGAGAGGACAGGGCAGGGCTCGAGGGTTGAGAAGAACCACTACCTATGTTGCTGAGCCTTTCCGAGTCCGTGGGAGCCCAGGATCAGCAGACCTGTCAGCTTAGTTGAGGAGCCTGCAGATGCAGGTAAATGACTCCTTCACTTCAAGAGAGATTCCATCAGGTGTCTTGGATACCCACAGGTCTTGGAAGGTTTCCTGTATGGTGCACAGGTGCGGCCATTGCAGCAGACGAGCAGGGCGACGAGATCAGAAGTCACAGGAGTCTCCCCCCGTTGCAGCCTTGATGCCCAGAGCGAAGTCCAGAGTGCCCAGATGGTTCAAAAAGAAGTGGTGTCTGAAATGTATCTTGTCCCACGACGAATCTAGGGACCCACCCACAGATAAACCCTTAAGTAAAGGGTATGGATGATACAGGGTGTTCCCTCACTAAAGAAGGGCTGGACAAGGGGGAGGATACTCCCCTGTCCTTTGCCAGTTTTGTGCCAGAGCAGGAGCCAACGGCTACCTGAACTGGTTTGAACTGGACTATGCATGGAGGGCACCAAGTGTGCCCTGCACGCAGACTATGTGGGGCAGCCCAGCGCCTCCTCCCTGTCCCAATACACTAAACCCTGTCTGGGAGGTTGTCACACGTCGCTGTGACAGGATACCTATTGTTCTGCCTTCCCCTGCCCGAACTTGGCTCAGCTGCAGGAGGGCAGAAATGTGTCTCTGGCCAGCAGAAGCCCTAGCTTGCTTTCTGGCTCTGGAAGACTGCTACCGGGAGCACCGAGGGCCCCCCAAAGGAGTTTTACAGAACATGTCAGGGTTTGTTGCAGCCAGTTTAGAGATGGTGATCGTGTAATGGTGTGGTGCCCCGCTTTATGTCATATGGCTGTCTCATTTACAACCGGGGAAAATGGACTGCAGTAATAGCCAAAGCAGTTTGAATTAGCGTCTCCTGCTATCCACATATGCCCAGTTGCACAAAAAAGCAAATTCTATTGTTCACTAACAATGCAGTCTTACTCTGTGGGCACAGTAAATAATTGCGTGCATCCTGTATCTGCCAAAGCTGAATGCCTGCACCACAAGCGTACAGACCAACCTCCAAAACAATTTGTCATGTAGCTCTCTTTCGGATACAAAACAACTTCCGTACAAGGATAGGCTGACAAATGTAGTCTTACTGCAATCTCAGAATGCTGTGTAAAACCCATGGCATGCCAAAGGCTAAAATATATGGTTTATAATTAAATCTGCGTGTACAATTGACATCCACAATGAAGTAATCAGGGTTCCCAAGGCATACATGCTCCGAAGATAACCCACTTACACTCAAGAACTGTTGGCACGGAAACTGTAAAAGGCAAAGAACAAGTTTATTAAGACCCCATGGGGTGGTGGTACACTCAAACAGCACCCTTCGGTAATGCAAGAGGTATCACACCGAACACCGGTGTGACCCCGATTTATATACAGTTTTGGGGCAATAAAAGATAGGCGGCACAAGTTAGAACACATTTTAGGGACATATATGGTCATGTTTTGGAATACAGCCAGCTCATTGGAGGGGGTACAACTCCGCTGGTCAGTTTGGCGCACATTCCTAAAGGCTCACTGGTCAGTTGGGACTGCGCATGTGCACGCTTGACCAGTACTAAAAATAGCCTGTTGCTGGGCAGACTGAAGTGGTCAGTGAAACGGACAATGGACTAAAGGGCACGCCGGCCACGAGGCCGCTTATGGTCTAAGATGGCTGCCGCAACATTCAAAATGGCGTTTTCATATATAGCCAATTTAAGGAGGACAACGTGTAGGTTCAGCTAATCGCTAACGCGGCCATGCCAATTACGACAGACGACCCTTTTAGCGTTTAGCTGAATCTACCTCATAGTGAACATAATCAGGATGTTCGTCCTCGATGTCTATTAACATTATTTGGGTTACTTCTTTATGAAGCATCATTTTGTCATGAGCAAGAGCTCGTCTTGATGGTATGCAAGCTGATAGGCACATAGAACATAAGGCCGGGCCACATTGAATACATAGGCATATAAAAAACATTGCTCCCACGATTATACATAGAATCGTCAACAGTTTCCAGCCCCAGGTAGTAAGCATAGACCAGAACCATCCTGAAAGTGTCCAAGTTCCATTGTCCGGATGTATCTCAGCTGCGATCTTGTGGAGCTTAGATATGGCATCATAAACAGATGGAGAATTGTCCGGTACATATACACAACAGCTGCTTCCGATAATTCTGCATGCCCCCCCACGATCAGCCAAAACTACATCCAGCACCATCCTATTTTGGAGCGTAACAATTCTAGAAATCTGTAGTTCCTCAGTGATGTTTCCCAGGGCAATGGCAGTGTCATTCGCTACAGCCTCGACAACACGTGTCAGTCGTCTTATCTTCCGACTGTTCAATGCAGCCCCCACGAAGGAAAATAGTCCCAAATTAAAGTCCACATACTGTTGCAAGGCAGTGTCGGTCTGGTCTATGTCATCCAGAACAACAGTCCGCTTAACCCTGTTCAGAACAAAATCATGATACAAGGTATAATCATTGTGATACATTGGTGGGGCAATGAATACAGGAGGTAGCACAAACGATACATAGCACGTGCCCAACCATCCCAATGGAAGCTGATGGTAACCCTTCGTTCCACAAATGAAGTACGTGTTTCGTGATGCTACAAATGAGATGCCATTCGGGCTATCAAAAGTAAGAGTAGTGTTACATTCGCTTTTCCCCACTGCAATCGAACCCTTATTCCTAATACACAAATCGGCTTTAGTAGCAATGACATTAATAACATGTGCGCTGGATACATTAATATTTCTTTGATTGCTGTACACACGCGGGGCAGACACGTTGTCGGGCCTGTACTCCTCCCATTCAAATCGAGTACCCTCAGCCCGTGGAAACCCATCCTTGTCATGGGTGCATACTTTATTCAAACGGAAAAGCACCCCCCCTTTGGTTGGCCATCTCAAAGTAAAGAGGAGGGTGTACCAGGCGTTGCATGATCCATTGTGCGAAAACGGTAGTGGAATGAGTGGGGTGCCCCCTCTCTTCTGGTGCCCTGTCAACATCCCACACACCCAGCAATTTGAGGTATTGGTCATATTATGTGTGTGATGAAGAATCTGAATAAAACTGTTATTCAGATAGGTTTGCCGATGTCGTTCTTCGTGATAGGGTAATGTAAAGTGAAAATGTTCAGATGGAGCCGGGGTAGTCGGCAGCAAATGTTCACGTACAGGCACCACAAGTTCAACTACCCAGGCTATCACAGCTACTACCACAATAGTCAGAACAAAGAGAAAGGCACCCAATATTCGTTTATCTCGTGATGCAGTTGATGCCATAGTTCAGGAATGTTCGTGCAAAGTCTCAAATAACACAAATTGTTCACAAAGTCTCAGATACACGTGCGTGTATACCTAAAAAAAGAAAAATGCGGTGCTGAACTCCGAGGTAGCCGTTGTTTTCTTCTCCGGGCCAAGACGGGTGTCGCTACACTGGCAGAACTGATCCCCCCCCCTTGGAATTCCCGGTTTCCGTTTCACAAACCTGGAGCGGTAACCAACCAGTCATTAAAAGAAACCCAAAAAAAAATCTTCTTATCGAGGACGCAGGTTGTAGCGCTCTCGTCCGGCAGCAGTGTGGTCCGGGAAGGCTCCCTCAACTTCGGCCGACGTCACAGCTGGGCTCTTTTCTTTCTCCAAGATTTCTTTGTAGTCGGTCAGCACAGCAGGAGTCACCAGATCCGGAGAGACACGGCGGCAGTGTGTCGAATGCACCCACCGCTTCCTGTTGGTCACTCGTACAGCGGTTCGGGTAGCAAGGAGGACCTGTTCGGGGCCCTTCCACCTTGGCTCCAGACTGCTCGCTCTCTCAAACGACCGGATCATCACGTGGTCACCAGGGCGGAGATCATGGCCCTCTCCAGTAGAGTTGTCAGGGAGCGCTTCTCGAACCTGTTGATGAATAGAAAGCAAATCATTTGTTAATCGTGCCAAATAGTCATTCATCATAACACAAGGCACATCATGTATTAATCGCGGCTTAGGCACCCCCCAGATGTTCATGGGGCGCCCAAACACCACCTCGTAGGGTGTAAGGCCAGTTCGGGAATGGGGTACTGATCTAAGAGAGAGCAGTGCTAGCGGCAAAGCGTCTGGCCACTTCAACGATGTAGACGCCACAATTTTGGCCAGCTTAAGTTTCAACGTAGCATTGTACCGCTCAACCAGACCTGCCGACTGAGGGTGGAATACAGCGTGGAACTTCTGCTGAATCCCTAACCCCTTCAGTACATACTCCACAATCTTTCCAACAAAATGAGGCCCATTATCGCTCCACAGAAATTTGCAAACTCCAAAGCGAGGAAAGAATTCCTTAAGCAACCCCTTTACTGTTGTCAAAGCCGTATTGTCTTTCGTGGGGAAGGCCTCAACCCATTTGCTAAAAGTACATACCACCACTAGGACATACTTCAGGTTGTTGCAGCGCTCGAGTTGGATGTAATCCATTTGGAGTACCTCAAATGGTGCAGAGGGTGGAACGAATCCTCCTTTCGGAGTATGGGTCCCCTTTCCAGGATTGTGTTGTAAACAAACCAGGCAGGTCTGCACTACTCTCTTCGCAGTATTAGCAATCTCAGGATGTTCCCAAACTCGTGTTAACAGCCGAGTGATTGCAAGAGCTCCGACATGCGCCAGTCCATGTGTCATCTGGACCATCGTCTGCAAGTAAGCCGCAGGCAATTTCCATTTCTCCATGTCTTTGCTTCTCCAACAACCCTCGTCATCTAGTACCCCATCTGCTGCCCATGCTGCAAGTTCAGATTCAGTAGCTGATTTTTGAATATCCAATATTTCTGCTCTAGCATCACTCCATCGCTCAGCCTGCGATTGTACCACATACATGGGGGAGCTAGTTCGGGACATAGCCGTTTGTCTTGCTATGCTACCTGCAAAGGCATTTCCTTGGCCCATTTTATCCGTGATCTTTTTGTGAGCACTGCATTTTACTATCGCTATTTTCTTTGGGCCAAGCAACGCGTTTAGGAGATCACGCACTAGCTCTCCGTGCATAATGTGTTCTCCGTGAGATGTCAAAAACCCACGCTCTCTCCAGAGTAGCCCGAAGTCATGTGCTACTCCGAAGGCGTATCGGCTGTCTGTGTATATGTTCACACATAGGCCAACACTCAACTCGCAGGCTCTTGTTAAGGCTATCAGCTCTGCTGCCTGAGCCGATTTCTGTGGTATCCTAGCTGTTTCTACCACTGTCTTAAGTGTCGTGATCGCATAGGCTGCGGAAGTCGTACCATCTGGCAGCCTTAAACACGATCCATCAACCCACAGTTCCCCATCCACATCTGGAAGTGGCACATCCTGTAAGTCGACACGACCCTTTGTCTGTTCCTCGGTCAGGAAAACACAATCGTGATGTTTTTCTTCCTGGCCCTCCTCGGCCGGATAGGGCAATAAAGTGGCAGGGTTCAAAGTAGCGCATCTTTTCAGTGTAATATGTGGCGCCAAAAGTGTCAGCTCATATCCTGTTAGCCGTGCACTCGTGAGGTATTGGGTCTTTGTTTGGTTTAGCAGAGCATCTACTGCGTGAGGAACTAACACCAGCAGTTTGTGCGATAACACTATTCCCTCACTCTGTCGTATGGCTACTGCCGTTGCTGCTACCGCTCGGAAACACCCAGGCAACCCTCGTGCTACAGGATCAAGAATGGCAGAGAAGTATGCACATGGTCTCTGCTTATCCCCGTGTAGGTGCACTAACACTGACAACGCGCACCCATCATTCTCGTGCACGTACAATGTGAAAAGTTTAGTGTAATCTGGTGTGCCTAACACGGGTGCGGAACAAAGGGCCTGCCTCAACTGTTCAAAAGCCTTCTGACATTCATCTGTCCATTCTAAGGGCATTGGTGTAGCTTTGGACAATAACGCTAGCAAAGGTTTTATGATATGTGAAAAACCCATGATCCACTGTCTACAAAAGGACGTCAACCCTATGAAGGCACGTACGTCTCTCTGCGTGCGGGGGACTGGTGTGTCTAAAATCGCTTGAATTCGATCAGATGTTAATGCACGCCCCTCCTTAGACAACAGATGACCGAGGTAGGTCACCTGAGGTCTACAGTATTGAAGCTTTTTCTTCGAAACCTTATGATTGTTCTGTGCCAAAAAGGAAAGCAACGCAAGTGTACTTTCTTCACATTGTGCATAAGAGTCAGCAGCAAGCAGAAGGTCATCCACGTACTGGATGAGAGCAACGCCAGACTGCAATTTAAAGGAATCTATCTGCCTTTTCAAAGCCTGGCTGTAGATGCTAGGGCTTTCAGTATAACCTTGGGGAACACGACAAAATCTATACGATTTATTATTTAGCGTAAAGCCAAACAGGTATCTGCTGTCAGGATGAACAGGGATGGAAAAGAACGCATTCTTTAAATCAATGACGCTAAACGTGGTGGCCGTGGGTGGGACCAATGTAAGCAAGGTCGTAATATCAGACACCACCGGGTATTGGGGAATGACAATTTTGTTGATCTCTCGCAAGTCAATAATAAAGCGATAGACTTTGTCGTCAGTATCTCTCTTAAGGATCGGAAGAATAGGACTGTTGCAGACATTATAAGGGACCTCCTCCACAACCCCTGCAGAAATTAAATCCTGAACAATATGTGTCAATGCAATTTCACCTTCTCTAGAAATCTTATACTGCGGCACTCGTGGTAGAGGGGCCCCCTCCTGAACAGTAATGTGTATTGGTGGAATACGCATCTCTCCCACATCCGTATCTGAGGTCGCCCATAACGTATGCGGTAGAGAGGCCAAAGCTGGAATATCTAAAATAGCATAAAACCTGTCGGGGTCAGGATAATTGTCATTCAGGATAACCCGCACTCCCTCAGGAGCGCACCGTATCGTCGCTCGAAAATATTTAAGCAAATCAATACCCAGGATATTATCTGGCGTATGGGGTGATAACAAAAATTGACCAAAACTGAAATATTTGTCAAGACATAGTGCAAGGGGCTTTGACAATGGGCTAGGGGAGGGTGTCCCATCGAACCCTACACATGTGATCATTTCGCCAGACAGGGGAGCCCTTGGAACCAAGTTTTTCGACAAAGCGCTACGTGTAGCTCCTGTGTCGACTAGAAATTGATCAGTAGAACCCAGAATACCCGCTGTTACATATGGACCCTGCTGATCTACCGGCACTTCAACTGATTCCTTACCCCATCCTACGCAGTCCTATGCATGCACATAATCCTGGTGCTCCACATTCTCACCCTCCGAAATCTGATATTGATTTCGTCTATCAAACGTGTTTCGCTCATCCTGGCCACGGCCCCTCTCCTCAACTCTTCCACGATCACTTCCGCCACCTCTCGCTCCCGTATAACCTCCTCTTGACCTACCACCTCCTCGACCACGCTGACTACGCTGCTCACGAAGTACCGGACAATCATCAGCCCAATGCCCAAACTCCTTACAATAAGCACACTGATCCTCCGCTATATCCGTACGACCATATGACGTATTCCCTCCACCTCGTCTACCTCTATCATTCCCTCTACCCTGTGTTCCCCGAACCTGCGCCAACATCACCTTCGTTTTCAATTCCTTCGCCTTTTTCTCAACACTTTCTTTAGCCTCCAATTCCTGCCGCTCATAATACTGAGCCATAGTTAACAAGGACGCAGGGGTCGCCATGGCCCAGGAACTTTCACTCGACTTCAATCGTTTTGCAATCTCCGGTAGGAGATTAGCCACATACTTATCTACAAACAGATGCCGACCCGTATCGTCTGTTAAAGATTGACCACTGTAATCATGGAATGCCTCCTCGAAACGTGTAAAGAAATCTGAAACTGTTTCATCAGGTTTCTGTTTGCACGAAGTTAGCATAGTCCAATCGATCTTTTTAGAGGGAACAAGCGTCTTTAATTTAATCAAGATAGCTGCCGGAAGATCTAGAATTAACTGACAAGGCTTACATGCCGGTTCCCTATCTAGATCGGCAGCATTTATTTCTTTCCATGTGCCCCCCAATATTGTTTCATCATTATTTTTACGAATTTGTCTCCACATAACAGGTGGTAGAATTAGCCCAAAGAACAAATCTATATCAACAAGAGTCATCACACAAGACGAAATAGCCCCTTCCACCCCTTCATAAAATGCCGCCGGATTTTTCCGAAGATCAGGTAGAGAATTTTTCAATGCCATAACATCTGCTCTATTCCAAGGCGTGTATACCCAGTTATATACAAAATACCCTTTCGCATCCTTTGATAATTTATCATCATCTGTACCTTCCCCTTTAGGTGGAACATACAAGGGCGCAACTTCACGCATAGGCATAACATGCAATGCAAAACTCTTATCTGAACCCCGGAGAGAACACTCTTTAATCTGCCCGTTATTCTCCGATTCAGACTCCTTTTGCCTCCTTTTCCGCTCCTCCCGTAGTCTGGTTGTCTCGTCTCGCAGCCGGATCAGTTGCGTGAATAGGTCGTCAACATCTGCAAGATCAAATACACCTTTAACCAAATTCTCACGATACACTGACAACGATTTAGGTTCTAACGTGTCTGAAAGTTCACGATACGCGGCAACAACTTCATCCGCCAAACTAGACAGAAAATACATTAATTCAAGATCCGACCACGCCCTCTTCTCCGCAAGCAACTCATCCTGAGAAACACATTTCTTATTCACTTTACGAGCCCAACTGCGTAAATGTGCGGACCTCTCCGCAGTAAACCTGAGAGTAGATACCCCCTTCTGTTCCGACTTATCCTGTCCATCATCCTCTGAATCTGCAGCTGGTGCCGTCGGCGAAACGTACGGAGGCGGTGACCGATCTAGCAATGAAAAATCATCAATTTCATTATTAAGGACAGGATAAAGCGGTCGGCGAATAGGAAATTGACCAGTCGTTTGCAATTTACGTTCCCGTTCCTCCCTCTCTTTCCTCTCCTGAGCCTCCTTCTCCTCAAGCTGTAAAGCCTTATCCCGAGCAGCCTTGCGCTGCTCTTTGTCCGCCAAGGCAACTTCACGCTTCATACGCTCACGCACCGCTTTCTCCCACATTCGCACACAATCAAACATGTTTTGTCTAGACCTGCGTTGAAACAAACATTGCTCCACAAACTGTACTTTTCGTAAATCGAACGACCCATGTAGAGGCCATTGCAATTCAGGATCGGCCTTTGTATACTTATGCCATAATTTGCTGTACATAATAGGGGGAAGGCCAAGTTTGATGTACATCTCGCGATTTGGTGTTCCTTCTGGGGGAGCCGGCTGTGCTTCCGCTAACCTAATTGTGGTACCATCTCCAAGGCAGCACATCCCTCGGAGTGTGCTGAAAACAGGCATGTTCAAAAAGTATCACGAAAGCGTGACACCACACAAAATGGCACTTAAAGTACTTCACACAAATGTGCCGCTCAGAGGAAAAAAACAAAGTTAGAGAAACATCTCTACATGCCTGCCTATGTGAAGTGCACTACACATATAAGTTCAAAGATCACAAAGTCACAATGTTAGCTAACTCAAATCAAAACGTAGATCGTAGGACTTCGGCAAGCGTCCGAGGACTACCTTACCGATCACAAATCATAGAACTTCAGTAAGCGTCCGAAGACTACCTTACCGAACACAAATCTTAGAACTTCAGTAAGCGTCCGAAGACTACCTTACCGAACACAAATCTTACCCAAATTCTCAAATGTCCAGATTCCAACTGCCAAGGTCTTGTGATCAAATCAGCCAAACGGCACTTTCCCAGCAACACAGACACTCGAAAACTCAGTCGGAGACCGGCGCCACCTGGAAGGTCAGATCGGAAGGAAAGGAAGAAACACCGTGGGAGCCAAGACTCGGGTCACTCAGTGGCAGCGCGCGTCCATGGCGAGTTTCCAAGCCTTCGTCACGACCTCTCCTTCGGGCATCCGAGTCGCCGATGAGTCCCTGGTCGTGGTCGCCAATTTGAAGTAATCAGGGTTCCCAAGGCCTACATGCTCCGAAGATAACCCACTTACACTCAAGAACTGTTGGCACGGAAACTGTAAAAGGCAAAGAACAAGTTTATTAAGACCCCATGGGGTGGTGGTACACTCAAACAGCACCCTTCGGTAATGCAAGAGGTATCACACCGAACACCGGTGTGACCCCGATTTATATACAGTTTTGGGGCAATAAAAGATAGGCGGCACAAGTTAGAACACATTTTAGGGACATATATGGTCATGTTTTGGAATACAGCCAGCTCATTGGAGGGGGTACAACTCCGCTGGTCAGTTTGGCGCACATTCCTAAAGGCTCACTGGTCAGTTGGGACTGCGCATGTGCACGCTTGACCAGTACTAAAAATAGCCTGTTGCTGGGCAGACTGAAGTGGTCAGTGAAACGGACAATGGACTAAAGGGCACGCAGGCCACGAGGCCGCTTATGGTCTAAGATGGCTGCCGCAACATTCAAAATGGCGGTTTCATATATAGCCAATTTAAGGAGGACAACGTGTAGGTTCAGCTAATCGCTAACGCGGCCATGCCAATTACGACAACAATTGGTCCATGTCTCAGCTGCCGAAGATGCACACAATCATGTACTCGCACATTGCTCCACACCCCATCCACGAGTGACATGTGAACTGAAACTCCGCTAACAAAAAAAACAGCAAATCCTATTAATGCCTGAAGGGATCATATATTAGGAACGTAGAAGTTCTAAAGGGAAGAAGGAAACTGCCTTCTGGTTGGTGGAGGTGGAGTGAGATGAAAGGGTGGGGAAGTGACGTGAAAGGGTTGGGGCAACACTGTGCACTATAATGACCACAGAAAAGTCCAGCCGGACATATAATTTGTTCAATAGTTAAGTATATTAGTTTGAAAAAAACAGTCAAACAGTGGGACACAGTCCTGTATCCACAATGCTATACATACATTAAGACAATACAAACATATAGGGTGTTCCAGGCATGTAAAAAAAGTGGAGCAAGAAGGAGAAACTCTACAATGCACTTGCTTCACATATGCGGGGAACAAAACAAATTGAAGCACATAATAGTGAACTAGTGTTAAGCCCACATATCATGTCGACGGCGTTTCGATCCAGTCAGAGGTAGTGGATCATCATCAGGACAACCATTGTCTGCCTGAAACGAAGCCTGTAAAAACATGGACAAGGGGAACATATACCAAAGAATTAACCTTCCGTGTAACACTAGAATTATTCTAAGTTCGGACTCATTCCATGCTATTAAGGTGTTACTGGATCATTCCTGTGAGGGAAGTGTCAAGCAACCTGTGCTGAACATCCACGGCGCAATGTGTTCACTACATGCGAATGGAACGTAAGTGTGAGGTCGTGGTGGGCTTATTACATGTGTCTATCGCATACCAGGTGAGTGGTAAGGGAGTGGTTCTGTGGTAGGCTTATTACATGTGTCTATCGCATACCAGGTGAGTGGTAAGGGAGTGGTTCTGTGTCGGTGAGGGAATGAAGGGGGACTGGGAGAAGGCAAGGAAATAATTACATCAACGCGAGAACTGTAGGTCTGCTGCGCTGTGTCCGGGTGGTCGGGGAGGGCTGATTCACAGCTAACTACCACAGTTGGCTGAAGCGTTAGAACCTATGTAGGGACAACAATGTATAAGAATAGGAATAGGTGGATTGAAGGTGGACCAATTGAGCACAATGGAGAAAGGGCTTACCAATCACCCTAATTGAAGGTGTGCGGTTGGAGGCCCGTTCAGTTAGAAGGTAGATTGTGCATCATGGTGGCGGCGATCTGTGGGGCATAAATAATCGATTAAGACGCATCCACCAGAGGAGGCACGGAGGCGCCAGAGTGGCCGGAGGTCATTCCCCAGAGGTGCAACACAAAACGATCGGTTGCAGTGCTTACCTGGAAGGAAGTGAACCCAGCGATTATGCGGAGGTTGAGGGGTAGGCTCCAAGTGAGAGCGCGGTACCGTTGGTATTCAGACGTGGGTCTTCAGGGGACCTGGCGTGAGAAGGCACAGAGAGAGGATTGTGGTAACTGAGGAATTCGAGTGGGATAGGGCTATAACAACGAAAACTTACCAAGGATTGCGGCCGCTTCCTGATTGAAGCGCGTTCGCGATCTCAATATGTGAGACACGGGGCTGGAGGGGGCTCCAAGGTTGCGCAGAATGAAGCGACCTAGGGTTAAGGGGAGAGGGACGGTTAGCCCAACTAAGGGGGAGGTGGTGCCGGTAGGCGTGAGTAGCAAGGGATCCTACCAGTGGGGCACCTGTCGGGAGGGCTGTTGTAGTGGTTGCAGTTCCTGAAAGAAAAGGTGGGGAAAGGCTCGTCACTGTCCAAGGCTTACCTCAGCCATTTTGGGACAGGATAATGGCATAATCGGGCCGCCATCTTGGAGGAGGCAAGTGACTCCTCGGTAGCTCAGTGCTTGGGATTACTTGGAGCCTGCCATAAGAATTGAAGGAGTGATGGCAAGGACGTGCAGGAAATTAAGTTAACCAAGGTGATGGTGTTGATAGGAAGGGGCGTGAAAATTAACTTATTCCATTAAGAAGGAATATGTGGTTGCCATATCCTGTTCCAAAATGGCTGATACTACTATATCCGCCCTGCCCGCCCACTTCCGGACGCTCCACGGCGCGATCGTGCACCGGGACGTCTTTCGCCGTTCCATTGCGAACGAAGGTAAGCCGGATCCTTGCTCCCCCAAATCTGCACCGGAGGTAAGCCTTGGACAGTGACGAGCCTTTCCCCGCCTTTTCTTCCAGGAACTGCAACCACTACAACAGCCCTCCCGACAGGTGCCCCACTGGTAAGATCCCTTGCTACTCACGCCTACCGGCACCACCTCCCCCTTAGTTGGGCTAACCGTCCCTCTCCCCCCAAACCCTAGGTCGCTTCATTCTGCGCAACCTTGGAGCCCCCTCCAGCCCCGTGTCTCACATATTGAGATCGCGAACGCGCTTCAATCAGGAAGCGGCCGCAATCCTTGGTAAGTTTTCGTTGTTATAGCCCTATCCCACTCGAATTCCTCAGTTACCACAATCCTCTCTCTGTACCTTCTCACGCCAGGTCCCTGAAGACCCACGTCTGAATACCAACGGTATCGCGCTCTCACTTGGAGCCTACCCCTCAACCTCCGATAATCGCTGGGTTCACTTCCTTCCAGGTAAGCACTGCAACCGATCGTTTTGTGTTGCACCTCTGGGGAATGACCTCCGGCCACTCTGGCCCCTCCGTGCCTCCTCTGGTGGATGTGCCTTAATCGATTATTTATGCCCCACAGATCGCCGCCACCATGATGCACAATCTACCTTCTAACTGAACGGGCCTCCAACCGCACACCTTCAATTAGGGTGATTGGTAAGCCCTTTCTCCATTGTGCTCAATTGGTCCACCTTCAATCCACCTATTCCTATTCTTATACATTGTTGTCACTACATAGGTTCTAACGCTTCAGCCAACTGTGGTAGTTAGCTGTGAATCAGCCCTCCCCGACCACCCGGACACAGCGCAGCAGACCTACCGTTCTCGCGTTGATGTAATTATTTCCTTGCCTTCTCCCAGTCCCCCTTTATTCCCTCACCGACACAGAACCACTCCCTTACCACTCACCTGGTATGCGATAGACACATGTAATAAGCCTACCACAGAACCACTCCCTTACCACTCACCTGGTATGCGATAGACACATGTAATAAGCCCACCACGACCTCACACTTACGTTCCATTCGCATGTAGTGAACACATTGCGCCGTGGATGTTCAGCACAGGTTGCTTGACACTTCCCTCACAGGAATGATCCAGTAACACCTTAATAGCATGGAATGAGTCCGAACTTAGAATAATTCTAGTGTTACACGGAAGGTTAATTCTTTGGTATATGTTCCCCTTGTCCATGTTTTTACAGGCTTCATTTCAGGCAGACAATGGTTGTCCTGATGATGATCCACTACCTCTGACTGGATCGAAACGCCGTCGACATGATATGTGGGCTTAACACTAGTTCACTATTATGTGCTTCAATTTGTTTTGTTCCCCGCATATGTGAAGCAAGTGCATTGTAGAGTTTCTCCTTCTTGCTCCACTTTTTTTACATGCCTGGAACACCCTATATGTTTGTATTGTCTTAATGTATGTATAGCATTGTGGATACAGGACTGTGTCCCACTGTTTGACTGTTTTTTTCAAACTAATATATTTAACTATTGAATAAATTATAAGTCCGGCTGGACTTTTCTGTGGTCATTATAGTGCACAGTGTTGCCTATAATTATTGTAACCGTCAATTTTTATGTCAAGGACCATTGTTTTTCTTGCAATAGATACCCCAGGTCCTTGCCTACCTAGCGGGTTCCATTGTTTTTTTATAATAGTGAAAGGGTTGGGGAGCAGATGAAGCTGTGACATGGCGTGAGGGGGATCGAGATTATGCTGTGGGTTTTAATAGTAGCGTTATGGAATCCTGCTTATAAGAAGTGGTTGTCTTCTTAATGAAAAATAAAATTCCAAAGGCATAACATTCAATGGTACAAGTGGAAGTGGACAAGTCCTTCGGCATTACTCCATTGGAGTTAACAATTGAGAAAAGATGGACAAGCAGGAACCATTATCCTATTAGAAGCAACATTTTTTAAAGGACACTGACAAATGCCAATCTGAAGCTGGAGGTGGGGTCTAAGCCCACAGAGTGAATACAGCATGCCTCAAAAACAGTGCATGTCTAGGCACCACTTAAAAAGGGTTTTAAGTCTTGTTCTGGGTCAAATGTCAGGCGCTGTCTTCGGAGGGAGCTTGGTGTTTACATCTGACTTCAAAGTGAGAGAATTTATGTGGCAATCCTGCAGACTACCCATTTGAGAGGAGAGGGTGTAGGTTTTTATGTTTTCTAGCACACAACAAAAATGAAAGGTGGTGATGCTTCAGACTCTATTATAATTACAAATGAAGGGGTGAAAACAAGTATTTGTATATGGTCAAAACCATCCATACACTAGATGACGATCTTTCAACTCATTCTTGTTTTTGCGCAGTAAAAGTGTATGTGAGTGCAATTATAATGGTAATTTCAATTGAAACTGTAATGTACGTATCAGCATTGTGCTTCCAACCGTCACTCTACTTTATACCACTCCACTCTACAACATACTACTCCAATCTGCTCTCCTCCATTCCACACAACTTACTCCACTCTACCCACTTCAGTCCAATCTACCCCAATCTTTCCCACTCCAGTCAGCCTCAATCCGCTTGACTCAAATCTGCCTCACTCCCTTCACTCTAATCTACCTCACTCCACTCAATATATCCCACTCCACTCCAATCTACCCCACTCTAATCCAACCTACCCCACTCCACTCTACTCTGCCCCACCCCACCCCACTCCAATCTACCCTAGTCTCCCACACTCTAATCTACCCCAGTCTACCCCATTCCAATCAATTCTAACCCACTCCATCCCACCCAGGTCTACCCCACGGCACCCATCCCACCACAGTCCACCCCTCTCCACTTCAAGATTCCCCACTCCAATCCATTTTAATTCAATCCACCCCAGTCCACTCTACTTCAGTCTACCCCATCCACTCCACTCAATATACCCCAATCTACCCACCTCCACCCCAATCTACACCACTTTAATCCAATCGAGCCCATTCTCCCCCACTCCATCCTACTCCAATCTATCCTATCCCACTCAGCGCCATCCCAATGCATCCCAATACAATCTAACCAACCCCACTGCAATCTACCCCCAGTCTACGACACTCCACTCTACCCCACTCCAATCCAGTCTAATCCAATCTACCCCACTCCACCCAGGTCAACCCCATGGCACCCACCTCACCATAATCTACCCCATTCCAATAAAGTCTAACTCAGATTGCCCCACTCCTGTCTACCCCGTTCCACTCTACCCCAATCTACTTCAATCCAATCTACTCCATCCACTCCACTACGATGCAGTCTACCCCGCACCACAACAATTTGTCTCAATCTACACCACTCTAACCCAGACTACCAATTCCACTCCAATCTACCCACTCCACTCTGACCTACTCCACTCCACTCCACTCTAATCTACCCCACTCCAATCTACCCCACTCCAATCTACTCTACCCCACTCCTCTCCAATCTAACCCACTCAATCCAATCTACCCCATTCCACTCTACTCCAATCTACTGCACAGCACTCCACTCAAATCTACACAACTCCGCTCTTATCTACCCAACTCCACTCTAATCTACCCTTTTCTGTTCCAATCTAACCCACTCTGCCCAATTCTTCACCAATCTACCCCACTCCAATCTACCCACTGCACGCTTCCCCAAATCTCCCCACTCCAGTCTACCCCACCGCACCCCAACCCTCCCCGCTCGACTACAATCTACCCCAGTCCAATCTATCCCACTCCACTAAAATCTTTTCCACTCCACTCCAATCTACTCCACTCTAACCCACTCCAGTCTACCTCAGTCTACCCCACTTCAGTCTACCACAATCTACCCCACTCAACTCCAGTATACCCCACTTCACTCTCCACTCCAATCTATCCAACTCCAATCTAATCTACCCTACGCTACCCCATTCTACCACAATTTATCCTACTCTAGTCTACCAAAATCTACCCCACTCCACTCAAGTTCAAGTCAAATAACTTTATTCGGTTGTTCGAATTGACAACCATAAAAGTATTTACATTACAGATAATAACATGACATACACATAATCTTAAAAAGTCATAATCGATTACAGGTAAAAATCACAGAATTAAAAATACAGCACTATATCAAGATATTGAGGACCGTTTAAAAATAATGTTCCTATGACAGCAGTTATAAGTAACGGTATCAGTATTATTATCCTTCCATACTGTTTCTGAATTTGATCGCCATTCTTAAAAAACTACATACAAATAAAGTGTAATCACAATTTAGCAGCTGTAAAAAATGTTGTGCAGGACGATATTGATGAAAGTTCAATTCTTTCAAACAGGGTTTCAAGCATAACTTCCTTGGTACAGCATAAAAGGGGCAAAAAAACAGAAAGTGTGCCAGATCTTGCGGAGACTTATCGTCGCAGCCGCAAGCTGGCAACACTTGACCTCGATGAGAACCCCTAGGTACCGCCAGCAAAAGATGAAACAGGTTGAACCTGAACCTTGTTAACAAGAATCGGTCATAGCTTGACATTTGCCATGTCAGGTAGGGTTCCATAAGCAAAGTGCTTTTAATTAGTATGTGATTGCGTACACTTTCTTTTTTTAATTCACATGATTCCCTATCCTGTTGTCTTGAGTCAATAAAGGCATTTTTGACCGAAGTAAGATCCATTTTAGTGATGGATTCCGGGCATAAAAAGAGTTCAGGACGGCCTAAATCAGAAAAACATTTAGATAAGTATTTAAGCCAAGGAACCTCCAACCTGTTATCCCATGTAAGTGCTTCTCTTAGAATAAGCTTGGTCAGGGGGATATTGTCATTTAACCAGCTATTCATCCAGCATAACATGGGATTCAATGCAATTTTATCACTGACATACGGAACCCCCAGTTCTTCATGCACAGAAAAGTTTGCTGTACCCCTTGGGACCCTTAAAATCTGTTTTAAAAAATTGTTTTCAACTATCTGGAGTACGTCCAAAGGAACATATCCCCATATTTCACTGCCGTAACAAGCTGTGGTTACACTTTTGGCCTTGTATAGTTGGAGTAGCGCGGCAACTGGACTATTTCCCAGCTTTTTTGAGAAATCCAATATAGCCGCGTTTACCCTTGAAACGTCTCCCTTCTTTTTCTGAATCACGGGTCCCCATTTAAGTTGACTGTCAAAGAGGACCCCGAGATAGGAGAATGTGTGCGTTACAGGTATTTCCACTCCATCTACATTTAGGCGGTTTGGTTTTTTAAAACCTTGACCAACCTTCATTATGTAGGATTTGGTGTTATTAATACTTAAATCTCTGGTCTTCATAAATGTGTAAAAGGAGTCTAATAAAATTTGAAGTCCATTGGCCGTTCTAGATAAAAGGACTGCGTCATCCGCGTATAATAAAACCGGCAGACCTTTTCGACCAATGTATGGATAGTCTGTGTTGGTACTTAAAAGGGTCTCTTCCAGGTCATTAATATATAGATTGAAGAGGAACGGGGCCAGTATACACCCTTGCCGGACGCCCCGAAACACTCCAAAATCTTTGGTCACTTTTAGGTCCTGGGTGTATCTAACATTCGCTTTGGTATCTGAATGTATGTCTTCTAGAAGGTTTACTAGGTTTTTGTCCACGCCCATTTTTTCCATGGCGCCCCAGAGTTTCCCACGGTTCACACAATCAAAGGCCGAAGAGAGATCCATAAATGCCATATGGATCGTTCCTCTTCGTGCCTTGGTGTACTTCCCGACTATGAGATACAAATTCAGACATTGGGAAATGGTAGAATGTCCAGGCCTAAAGCCATACTGGATTGGAGATATTATATTATTTTCCTCTGCCCAACTAGTCAGTCTATTTAAAATGACTCCTCCTATCACTTTTGCCACAGAGTTTATTAAAGATATCGGTCTGTAGCAGGCCGGACTGCTACGGTCTCCTTTCTTGAATATAGGGACTATTGTAGATACCCCCCATGATTTTGGGCATCCACAAAGCACAGCTGCATTAAGTACTGCTGTGAGTACCGGCGCCCATAGTGCTTCGCGTGACTTAAAGAGGTCAGGCGGAAGTCCATCGGGACCCGGAGCCTTATTATTTGACAAACCTTTAATTCCTTTAACTATTTCCTCATTTGAGAAACATAGAGAAATATCTCTGCCTGTACCTGGATTGTGTTCTGCCTGTGATTCATTATTTATAAAAATAGAACTGAAATGGTCTATCCATTCGTCCTCTGATATATTTGTGCCCACATTTGGGATGGTAGGACAGTCAAATATTGGTTTGTTAATTATCTCCCAAAACTTCGAGCTATTTTTTAAAGTCTCGGGCTCTAGGAGTGATTCCCATACACTTTTTTTAACTGCTCGCTTACGAATAGCCAGTGATTTCTTATAGTCATTCCGCAAGCCCCTGATGATCAATGGATCTCTTGGTTTTGTATTTAAGGCTTTCTTGAGCTCGCGACTGGCCTTTGAGCAATCACTGTCAAACCATTTTGGATTGCAGTTTGAATTTATCCTTCCCTTATTGGGTACCGTTAGAAGAGACTCCACCTTTTTAGCTATCTCCTTAAAGGATGTCAGGATTTGCGACGGAGCTGATGCAGAGGATGTACAGATCATTAATTCTTGATTACAAACTGCACTAACAGAGGTATAAAATTGATCGCAATCCACCATAGCCCATTTTAAGCGACGCTTCCCATTAATGCATTTTAAAAGGCCACGGTCCTCACGAGGAATGTGTTTTTCAAGTAGACTCATGCCCAAAGTAATGCATAAAGGGTTGTGGTCGCTGTAAATACTCATGAGGATCCTAAAATCCTCGATGATATTAACAAAGTCAGCTGAGATGAGGATGTGGTCTATATAAGCGCCTGTGGCATGGCCTTTAAAAGTAGGGATTGGGAATACAGTTTGATCAGGTACTGTCGACATTGCCGTGAACAGATTGTTTTCATTCATTAATTCGTTTAACCCTGTACCCCTCCGCGAGTGTTCAAAGTGTATTCCTTCCATACTGTTACAGCCCAATTGTCCAACAGATCCCACGCTAGGGTTCCCACATAAATGTGTGTTAAAATCACCTACTAGAACTTTAGAGCATGGCAGAGAACTATCAAATGCCCCTAGCAAATCACGTAAGGTTTCTATATTGCAATCTCCAGCCTGGTTCACAGAATTATAAAAATTAATCAGTGCAAAATGGATTTTACCCCTTCTGAATTCCAAAACCTGAATGTTTTTGTTACCAGATTTATGTTCAATCTTCTGACATATAAGCGACAAACTAACAAAAATGGCCAAACCCCCTTTAGCTCTTCCACTTGCAGATGGTATTGCCGGGATTATGAAGCTCTGATATCCCTCAATGTACAGGTTTCTCCCTACTACCCAAGTTTCTTGAAAACATATTATGGGATATTTTTTAACATAATGCAGCCAGTCTTTATCTTGCATTTTATCAGAGAGTCCGGCTATATTCCATGATAACAATAGAAGACCCTCCAGACATTTTTGACCTCCACATTGTGTTCTGTTCAAGCTCTCTATTGCAGTAGGGATTACAGTACTACAAGTATTCACATTCACTATGCCTACGTCTTCTGGTAGTCATTCTACCCCGTCCAGCCCACCCTCCGCAGAGAAAATATCATACCTATTTGAGGTGGGGATATTAAAGTAATGGGGATCTGTATGATATGGTCGTGGTTGTTGGTCATATCCGTCCCTACTATAGCCCCAGTTATTTACTGGAGCATCAAAGCCCCAACCATTTGTTTTTTCTGGCCATATTGGTCTGGTGTAGGTATGATTAGGCTTAGGGTATGTCATGCTCCTTTGTTTTTTACCAAAAAATTCCAGAGTGAGAGGGATAATAGTACCACTCCTTCGTTGTGGTGGTAGAATGTTTGGAAGAATATTTGGTAAGACTGCAGAGTTTGCAAGGTTTATAATTATGCAGTCGCCTTTAAATTTTTGGGGGTTTTGGCCTATCCAAGTGGCCCTTCTGGCTGATTTAATATCTCTAGCTAGTTGTTGCTTCCCCCAGGGGGCCAACCGCATATTGCCCGATAGCCAATGCAGGGCTTTACTTGTTAGCGCCGTGGGTGATTCAGTTTGGTCCGGTGTTAGAGGGGGAGCATTTGCTAAAACCAGCACTAGAGGGGCTGCGTCCTCAATGAAGTGAAGTGTATCTTCTCCTGCTCTTGGTGGGGTTATTCCTCGTGGTTGTGGGGGGTGGATATCCCTTGACGGTGACTGGCTGGATGCAGTATTTGGTGTCTGATCTAAAAGATTTACCCTTGTGATGTTGGGAATTGTGCCTGTATCTGGTTGGAGGCCAAATACCTCTTTTACAGGCATGGCCAGATTTTTAACTGAACCGGATATGTTGGACACTTCTTCCATTAACTTCTTTTGATCTACTCCCAGCTTTTTCACGTCTGCGGTTAACTTATCCAGTTTTGCCACTACCGGTTTAAGTAAGGCTCTAAATTTAGTGTCAATTAAATCTACCATCCTGGAAATAAGCTCTTCTTCCATATTTAATTTTTCGTCCTTTTCTAATTTCCTCCTACCTTTTTCCCTGCTTCTCAGTGGTGACGCAGCCCTCTTCCTCCCTGTACTAACTCCACCGCGAGGTAGTTGGGTTTTTCTACACTTTCTAATCGCTCGAGCAGCTGGAGCTAGAACAGGAGGATCGGCTTCTATGGTTGTCTGCTCACTATCTTGTACAGTATGATTTTCTTCAGGGTCTACTATCTGTGAGTCTGAGACATTGATCGTAGCTATATCTTGATCCTGAGCTATACTCATGTTTGATGGACCATTTTCAAGTGCCTCAGAATCTAAAATTAAACTTCCCTCAGCCTGAGATGGAATATCTAACCAAGGTGAGTCTGGTGAGGGGCTTAAGGGAGATAAATTTGGGGAATGACTAAGACCTAAAGATTGTCTCCTATCGGTATTTATCTTTGACACTACTTGTACCATATAGTTTTCAATAGAATTACCCCCCATCACAACATTCTTCTTTGGCATTTTTGAATGTGGTTGATGTTAAGTCCTAATATTTTGCCAATTGCCAGAACAAGCAAAATCACGATAATACAGTGCAAAATTAACAAAAGGAGAACAGGTATTTCTGGGATTAAAAGTCTTACTGTTTGGTAACTATCAGGTTCAACAGAGGCAGAGTGACGTGCCCAGTCCAGTCTCAGCCTGTCTCGGACTGTCTTAGACTGTCCGCCCTTTGTCCGGGCTTCGTCCGGCGTACCCCACTCCACTCAAATCTACCACACTCTACTCAAATCAATCCCACTCCATTCCGACCCACTCCACCCCAGTCTGACCCAATCTACCACCGCCTCTTACCTCCCTTTCACCATTTATTTCATAAATGTATCAGTGTCAACTTCATCTTCACTGTTTGCTACCGCTGCAAAACTGTGGGGAACAAAAGTGCTTCCTATTTTTGTCACACTACAATTTATGCAACAATATGTTATCCACTTCCTCTAGGGACTGAATTATCTGCAAGAGCGTACAAGAACATTGGTGGTTACGAACAAATGTATACCTCCTTGAAAAAGGCAACTCCTATTAGCACTCTGAGCAAACTAGTATGACAGTACATTGTCACAGTAAGATAAAACAAGTTCTTAAAACCAGTGTTTCCCAAACTGTAGCTCGTGACCCACTGGTGGGTCGTGATAAATAAGGAGTCCTTTAAATTATGTATTTATCTTGTCACATTTACTGCACTTCAAAGACAGAGGTCAAATGTCAGTCTATGTCCTCAGATAAATTGCTAATTGTTTTGACATGGAGAATGATGTTTACAAACTCTTCTCACTTTGTAGTCGGAGAAAGAAAAGTAAAGTGAATTATGTGTCAATCTTAATGGGGTGCAGGTGTTTGAAACAAAAGGCTGCAGGATGTCATTTTTTCATAATACACAACAACATTTAAATCCCTGTAAATGCACTGTACATGTTTAGCAGTTAGGAAAACAAAAATGAAGCCAATTTTATGTAATTCTAAAGTGTGATGGAAACAAAGATTTTAATAGTATCAAAACACATCAAGGCACTTTACTTAGTGATTCACAAATGATCAATATTTACTGATTTCTACAAATCGTGTGTCTACTAATGTTTTTACATAAAAAAAAATGCCTGCCTCATGTCCATTAAAACTAGGTGGGTCACTAACTTTTGTGGTTCTAAAACGATTGAGAACCACTGTCTTAAGACAATAATAATTGCAGCACAAGTTCAACCCTGTGAATATCCTCTTGGAATTGGCCTCCTGGGAGTTTTCACAATAATGTCTACTCCCTAAACCAGCAGTTCCATTAATGACAACTGCATTGCTGTCAAGACAGAATTGGCAATCCTTTTGCATGACTAGGATATAGGTGCCCGTCCTGTAGAAGCATGAGTTTTCAGACTCACCCAGTGCTGTCACAGCATGTGGGGATGCCGGGGAATCATGTTTGAGGGATATGCAGACTCTTAAAACAGTTTCACAAAGCGGGATTGTGATGCATGATATGACTCTATACGTTTTTCCCAAATACTGAGATGTATGCAACCCACTAAAGTTTGAGAAACAACTGGGATGTCATGGCGAGTGGTAGGAAAGATCGGACCTGTTCCTGCAATAAAAACTGAATTAATGCCGTGACCTCATCTCATTAATATACCTCAACCCCATGCTGACCCACTTTCCATATTTCATATTTGAGCTTGAGAACCTGTCTTGCTCCGCCTTTCAGATTATACAGAATCTCCCACACAGTGGCTCAATCACGGCGAAGCAAAACATAAAACACAATATCTAGAAAAGGGTTTTAGTTTACAAAATGCAAAGACTCTCTTTCTTTTAGAATAAGGCTTGGGGTTTTGTTTATGCAGTGCACTCTAACAGAAAGGATTTCCCAGATGTCAAATGAACTACATTCAAATGTATACAGGGATATATATTTATGTGCAAGCAATAATAACACACTTAGTAAATGCAACAGTTAAATGCATGGGTATGAAATACAAGCAGCAAATAATATGAGATAAAACTCAAGCAAATATTATGGGACGTCCTGCAGAGATCAGAAAGATATATGTATATATATATACACAAAATAAATACATCAAATGATTACTTTGGATGTGCACTCTGACTCATTCACACATCACAAAGAAAACGCCTCAAATGAACAAAGGCAATGGCCACACATCACAATGACAATAATCAAAACTCAACACTTCACCTTGTGCAAACACTGTATCTTAGCCCACTCCGGACCAGGGGATTTAACAGCCGGGGATAAGAGCCTCAGCAACCAGGGTTCCGCTGTACCAAAGTAGACGCCCCAGTCCCCATATGGATTCCAAAATCCTGGTTTCTAAGTCAACAACCGTCAGCTTTATAATCTCAAAATACACACTAGAAGGTTCGAGAGACCTCCCTCTGCGCCAAGGAAACTTACTGGAAAAGGCCAGCTTCCAGGCAAGCATTCCATGGCAGGAAGGAGTTCCCACGTTCCCTCTACATTCTCACAGGTTCCAGCCTTTATCTTTCCAAATCTTACGAAAGCATTCCAGGGTATATTAAATAATCTCTCACAAAACAATCCTTGAACGTGATTAACCCAAACAACTTGCAAGCCCCTCTGTGCGCGCAGGAAAGCTCAAGCAAGGCAGAGTCAGAATTCAGGATGGCATGAGGCCATGTCAAAGTCAATAGTAAGAAATGAATAATACTTGCCAATGTACAACACAATGCACATTTGAGCACCACTGCTTATAGCATCACATATTTCATCTCTCAATGTACAACAAAATGTACATTTGTACATCACTGCCTATAGCATCACATACTTCATCTCTGAATGTACAACACAATGCACATTTGTGCACCACTGCTCATAACACTAAACTTCAAGGCCAAATAGTACATTCCACACCTCTCTCTCGCATGCTTTCAAATGCACATTACACACGTTATGTTCTTGGCAATCTGTTCTACTGTGACAGCTCCCACTCCAAAACTACAAGAAGAGATCTTCAAGAGAAACAAGGCATATGCAGGACGTCATACATTCAGGCTAGGATAAAATAACACACCAAAGTCAATTAAAATGATGGTAGTCAAAGGTCATCACAAGGTGTCAGACCATAAGAGTACCTCTAGCATTACAGCACCACTATTGCCTTTCTTGTGTGGGCCATATTCTGATTTGATCCAACAGAGTTCATGCTTCTTTGATCACAAATGAAACTGCAAAAAATGATGGATGGAATGCTGAATGATTCAAGCATTCTCCCCAGTCAGGAGATCTGGGTTAAATCCATAGTTCATTTGCCCACTATGCCTCCCCAGTTTGGACCCAGCCATATGAAAATCAGTCTTGACCCTGTGCTTCATGGGAGCAGTCCAGACCGAACTGCCAAACCAGGTCCTCCCTGGACCGGAAACAAGCATCCAGGGACCGGTTTTGGGGTATGTCACCCTTCATCAGCCAGGCTAGCTTGAATCTAGTGGCACAGTGAGCAAGGGACCCACGTCTGGGCATACCCATCTCACTTAGGGCGAAAAGTGTAACTGCAATAAATGATGGACGGAATGCTGAATGATTCAAATATTCTGCCCCAGTCAAGAGATCTGGGTTAAATCGATTGGTCTTTTGCCCACTGCGCCACCCCAGTTTGGACCCAGCCACATGCAAACCAGTCTTGACCCTGTGCCTCATGGGAGCAGTCCAGACCGTACTGCCAAGCCAAGTCCTCCCTGAACCGGAAACAAGCATCCTGGGACTGGTTTTGGGGTATGTCACCCTTCATTAGCAAGACTAGCTTGAATCCAGTGGCAGAGTGAGCAAGGGACCCACGTCTGGGCATACCCATCCCACTTAGGGCAAAAAGTGTAACTGCAACAAATGATGGACGCAATGCTGAATGATTCAAACGTGCTCCCCAGTCAAGAGATCTGGGTTAAATCCTTCGTTCTTTTGCCCACTACACCACCCCAGTTTGGACCCAGCCATATGCAAATCAGTCAAGTCAAGACCCTGTGCCTCATGGGACGGGTATGCCCAAAAGTGGGTCCTGTGCTCTCCATGACACTGGATTCAAGCTATCCTGGCTGATGAGGGCTGAAAGCCCGAAACCGGTCCTAGGATGCTTGTTTCCAGTCCAGGGAGGACCTGGCCTGGCAGTTCAGCTGGACTATTCCCATTGGGCGCAGGGTCAAAACTGATTTGCATATGGCTGGGTCCAAACTGGAATGGCATGGGGAGCAAAACAACAGCCCATTTTGGCCCAGATATCTGTACTGTGGATGCATATTTGACATTGTTCAGCATTCCATCCATCAATTGTTCTTTTTTTCATTTGTTACCCCGAGTGGGCCAGGTAGGCCCAGACGTGAGTCCTGTGCTCACTATGACACTGGTGTCAAGTTAGCCTGGCTGATAAGGGGTGATACCCCAAAACTGGTCGGAGTGTGCTTGTTTCCGGTCCAGGGAGGACATGGCTTGGCAGTTCGGGTTGGGCTGTTCCCATGGGTAGCTGGGTCAAGAATGAGTTGCATATGATTGCGTCCAAACTGGAATGGCAGGGTGAGCAAAAACGATGGTTTTAGGCCCAGATCTCTATACTGGGGGTGAATGTTTGATATTGTTCAGTATTTTGTTCATCAATTGTTCTTTTTGCATTTGTCACTCTGAGTGGGACCAGTATGCCCAGACGTGGGTCCTGTGCTCACCATGCTCCTGGTGTCAAGCTAGCCTGGCTGATGAGGGGTGATACTTGAAACCGGCCCCAGGATGCTTGTTTATCGTCCAGAGAGGACCTGGCCTGGCAGTTTGGTTTGGACTGTTCCCAAAGGGAGCAGGGTCGAGTGATTTGCATATGTCTGGGTCCAATATGGAATGGCATGGGGAGCAAAACAACATTCAATTTTGGCCCAGATCTCTATACTTTGGATGCATATTTGACATTGTTAAGCATTCCGTCCATCAATTGTTATTTTTGCAATTGGCAATCCCGAGTGGGACGGGTATGCCCAGACGTGGGTCCCATGGTCACCATGCCACTGATGTCAAGCTGCCTGGCTAATGAGGGGTGATAACCCGAACATGGTCCCAGGATGCTAGTTTCCAGTCCAGGAAGGACTTGGCCTGGCAGTTCGGGCTGGACTGTTCCCTTAGATAGCAGGGTCAAGACTGATTTGCATATCGTGTCCAAACTGGAATGGCATGGTGATCAAAAACACGATGGATTTAGGCCCAGATGTTGGTACTGGGTGTGAATGTTTGACATTGTTCAGCATTCCATCCATCGACTGTTCTTTTTGCATGTACCTGTCTTATAAGTAGATGCTACTTATGGTAAGCATCTCCACATATCCTATAAGTGATAGTTCTTTCAGGTGTATAGGTAAAATGTGTGGCGAAGAGCAGGCTTCTGTGGATAATCTGGCATTTTCCTCTGCTGGACTCTTGGACAATGTATCTAAAATGAGTTTTGGTAAATCAGATAGTCTGTGGATAATGAAGATTAAACATAATGCAGTAAGTTATTACTCACTGACGTCTGTAGATAGATTGGTCATTTGATTCACATGCTTCATCCGGATAAGATCTTTTTTTTTTTCAGAACAAAATGTTATTGTTTTCTTGAGAGAGATTGCAAATAGACCACAGTACTCCGAACACCGGAGGGGCTGTGAGCATAGAATCAAAATGCACAAAATAACAATCAATACAGTCGTGCAAATAAGCATTATTACAACAACTCTCCTATCCCCCTGCCCCATATTAACTACCCCCTCCCAGATCCCACCCTTGCCCCTAGCACGATGTCCACACAGGTCCAAGAAAGAAAATAGTCATGAAACAGGTAATGCATATTCCCCCCCACCCAGGTTCTTAAGGCATCTGTTCTGCAGTCACATCACTCTGTGCTGGCGGCTCCAGCCACAATCCCCTGTACTCCGCCCATCTCTTCCATATTTTGTAGTGCTTTCTGGGGCAACCTCGGGCCTCAAACACTGGACGCTCCAACCCCATACAGTAATCCAATCCCTTTTTCCACACTCCCACCGGGGGGGGGGCCCTGGGGTCCTTCCAGGCACGGGCTACATCCCTCTTGGCCACGGTAAGGCCAAGGAGCAGTAGATGTCATTTATAAATGTTGCCACCCACTTGTTCCATTACATGGAGAAGGCCCAGCTGCGGTGTACGGGGGAGCTCCCAACCCAATACTTCTGCCAAACAGTCCCAAACACCTGTCCAGAATCTCTCCAGTGCTCCACAGGACCATACTGTATGTAGGAAGGGGCTCATCTCCCGACCACGTCTCAGACATTCAGGGGACGCAATCATGCCCGCTCGCCACAGCCTCTCTCTTGTATAGTACGGATTACATCTTTTTAACACTTCCCTTTGTTGTAAAATGTATTGTATGCAGTGTGTATTTATTTTGTGTATTTATGTGATGAGTAAGGTTGAATAGATACTTGACCACTTTATTATGAAGGCCTCTCATTTGCTGCATTCTAATTGCCTGTAAGAAATGTGTTTGAACCGAACTTGTGTCAGGTGAACAGCAGTTTACAGAGTTTAGGCACAGGTGGTCCGGATTCCAACCCCATTGTGGCCTACTACAAAAGACATCCTACTAAACACACTGCACTAACAGTGTTAGAATGAATGAGCAACACCCTGACCCACCCATTTATAGTATAAACTCACCAAGTTACCCACCCATACGTCTGCTGTTGGAGAACAAACTCTCTTTATCCTGTTGAAGATTTTTATGTTCTTTAATTTGTGTGCAATATCAACAGTGTGGAGTATATATTTAAACAGACAAACTCACATATACAGGCGATATAATATGATGTTTTTCTAATGAATGTTAACTATTCCACATTGCTGTGTAAAATGCCATCTTGTCCAAGATGGAAGTCATTCTATTATTCATTCAGTGCTTTCTCCAAACTCCACCGTGCACAAACTCTCCCCACAACCTCCGCACAACTCAGTCAAACTGTCATAAACTTAGTAATTTTCCGTTGTTATTATTGTTCGGTTCCTGATGAACTTCCCCAGTTCAGCTATAACTTGTAACATGTTTTTTTTCCCACTGGTACACTAAGACCTATTCATTACATAAGATGTTATTGTTAATGTATGTTGTTCTGTTCTAGCATGCCATTTGCATAAAGGATGCAGAATAACTATTCATATAGTGGGTTAGTGCTTAAGTCTTAAGGCAATATGGTGTTTGTTTTATTTGCACACACCCTGATGAAATTGCAGAACTGTTGATTTAATATGAAAGATTAATGAATAAAAACGCCTTGATTTTGGGGGTGGCCAGATTTAGGAAGACTTTCCTGGAGACTTAGGGGCAGATGTATCAAGATTCCATTTTGCGATTTCTAAATAGCGATTTTTAAGGAATCGCTATTTAGAAATCGCAAAATGGAATGTATGTAGAAAATCGCTATTTTTTAGCGATTTCTTAGTCTTCCTTATTTGCGAATTTTCATTTTGCGAATTCGCAATTAAGGAATAATTTCCCATGCATTCCTATGGGCCAGGAGGCCCATAGGAATGGTTGTGAAAATATTCTCAATTTGCGATTCGCAATTTGCTAATCGCACATTGCGAATAATTTCAAGGGTGCAGGGGTTGTCTCAAAGACACCCTGCTGCACCCCTGAAATCGACATGTTTGTGCCCGTTTGGGACTTAGAAGAATTTCTGATGTTCGCATACTCTGTACAGCTCTGCATTTTAGAGCCTTCATAGCACTGACTCTACCGCTTTACTTCTGAATTTTGTAATAAAACCCTTTACCTTTCCATTGTTCTAGAACTTGGTAATTTATTGGGCCCCGTGAATTTGCCCATTCAATTAAAAATGTAATGTGTTTAATTAATTGTATTTCTCTTGATTTTTATGATTTGGGGAGGGAGGTGGCTTTACACGTGGACACTGCCTCATGAAATTGAGGTTTAACACCATCTCTGATCCAGTAAAATGTGGCATTACTGTTCGAGGTAAATTTTAGGGTGCCTTAATTTCGAGGTATAGAATTTTGTCCCCACAACCTCCCGATGAAACACCTAGGCAGGCAAACCTATGCTCAAAGTGCTATCAGGCCAGGTAATTGGCAAATGCTCCACTATCCAAATACCCCATACCATAACCAAAAACATCTTAACTTGCTATCTTTACTGTCCATCCATCCTCAACCCAGATTCTCATCTCCGTCTCTTATTTCTCTCCTTAACACCGATCAGTTTTTCTATGTGCATAGTGCTGGTAACTAGCCACAGTAAAGGAAACATGTGTGCAGTTGTTTGTTTTTACCCTCCTTAATTCTCTTCTCATCTCCCCAGGTCTGCTGCACTTGATGTGACCTAAGAAGCTCCTCACTTCGATGACCACGATGCCCAGAAAGAGACTATGCTGAGATGCCCGTGAAAGAGACACGCCCTGCCCGACTGGCATACTTAATGCCCTTGCTTCACTTCCTGGTCTTGGCGCTCTGCCTGCGCTGCTCCCACATGTGTCCGGAGGGCTGCAACTGCTCAGCAGATAGCTGGGTAGTACGGTGCACCCAGCGAGAACTAAAGGAGATTCCCCATGACATCCCCCAGGACACACATCTGCTTTACCTTGACTCCAATCACATAACCAACATCCCAGAGGGTGCCTTCAGGGACCTGTCCAAACTGCGAGAACTTGACCTCTCCAACAACATGATTGACAGCATAGAGCCTGGTGCCTTCCGTGAACTGGGGGAGGACCTACGCCTCCTAGACTTGTCCAATAACCAGATCCAGCAGCTTGGGCGTGAGGCTTTTGGGAGACTGAGGCCCAAGACACGGCTCTACAACAACCCTTGGCACTGTGAGTGCTCATTACAGGAACTCTTTGAAACACTCAACCTGGACCCTGAGACAGCGAATGAGATTGTGTGCCACAGTGCAGTTCAAGATGAGTACTCCGGACAGCCCTTTATCCGCCTTCTTAACTCTGGGATCAACTTCTGTAGCATCCAGCAGAAAACGACTGACGTGGCCATGTTGTTTACCATGTTTTGCTGGTTCACCATGGTTATAGCCTATGTGGTCTACTACGTGCGGCAGAACCAGGCAGAGGCCCGGCGCCACATGGAGTACCTCAAGTCTCTTCCTCTGCCCAAGAAAATCACAGCAGAGGGGGATACCGTCAGTACTGTCCTCTGACCCCTCCGACCTCATACAGATTGTAAAGGAGAGTAGTCACTGCCCAGGTGTTTTGCTCTTGGGGCCCAGTACCCAGTGGCAGCTGACCCAAAATGTGCTATCACTGACTTCCTTCACTGTTTCTTCCTCCTGGGGTCTGAAAGTACACTGCATCGTGTAGGCGCGTTCTCCAATCGGAAGGCAGCGAGAAGTACGCGTGTACGTCTAAGTGGTCAGCAAAGATTGATTTGCTTTCAGTGGCTGACTCTCAGCCGAGAGACAGTGCTCTATAGCGTCATCTACAGTTTGCTGTCCAGAATGTTTTGCTTTATTGTGACCAGCAACCTAGCAGGCTGACTGTCAAGCCCACACTTACATGACCAACACATACACACATACACCAGATGTCCAGGATAGATACTCTGGCAGTCTGAAAAATGCAGTACAGTAGGGTTTTGACTGTAATACAGTTGTTGTTACAAGTTTTGGCAGGATTAAGTTTAATAATGTAGATAATCCACAGTAGTTGGTTGGTGTGTCTACATTTTGTTCCTTCCAGTTCAGTCCGTTCGTTGTGCCAACCCAAATGCATATTTTTCGTCATAGCTGCAACAAAGCGGAGCTGTCTTCCAAATACTGAGATGTGTTTTTGACATCACTGCTGCCATTTTGTGCATAGTTTGTAGAGTATTGATGCCCAAAGATGGCCATGGTATCCATGGTCATTGGATACTAGCCGGTGCCCTACAGCAAGATCTGGTAGTACACGCCCACCCCAGTCTGATGCAGTCAAGGGCTCAACGCCTTTTTCTCAATATCAATATTTCATAAGTGGCAGTCAAGCACTTGCAAGGGGATCCAGCTGCCTCAGAGCCTACCCCTTTCAGCCTGTTCACCCTGGGCCCTCAGAACCTACCCCCTTTCAGGCTGTTCACCCTTTGACTGAAATGTATCTTACCTGAATGCGACACTTAGACAGAGCTGCCAGATCCAGCACACTTCACTTACAATAAGTGCTGGGGTACCCCATACCTTTTCAACCTGTTATAACATTCACATGGGCCTGAGGTAATAGGACACAAAGTAAATGGCCAATCGGCGTCAGTGTCTTTGAGGGACAGTGCATGAATAAAGTGTTAGTCACATTGATGGGAAAATCACAGAGCATGCCGAGTTAGCCATAACCTCAATGACTTGGTTATTAAACAGGTAGCCTTCCTTTTCGTTAGGCGAAGGCACAAAAATAATTTAAAATGTCCTATCCTGCTCACATCCTTCTTGGAAGGTACCTCTCATGTGGGCTCCTTTGTGAACCTGGCCTGATATTTAGGCTTTGTGGTCTTTTGAAGTTTTGCAGGTTGACTAGCATACATTCCAAGCGTTAGCAGGCTCTTTTCTCTCATATATGTTCTTCCTGTATCTTGGGTTTATCTCTAGGAGGGGCGGGTACCCCGGCACTGGAGGGGTTTCCAAACTGCTCAAAACCCCACCCTCTCAAGCTGGGTGGTTGCCAGTGCCGAACTTCCAAGTAGTAGTAGTGTCTTGCCAGTTTTGTTGATTGCTTACTCCGAGCAGCAGAAAGATAGAAGGCGACTTTGTAGTAGTCACACAACCGTGTTTTTAGAGGGGCAGAAATCCTGCTTCCAAATGTAGTGCCTTAATCATTATCCCACAAGCCCACCAAAGCTGCATACCAGCATATTGTTCACTGCCACCTGCTGGGTGTCCAGGGAAGAGGGGCTCTCCTTAATCTGCGGTACGCTACATGCCTTGAGGTACCCCAGAAGCATTTGCACCATAGGCACTCTTCCTTGCACCCCAGGATATTCCTTTGACATGGTGTGGGTGCACACAGTGCAGTGTTTGAGTGAATTTCAGCTGCAACCCTCCTATTTCTTTCATTAGTCTGTACGTCTTATAACAACACCTCCAACCCACCTCATGAAATCGCCAACCATTACTGCAACAAATGAATAAATAATTACCCACCTAGGAAGTAACTCCATCAGTCTTCGAGAATATCACTTTGTAAGGCCTACTTGAGGTAAAAAGCCTTCCATATTTCCTAGCTTCCTCACAGGTGGTCTGGGTCTAACGGAATTGGAGCTGACGTAGTAAATATTGTGTCTGTGAGTATCACTTGTTTTGCACTTTTTCACTGTAAGTAGTTGCAGCTGAGCATTCAACCTAAATGTGTCACTTCTGAACCCATACAAGTGGGACAAACTTTGGGGACAGAAGGGAGTGTTTTTTCTTTCTCTTTTAGTTTGGATTTTGTCATTTTTCCTTGACTGACCACTGAACTGTGACCTTAGCTATGACACACCACATGTACACGCCATGTGTACCAAGGAGGCCATTAGGTCATAGTGGGCAATATCCCTGAAATGACTGGGGAAGAATGGGTTCCTCTTTTGGGCTGGTCTGAGATTTCTTTACCATCCAAAGGAGGGATGTTCATTGACAAAAAATCATGTGAAGGCCATCCACCTTCACTTCAAATGCACCTTTAAAAAGCTGGAAAATTACAGTGACAGGAGGCACAGTTTCAGTTAATTCTGTGACCTATGTTCAGCTTGACTTTCCACACAACAATGGATATTTTAGCAACAAATTCTTTGATCTGGTTTTAGAGGGGTAGCAAAGATGGTCTCAAGGTCACTACCTGACCACCACCACTTTCTCAACCCATAGGCCGCAGGATGTGTTTGCCAGATTGGTTTAATTGGGCAAAGAGTAAAGAGAGACATGATTTAGCATTCGGGCTTTGCAGTGGAATTCATATGTTTTTTTTATTGTGGCTGCACTAAGAAATTGGCATCATTTGAGCAAATGAGATGTTGCCAGTGAAGCACAGTACAAAGGCAGCTGCCAATTATTAAACACTTGTAAAGGTCAGAATTAAACAGAGATCTTATAGTTCCTGATCTATCCTTTTACTGGGTGGATATTAATATTTTTAGTGGTTGATGGTAAAATCTGCAGGTTGAAAAGTAGCTCTTTGTAATGATTCCAGATAGGGGCAATCTCCCTGGTAAGTGCCATTGTGTGTGAACTAAGACTGTCTTGGTGATAAAATAGTACAATGTCATAGAATGGTACAAGTTTCATAGTTGCGACAACGTCTATGCCATTGTCATGTTACTACAGCACAAGCATGTCAGGAAGGCAGTGCCTCAATGTGATGCAGATGCTCAGACTGATACAGGATCGCGAAACTGGGACTGTCCTACCCGTGTTACAGAAATTATCGAAAGTGATTCAAAAATAGCAACTAGTGGTGCTGCAAATTAGACATCCATACACATGGATCATACCTATAAATGTAGCTATTTGTTTCTTCTAGAATTTAGTTTACATGACTGCTTTCATCACCAACTGTTGGTGCAATAGGTTGCTAACCGCATGCTTCCTCCTCGGCCAGACTGTTCATGCTACCATACGTCATTTGAAACACTGTGATAGTCCAATTGGGCCACCAACTGGTGACAGGCCAAGTCGAACAATGCTTCGAAGAAGGTGTGTGCTGTTTTTCTGCTCGCCAACTTGAATCTGAAAAGTGAGCAAAAGCCACACTTCAAACCTGGATTTTTTTGTAACGATTCTGTAGGCAGAAAAATGGTAAAACTTATTCTGAGTAACCAGAATATGCTGTAGTTTTAAATAAAACGTTCTAAGTATTTAGCTGTGTGACTGAATTATTTTGTGTGCTCTTGTGTTGTTCCAGAACCCTCGCATTGCATTCATGTATGGTTTCAAAACTTACCTTGGAGAAAAATTCGAACACATTCAAGGCGCAAGGGATTGCATTCACGGTATCCCCTTAATTCTCGACTTACAGAGATACTCTTTCTTTCATCTCGCTAGAATTCCATCCAAGGGTTCAAACTCTACTGCCTTGCCTCTTTGTAGTTTTCTCTCAGGTTGTGTTGTTCAGCTCATGTGGCCCCCTGTGAATGGATCAACCCTATATTTTGAGGCTTGCATTCTGCATTTGACCTTTCTCAGGAGCTACTGCAAGTGTCCCTCCAATCTTTAGACTTCCTAGACAGTGGATCCTTTTTATTAGCAAAGATCAATTTTTGGCTTGTGATTGTTCAGGCTCAATGCTACATCAGTCCTCTGCTTGTGAAGAGAACGTCTCAGCATGTTATTGTCCCCTAGCTGAGCAGTAGCAATGTTGACACTTGCCCAGTTTGCATTTGTTGAGGAGCAACACAATTTGGACGAGAAACGCTGTACATGTTGTTAAACCAGTGGTACATAAGGTCAACATTGGGTCGATGGTTATATAAAGACCCGTTGTTGGGGTTGTGAGGATAATGCTTGAAGACGTTAAAGACGCCAGCAGAAACAATAATATTATATATATTTAATACATTATACATTTTCTGTCCAGGATTGGGGGCGGGGGGGTATCCGTTGGAAGGGTAGAGATGGCAGAAGGAGGGATAGAGTAAGGAGGAGTTGATAATGATTAGAGTATGGTCAGGGGATGCATGGCACGATATTCAAGAGGTGAGTTTTGAGACAAATTTGAAAGGAAAAATTAACCCTCAGTTCAGATGGGAGGGCTTTCTAAAGAAGCGGAGAGGAATATTTGCAATTTTGCGCACCGGGGTGTTTCAGAATAGTGATAAGGCGAAGGTTAGTGCAGCACAGAAGTCAGGATGGTGAGTGGCAAGAAAAAATTCAGAAGAGTAAGGGGAGAATTTGTGAATTAACTTAAACACCAAGATTGTTGCTACTTAGATTGAAAATTGCTATATTCTAATCCTGTGATTCCCTGTGTTGAGTTTAGCACCCAGATCAGTAATATTATATAATCTGTAGACAGCAGAAGGGTTTTCATCTGAAAAATGCTCTATTTTCTTTTTTTAATTTCTTTTTTTTGTTGCTCTTTTAATTTTTCCAACAACGTAGTATCGGTATACATCAAGCATCTTTACACTGATTACATCCCCCCCCACCCCCCGGTGTTTCCGGAATTTTGCCTCCACAAACATTTGAGCATTAACTTGTACACTTTCACATTTCTGACCAATGAACCATAATTTTCGGGATACAATGCTGAGCATAAATACTTTAGCTAGCACCATTCCTAATGTAGGTCTATAAGCTATGTGCCCTCTAAGTGCGAAGGGGAGAGGATGCGACCTCAGGTGTTAACTGGGCCAATAGTATTTGTCTTTCGTGCCGTAGTTCGATTGTGGGTAATAAATAAATGTCCCCTGTATCTGCTCCACCCCCCCCCCCCCCCATTTGTTCCATGTGGAAAGTGAGCCCAAATTACTATCGATGCCCGGGCTGCTGGCGCAAGTCGCCTCTTAGTTCCCATTCTAAGTAGTTACCAAAATAAAGAGACGGGCGCTGGAAGCAGGAATCACAACAACAGAGTTTTATTTCTCATGAGGAGAGCCTGTCATTTCGGACACGAAACACAGTGTCTTTCGGGAGGTGCTCTGACAAGTGTTCTGAGACATCGCCTTTTATACCTTACAAAACACTCCTTATTACAATAATGACATTGTGAAACAAGGAAAAGACATTCCCGTTATCCTCGTGTCGATCCCACCCCACATGAATCCACAATAGAGACCCTTGAACCGTCGATAAGAGAAGGGGCAATCACACAGCTGAGTGTTCCGCTGATGATTAGGATGTGTGCGCCTGATCGTATCCCAAGGGGTGGGGAAGCCAGGATCAATAGTGGGTTCTTTGAAGAGGAGTGACTCCATACAATAAGGGGCAATAAACAGTATCTTCCGGCTTAGGCGATGGCCTCGGACACGTGTGGACAGTCCATCGCGGAGGGAGGGTTCACTAACAGAGGGGTTATTCATGAAAGGAAAGGAGGTGCTGGTCAGGTGCGGCTGTGACTACCAAGGACAGGGTCTTGCAGAAGAAGGAGGTTTATGACTTGCCCATGTGAGGGAGGAGGGGAGAGCCAGGGTGCGCACAGGGACAGAGTCGCACAGAGAGAGAGGTCTTATGACCCGCACATGAGAGAACGGGGGCAGTCAGATGCAGCTGGGGGGGTTATGTCAGCTAAGGCGTGGGATGCTTCTTCAAGAGGAAATGGGGGACTTTGCGTGGGTCAAGCAGGAGGGTTGTTTTTCATAGCAGGGTCGCGCAGAGGGAGAGGGTTTCATGGTCTATGTATGTGAGAGGGGGGGGGTTCAAATACGCGCAGGAGGGAAGCCGGGGATTCCGATGAGCGGGCAAAAGGCCATGGTGCCTAAAAAAATGGCTATCAGGTACATGTGGGCACGGGCTTTTACTGGCGGAGTGGGTTAACGTACAGGGAAGGGAATGGGAAAGGACAAATGAACGCTGCTTATGTACATCAATTTCGTTATTTTTCCACAGTCGCCGCTTTTTACATAACAAAGTTCATTTTCCTATTCTTCCTAGTCAATGGGCATACATATAAACATGTGTCGTTGAGGAAGTAACGTTTGTCAGTTCTAGCAGATTGCATACAACCATGAGCAGTAAATGTGATTGGCAGAATGCAGCATATAGGAAATTGCACTTGTTGGGTTCCTAACGTTCAAACGTACTACATAGCATAAATGCTTCTGACTTTCTCAAAAATGTGACCAATGAACATTTTGACCAAGTAATTGAGGGAGGAATTCAGTCCAAATAAGATCTCTTCGTCACAGTGTCTTTTTAGCAGTGAGCCATCACTGGTAGGCTCTAGTCCGTGTCCTTTCGTTGGCGCTGTTGAGCACCGGCGGTGGAGCTATAGGTCCAGCTCGGATCCATCCTTACGCGTTGCAGGGTGCGGTCATTCCTCTGCTGTTAGACCACAGTCCTGTTCCCTAACCAATCCTTTTCGTGGCGCCTTATGCTCGGTACCTATTTCCTGTGGCGTAACCCCATTTCCACCTAAATGCTGTTCTTCCTTTTGACAAAAAGTCACGTGGAAAAGGGGGTATGGTTCAGTAGTCGATGAGAGAGAGAGAGAGAGAGAGAGCGGAATGGGGCCAGATTTCCTGGGACACACCAAAGGGACCAAGGGAGCAATGGATAACAAGCGGGCAGGCCCATCAACCGGGCATGAAAAGGGGGACGGAGGCTTCAGGCACGCGTGGGTAGGCGGACAGAGGGCTTCAGGACAGCCTTCCATCCCGTCGTTTACCACATTGGAGAGTGCTGCCTCGTCCCGTATTCCTGCTGTGCTCTGGCTCCACCTTTGGTCGAGGTCACATGTGTCCCATGATCTGCAGCCAGGCTGTGTGTCACGTCCGACCCTTCTCCTCCGATGGTCGTATATCTTTGAAGGGGTAAAAACAAGTTTTAGGGAACTGACAGGAGAAGAGATTTTTACATTCGAATTTCACCCGCAATCCTAGCACCTGGGTGTTTATGCTCATTGGTCAAAGTCAGAAGTCTATTACCGTGAAGTAAGTATGTGGGTATTTCTACTGTGTTTGCACCAAGTCTAATCGGCGTCCATTCATGACACATATGGACAGAGGTCAGACTCCTATTTCATCAAAAATAAACATTCAGGGGAGACTCGTCCTTCCAACCCGAGCCTTAGCAGTCTTACATTTCCCTTTTTAGAGCCGGCTAACTTTTTAAGCAGAGCGGGGGTGCAATAATCGAAGGGCAGTGTTAACGCATTTTTCTCGGGGGGCGACAGTTGGTCATGGTCATTAGTTATGTATCGGGGACAGCAGCTGGGGTCAATCAGGTGGGGCGGGGACGCTTCGGGCATTCGCGCTTTGAGTGAAAAGGGGTGGGGCAATTTGGGCATTGGGGTCAATCTGGACATTGGCGCTTGTTTCTAACGAACGAAGAAATAGGGTGCCTTTGACATATAGTTCCCCTTTTAAGAAGGCCAGATTAGGGGACCTTAGTCGTCTCACCTGTCCTTTCTTTCTTAGCCAATTCGAGTTCATTCATTTTGCAGAAAGGAGGGGTAGTAATATGGCAAATTACAATCATTTTATTTTCTGTCAATTTCGCTGAACACCTTCGTGTTCGATAAGTATCCAATCAGACCGGTGCCAGCGAGGCACAATTTTATCACAAAAAGGAACAGGGGGACTCTCGTAGAGAGTGAGAGTCATCCGCAACCTAAACGAGCCATTCAGTACACGTATGACATGTAGAGAGAGTGAGAGAGAGAGAGAGAGAGAGAGAGAGAGAGATAGATAGAGGGGGAGAAAGAGAGAGAGAGAGAGAGACGTGTACGAAAATAGGTCATTTAGTGTGCTCACAACACAGGACAGCAGGGGTTAGGTAGCACAGAGACGCGAACAGAGGGGAGACATAAACTCATACAGTACATACACACAAAACTTCAGACGAAGGAAGACAGTACATGTATTACATACAAAGAAATTCATGACAAGACATAGAACAGTTATTGGCCAAAAAGATCGGGCTGAGTTCTTTTTACCTATTCCTCCTTGTTCCTCTCGCTTGCTATTTTTGCGAGCGTTCTCAATTACTAATACTTACACCTAGGTCAGTCGGTCGGAAATTAACCTGGTCAAGCTATTGCCCACGGTTGGATCTTAAACCACTTTTGAGTTTCTTCTTTTGGTGGGAAGTTCTCCAGGCTGAGGCAACAGAGGGTATTGATCAGGAGAATAGTCGGACCGCTTGTTTATATCTATAAGAGTGTGAGAAGGAGGTGGTACATTTCGAACATCAACAATATTTCTACCTTCACAGACGGGTGGTGCCTGGGTAACCCTTACCCCGGGACTTTTCCTTGTCCTTTCCCTATCTAGTTAAACGTCATAGTTGTTTTATCTAACGTGCTAATTTCGAGTCAATTTCCGTCATACAGTACCCGTCAAGTTTCTATGTCAGTCCATCCTCCCAGTCGCTATGTTCTAAGGAGGAACAGTCATATCTAAGTCTAGCATAAGTACTATGCTCAGATCCCCTCCTTCCTTTATCGTTGGTCGTTCGATCATCGCTCTTCCATACTTCAGCCGACGTTCCGACGCAACCTGCAGAAAGGAGGAGAAGAAGGGGGTGGGGGCAGCATTCAAAACACACCAACGAGCATAGATCCGAAAATGTTTTTACCTACCACATACTCGACCTATCTCCACGGGGTGCATTCTCTACCATCTCGGCGTTTAAGCCCAGAGGGACCAGTAGTGTTAGATAGATAATCATCGATGGTCTGCGTATCTACATGAATCACTTGATCGTGGCTTTTTAGGTCATGTGCAAGGGTGGTGGTCAAGCGGCATTTCTTTGGTATCGTTTCAAGGGCGTCTGGAACACTTTTCCGGCCGTCTGTGACACATAATGTAGCTGCTAAGTATCGGGCCCTTTTAACCTTCAACCTTAGTCATACTGCATGTATTTTACTTAGGTCGGTGACAGTAGCCATACATTTCAATAACATTCATAAATACAAACGCTACGATAATATTTGCGTGTTCAAAAACTTTAATGAAAAGGTTGGCGCACAAATACGGGCCTACAACCCAGTGGGCCGGCTACGGAGCAGACTGGAACTGTGCATAAGAGGAACGAAGTCGGTGGCCATTTATTTCATAAAGTGCAGCAGTGTAAGGAAAATCATATCGAACTTTCTTAAGGGGCAAGTATAATGCGTGTCAAGCTTTCAATAATATCATCTCATTATCCTACTATTTACTCAAAACTTAACGTATATCAATTCATTGTTCAAATGCTCAATCAGTGCCTATTTTATACCAATTCATTGCTTCCAACACATAATTAGTACCCACTCGAAATCAGTTCATCGTCCCAGCACATAATCAATATCCATCTTATATCGCTTTCTTTTCCAAGCACATACTCAATATCCATCTTATCTACTTTCATTATCAAAAAACTGCATACATATCTTGGGGCATCAAAGCTTGAGCAATCAGGGTGCAACAAGGATTTTTAAAAGTCTCATTTTGTATCGGCGCCATTTTGGGCGAGGTCAGGCAAGTCCCAGTATAGTCAGATTGCCTCCACTGACTCGTAGTAGGACCAGAACCTTCCGTTGGTAGTTCAGAAGTTTTTCGCAATGGGGTAACAGTCTAGCAATATGGACCATCAGTCAAAGAGTGGGGAGGGCGGCAACAATCTTTCCTACCGGGTCATTCTGGTGTTCCACCGGAACTGAACAAGTCTGTATCTTTGCTGTATTTTAGCCATTTCCAAACTGAGGCTGGTGCCGGCAGGAGTGCGCCGATATCTCGTGGCTCCATCGGAGGACGGGGGGCGGGGGGGACGCCTCGTGGAGAGGTCGGCCCCCCTGGCTCTTTTAGAATCTTCAAGGTTGAGGAGCACAGGGCGTGTGCCCATCCCGGGCAAAGAACCGCTTTTTGATATGGACCCTCTTTAAGCAGGAGCATTGGGGTGTCGCTGGAAGCCTCCACCTGGAGGGAGGTGGGGGAGGCTCGTTCGCGCCGCCTCCCCCTTCCAGCGACCCCGCACCGTTCTTCGGCTCCAGCGCTTCGGTATTGGCCGTGCCAGGTAATGAAGATGGGGGGGGGGTCGGAGGCAGAGGCAAGACATCCCCCCCCCTTCATGTGGCGGGACTACCTGCAACTTTCAGGGGTTGCCGCTGTGGCGGGACTACCTGCAACTCTCCAGAGTCGTCCAAGACATAATTGAAAAACGCTGCCGACCTCGCCTTTTGCTCCGGTCTTCGATGATGGCCAGATCAGGCAAGAGAGGGGGGGGGGGGGTCGGTGGCTGAGGCAAGACACCCCCCCCGTGGCCTGCAGGGCAGCAGATGAGGGGAAAAGGAGAGACCTTTACGATTTTTCGGGCCGTCCGCCCTACAGCCTCCCCTTCCGATGGCGGGCAGCCAGGCCCTGCTCTGCACGCGCTGAGGCCTCGCCTTCCGGATGGGCGTAACCGCGGACCTGTTGCACTTCGGGAGTTTTTCCGGAATGGGGGTAGGTGTTTTTATTGATTTGTATCTACTTCATGTTACCGTTATTTGGGCGTGGCAGACAATGAGGCAGACATGTTGGGAGCAGGAATAGGCAGTGGAGCCTAGCTACCTCGTGGCTGTCTTGTTGTCGAGTTTTCGCCATTTTATATTTCTTATTACGAACTATTTCTAATGTTTCTTATTTTTAGTGAAGTCGAAAGCTCATCAGGGGGTTACTGACTTAGCCCGATTTCTTTTATTTTTCTTCCTTTCCTTAGCGTGTTTCGAGCTAAAGTTTTCTGTTAATAGGGTACGGTGATCACTTCATTTTTATATGTCCTTTCATTAGGGGTACTCCTGGACGGACCAGATGAGTTACCTCCAATAAATGGTCCGGGTGGAACTAGATTATCGATCAGTGGGGAACACATGTCCCTTCATTATGGTATCATCCTGGACGGACCGAATGATGTACCTCCAATCACTAGGGTAGCCTCCTGGACGGACCAGATGGCCTACCTCCAATAAAGGGTCAATGAGTGGGAAGCATATGTCCCTCCAGTAGGGCAGCCTCCTGGGCGGACCAGGTGAGCTACCCCCAATAAATAGTCAATCAGTGGGGAGTGGGTAGGCCTGACGAATCATAAAGGGGCATAACCTACCCTTTACTACTTGCAAAGACTAGACAGAATATTTCTATTCCACGTTGTTTGCAAACAGAAAATACCTCAAACGAACAATTCTTTGGACAACAATGTCCAGTCAATCAATCAATCAGTGGGGAGAAAAACAGGCATGACGGATTACAACGGGGACAAACGTCTGCATTACCTGCCCTTCGCTATCTGCAAAGGGAGACAGAATATTTCTATTCGTCTCTGTTTGTGGACAGGGAAGATCTCAAAAGAGCAACAATCGATTATTAATCGATATCAAACAAGCAGTGGGGAGAAAAGTAGGCATGACGGATTACAACGGGGACAAAAGTCTGCATTACCTACCCTTCTCTATCTGCAAAGAGAGACGAACGTTCCTATTCGCCGCTGTTTGCAAACAGAGAATGTCTCGTTCTCAAGAAGAGAACCAATATTTCAAGTAGCAACCAAAGCTAAATGAACAATAACCAAACAATATCAGTATTTAAATACCGATTCCAATACAATCAATCAAACAATCAGATGGATAAAACCATCCTACCAATCAGGCGTAAAAACGCCCTACTTAATCTTACCCGGACCGGACCATACGGACAGTTCTTCGTCTTCCTCCTCCAGCGCCCGATCGTTCTCTTACTCTATGCAGCATTCCTGTGGGATTCCAGTCAGGACAGTAGGTCACTCGAGAGAGGTCCGTTCAGAATCGGTGAAGTTCATTCGATCGGCAGCCGGACGAGGGCCCTCTCAAGGCAGGTATACTCCAATCATTTAGATGTTCACCTCATCGTCTGGATCTCTCTTACTGGACCTTATGTCACTGATGGGCTCCGCGTTGGGACGCCAATTGTGGAAAGTGAGCCCAAATTACTATCGATGCCCGGGCTGCTGGCGCAAGTCGCCTCTTAGTTCCCATTCTAAGTAGTTACCAAAATAAAGAGACGGGCGCTGGAAGCAGGAATCACAACAACAGAGTTTTATTTCTCATGAGGAGAGCCTGTCACGAAACACAGTGTCTTTCGGGAGGTGCTCTGACAAGTGTTCTGAGACATCGCCTTTTATACCTTACAAAACACTCCTTATTACAATAATGACATTGTGAAACAAGGAAAAGACATTCCCGTTATCCTCGTGTCGATCCCACCCCACATGAATCCACAATAGAGACCCTTGAACCGTCGATAAGAGAAGGGGCAATCACACAGCTGAGTGTTCCGCTGATGATTAGGATGTGTGCGCCTGATTGTATCCCAAGGGGTGGGGAAGCCAGGATCAATAGTGGGTTCTTTGAAGAGGAGTGACTCCATACAATAAGGGGCAATAAACAGTATCTTCCGGCTTAGGCGATGGCCTCGGACACGTGTGGACAGTCCATCGCGGAGGGAGGGTTCACTAACAGAGGGGTTATTCATGAAAGGAAAGGAGGTGCTGGTCAGGTGCGGCTGTGACTCCCAAGGACAGGGTCTTGCAGAAGAAGGAGGTTTATGACTTGCCCATGTGAGGGAGGAGGGGAGAGCCAGGGTGCGCACAGGGACAGAGTCGCACAGAGAGAGAGGTCTTATGACCCGCACATGAGAGAACGGGGGCAGTCAGATGCAGCTGGGGGGGTTATGTCAGCTAAGGCGTGGGATGCTTCTTCAAGAGGAAATGGGGGACTTTGCGTGGGTCAAGCAGGAGGGTTGTTTTTCATAGCAGGGTCGTGCAGAGGGAGAGGGTTTCATGGTCTATGTATGTGAGAGGGGGGGGGGGTTCAAATACGCGCAGGAGGGAAGCCGGGGATTCCGATGAGCGGGCAAAAGGCCATGGTGCCTAAAAAAATGGCTATCAGGTACATGTGGGCACGGGCTTTTACTGGCGGAGTGGGTTAACGTACAGGGAAGGGAATGGGAAAGGACAAATGAACGCTGCTTATGTACATCAACTTCGTTATTTTTCCACATCCACCCCCCCCCATTTGTGGTCCCACTTCTTGGGGCATCCACATCCATTGAATACTGTTTTCTCTGCAATCATAGCCAAGTCCATATCTTTAGCCCAGTCTCTTAACAACGGGACGTCGTCCACACCCCACTTCCATGCAATGTTGCGTTTTGCGATAGCAAAGCCCATCGAGGCCCAATCTTGTTCAGCCTGGGAGAGATCAGTTGCATGCCAAACATTAAGAAGTCAAAGCTGGGGAGATAGCTCAAGGGACTTATCACACGTTCCCTCTAGTTGACGGGTGACTGCGACCCAGTAGTGCTGTATGTGTGGGCATTCCCATAGAATGTGGTAAAAAGTCCCCGTTTGGTTACAGTGACGGAGACAAAGCGGGTCAGGGCGCCTCCCCATTCTGTATAGACGTTTGACATCAAAGTAGACTCTATGGAGGATTTTCAACTGGATGAGCCGTAGCCGCATGGGAATGGCGACCTCCCTAAGGGAGGCCGGTGTGTCTCGCAAGTCCTCATCCTCTATAAAACCCAAGTCAGTCTCCCAGCACCCTTTTAGTTTCTTTAGTGGATCTGGGCGATTTATAGCAAGCTTCTTATATGTAAGTGATATTGCCTTGCGGTCCATGGGATCTAGCAGCAACCTGTCCTCTAAGGGAGAAGAGTCAGGGAGGGGGACCTCCTTCTGCAAAGCTGTTGAAATAGCATGGCTGATCTGTAGATATCTAAATGCCCTGATGGTGCTAGTTTATATTTTGTCTGGAGGTCACTAAATGAGGCAATCCTACCCTTCACCCACATGTCTCCCACTGTAGATATGCCGATTGTGTCCCATTTATCGAACCCCGGGCATTGACGAAGCTGACCTTTCTTGTGACTCTGTGCCAAGTTTCAACCATACGGGCAGTGGGCCCAGTTAACTTAAGTTTGCGGGGATTTTGTATAGAGCCCTATTGTATCCACCCGTCCCCATGAGCCATCAGTCAGTGCGAAAATTGGGATCATTTTGGGGGCCAAACACCCAGCTGTTGATCGCTATCAACTGGGAAGCCTGGTGGTAAAGTCGGAGGTCTGGTAGTCCTATTCCCCCTTCATACCATCCCATCGTAAGGTTGGACAATGCATTGCGCGGAGCTTGGTCTTCCCACAAGAGCCCACATAGAATGCCATAGATTTGGGCAAAGTAGGAATCCGGAATAGGGTTGGGAGTATTTTGCAACACGTAAAGAAAGCATGGGAGCGCAAGCAACTTAAACAGGGATGCGCGTCCCAGGAGGGTGAGAGGAGAGAACGCCAGTGGAGGGCATCAGACTTGCGTAGCTGAAGGGGATACAGCAAGTTTTGTTCATAAAAGAGACCGACATCTGGGGTGATAAAGATGCCAAGATATCGAATCCCCGCATTGCCACAGGTATCTCATAACCCCTTGGACTGTTAAGGGGGTCACCCCATAGCGCATACATCTGGGACTGTGACCAGTTTATCTTATACGCCGAGTGGGAACCAAAAATATGGAAAATGCGTAGCACCCGCCGTATGGATCGCTCTGGTGCGGCTAGATATAAAAGAACCCAGACAGCCAATGGCTCCAACATCAGTGTGAATAGTAAGGGGGACAGGGGGCACCCCTGCCTCGTGACCCGTTGTAGAGTAAAGGTAGCCAACTGGTGGTTATTGACGACAACGTGTGCTGTGGGTTGAGTATAAAGTAACCGAATCCAGCGAATCATCTTAGGCCCAAATCCCATACAAGCCAATACTGCAAAAAGAAAGTCCCACTTGACGGTATCAAAACGCCATGCTGGCATCTAATGATAGCAGGATCGTGTCTTCTTCAATAGTAATAATCCTGCCGAGAGCCCATTGTACCCTGCGTAGATTTCGGGCCGTATTTCTGCCTGGCATTAATCTGGATTGATTCAGATCAGTGATGTAAGGAAGGAGACGATTGGCCAAAAGTTTGGCCAAAAGTTTGGCCAAGATTTTGGCTTCGACTGTTAGGAGGGACATAGGACAATAAGATTTGCAATCCTCAACCAGTTTATTGGGCTTGTGGACGACCACAATGGTAGCATTTTGGACATCAACTGGAAGGAGTCCCAGCTCGAAAAACTCCTGGTACAGGTTCAACAGGTGAGGGGCCAACAGCGCAGTCACAAGTTTAAAAAGCTTGATGGGAAGTCCGTTGGGACCCATCGCCTTTCCAGAGCGGACACCGTAAAAAGCCTTTCGAATCTCAGTTACAGTAATATCCATCTCGAGCAGTTCCCTATCTTGTGGGGCGATGCTGACCACCTCAATCGTGGCCAACAGATCAGCTGGCATCGGAGCTTGAGACATCGGTGAATTAGTATACACCTCCTCAAAATAAGACGCAAATGTGTCAGCTATAGAATGAGAATCCGGGTGAAGTGTACCATCCGGGGCTGTAATTACTTGGACTCGTAGCTTGCTCTTTGTGCTCCAGCCACGTAAGGAGTTTGCCAGTTTGCTCCCCTTGCTCGTAAACCCTGTGCCGAGAGGACAGGGAACGCATTGTGGCCTCCTACAGAAGCAGCTGTTTATAGTCCATCCTTTTGATATGTTGAGTGGCGTGGTCAGAGCAATGTTCAACTGACTTCTCTAGAGCTAAGATCTCCACTTCAATCTCAACCACTGTCCTGGATCTCTCGTTTCTATGTCCCACCACCAGGGAGAGGGCTCTGCCCTTTATTACTGGTCCAAACGCCCCCCAGAGTGTCAATGCTGAATCAACGGTGCCCACATTTTCGGCAAAGTAATACTCCGCGTCTTTTCGTAGAGCATCCTTGATAGGAGGGATCTTCAACGCCCTGGGCTGTATAGTAATAGTACCGGGGTGTCTGACCCGTCTTATTGCAAAGGACGTAAGAACAGGAGAATGATCTGAGATCCCACGAGCCAGGCATGTGGCGCTTGTGAAGGCATGGATGTTTTGGGCATGTGTGAATAATTGAGCGATACGAGATTGGGTACCATGCGCCCCAGACTGGAACATGTAATGCGTGTTCAATGGATTCAGTCACCTCCAAATATCAACTACTCCCAGGGCATTACCGAACTCAAATATTTGCAAACCCTTCGGTGGGTCCTCCCGGCCGGGAGACGATCCTGAGTACCATCCATCGTTAAGTTAAAATCGCCTCCCATGACCAATGTTCCCAAAGGCAGGTACAACAGTAAGGAACCTATGTCTTGCAGCGTAATCTTCTGCAGCCCAGGGGGGCATACACTGAGACCAAATTAAGAACGTGTCCCTCCCAGGAGCTCGTTACTGCCGAGTATCTGCCCTGTACGTTGGTCCATGTATTTTGGATTATAAACTGGCAATTCTAACAAAGGAGAATCCCCACCCCCTGGAGCCCGAGGTAAATCCAGAGTAGGCTTTAGTCGATATCCTTTCGTATTCAAGGCTCCACAAGTGTTTCCAATTAGGTGTGTCTCCTACAGCATCACTACGTCCAATTCCTGTCTTTTTATGAAGTGTAACACAATACCCCTCTTAATTATGTCACCAAGACCATTAACATTCCACGTCTCTAACATAAGTGTGAAGTCTGTCGCCATCGTGTGAGTCAGAGGAAAGAGAGCAAAGCAAGATGTGTTTGCCAGTAGGAGGACCCCTCATGTCCCCTCCCAACACATAGTACTGCATTATGCCAGGGGCAAATGGTGTGGTGCTCATTAATTCTAGTCATCTTGTAGCCATACCGAGTTAGGGAGAACCAAGCTTTTTCATCTACCTATACGAAACATAAAAGAACCATATGCAAAAACAAACAAATATCAATTACAAAATCTGAAACCCAACCCCTCCCCCCACCCCCCAATTCAACTCTTCCTCCCCTCCCTGCAGGACGGGCATTGATCCACCCGCCAACCCCAACTTGCAGAGCGCCTGTCGCCCACCCTTAACATTCAAGGAGCGTGATACAACCCCATTCCCTAGAGCAGCAATGAAGTAAAACAACGCCCACCCCAGCCCACCAGCCCCAAAGCAGCTATTAGAATCAAAGTCCCGCAGCCCGCTGCTATAACCTGACTTCCGTACCATGACTCCCGCGGCCAAAAAACTCTTTATCAATCGAGCCTCATCCCATCCCCGCTCCATGGCAATATACATAACCGAGCAAACAAGGTAAGAAAACGTTCAGTCAAAGGCAGTCCTTGCCCATGAAAGCAGAGAACTTGGGCACTTCCATCCCCCCTCAGCGGAATTTATCCTCTGTCGTAGGCGACCCTTGTTGGTGTCTATGACCGCCGTGGCCCCCGGCACTTCCCGTAGATCTTTGGGATCGCTTGCCAACAGTTCTCCACCCCTCAAGCCAGTCCCACGCCTCCTCCGGCCCTGTGAAGAATCTAAGTTTTCCCTCTGACTCGATGCGTAGCTCAGCTGGAAACATCATTGCATACTTAATTTCCTCCTCCCTAAGAGCTCGCTTTACATCCATGAAGCTGCACCGCTGTTTCTGGACCCGTAGTGAGAAGTTGGGGAAGAAGGTGACCCTGCTGTTATCAATGACAATTGGTGGGGCCGCTCTTGCTGTCTGCAGTATAGCATTCCTGTTGCAGTAGTTGAACACCCATGCCAGGAGAGGTCGAGGTGGCGCCCAAGGTCGCGGCCTACCCCCAGGCACACGGTGGGCATGTTCAATTAAAAAACATTTAGAGAGGCCCTGAGGCTGAAGCTGCTGGAGGATCAAGTCTTCCACAAAGAGTTTGGTCGCCGGCCCCTCCGCCCACTCCGGTACGCCCAGGATGTAGACGTTGTTGCATCTCATGCAGCCTTCATAGTCGTCAAGTTGCAGTGTTAGCGCCTTCTGCGTGGTCTGGAGTTCAGCTACTTGACGCTGAAGAAGCTCAGAATCAGTTTAGAGTTCTTTAGTGGAAGCCTCAACTGCTCTAACACGTTCCAATATTTTCTGCAGGTGTGCTCTCATCAGGGACACCTCAGTGGCCACCCTGGCAATACTGGCTTCAAGGGAGGTGCGCACTGTCGTTATCGCTGATAGGATATCCTGTAGTGTGGGCTCTGAGTGCTCCCCAGGGGTCTTCGGATTGGACTGATCCCCCCTCTTGGTTCCTTAGCCATGCAAATGTATCAATTTTAGGTTGAACCACATTGCAGCGCTGCGGCCGGACGCCATCTTGCTGAGTTAGGTCCCCAACTCATGTCGGAGAAGAAATGATAGGGGGGTTGAGCAGCCCTTCTAGCTATTTGCTGCCGCCTGTCGCAGGTTTCCACCCCCACCGACCTGTCAGTTTTTGCCTATCAGGCGCCCCCGCCCCCAGCTATGCTTGTCAGGGCACCAGTGACGGAGTGAGAACCAATGGGGGCAATACAGGCTTGTGAAAGAGGCCCCCCGACCAATGTGCCCCCGACAAAGGCTCCAATCTCAATTATGTAATCCGGGTACTACAGGAGCTGAACAGTTCCATGCCATAGCAGTTAAAAGCGGGTCTGCTGGTCTGAACCTTTGATTACTGCAGAGGTAAGTTGTTGCAGCGTGTGTTGGGGCCCAGGAATATTAAAGTCGGGCCTTTCCTCTGTGGCTGAGAATGTCCTGCTAATCCCCCCTGTAGGCGCCACTCTGTAGGCAAAGCGCTCGTACCTGTGATCAGGTCCAGAGGTGCCGTAGGCCACCGCAGTCTGGGATATCAGCCTCCAGGGTCGATTTTTGCGCGCGCCCAAGAAAGCTTTGGGCGCGCACCGCAGCTCTGGTCCCAATAGCAGAGCAGGGCCCGTAGCTCCACACAAATGCCCCCAAGGACCACGAAACTTCGCCCAGACGCCAGGCCGGGGACTATGTGCAGCCAGGCGCAGAATAGGGCAAAGGTGGCCGGGGCAGACTGAAGGTATGCGGATATTGCGGGAATGGCGCAACAGAGCACAGCTACCGTGCGGCCATTTCCCTTGGCAGTTGGCCACACCTGCGAATGCTCTATTTTCAGCTTTGTGATACCATCACGGGTGAAAGTTGTGAACTGTGCAGCATGATGAAGATGATGGGCAGCATCCCCTCTGATATGAGCGTAGAAACACAAGCGTGCTGCTCATGAGTGGAGACCAGACCGTGGCACGCATAGCACGACACAGAATGTGGTGTGTGTCAGTGTGAATCTGAAAACATAAGACAGGCAATAAAACAGATTAATAATTAAAGCAACAATATGATTGTACTGAGTCCCCACCCCCAAACTCCCTCCCTACCCCATACTTCATCCCAGAAGCATCTGTGACCCTGAAAAAGGCAAACTAGAGAAGAAATTAACATTTAAAGAGGGGGATCATGAATGCTGGACACCCTGCAGGTACAGATTGATGATTATCATCAGAATAAGTGAGCCAGCACTCAACTGAGATTGTGATCACGTCCTGTGGACTTTGAATAACATGAGTGTCACAATGCAGGACTTTGAGAAAGATCTGTATTTGCCAGGTTCTCAGTTGGCAAGAGGGCTGCTGTGCCAAGGAGAGTCTCTCTGTTTCTTGCTCCTCCTCACAGGGAGCCTGGGCTGATGTGAAAAAAAGGAAAGAGTGCCCGCTTTAGGGGAGATATGGAGGGCCATGCAGAGCAAATGGTGTGGTGCCTCTTGAGGGAGTGTGTGCGGGACCTTGCGGTTTAGGTGCCAATGAGTTCTTAGACGGTCCGGCAGTACCTACCCTTCGAGGTGAGACCTCTGCATACGCTCAAAGGGGTCGTTCCTCTGTGAGCCACAGCCAGGCTGACTCTGAAGTTTCAAAGAAGTGGCACTTGTAGGCGTGTACCACGTGGAGCCTGGCAGGAAACAGGAGATTATATTGTAGGCCCACAGCCCTGAATTTCTGTTGATTTCAGTGTACAAGCTGCATCGTTGCTACACCTCCAGGGTGTAGTTCGGGAAAAGGAGAACTCTGGAATCCTCACAGCAAAGTTCCGGCTGGGAACAGGCCTCCCTCAGGATTGCATCTCTGTCTCTGAAGTTTAGAAGTGGTGCAATCATTGGTCTTAGATAGGAGCCTGGAGAAGGTTTAGGGGTCAAAGCTAAGTGGGCCCGCTCAATTGTGAACCAGGAGGATAGTAGATCTATGGGCATCCAAGACTTAATCCATATCTCCAGGAAGTCTGCATCTTGTTGAGGTTCAGTTCCTTCAGGGATGCCAATCATATGCACATTATTGTTCCAGGACCAGTTTTCAGCCTCCTTGGAGCAGCGGTGCAACTCTGACATATGTGTAAGAAGGCCGGTGACCTGGGACTTAAGTGATCTGACCTCATCCTCCACCGCAGACATTCAGGACTCGGCATTCGTGATCCGGGCTGTGGCATTTCTGAGGCCCTGACTTACTAACGCCATGTCCATGCGCACCACTGCAATTTGCGTTTCTACTGCCGATTGCGAGATTTGAATGGCTTAGAGGATTGTGGCAAGTCTCCAGCCGGCGACGGGCAGCCACCAGTACCTCCTCCGGTGCCTCGAGCATGCCATTCACAGGTCCATTCACAGGTCCGATGGTGAATTGCTCTATTCTAGCATGGGAAGTAGTAGGACGGATAGTCTTGTCTTACCCATATCGGCGGTGTGGAGACTCCGCAAGGCACTGCCGGGTGTGGAGGTATGGCCCGCTTCTCACAGCATCGTGGCAGCACGAGCAGCTGATCCTGTGATGACAGAGATAGTTTATTGTGACCCATGAAGGAGGCGGAGGCGGTAAGCCAGATGCACATCGAGTATTACCAAGGGCAGAGTTGGTCACTTAAATCAGGTTCACCTCCAGTGTAGGGGGTAAATTAGGCTATGAGAGAAGGCATTGCGTGGCCCCCAACTTGGTCACAACACAGCCCAGAGGAGGGAGGAGTGCCGGACAGTAGTGGAAAGTATGGCGGCAGGCTTTAAAATGGGCATGTCAAGGATGCCAAGGACAGTCCTAAACAGGCCCCGTGGGAGGTCAAGGCCAAGAGGCGGGTCACTAGCAGTGGGTCGGAACAAAAGGGGGAAGACCAGCACAAGGCCCCACAGAGGCAGTCTGGGTTCAAGTGCCACTGCTGCCCACTAATGCATATGCATGCTGGGGGAGGAGGAAGCCGGTACAGGCTGAACAGGCAAGGGTCCCTAAGTATGGCAGAGGGCTAGCGCACAGTGACAGGCCTGAATTTCATGACAGCTAATGCAGCAGTCTCAGACACCGGAGGGGGAAGCAGCCACGTAGTCCCAGCAAGCAGCTCAGGCAGTCGATCACAAAGCACTCACCCCAGCAGCCCAGGGATTGATGAAATGGTGTATGTGGCTCTGGTGCTCCACCGCCTCCCTTACTGCTCCGGGCCCATGGCACTCCGATAACCGGGCAACCCGCAGGTCAGCCAGCCACAGGAGTGTAATGCAATCATGGCTGAGGGAGAGACAGCTCCCCAGACGCAGCTCTTGGGACCAGCACAGTCCAGGTGGCCAGCCCCCATATTAGCAGCACCAAGTGTCTGTAGTTCTTGAGGCTTGTGCGTCGGTATCCATGACGTAAGTCAGGGACCCGAGATTACCCAGGTCAGGCCCCAGGTCAGTCCGCCTCTCCAGCTAGGCCCCATCTCTCACGGTAGCTGATCCGGTGTCACCCCAAGGATGTCCTTCACACTGGAACTACCCAAGCCAACACTGCAGCCACTCACAGAGCCCGGGGGTCTCTTCGCCATCAGGGCCAGGCTGTGAGTGTCTAAACTCCAGGGTTGGGGAAGTGCCGAAACGGAGCAGCACCGCGACACACCGTCACCAACTGCCAGGCCCAGGCCTTGGGAGTCCACACGCATGTGGCAGCGATGCCCACTGGGCCACCTTCATAGTGTCTCCTTAGTAGGGGGCACCCGGAAAGGGGGGATCCAGAAGTAGCATTTGTATTGCCCCTCCTCAGTAATTGCTCTGTCAGTGTCCTGTGCTCCAAGGGCCTTGAACGTCGGGCAGCTGCTCCCGCTCTGCCTCTTAGCTCAGTAGTGTCACGACTGGCAGGACAGCACAGCAAGGTATTCGGCTGTTTCAGGATGCTCTGACTGCAGCCTCACCCCACACTAGAGGTTTTTGGGACTGTAGGAGAGTTCCCGATGACAGACAGTTACGCAGATAATTGCTGGATTAGAGGGATCCATGCAGAGTTCTGTTAATGAGCATCCGCCATGTTGCCTGTCCAAACCACACACAAATGGTGTACATTTACAAAGGAATTAAGTCCTGTGTGGTTCAAAGGGGTACTTGAAAGAAGACAAATTATTCTTTCACCAGGAACTGCCGTCCATTGAAGGTTGCCAGGGTCAAGCAGTTCTCGAATTGAGGATGCTCTCAAAATGGAGCAATATCATTCTTGATGTTTGGATCTGAAAATAAAAGGCACTGATTGTAAGAAAGTGAAACGCAATCCTATGCACACACAAAAGTTTCATATACAGATACATAAATGATTAAATCATGCAACAACATCAAGAAACTCGGTCCCAATCTTCTTGTTTGTGAAGTTTTTTCTTTTTAATTCTCGAATTACACCGCGCCAGCCGACACGTGTTTCATCAAAACAAATGTTGCTTTGACTTCAGGGCTGCCTTCCAATCAACGCTTGTGTTGTTTTTCCGCTTGACCAGTGATAATTCCAACCCGGTAAGGGTATCTGTATGAATCCCAGTTCAGACGGGGCTTGGTTAAATTAATTCCTGGACACTAAATTGCCAGAGTTTGGCCGTACTATAGTTGAGGAACAGAGCAGGGATCTCAATCACTGACAAATTTAATATGCTTAAGTTTTTGTCACTAATGTTTATATCGGTGTTCCGTTTTCTAGAAAATAATGTGTAATTGTCCCTCGCAGAACTCTTTGATTTATGTTTATACTTCACCATCCATATCCGGTTTTCTAGAATGTGACCCCACTTCGTAGGAACCTGCTCTGTCTTCCTTCCGCGAATCCGGCGTTCTCTCTCGACGGTGATTGTAAGAAAGTGGCTCTGTATATACTGGACCAAAGTAAGGTACAGTGTGAACAGAGTCCACAGTCCCCAGAGGTTTGGCAAAGGCTAAAGTTAGGTATAACCTTACTCCCTAAAAAGGTAGCTTGGTCGAGCAGTAAGGCAGTATCAGAGGAAAGTGTAAAGCATTTGTAGTACACACTCAGTCAGCAAATGGTCTCACACACTCAAGAACTGAACTCTAGGCCAATTGTTTGTATAACAATATATAGTTATTTTATTTTAGAACCAACAAGGTATCAAAATATACTTTCTAAGAATGAGTTACTTTAGTAAAGCACTTTTCAAATAGACAATAGACTTTTGAGTACAATAGTTACAATTGTTGCAATAGGTAACACAATTTCAAACACAATGTTACATTGAGCTCAATGGGAATTTCTAGTTAAATGCAATTAGGGTTTTTGTAGATTACTTTTCAAACCACTGGACTGGATCCTAGATTCAGTCCTGGGACATCTCCTGTAAACAATTGAGTAAAAGCGTTTTGGTTACAGTTGTGATTTTTAAAGAATATTATTGTATTTTAAAAGTTGACAGAAACTTTTTCACATAGAATCAGTTCAGTTCAAGAAGTCTTTATTCGATAAGTTCATCATAAAAGACATAAAATACAATTTATACATATAAAACAGTTAAAACAAGTATTAAATCATTGATAAGCTAATCAGCTTCTTGTACAAATTTACAAAAATTTACAGAGACGCTCAAGTACAACCATAGATCAGCAGGATACAGGTCTGGATGTAAGACAATCACAACTTTTAAGTCCCCATTTGATTACTTTTAATGAGCCTGCTTCTAAGCAACCAGGCCCACCCCAAAAATTTAGCAACCCCCACAACAATAAGAGGGTCCAGGTTGGTTTTTAACATTCTACTTGCTTCCACAGCCGATCTGGTACCTAGATTTCTGCATACCGGTCTAAGCCATTTGGCTCTGGGGGCAGAATATAGTGGACACACATACAAAAAGTGATTCAAGCTTTCCCCAATACCTTGACACTTGGGACAGAACCCCGTCCTTTCTGTTCCCCACTTTTTAGTGAAGTCCCCAATGTTATCCTATGGGAGGAAATTCACTTAGCAGGTAAGTAATGTTATTGTTACTTTTCCTTACTCTGTGTTGGATCCTTGATCCAGCACTGGTGTATCTCCTGTAAACAATTGAAAGAATGCGTTTAAGTCATACAGGCGATTTTTAGGGAATTTTTGCAGTTTTAGAAATTGGACACTTGGAAGTTTTTTCTGGTGAAAACCAGACAATGGATTTCTATGGAGGAAAATTCAGTTAACAGTAAATCACAGTTATAATTACTTTTCAGGTTCAGTGCTGGGCTAAAATATCCAACACTGGGTTCTCTCCTGTTAACAGGTGAGTAAATCGGAATTCGTTGTTCGTCTGATTTTAGATGAATATTTTAAAGTTTCAAAACTCCACACTTAGAAGAATTTCCAAGTGGAACCAGTCAATGTTACCCTATGGAAGAAAAGTGAGTTATCAGCTTTTGGGTAAGTACTCAACTGGCGGACTTAAGGTTCTGGGCATAGACTCAGGGGTCTCCCAGGATCAGGTAGGTACAGTTGTTACACCCTCAGCGGCACAGGGCGGCCGGGTGCAGAAAGAGTAGGCCCAATGTTATCCTAAGGAGGATAGGGGGCCTTCGGTTGGTAGCTACTGGAAAGCAGGCCACGCGGCTGTGGGAGCTGGGCTTTTCACTTGCTCAGGGCAAATGGGAAGTAGATTAGGACATAGGTTGCACTCCCAGGGGCACTCGGGCAGCTGGGTGCAGGGTGCTTTTGAGCCGTCGGGCGCTCAATGTTATTCAGTGGGAGTCTTGGAAGTTGAACAAAGGCTGCAGGCTCGGGGACGGAGATTCTTCAGGTGCGACCACCACTTCAAGAGGTAAGTTGGGTTCTTGGAGGATAGGTAGGCACCCAGGAGTTGGGCACAGGGGGCCGTGGGGTGCCGGGTGCAGGGCTGTCTTTTGGAGTTGGGAAATCTTACCCTCAGCTGGTCGCGGTTGGAGGGGTCCCTGGCTGTGAGGCTGCAGGTGTCGTCTGGGTCATCGAGGAGGGTCCTTGGGCACTGGATTCGAGGTCCCAAATCTCAGTGAGGACGTCCTCGTGGTCTTTGTCCACTCAGGCACAGGCCGGGCTCGGCAGGTGCAGAGTGTGCTGGATTCACAGTTCCTGGCTGGCACCAGGGGTGTTGCTGTTTAAGTAGAACCACTGCTCATGGGAGTCCCAGTCTTTTAGATGAGCAAGGCAGGCAGGTCCTCCAGGATTTTCAAGGTTGCTGTCCGCAGGAGACGCCGGGGTTAAGCAGGAGCAGGTTCAAGGTTCAACAGGCCTGTAGGGTTCTGGGGCCAAGTCAGTTGGTGTCGTCCTCTTGTTAGCAGCTGCACGGCAGGTCTTCTTGTTTCTTGTTCTTCTTAATTTCAAATCGGGATCTGAGGAAGGAAGGTTCAGGGTGCCCCAAAATACTAGATTTAGGGGCGTAACAGGTAGGGCAAGGGCAGGTCCCTGTCGCGGGGTGAATACACTCCCTATCCTGCTCTCTTCTGTGGGAGGGGGGCAGAGGCCTAGCTCTAATTGGGCAGGGCTCCCCATCCTTAAGATGGCGGTAGCCCGGAGTTGTGCTTCACCTCGCCTCCCCCACCTGAGGTATGCAGTTGGCACAGGCTGGCACACCCCCTTTCCTCACCTAGGGTTTCCCTCCTGTCTTCCCGCCAGAGTGGGGGTCAGAACCGGTGGGGGCCAGTTGCTGAGTACAGCAATTGGCCTGGGGAAGCTCACAAAAGGGGGCATGCCTTTGAAGCTTCCCCTGCCCATCCTGGGGGAGGAGGCTTGGCACCTCGTCCCAGGATGTGCATTGTTGCAGGCACAGGAGAGTGGTGGCTCTCTACCCAGGGGTCCAGCAACATGTCTGCTGTGTGGCGGCCTAGGCCGCCTCTCAGTCAGGACACTGGTAGTTGGTTAGGTTTCAGGGGGCATCTCTAAGATGCCCTCTGTAGTGCATTTTACATTAAAATCCACACTGGCATCAGTGTGGATTTAATGTGCTGAGAAGTTTGATACCAAACACCTCAGTCTTCACTGTAGCCATTATGGTGCTGTAGAGTTAGTGATGACAATCTCCCAGCACCATATACTCTTAATGACATCACTGCACTTACAGTGCCCAGGAATGGCCCTGGGTACTGTAGGGGCACAGGGCTCATGCACCTGTGCCCACACCACTGGCATAGTGCACCCAGCTAGAGGGGTGACTGAGGTATGCCAGGGCAGTGTGTTTGTGGGCATGGCACACAGGATGTGTGATATGTCGACTCTCTGTTTAGTTCTGCACCAAGACACTCAGCCTGCAAAGGCAGTGTGTGGGTGTCAGGGTAGGGGCCCTCTAAGGGTGGCACAATAAGTGCTGCAGCCCTTAGGGGCCTTCCCTGATCACAGTGCCCAGGGTGCCTAGGGTACATTTACCTGGGGCTTACCTGTGGCCGGAGATGCCAATTGGGTTTAGGATTCAGTACAGTTTTTTGGGAAGGAACACCGGCCATGGGTATCTGATTGGCAGGGACCCAGGGCACACCAAGGAACAGTGCATCAGTTATCAGGCAAAAAGTGTGGGGGGGGCGTTACTGCAACAGAAACCCACTTCCCTGCACAGATCATGCCTGGTTGGTGATAGTAGAGTAGTTGGGAGAAGAAGTAAAGACCTCCAATTGACGAAATACAATTTTCTCAGATTCCTAAAACTGTTTTTTCATTACAATGACAACGTGAGATTCTCCAACTTCTGGGTCAACTACATGTCAAAAAGCAGGCAGACGTCAAGTTGCCAGTGGTGAAAGTCCATGCTTTTATTTGGCATGGGACGTCTGATCAGTTGCTGTGAGGCAGTCAATATATAGTCATTCAGAGCAGAGTGGCTAATAAAAGCTGAATCCTGTCTGTGCTTGGAAAACGGAATCAGCTTTTACATTTTTTTCTATAAAACTGTTCAGAAGAGTGTGGATAATTTATTTTGTTGATCAAGTAAACGTGTGAGCTGGCGGGAGGGCGAAGCATAATCTTCAGTCTGTAGTCCCAAATGCAATTGCTTTTAGCTCGCCTCCAGCGCCCTGCCAACAAGATGCACAGCAGGTTCTCTCAGAAGTGCTTAACATTTTTGTTTTAGGGTTGCTGAGCTCTCTGCTGTACTCCCAGCTCACCAACCTCCAGGTTCTCTTCGACTAGGAACATCGAGCAGAATTTGAAGAGTAATGTCTTCAGCCTTCCCAAGAATGTTCTTATTAATATAGGCGCTTAATTTTTCTTTCCCCTGCACAATGTAATACTGTCCCTTGGGGCACAACAGAGATCTTGTTTATTTCATCTTTACCTTCAGCACCTCTCAATGCTTCACTCCTCAAGTGCAAACCATCTATTGCCCGCATGCGGGATGTCTGCCTTTGCCCCCAGAAATTGTACTTTACGCTGGAAAACATGTTTGAACCACCAGAGGCAGTGAGTTTCTTCTTTTGCAGTCACCTGGGGCCTCATTTATGAAAAGTGACGCATCTCTGCGTGAAAACAGCGATGCGTCACATTTCACTGCGCACTCCTTGCGACACCAATGATGCGTCATATTTAATGTATGATGCATCATGTCGCAAGGACTTACAGATACGTCAGTATTTCTGACGTATCTGTAAGCGCAAAAGTGACGCATTGCTGGAGTGTGTCACAAAAGTGACGCAACTCCAGCAATGCGTCCTTTCACATGGGGAAAGCCCCATATGGAAGCGCTTGCGTCAGTCTTACGCCTGCTGTGAGGCAGGCACAAGATTTTGACGCAACAGAATCCTAAAAGTGACGCAGTGAAATCTCATAGATTTCACTGCGTCACTATTATGAGGCTTTTTGCGGGGGAACGCCCCCTCTGCATACATTATACCTGACGCAGGTATAATGTGGCGCAGGGGTTTAAAAAGTGACGCATCTACCTAGATGCGTCACTTTTTAAATATGGCGCAACAAGGCGCATATTTTACGGCGCTGGTGCGTCACAAAAAGTGACGCACCGGCGGCGCAAAACTGACGCAAGGCCTCATAAATAAGGGCCCTGGCTTCTTCCTGGATGCTTCATAGCTGCTCGGAGGTGCGGCTGGGTATAGGGTCGAGGGAGCACAGGGGAGCTGTAAGCCATGCAGGTGGTGGCTTTCCCACTGGGCCTTCAGAGCCTAACCCTTCATATGCTTTACTAGCTTAACAGTGGCAAGAGTCCCTAAAGAGGCTTTGCAGCCTAATATCATGACCAGTCCCGTCTTTCTGAGGCCTTTTCAGACAGCCGTGATAGCCACTGGCTAGTGAACTCCGGGGCAATGAGCCGCAGTCTAACATGATCTAACCCCCCACTCACGATTAGTGAACACACATGCACAGTGCTCTCCTGTATTGCTTCTTAAACAGGGCTGGACTGGGTGTAGCGGGCACTGGGCGTTTTTCTGGTGGGCCAGAAAGGTGGGGGATAGTTTTTGAATGGTGGGGTGCGTTTTTGTTACTGGGGCTGCTTTTGCAGCAGTGCTGCAATATCGCCCCCCCCCTGTAACGAAATCAGCAGCAGTGCTTCTGACTAGCCACCCCCCCAAGCCCCCGGGGATGGTCCAACTGAATTGCCAGGGCTGGTTTGCATTCCCAGTCTGGCTTTTTTGAAAGTTGTGGTACTGTGGGAAGGCCCTGGTGCTTACTGATCATGTGTTGTCTCCCAGGTGAGCCATTACATCAGTGTTACAGAGAGAGTCACAAGCAGGAAGCGCTCAGGTAGTCCTCTGATTGGGAGATCCCTACGAGTGCATCCCACAGCTTCTGTATCTGGAGTTTCTTGCTGTCAGTGTGGCCTTATTGTAGCTGAGTGCTCCTCTGCGGCACTGATCTTAACCACTCAACAGAGCGCTCCCCGTGGAACCAGTTCGGAAGCTTTTGAACCTTGCGGGAATGGAGACATCCCTTTTGTGCCTGTACTATATAGAAGACACCTCGGTGGCCACCAGGATCTGAGTCTTCCACTCAAGCAGAGGCAGCTTGCGCAAGTTTCCCAGGGCTTGCTCTGTGGGATGTGCAGACCAGCACGTATGCGCAGTACTTCTAAAGGATAAACCATCACCTCATTAGCTCAAGAAACATGGTAATCTCCTGTGCGTGCTTTGCAGCCATCCATCAGAAAGCATCCCGCTAATTTAAAGGTGAGAGTTTCGGTGGCTATGAAGCATTTGCAAGTCCTCCATAATGATGAGCCGGCGAATCTAGGGGCTTATTTGCATGATCATTGCGCTGCCGGCGTCCTGACAGCGCAATGAGCTTCCCCATATTTACAAGGCCATGTAAAGTCACCCTGCATGACTTTTCAGGGCCTTGTAAATATGTTTCCATTTCACGCATAACTCTGCGTGAAAGGGTCGTTCCTTCGGTGTTGCTATGGGTGTTCCCATGCAACATCCATGGAACTTGACGCATTCCCAGAATTACAACATTTTGAAAATCTGGGAATGCGTCAGAATCCTCCGCCACCCCAGGGGAGGCATAAGAAAGCACAACGAGGAGAAATACTTTTATTTCTCTGTGTTTTTCCTCTTTTGCAGCATGCAGAGAAAGAGGAAAATACATTAAATGATTGTTTTTGTGCAAGAAGGTGTCCCTTCCTGCACAATAATGATCATCCCCTCAGGCCAGGCACCCTTGCAAAATGACGCCAGAGTGCCTGCACCGGTGCACGGCTGCTGTTTGTGCGCCAGCGCAGGGGAGAAGGACAGGAATGTGCCGTATCTTGTAGATACGGCGCGTTCCTGCCCTTTTATTTTGACACACAGCAGCGCAGAAGGAAGGCTTGCTGCACTTCCGTGCATCTAAATATTGCAAATGAGGCCCCAAGTGTTTTCGTCATCAATCACCATGTCCACTGGATTCTAGGGCATCTTAAAAAAGGGGTACTCTGGAAGAGTTGTGACTGCCTTCTACTCTGGGTGTGTGGAGGATGTGTGTCTCTGCGGCCGACGGATTGCCTGTATTCCTTTAGCTCACTGTCTGTACTCTTCGTTGACCTTCTCGGTTGTCACAGGAATGGAGTGACAGAATTGAACTTTCATCTAATACAAGGTTCTCACCTGCACAGATTATGTGCCTCATCTCTCTGCCTTATCGCTCTACTTCATGAAATGGCTGACTGACGTGTGATCGCCCAGGCTTATGCTCAGAATCTGTCTACCCTTCATTGGAATGAGACAGTTTTTTTTTCCTCTAGGCTAGCTGTTGAACTCTTACATTTCTCTTATGTGTCTTTCACAAAAAAGCAAGCATTTTGGCCTTATCACTATTTACAACTATACCCCTGGTAAAGGCGACCAACCAGCATTCTGTGACTGTAAAGGACTACACTTTGCCACAGTGACTCTATAGCTGTCCCCTTTTATTCTCATGATATCCTTGCTAAGGATCTGTGCTAACAGAGGGAGGGGGTTCAATGTGAAGGACTTAAGGCAATTAAGGATTCCAGGGTAAATCCCAAAAATGCACTAAGAATGAGGACTCCGGCGGCACAAGCCTCTCATAAATCAGCCCCCAAATATCTAGTTAGTTTTTCAGGTCTTTCACCAGTAGTAGAAATCTTTATTGCATGATTAAAAAAACCTTTGCAAGTTACAGAATTTTAAGAACGATATATCAATATATACATATAAAAATAAGTATAGGATCATATGTGTTATGAAGATTATAAAAATGTGTAAAAACATACTTATAAAAAGGAGAGCTAAGGATCATGTCCATTATACAATAAGGTGGCAGTTGGAACTAGGCTAGTAATTGTGCTGGTGAGAAATCGCGTACTTGGGACTCCTCACCAAGTTTTTTTTCTGCTTTTTCCAAAAACCTTACTAGGGCACAGTTTAATTTAGTGTTCCGAGGGTCAAAGCAAGCCAAGACTGCTGCTCTACACGATCTAATCATGTTTGTGTTCCAGAGTTTCCTCAGGAGGGACCATCTTTCGTTCAGCAGGTTTGGGCAGAGACAAAGGATGTGTACTATGTCTTCTTTTTGATTCCCGCACAGTCTGCATTGTTCCTGTACGTGGGCTCTTTTCCATTTTGGCAAATGGACCAACAGGTTGATTACTCCCATTCTCAACTTTAGGAAACTTAATTTTGTTTGAGCAGTGAATGGTTGAGTTAGGTACTCCTGTGGGGTCAACAGGACATAGGATTGCAAGGACATCCATCCGTGACTTCTTTTTGCCAGCCGAGCCTCGTCTTCCACGGAAGAGAGCTTTTTTGTGCTTATTTTCGCTAGTCGTTTGAATTCATTATGGCTTACTTGCATGCCCCAAAGGTCTTTCAGGCCTAGTGTTCTTAATCCTCTTTCCCAATATGCATGCCCTGCTCGCCATAGATTCAAATCAAATCAAATCATCTTTATTTGGTTTCCGTTATTTTTGATAGTCATAAAAGTACATAAAAACACAATAAAAAGATTATTTTAAAATTCATTCTTTCTAGTTTCGAAAGATGTTATAAAAACATATTTTTGTCAGTCCTTCTTATTTCGGAAAGGCTATTCAGTCACTGTTCAGAGGTTCGTTCGGTGCCTAACACACAATTTGAGGAACTGTGCAATAGATTTTGCGATCAGGTTGTTTTCCAAAAACTGTAAGGCCAGATAGGCCAGGCGGCATTTACGGATCTTTAGGACCTTTAATAGTGGTATTATCCACCTCCTGCGTAATGGTGTATAGAATTTACAAAAAAAGAGAACATGGATTGTGGACTGTGGAGACATTGAGTCGCAAGGACAAACAGAAACATTGTGTGACCAATCATTTTGGTTAGGAAATGAAACCATATGGTGATATAAATTAAACCTGAAACGGGTGAGGAGGTATCTTTCATATTCGGTTAGATTATACGGTAAATATGGTTGGATAGTGGGGACAAACTGTATTAATAGACATTGCTGGACTGATGACTTCCCTATTTCGCTCAGCAACCACAGTTGAGATAAGTACGACAGACAAAGTGTTTTTAGTTCTTTTTTTGATATGTCTGTTACCGATAAGGGATCGTCAAAAAATCTTACATATCCAATGTCTGTGAGGAATGTTTTCACATAGACCAACCATCTTATCTTTCTCATGTTCTCAAGTTTCATACAATCCAGGACTATTGTTCTTGTATGCTGGCATTGATCCGTTGCCCAGATTCTACGCCACAACATGATCGGTTGGATTTTAATAATATCAGAAATGTAATCCATACCGAGTTCGAGGTGGCACCCATATGTAGTTGTACTTTTCGGTACAGCCAGTAAAAATCTTAGGAAAGAGTTTTCAACTTTTTGGAGCTGGTCTACATTTGCACCTCCCCAGACCCCTGCTCCAAAAGTTGCTGAACTGAGACATTTAGCATTGTTCATTTTTATCATCTCGGTCGGAGGTCTTTTACCGAGCCGAAGGGAGAAAGCCTTTAGTGCACCGACAGTTCTTATGAAGGCCAGTTTGCGGGAGTTGATAGCTTCCTTCCATTTAAATGCCTCATCAATGATGATACCTAGGTAAGGATACGTGTCTGTTCTTTCGAGGGGTGAGTTATCCACGTACATTTTTTTTGGTTTTTTCCCCTTTGTGCCAGCGTGCATCACGTATGTTTTCTTTATGTTGACTTTTAGGCTCAAGCTGCTCATAAAGGAGCAATAGTTGTTCAGTACCCGTTGGAGCTGGACTGGGGTTCGGGCGAGGATAACCGCGTCGTCGGCGTATAGTAATGCTGGAATCTGCCGACGACCGACTGCTGGAAGATCTTTTACACCCTTTAACATTGTGGCCTCTAGCCCGTTGGTGTAGAGCGTGAATAAGAAAGGGGCCAGCACGCACCCTAGTCTGACCCCCTTCTGTATTAAAAAAACTATCAGTTAACTGGCCACCAGTCCCAAATCTCACCTTTCCCGTGGCTCCGGTATATAGTTCACGGAGGAAATCAACTATTGGTGGGTCAATCCCCATTTGCAACATTATTGACCATAGTTTCGAGTGTTCGACGCAGTCGAACGCTGCTGTAAGGTCGACGTAAACCATGTGTAGAGAAGATCTTTTTGCGCCTACGTACTTTCCGGCCAGTAGTGTTAAGTTTAAGACCTGGTCCACCGTGCTCAGTCCCGTCCTGAACCCATATTGTAGGTCTGAAATTGCCCCTTGTTCTAACGACCACTCCTGGAGACGATCAAGAAGTATGCGCCCTGCCATTTTTCCGATCAAATCCAGGAGGGAAATGGGACGGTAACAGGAGGGGCTGTCTCTGTTACCCTTCTTAAAGATGGGGACGAGTATCGAGGTTGACCAGGAATCAGGGAGACCGATCTCCTTCGCCGCGTTTAATACTTTAGTGAGCAGTGGGCACCAAAGGTCAGGTATGTATTTGTAAAGGTCCATAGGAACCGAGTCTGGACCTGGTGCTTTGCCTGATTTCGCAATTTTTATGGCCTTCATCGTTTCATTTATTGTGAAATGGATAGCTAGTGGGTATTTCACCGGCAGAAGGGGGTCCGGATGATCTGAATCTATAAGTTTGTCCTCACTGAAAACCCCTGAAAAATGTTGCACCCAATCCCCTGCATTTATTGCAACATCTAGTGATGGGACCTCGTTCTTTTCTGTTAGGAAGGGAGTTTTCACTATCTGCCAGAAAGCAGCACTATCTTTTTGAGTTCTGCTTTTCTGTAGTTCGGTCCATAAATTTGCTTGCAGGTCCTTTTTTCTTTTTCGAATTGCAAGCGTATAGACCTTCCTTAATTTGATCACCTCTTCTCTGTCTCTTTCTTTTTTGGCTAGGGCCTTCTTTAGGTTAGAGTAAGCTTTTGTACATTCCGTTGTGAACCATCCCTTTCTTGTAGTCCTGTTTTGTGTGTGGGGCCTAGTTAATTCTTTTCTTATGTTTTCCACGATGTCAGTATAGTTGGTCAGGATTTCAGTTGGAGTTGTGGAAGGATCTAAGCACCTATCTATTTCATTTCTGCATGTTTTAATTATTCTTGTGTTTATGGTTTCCTGGTCTATTTTGCCCCATTTTAAGGTGTAGCCGTTTAATCTGTCCAGTGTTAGTACTTGCTGGTGTAGCAGACTAGAATGCGCCCTGTCTAGCTTGTTCTGGTATTTAGGTTCCTGGAACGTCATTCTAATGGGGGAGTGATCACTGAGTGCATTGTCGAGCACTTCAAAGGTCTTGATGTTTTCTGCTTTATTTATGGATACTAAAATATAATCTATTAGGGTTTCGAAACCTCTGCCGTGAAAAGTTGGAGTGAATTCAGTTGTGGGCGTTTTTATCATGTTAGCGAACCCTATGTCTAAACCAGTCATCATGGCCTGTATATTGCTGCCCTCTGTGGTGTGAATAAAATGGGTTAGACAGTTTCCTTCTTCATCTGTAATCCCGCAAATGGGGGTATCGCTTCTGTTGCATAAATGGAGATTAAAGTCTCCTCCCCAAATTACTGTGTGGAAATCCTTTGCGTGTTTTGTTTTAAGATTGTTTGTTAGGTGGAAAATTTCATTTAAGGCCTTAGTCAACTCTATTGAGCTCATGTTGTTATAGAAATTAATGATAGTGTAAATCGGATACAAAAGCAGCAATGCCATTTTTTGAGTTTTTGTCGTCACAGTTAATTCGTGTGGCCAGTTGATTGATGTAAAAGGAACCTTATTAGATGTAATATTTTCGGGATACTTGACTGATTTATTGGGTGACACTCTGTTGTTAGGCGAAGGAGTAGTGACGTGCTTCTGTGGTGGTGGTCAGTCGACCATCTCTAAGCAGCTATAGCTGTTGAAAGTTGGTATTCCACCCCATGGTTCTCTGTATGGTAGTTGTTGGGCCCTCCTACCATAGATGTTCCAGTCACCCCGATCTTTGTTTTCATGCCCCCATTCTCCCTGGGACCAGCCCCTTTGATTGTTTCCATAACCCCAGTCTCCCTGGCTCCAGCCTCTTTGTCCATGCTCAGGCTGGTTCCAAGACCAGTTTGAGGACCAGTTAGGGCCCTCAGAGTAATGACCTTGTCGGGGATAGAAAAATGATAGTCGTTTTACGTTTATTCCTCCGCTGTTACCTAGTGAGTCTTAGGAGCAGATATAATCCACTGCACTGGGGTTCTCAAAATTGACTATTATGCAGTCGCCCGGGATAGTTTTTGGTTGATGACCTATCCATGAGGCTCTTCTTACTGTGGTAATTCTAGTAACATGATTATGCTGATTTGGTCTGTTAATATTCAGCCAGTGACGAGTTTTATTTAGTAAAGACCAAGTTGGTTCGTCTGTGTTGTTGCTTAATTCTGGAACCCCTGTTAGAATAGCTACGAAATGGGCTGCCTCCGGTGGGAGGTTTACTAATTTGGGCCATCTCTTCTTTGCACGTTCTGGCTTAGTGTTGTGCCTCTGGGGTTGTTCATGGTGGGGGCTGGTTGTTGCGAGTGGTCTGGGGGGAACATTTGCTGGCGGCGGATTTTGTGGGTCTGGGACTTTCTTAGGGGGTTCTTGGGGGGTCTTGGTTTTTGATGTAGCAGGTGAATTATTTGAATTTTTCACAGGGTCTACTGACCTTACAGTTGGAGTATTTGTTACAGTCGTGTTGTTATTAGATGATTGTCCTGAGTTATTAATAGGCTTTGCATTATTAAATACGGGCTTAAATCCACCCAAATTTGGCAAACCTTGGTTTCTTGAGTTTGTAGGTTTTTTCGAGATGGCAACTAGTATTGCTACTTGCTTCTCTATAATTTCGAGGCTTTTTTGAATTGGTTGTAGCTGATGTTTAACTATATCAGCTATCTCTATCAACAAAGAGTGTTGTGGCTCAGCTTTTTTATTACTTTTAGCTGGAAGTGAAACTAGATTTTCTATGTGAGTCTTGTTGGAATTAACTACATTTGAGTGGTCATCGACCACGACACGTCAGGGTTAATGTTTCTGTTAGCTTCTGTTGTTTCGATGAGTTTGTTATTGTCCTGACTTTGCTCGTTAGTTATATTAGGCTCACGAGGTTTTTTAGAGTGTAAGTTATGTTGTGAGGTTTCGGAGGTTGCAGTGTCTTTAATATCTAGGTTTTTTGAAGTTGTTTTCTTGTATTGCGGTTGTTTCGGGATTGCACCCTCCCTTAACCCCCTTAATTCGCTCTGTATAGAATCATTTTCCAGTAACTGCGGGCTCGCAAAGATGTCTGGAGTTTGCTCGAGGCCCTGGCTCAATTGCGAATCCGACAATAGTGAAGATACTGACAGGTCGACTGAATTGGGAATGACATGGATGTCCGCGTGTGTTTCCAGCGCGGATGTGTTTATTGATTGTATAATTGGCGTTTGTGCTTGAGCCAATAATCCCATTGACGAGCGTCTTGCTTGATCTAATTCGTAAGAAACTCGTCGGTCAATCAAAATTACAGTTTGGTCGATGGTTTGATTGACTTTGGTAATAAATTGATCTATTGGGCCTACAGATTTCACCATGTTTTTGAGCGTTTTACTTCTGGAGCCCCTCGATGACATTGTGTGTAATTTGACAGGGCGATTAACAAATTTCAATTGACTAGGAGCTATGCAGCGGGGGTACTGTATGTTCCCTTTCTGATCAGCGTGTAATACCTTTAATAGAGGGTTACCTTGTGTTAGTTGTTAGAGGATGGCCCCAGCCCAGTCTCCTCCGGTCTGTGACGGCCTAGGACGGGCCCGCCCTTGGCCCGGGCTTCGCCCGGCGTCCCGCGAGACGGTGGTGACTCCGTATTTATGCGCCTCCTGGCGCTTACAGATGAGGCGGACCCCAGTAGGGCTGCTGGGGGTTGTGGTCCTGACCCTCGCCGGTCTCCTCCCGGCTGCTCCCGCTCCAGTTGGTAAGAGAGCGAGGGAGCGGCTGGAGATTGGCGGGCGGGTCCGCAGTAGGCAGCAATACTCCCCAAAGATTAATGGTCAGTTAACTACGGCAGTGACGGCAACACGGGCAAGCAAAAGAATTCCACTCGCTGTAGTGGTGACGCCGTATTTATGCGCCTCCTGGCACTTACAGATGAGGCGGACCCCAGTAGGGCTGCTGGGGGTTGTGGTCCTGCCCTTCGCCGGTCTCCTCCTGGCTGCTCCCGCTCCAGTTGGTAAGAGAGCGAGGGAGCGGCTGGAGACTGGCGGGCGGGTCCACAGTAGGCAGCAATACTCCCCAAAGATTAATGGTCAGTTAACTACGGCAGTGACGGCAACACGGGCAAGCAAAAGAATTCCACTCGCTGTAGTGGTGACGCCGTATTTATGCGCCTCCTGGCGCTTACAGATGAGGCGGACCCCAGTAGGGCTGCTGGGGGTTGTGGTCCTGACCCTCGCCGGTCTCCTCCCGGCTGCTCCCGCTCCAGTTGGTAAGAGAGCGAGGGAGCGGCTGGAGATTGGCGGGCGGGTCCGCAGTAGGCAGCAATACTCCCCAAAGATTAATGGTCAGTTAACTACGGCAGTGACGGCAACACGGGCAAGCAAAAGAATTCCACTCGCTGTAGTGGTGACGCCGTATTTATGCGCCTCCTGGCGCTTACAGATGAGGCGGACCCCAGTAGGGCTGCTGGGGGTTGTGGTCCTGCCCTTCGCCGGTCTCCTCCTGGCTGCTCCCGCTCCAGTTGGTAAGAGAGCGAGGGAGCGGCTGTAGACTGGCGGGCGGGTCCACAGTAGGCAGCAATACTCCCCAAAGATTAAAGGTCAGTTATCAACGGCAGTGACGGCAACACGGGCAAGCAAAAGAACTCCACTCTCTGTAGTGGTGACTCCGTATTTATGCGCCTCCTGGCGCTTACAGATGAGGCGGACCCCAGTAGGGCTGCTGGGGGTTGTGGTCCTGACCCTCGCCGGTCTCCTCCCGGCTGCTCCCGCTCCAGTTGGTAAGAGAGCGAGGGAGCGGCTGGAGATTGGCGGGCGGGTCCGCAGTAGGCAGCAATACTCCCCAAAGATTAATGGTCAGTTAACTATGGCAGTGACGGCAACACGGGCAAGCAAAAGAATTCCACTCGCTGTAGTGGTGACGCCGTATTTATGCGCCTCCTGGCGCTTACAGATGAGGCGGACCCCAGTAGGGCTGCTGGGGGTTGTGGTCCTGCCCTTCGCCGGTCTCCTCCTGGCTGCTCCCGCTCCAGTTGGTAAGAGAGCGAGGGAGCGGCTGGAGACTGGCGGGCGGGTCCACAGTAGGCAGCAATACTCCCCAAAGATTAATGGTCAGTTAACTACGGCAGTGACGGCAACACGGGCAAGCAAAAGAATTCCACTCGCTGTAGTGGTGACGCCGTATTTATGCGCCTCCTGGCGCTTACAGATGAGGCGGACCCCAGTAGGGCTGCTGGGGGTTGTGGTCCTGACCCTCGCCGGTCTCCTCCCGGCTGCTCCCGCTCCAGTTGGTAAGAGAGCGAGGGAGCGGCTGGAGATTGGCGGGCGGGTCCGCAGTAGGCAGCAATACTCCCCAAAGATTAATGGTCAGTTAACTACGGCAGTGACGGCAACACGGGCAAGCAAAAGAATTCCACTCGCTGTAGTGGTGACGCCGTATTTATGCGCCTCCTGGCGCTTACAGATGAGGCGGACCCCAGTAGGGCTGCTGGGGGTTGTGGTCCTGCCCTTCGCCGGTCTCCTCCTGGCTGCTCCCGCTCCAGTTGGTAAGAGAGCGAGGGAGCGGCTGTAGACTGGCGGGCGGGTCCACAGTAGGCAGCAATACTCCCCAAAGATTAAAGGTCAGTTATCTACGGCAGTGACGGCAACACGGGCAAGCAAAAGAACTCCACTCTCTGTAGTGGTGACGCCGTATTTATGCGCCTCCTGGCGCTTACAGATGTGGCGGACCCCAGTAGGGCTGCTGGGGGTTGTGGTCCTGCCCCTCGCCGGTCTCCTCCCGGCTGCTCCCGCTCCAGTTGGTAAGAGAGCGAGGGAGCGGCTGGAGACTGGCGGGCGGGTCCGCAGTAGGCAGCAATACTCTCCAAAGATTAAAGGTCCGTTATCTACGGCAGTGACGGCAACACGGGCAAGCAAAAGAATTCCACTCGCTGTAGTGGTGACGCCGTATTTATGCGCCTCCTGGCGCTTACAGATGAGGCGGACCCCAGTAGGGCTGCTGGGGGTTGTGGTCCTGCCCCTCGCCGGTCTCCTCCCGGCTGCTCCTGCTCCAGTTGGTAAGAGAGCGAGGGAGCGGCTGGAGACTGGCGGGCGGGTCCGCAGTAGGCAGCAATACTCCCCAAAGATTAAAGGTCAGTTATCTATGGCAGTGACGGCAACACGGGCAAGCAAAAGAATTCCACTCGCTGTAGGGGTGACGCCGTATTTATGCGCCTCCTGGCGCTTACAAATGAGGCGGACCACAGTAGGGCTGCTGGGGGTTGTGGTCCTGCCCCTCGCCGGTCTCCTCCCGGCTGCTCCCGCTCCAGTTGGTAAGAGAGCGAGGGAGCAGCTGGAGACTGGCGGGCGGGTCCGCAGTAGGCAGCAATACTCCCCAAAGATTAAAGGTCAGTTATCTACGACAGTGACGGCAACACGGGCAAGCAAAAGAATTCCACTCGCTGTAGTGGTGACGCCGTATTTATGCGCCTCCTGGCGCTTACAGATGAGGCGGACCCTAGTAGGGCTGCTGGGGGTTGTGGCCCTGCCCCTCGCCGGTCTCCTCCCGGCTGCTCCCGCTCCAGTTGGTAAGAGAGTGAGGGAGCGGCTGGAGACTGGCGGCCGGGTCCGCAGTAGGCAGCAATACTCCCCAAAGATTAAAGGTCAGTTATCTACGGCAGTGACGGCAACACGGGCAAGCAAAAGAATTCCCATAGATTCATTTGAAGGCAAGACCATAGATGTTGCGCTAGGCTGCCTTCCTTCGATGACCTCAATTTATGACAGCACATTAGAAAACTCAAGGCTCTGGCAAGTGATTGGTGGCAGATTCCCAGTTCCAACCTAATTTGGGCGGTGATGTTTGACTTGGTAGCTTGAACACTATTCTATACATTTTTGTAATAATTTTGTCCAGTTGGCCGCTATCCAAGCCTTTTAGAACCTCGCTTCCGTAGGTTAATGTGGGAATAATTTTTGCTTGCGCTACCTGGATTGTTGGAGCGAACGTTGGGCCTTGTAGTTTCCTATGTATAGAACTGAATGCGAAAGTAAGCGCGAAACCCTTTTTTTTTTGTTCTTCTAAAGGTGTTTTGTATCTTTCACCATCAAGTACCTACATATAAAATAAGGGGTAGCTTAAATGACAAACACATTTTGAAAAGATGTGACTTACTGGGAAATGCACTGTAGTACATTATGAAACCTCTATTAGTTAATGCACTGCAGGGTTCTGTGTTTAACCAGAGAGCCACAGAATTACATTTGGTTGGTGCAGTGGAGAATAGTGACTTGTGTGTTTTAGTGCCTTGAGGTCACAGCCTGTGACAGCAAGTACAGTAAATGTATAAGTCATTATTTTATACTTGCATTACACACATTATAAGATAGACTGCTACAGACTGTGCAATACGTTTTAGGATAAAATGGAGCTTCCAAAATGTAGATTTTAGTAATACCAGACCATAAGTAACGCACATTTTTTGGGGGGGGCACAACTGTCCCTACAACACCTCCTCATGGGTATTAAGTGCTATGTAAATACAATTACAATTAAAAGCATTCACTTCACAGCCCAGTTGTTAACTCTTCGTACTACCACTCAAAAAACCCAAACATTTGCCATCACACTGCTTGGAGTTATTTGTACAATTAAGTCCAGAATTGCTCCCCAGCACTCTTTACATTTGCAGATTAACTCGCACATTTACATTACATTCAGGCAGGCTAGCACCCGGGCATCAATGATTGTTTTACCTGTCTACCCGGACTCATCCTTTCACAGCACCGGACTCAATTAACTTCAGCTGAAGCATTTTAACGAACAGAATGAAGCGTCCAGAACAGTTATCTTTTTAGGTCGAGTCTAGGCAGTGTGCATGCGCTGTCTGCAAGACCTGGTGTAATCGGTATATGGAGTATACTCCCGCCTGCTGCTTGCCATTGGGTCACTCCAGCGTTTCTTTGTTTTCCTGTTCCCTTATTAGCTGGTGCTTCCGAGACCGACCAACTACTGTTCAGTTACCCTGCACAGGTGCATCTGTTTCATTTAGGGACTAATCCATGTATTTCTTTTTTTATCGTCATGGCCCCCGGTTCACGGGCCACCATGCTCATAAGTTTAATATGTGCATGGGTGCTGCGCTTTGTTTAAGCACAACACCCGCTTTTCTGTTTCTCCTATCGCTGTCTTTCTCCTTGGGGCCTGATCCTTTGCACACATTGCCAGCTTAGTAATCTTGTACCTGCAAATAGCATCAGGTGCATGTCTGTTAAGAAGGTATGGATGGCTAGCGAAAATGCTGGACTGAAGTGAGAGGGGTCTCGTACAATGCAGTTGGGTCTGGAATGAAGGAAGGTCCGCATCTTCAAGCACCAGGGTGGTTGCTAGAGTTGAATAAATAGACTGACCTGTGTGTGTCCTTGCAAGGCTTGCATTGAGCATTTTTTTGATCGTGAGACAGTGTAGGACCTTCGGGCAGTCTAAATTCCTAAGCCTGTATATGAGTTGAAATGAGTTGGCACTGGATTATTTCGAATTTAGTGGCAGATGTATCAAGATTCCATTTTGCGAATCCTAAATAGCGATTTTTTGCGAATTGCTATTTAGAATTCGCAAAATGGAATGTATGTACAAATTCGCTATTTTTTAGCGATTCCTTAATATTCTATATTTGCGAATTCGCATTTTGCGAATTCGCAAATAAGGAATATTTTCCCATGCATTCCTATGGGCCAGGAGGCCCATAGGTATGATTGTGAAGTAATTCTCAAATTGCGAATTCACAATTTGCTAATCGCAATTTGAGAATTATTACAAGGGTACAGGGGTGTCTCAAAGACACCCTGCTGCACCCCTGAAATGTACATGTGTGTGCATATGGCGCACATACATGCCCTATGGGCATGTGTGTGCATCACATGCCACCTTAACAAATGACAAATTGTGCTTTTGTAAAAGAATTCGCAAATTACCATCAACAACAAGTTGGTGGTAATTTGCGATTTCTTAACCAAAATTCGCAAATTCAAATTGCTACATACATAGCATTTAAGGAATCGCAAATATTGCGATTCCTTAAATGCTATGGCAAAATAAGGAATCACAATTTTTTTAGATCCCTTCTGGGACAATGGGGGGCAAGATGGCGGCCGTTTAGTTGCGGCTGTAGCACTGGAGCAGTGAGGACGCATGGCTGCGAGCTCCAGTGCGTGAGAGCTGGCCGGGATGCTAAACGTGTAGTCCTGCGGTGTTCAAATGCACATCTAAATCTTGCGGATTTCGGGTGAAAAGCCTCTTCGGCAAATGACAAACGGCAATAAACGGCAACAAACGGTAACAAAAGAATGTTAGACGTGCAGCCGGTAATCTCCGCTTTCTCCTGTCGTGGTTCTGCAAATCGGCTGTTACGGGATCTAGCGGGGGTGTGGACTTACTTTCAGCCCAGGTGGAGATGACGAGCTTCGTTCAGAGGGCGGGTCAATTTCCGACGTGCCTGCCGTGGTCAGTGGAGTCCCGGTGGTGTTTCGCGTGCGGGCGAAGAGCAGAATCAGTGTAGCTTGCTGGGGCTCAGCATCCCCGTGTGGCGGAAAACATCCTGTAATATGGCCCCGAAGGTGAACGCATCGAGTAAAGCTGCACAGGGATGGAGGAAGCTGCGTGAGGAAACGCTTGCCGATGATATAACGGAACCTGAGTTAACACGCACACCTCCGGCTGAAGAGCGTGTTAGGAGAAGGGAGCAGCAGCAGACCGGCACCCGGACTCGACCCCCGCCAACTTCAATAGCCGAAATGTTTGCAAAGTCCAGTAAGGAGAAGGGGGTTGGAGGGGGTGACAACGGCAGTTAACAATACTCCTGGGAAGGAAACTGACACGAATCTAGCTACTGCTGGATCTATAGGAGGTGATGACCCCACTACAGGGGATACTGGAATAACTTTGAATACAAATTGAGCATAACAGCTAATATTCCCGTAAAAGAGCCCCTATCAATGAGCGACTCACAGGAAATGGAAATTAAGTCAGCGATCTCTCCTAAGCAGGGGGTGAGCGCGGGAGATGAAGAACAGGGCAATTGTAATCACGCTGAAGCTCAGTGTGACAAGAACAAAGAAGACTTGCCAACAAGTGGTGAAGGGACTGTAGATGGTGTAGGAGAAGGTAAAGAATTTAAAGAAAATGCTTTAAGTGAGGCCTTTTTCTCGGCATCCAATGGGCAAGAATGGTCTGAGGAGGAAGATGAGGCATGCTCCTCATATTTGGACTCAGAAAGTGATCCTGAGATAGATCAACCGGCCACTGCCATGAAAGCACCTGGAGTATTGAATAACGGTTTGCAGGCTGCACGACGGGAGTTATGCTGGGAATTTCCCTCTGATCACCCTCACCATGATAACATGGATAACGAACACACCCAGATATCACTGTTAGAATGTATACATCAAGAAATTATAGCCCACCGGGAAGAAACCCGCAGAGATAACCAGAAGGCTCACTCTGCAATGAAAAAGATGCAAGGTGTGGTGCGGAAACTGTCAAAGGCATGCTCTAACACCAACGATAGGGTGGCAAACTTGGAAGATCGGATAGTAGCGGCAGAATCCGATGTGGCAGTGGCTGTTTCTAATACTAAACTACAAAATGCGCAATTGGTGGACATTCAATGGAAACTTGAAGAGATGGAAAATCGACAACGCAGGAATAACCTGCGAGTTCTGGGAATTCCGGAAGGGGCCGAAGGGTCCGATATCAGAGCATTTGTGATTAAATTATTCGGACAGGCATTCCCTGACTTAAATGACTGGAACTGGCCTAGTGTAATTCAAAGAGTCCATCGTACACCGGAAAAGCTGAGGAGAAGCGCTAAAGAAGGAGACTTACCAAAAGCCATATTGATTTACTTTGGGAATTTTATACTAAGACAAGCCATATTTGACAAAGCAAGACCTAATGCAAAACGTAATGTTGAAGGAATTTCGTTTTTTGTGAGACCAGACTTTTAGCACACTACAGTGGAGAGATGTTGGCGGCTGAGAGGCTTGATTAAACAACTCAGGATCAAAATATGCAGGCATACCTGGTTAATCCGGCTCAACTAAAAATTATTCATAACGGGAAGACTCTGTTCTTCTCTTCGGAGATTAAAGCAAAAGAATTCTTAGACTCAACTGGGTCTACAAGTTAGAAATGTTTTGAAGTCTAGTATAATGTTGTCCTCACTGCTTACACTGCATTCCATCATACACTCAGCTAGGACTGAGTGCCTTGCAAAACAGGGAGGGTAGGGGGGGGTCGAGGGGTCACTTGAAGGGAGGGGTGGTGGGGGGGTGCACGGTGTAGGTGTAGGTGGGGGTTGGGGGGAGGGACGAGGGAGAAAGGGAGAAAACGGAGAGTGGCGTAGGATAAGACAAAACGTATGTTTGCTGTTAATCAGAAAAGTTATGGACTCAGTACCTGATATTACTGACCAATTGTACATTGGAAAGCAAAATTGCTGGTTGTGGTTATTTAAAATGATTATGGACCTACTTGTTGGAATTCTATCTCGAATAAATGGCAAATGTTAGGATTTGCACTATAAATGTGGGGGGTATGAAGACTGGAAAAAGAGACAGAGGTTGGCCTACTTAGTAAAACATGAGAATATTGACATCTTGTGTATACAAGAGACTCACCTTCCGTGGGCTAAGCGTAATTTGCTCTGTCTCAATGGCTTTGAGTAAGTTGCTTGTTCAACTCAGACCTCCACAATTCGGGGAGTAGCAATTTTGATTCGAACATCTCTGGGGAAGGCAAAAAAAGCATTGGCGGATGGTAATGGAAGGTGGGTACTAGTAGAACTGGAATTGGGCGTTACACTTTGTGTAATTTATGGATCAAATCAGGATGACCCTGAGATATTTGACTTTTTAGAAGCAGAATTAGTTGGATGGGCCATCCAGTCAATAGTTACCGGCGACTTCAATATCTCAGCAGATTGGGGTACTCTAAAACCATATGTTGGACGGAAACCTAGGGTTTATCGCTCAGTTGAAGCTTTCATAAACTCTCCAAAAAAAAAAAAGAAAAAAGAGCATTTTTTTGATCGTGAGACAGTGTAGGACCTTCGGGCAGTTGAAATTCCTAAGCCTGTATATGAGTTGAAATGAGTTGGCACTGGATTATTTCGAATTTAGGGGCAGATGTATCAAGATTCCATTTTGCGAATCCTAAATAGCGATTTTTTGCGAATCGCTATTTAGAATTTGCAAAATGGAATGTATGTACAAATGTGCTATGTTTAAGCGATTCCTTAATATTCTATATTTGCGAATTCGCAAAATGCGAATTCGCAAATAAGGAATATTTTCCCACGCATTCCTATGGGCCAGGAGGCCCATAGGTATGATTGTGAAGTAATTCTCAAATTGCGAATTCGCAATTTGCTAATCGCAATTTGAGAATTATTACAAGGGTGCAGAGGTGTCTCAAAGACACCCTGCTGCACCCCTGAAATGTACATGTGTGTGCATATGGCGCACATACATGCCCTATGGGCATGTGTGTGCATCACATGCCACCTTAACAAATGACAAATTGTGCTTTTGTAAAAGAATTCGCAAATTACCATCAACAACAAGTTGGTGGTAATTTGCGATTTCTTACCCAAAATTCGCAAATTGAAATTGCTACATACATAGCATTTAAGGAATTGCAAATATTGCGATTCCTTAAATGCTATGGCAAAATAAGGAATCGCAATTTTTTGCGATTCCTTAAATTGCGATTTTTTAATACATTCCAAAACATGCAAAAAGGCCGTTTGCGATTCGCAAAGGCCGAAATTCTTCGAATTTCGGCCTTTGCGAGTCGCAAAAGGCTTGATACATCTGCCCCTTAGACTTTTTTTGGGGGGGCAACCTGATCTAGAAGGCTTTATAGCAGTCGATCTAGGAAGCAGCCAGCGCATACAATTAGGTGATTTTTAGTTGTGGGAAAGGACAATAAAGCAGGCGTAGTGGATTGCATTCCTGGGTGTTGCATTTCTGTAAGCAGTTATAGACAAACTTCTGACTGCCGGCGAAGGTGTAACATATTACAGGCAATCTGCAGTTTAGACCTTTTGTCTAAAGCAGTGTTGTCTTGAGGATTTTTGGGGCCCTAGACACGATATTTTGGAGCTCCTGTTCGTAATTTTAAAACCCATTTTCTGCTGATTGAAGAGTGAATGATGCCTGAGAAACTATCAGAAATGGGGTCACAACAGCAGATGAAGTATGTGTTTCCAGGGTTCCCAGATATCCTTAAGATGCCACCTAGAAAAGCAAGAGAGACTCAGAAGTATAGGTATGCAGAGAGGAGAGAGGCAGAGATATGGAAATAGACATAGGTGAGCTAGTTAAAGGAAAAATGTTCTTTCCCAGGGGGGCCCTTGAACAAGTGGGGCCCTGTTTAATTGCCTGTTCTTTAAAATGTTTCTGGTCTAAAGGTGTATTTGTGATGTTTCATCTGAACCAGTGCAGTGCAGAGGCAGTTGGACAGCTGTTGTGCATCGTTTGTGTCCCTGTTAGTTGGAGGCACACTTGTTTCTCGCCTAGTTCAGTTTTTAGCCCCCAGTCCTACCAGGGTAGGATTGGCAATGCGGCCAGTCAGGCATTGGGCGATGGGTTGCTGTCTCAGTGTCCTCTGTCGGATGATTTTTTAGGTCTCGCCTAGGCAGCACTTGCGCTGTCTCTTCAAGACATGCTGTATTAATGTATTGGACCTGAAGCTCCGCCCATTTTCCGCATTGGCTATAGTTACTGTCCATTCTAAATGTTTGCTTTTGATTTGTGAATAGGCTTAGTAGTCTCTCCTTAATACCACCTTTGCTGCCATCACCCATGAGGACTTGCCCATTTACTTGTGTTGTTACTCAGTATGTTTCATTTTCAGTCTTTAGGCACTATTTTCTTCATTGATTTCTCCTATTGCAGGCTCAACATGCTTTCCTGGAACAGTGTCCACTTTTTCACTCCTTGCTGACTGTCTGCTCCTCATCGCCTGTCTTCTCCTCATCACAGTCCTGCTTCGGGCGCCATGCTTTAGGTTTCAGCACGGCCCCAGCTTATATATTTTTTATTAGTAATGGCTCCTCATTGCATCATGCCTCGGGTGCCATGGTGACGTTTCTTTTACCATGTGCCTTTCTTTACTTTTGCATGGCACTCCTGCATGTACTATGCTGCTTTACTTCTGGTCACCCTGCTCCATACTTTTTAATAACATGCTTTTTGCCACCGCCTGCCTAAAATGGACACTGCGATTTGTCTTTGAGATATGCTCCCTCGCCACTTCACAAACAGCTGCAGTGCATTCATCGCAGTATATTGGATCAACAAGAGGAGTGTGCGGTACCAGCAGCTGCTCTGCCGTGGCCTTGGAAAGTCATGTCACTGCTGCATGGGCAAAAGCTGCAGAGACTGCTACAGCAACAATTACGGCACGGTATTCAGCTGCTGTGAGAACATGCAAATGCTCACTCCCTGAGCTACAGTTGCCTCCCCCTTCCTCCTACTTGTTTCAGTTACGGTGGCATCTGCTTTTTTTTCAACCCGCGCTTTAAGTTTCATGGTGACCGTGTGCCTTTCTTTATATGTGCCACATTTACATTGACACAATGCCGCGCTTTCACTTTAATGGCTTTATTACATTTTTTGGAACAGCTGCTCGTAATGCGAATGCTCGCTCCCTGTGCTGTAGCTGCTGTCTCCTCTCTCCTGCTTGTTTCAGTTACAGACCAACTTTTTGCATTAGGCCCACTCCAGAACGACTGGCATCCTTCGACAAGTGAGTTAATTGCAGCTCTTTGTCTAATCCCTTGCTCCCCCACTCCCCCTCCCGCACATAGGGCCTCATTAGGATCGCGGACGGACTTGCGTCCGTCCGCTACCCCAGAGCAGGAGGGAACCTCCGCATGGCCTGCGGAGTTCCCTCCTGTGCAATTAGGATGTGACCGCCACCCTGGCGGTCACATCCTCTATTTTTAACATTGCGGCGGGTGCGGCTTCAAGCTGCACCCCCGGCAATGTTAAAAATGCAGGTGTTGCATGTGTATGCAGAAAGAGGCAGGCACCGCGCGGTGCCTGCAGCTTTCCGCATACAAATGCAGGGGGGTACCATAGGTACCCCCCATGTGCACCCCCCACACCCCCTTCACCTAGGGGGCCCGCAACGGGCCCCCGCAGTGAAGTTACACATGCTTTTCCACAGCGGAAAGCCCGCCGCGGAAAAGCATCTGAAACAGGCCATCCTAATATGGCGGACGGTGTCCGACAGACACCGTCACCATATTAGAGCTTTTCCACCGCGGTTGTAAGCCAGCTGCGGCGGAAAAGCTGCGGACGGAAACCAGGACCCACTAGCCATCCTAATGTGGCGGTGGGTCTTTGGTGGGTCCGCTGCGGATTTTCTGCATTCTCCGGGCCGGCGGTGGCTTCCGCCGGCCCAGAAAATGCGGAAAATCCGCAATCCTAATGACCCCCATAGTCTTAATATCTCGGGCGTGGTGATCATTATATGGGTAGTTCTTTTGGTTCTGACCAAAACAGCTCAACCTTTTTGCTTGTTCACTCTGTGGACCTTGACAAATTGTCTGATCTTCCCCGGCTGAGTTCTGCCCCATAACAAAACTTGCAGCCCTTAAGAAACTGATTGCATGCCTTAGTTAAGTGCTTGGGGGAAAACTATCCTAGTCTCTTGCTTTGTACCAAACTTGAGCATTTTGGCAGTTTCTAAAACACAGTAGCATACGTTCTACCAATAATGTTTATTTTTGCATTTTTAATACCCTGCACGTTTATCAAACACTCGCTCCCTCTCTCCCTCGCTGTCTAGACTGTAGCTGCCTCCTCCACCCTCATGCTGATTTCAGTTCTGGTCCTTTTTCATGCGTCGGCACAGCTCCTGGAATGACCTGCAGCCTTCAACAAGTGAGTGAATTAATTGTAGTCTAGTCAAATTAGTTCCAAAAATGGGCTAACCCAGAACTAATCGCAATACAATTTCTGTGAGTGGATTTTTATTGAAAATTTTCCGTAGAAACGATGGTGAAAAGTCTACCACTCTATCATATTTTTTTTAAACAATTTTATTAGTTTTCTGTGAATGCAAACCAGTGGAAGTGACAGTCCCAGGACCGCAATTACACAGATGGCTCATGCTGTCGCAGGATAACAAGCTAATATCAAGTGATTGTCCCTCCCTCCCACCAGCCCAACATCCCTTTCCCCCTCCCCCCACCCCCTGCCAGCGTGCCCCACTTCGGTTGATCACAATAAGGTCAGCCGACCATCCAGTCGTACAACCAGCTACACAAAGAAGATGCAGATGAAGAAACAAATTGGAGTGTCTCCGTGAAAGCAGATGGGTCCACACATTCACAGCTAAATCTACTAGCATCACCAGCCCTGGCTCGCGACAGAGTGCCCCTCCTACTCACCCATACGTCACATCTTCGTACCACACTATCTATCTGTCTGGCGCTGGCGTTTGGTCCCCCTGACTAGGCTCTGTGCGCTCCTCCCCCTCCTCATCCTCGGCGTCTGCGGACGGGGCGTGTAACTCAGCCACCAGAGCTTCCCATGCCCTTGCCGTTTCTAACACCTTATCATTAGCGGAGCGCCTGGCTAGTTGCAGGCGGAGCGTCCCTTCGCTACCCGCCCAAGTCAAAAAACTTGTCCGCCATCTCTGATAGCTAGGCCCCGTCTTGGATTTCCAATGCATAGTAAGTTCCCTTTTTGCCATAATTAGCCCCAGGTCATAGAACTTACTAGTAACCTTAATGTTAGGAGTGTGCGGGAACCAGAGCAATAAACAAGTCACCATCTCTGCCTCTAATATCCGCCCTGTCGCCTGATTCAGGCACGTCACCACCTCCTCCCAGTAGGATCCCAACCCTATACAAGACCAAAACATGTGCAAGAAATCAGCACCGTCTGTGTTACACCTCAGGCACGTTGAATGGGAAACACCAAAATACTGCGAGATCTTGGCTGGGGTCAAGTACGCCCTATGCAACGTAAAAAACTGTACCAACTGGAACCGGGCATTGCGCGTGCCTTTCCAGGCACGCCGCAACAGTTAAGGCCACGTTGTCTCCGGTATGGTTTTGCTGATGTCTGCCTCCCATTTGCCTTTTAAGGCATCCAGGGGCGGAAGCTGTTCGCTCGCCAGGCGTTGATAAAGGCACGTAACAGCTTTAAAGGTACCCGCCGCCATAGTGATATATTGACAACCCGGCAAAGTCGGCGATTCCTGCAACCCCATCTTCCAGTGGCGCTGCAGTCCCACTACTAACGCGGCGTGCAAGAAATAGTCTCCCCGCGGCAGCTCAAATAGTTCCTGCAATGCCTGAAATGACAACAATGAACCATCTCTGTACAAATCTCCCACCATATGAAGTCCGAGTTCCTCCCAAACCGCTAGCGCGGACCAGTTTCCCCCATGAGGAAGGGCCGTGCACATGCCTAGAGGTCTCTCCGGGGCATACAGGTGAGAGCAACCCGCTCGTTTCTGACTCCGATTCCAGCACAAGCGAAGAGTGCACTCTTCAAGAGTGAGCTGGTTAAGATCGATCTTTTGCTGGAGAACTCTAAATGACAAGACATGCCGAGGAATTGCCCTGCCGCACTGTCCTTCAGGTCCTCGGAACTCCCGAGCTATCGCCTGCGTGAGCCACTGAAGCTGTGCCGCCAAATAAAACCACTCAAAGTCAGGCACCGCCAACCCCCTTCTGCCCTCGATCGCATCAGGGTGTTCAGTGCAACTTGCTGCCTACCCGAATCCCAGATAAAACCTGTAGTCAAGGCCCTGAGGGTCCGGAAGACCAAGGTCGGAATCGACACAGGTAAGGTACGGTAGCAGTAAAGCAAGCGCGGCAGCGCCACCATCTTTAAGAGTGCTACCCTTCCAGCAACCGACAGGGGGATGGCACTCCAAAAGTCTATGTTCCCCCAGAGGCCTCTTATCGCCTTGCCCACGTTACCCTCCAAGAGATCAGACTGTGTGTGGTAAATACTTGTGCCCAAGTAAGGCAGGCAATGGGGTTCCCATCTCAAACCATCCTCCACCGGAGGCTCCCGTCCATCTGGGGCCAATGGAAATAGGCAAGTTTTACTCCAATATACGTGCAAACCCGATAGGCTATCAAACCTCTGAAGCAGAGCTCTGGCACCTCGCAGCGACTCGTCCACTCCCGACAGAACATCAGTAGATCATCAGCGTACAGGGAAATGTAATGGGTCTCTCCCCGCAGCAACAGCCCCTCATATGATCTCCCCAGTCTAGCATGCGTGGCTAGCGGCTCAATCGCAAGAGCAAACAACAACGGGGATAAGGAACAGCCCTGCCAAGTGCCCCTTCCCACCGGATACGCCGTCGATATAGTTGGTCCCGTCCTAACCCTGGCGGTAGCTGAGCTATATAATAGCGTGGTCCATTGTATAAACTGGTCCCCCAGGCCGAACTCCCTTAGGACCTGAAACAGATAGGGCCATTCCACGCTATCAAAGGCCTTCTATATGTCAACCGAAAGCACAACTGCGCTCGGGGCATTGTCGCAGCCTCCTTTCATAACTCTGAGCAGCCGACGTATACACGTCGCTGTGTTCCTAGTGGGAATGAGGTCCGCCTGGTCTGGGTGTACCAGGGCCGCCATATGCTCTAAGAGCAGTGTTGCAAGGATCTTGCTGAGAATTTTATAGTCTACCGTAAGCATTGAGAGCGGCCGGTATGCAGAGCGTAAACAGGCATCTCCACCCCTCTTCAGCAATGGTATAATAATCACCTCCCTAGTAGTTGTAGGCAGCCTGCCCAGTCTACCACTCTATCATGACGCGTTAATCCAATATGGCGGATTTTTCAAAATGGCTGCCCATTAGTTGAGATATAGGGTATACTGTTTATATGCCCATGTGTGGTATCATTTTATATGTTGTTAGGGACAGGAAAGTCAAAAATAACATCAAAAATTGTTTCTGATGACCATAATATCAAATAATCTGGATGGGAAAGGTACAACAGCCTCGCTGGGTGTGCCAGATAATGTTTTGGCCGTTGGGCCATCAGCAGCTGTGACCTTTCCTTAACCCCAGCTTCTGCTATGCCTTCGCCCTAAGGCAATGGTGGGCTGGGGAGGGGGTGAGTAAGAGAATAAGTCTTGCTGGGGGCCAGGTGTTGCTATGACTGTTCGGCCATTTTCCCAGTGTTCCCCTCCCCTCCCCACCCAATCCGTTTCTGACTAACCTCCTCCCAGATTCAGGCCTTGATGCAGAGGGTGTGTGCATAAAAGTGTCATGAAGGTCATAGCTGCCAAGGACATGGAGAATCAGATTACAGTCCCAGTGTTGGCTCAACATCCTGTGATTCTGGGCAAATCATTTCATCTTCCAGCGCCTAAAAAATAACTTTAAAAAAGCTCACACTACATACAACTGTAAAATAGAAACATAAAAAATAACCATTTGTTCCTATTTTATGATTCGGCAAAAGCCGGAGTATGATTCTTTATATAAAAAGTCTGTATTTTTAACACAGTTTGTCTGCATTTGTTTAGTTTAACTATCAGCAGAGCCACTGGAATTATGAGGCAGAGGAGGCACACATTTTGTGATAGGTAGGCAAGAAAAGGCAAATTATGCGGCATATTGCAGCACATTTTGTTATAGCATTACTTCATTATTTTGTAATTTTTAAACTTGGTAACAGTGTCTGGGCATTGGGTGGAGCTCATTAGAACCCATTTAACACCCAAATATAGCAATAAGAAACAGAAAATTGACCAGTCAGCCTTTGCAAAGGGCCTTCCACAGCGAGGCAACATGCATTTTTTAGTAACTTTTGAACTATTTGAGCTCGAAACAAAAATGTTTCTTTGAGTTAAAATCTGCACATTACGCTGCAGATGATGGATTGCGTGGCAAATCTATAACTATGTAAACATCGCCACACAGTAGCCCTATCAGTCACGGACCATTAGGGCAGCTTCAGAATATATTGTAAAATGCTCTCCCTTATGTTAACTGTTCAAAGCACATACTGATAAGAGGAAAAATGACTGGATTTGGGTGATTTTGATCATTTTCTTACTGCCCAGGATATTAATATACTGGCCAAGGTTGCAATAAACTGTCCAGTTGGCAAATTTAGCCATATCATGTGTTGTGGACATCTCACCTCACCTGCCTAGCCAAAATGTAATGAATGCCCCATTTTTCAAAGAAGGTCAAATTAAGTGTTCCAGTGAACACTTTGATGCAAAAGTTCCATTTAATTCTCCTTGGTGCCTCACTGTCTGCGTTTTCTATGTTGGAGGGGCTGCGCTCTGACACTTAAGTCATTCTTTTCCCCCTTGTTGGATGTACCATTCTATTTCTATGTTCTTTGTGTGCTTTTTCTTATTCAAAGAGGGCCTATGCTTGTGCTAGGATAACAACATTTTGTTTTGTTCATATTTTTCAGTGACTCCCTCCTCAGCCTGCAACGAGGATCGTGTAGGGTGATGTTGGCAGCTTCCCTTTCCCGCCCCAGCAGAAAGGAACATTCAGATTTCCTGCCTCACCTCTTTAAGGCCACCCTCCTCACTCTGCTGCTTGCATGACTGGGAAAACAGCACACCTGTGGGTTTCTGGCTCGCAGCTCCGACCACATCCCCATGCTCAACCAGTCAGTAACAGCACTTTCTGGATTAAAGTGGGGGTGAGAATTCACAGTTTTCCTTGTCAGAGCTGTGGTGGACGGGGTAAGAAGGAATATGATAGACTCGTCCCAGTTAATAATTAGCCATGAATGCCCGCCGAACTGGACCATCTCTGGCAGTAAAGGGGAAAAGTTCTCATCCAGGTCTCCGATGTACAGTAGGGTGTCATCCGCATATGCGGATATATTAAGAGTGTAACCTGGAAATCCCAGCCCTCTGTGTGCATGATATTCGCGGTTGCACACCCTAGTGGTTCAGCAGCCTTTGCATACAGTAAGGGAGACAGCGGGAACCCCTGTCTGGTGCCCCGAGTGATGCTAAATGTATCAGAGACAGCATCTCCAATTCGCAACCTAGTCCTTGCCGTTGGCATTGTGTATAAGAGTCAGACATGATGTTCTACCACTGACGAAGCATACACTAGGGTGCATCATCACTCAAATTAAGGATGCCTGGTAGCCCTCACAATACATCTTGAATTACATTTTGGAAAACCTTTGCAGCACTGAAAATTTTTAAATTGAGCCTTTTGTATTGTCGAAGACCAAGGTGAGGGGAGTAAGTCGTAATATAGCATGATTCATGGTCTAGCTTAATTTGGTAGTATCCTGAGCAAAGGTCCATTTTAGAAAACCCGTCTGCTCCACTTAGTTCACTGACTATATCATCTATGGTGGGGGTGAGATGCCTCTCTCGCTCTCTTAATGGCTTCATTTGGTAGCCTCATGTCAACACATAGGGCCTAATTATGAGTTTGGCGGTGTGGAGAGGACAGCCATGCCACCGCCTTACTCCTATACAGCCAGCCACCCGCCGGGATAACGAGTCATCTCGTGCTCTGGCGGGTGGTCCCCTGGCATTCCCACGGCGGTGCCTATTAAAAAGACACTGCAATGGGAGAGCCAAAGCTAGTTCCTGCATGGCATGGACTGTGCAGTCCATGCCGTGCAGGACAGGGAGGGACACCATGTACCCCCTGCATGCCATGCCCTGAGGCAACAGAGTTTCCTCACCACCACACTTTTCATGGCGGGGTCACCGCCATGAAAAGTGAGGTGGTCAGGAAACTCGTAATTTGCTTGGCAGTGCTGCAGCATACTGCGGCCTCAGATCGCTGTGCCACTGTAGGGGATAGAGGATCCCTGGCGGTTGCAGCGGTCCTAAGGCGGTCCGACTGCCGTAGTTGTAATAATGCGGTCACTAGCTCACCTCCAACATGGGTCTGGCGGTCCCAGGAATCCCCAAACTCGCAATCGAGCCCACAGTCTAAAATTCCTGTTTTGTTTTGGTTTCAAAGTAACTACAGGGAGACCTACGGTGTGGGGACCTCTACTTTTTCAAAGATGTCAGCTTTCTCTACTTATTTAAGTTCAGCCTCCACTTTTGGTCTAAGGTGGAAGGCCACCCTCTGATATCTCAAGGCGACGGGCTGTACTGACTTGTCGATATGCAATGAGACCATCTTCCCTTTGAAAACCCTTTGCCCTCAAAGAGGTCTTGGAAATCTTTGCGTATGCTACTCAGCTCAGTGGTATATACCCTAAGCGCAAACTGCACCAGTTGAATCTTTCAGCAGTCTGGCAGCTCAGCAGCATGTCGGTGCCTTCGCAGATGATATATACTTTGGTGGATATGGAAGTTCTGTCATTTGTGATGTCAGTCATGAACATTCCAGCTAAGGGTAGGGGTTGTTTCTGTCCATAAAAATGCACCTTGGGGCATATTACCAAGCAATAGCGATAATTATCGTGTACGCTTTCCCCTGCTCGCTTACTTTAAAAAGTAAACATTTCAAGAACTCACCTCGAGCCTCGAGCCTCGAGCTTCCCGGAGTTCGTTTACTTCCACATCTATTTGCGCTGCATTCTGGGATACCCGCGTCATCTCGCACGTCATTGCGCACAACTAGACGCTCACGGCGGCCATCTTGGTGAAGTTTGAAGCATAAACTTCGTGTTCTTTCGAATTTATCGAGCATATAGAAATGTTAATCTCTGAACATTCACCTTTTCAGTTTCAGTTGAAACGCTTTGCTGCAAATTTCAACGGTGATTTGCACACCTTTCTTAAAAAAAAAAATGAGATCATTCAATTTCAGCAAATCCACAACTACGGTGATTTGCACACCAACACTGTTATTATTTCTATTATTTCTATTTTCACTTATTTATTCATACTGTTCTAATATTAATCTATACTGTTCTAATATTAACCTTTATTTACAGGATGTCTAATATTGCTGCACCACCCCATTTTCTTCAAGTTGCAGGTGATCCTCCTATAGAATGGGACCTTTGGTACCCCATGTTTATTGCATATGTGGATGTTTTAGAAAAAGATGATTGTTCTGCAAAAAGAAAACTTGCTCTTTTAAGACATTGTCTCGGTGGTGCAGGGATAAAAGAATTTGATAATCTACCACCCTTGGAGGATGCTGGTGACATGGATGTCTTTAATAAAGCTTCTAAGCAAATGAAGATTCGTTTTGGTAGAAGGATAAATACTGTGATGGAAAGGTTCAAATTCTATTCTCGTGAACAGAAACCTGATGAAACAATTGAAGATTATGTTGCAGCACTATGTTCACTTGCCTGTACTTGTTCTTTCGAAACTATATCATACGAGCAAGTTCTTAGGGATCAAATTATGGGTATAGGAGGCAAGATGGCGACCGTGTGAGACGGTCGGGAAGCAGCTCGTGTGAGGAGGAGTGCTATGGAGGATTAAGGCCCCGGATTTTCCCCGCAAAATCGGAATTGGATGTGACAAACTGAAGTTCGAGTCTCCTATTACGTTAGGAAAAGAAGAGTTATCAGAGGGAGCGTGGCTGGATGAAACTGACCTGCAGTTTGCCGCTGAAGCGGTTGCTTCTGGAGTTCACGCAGCTGACACGGCGGTTCAGAGGCGGAGCTGTCATCGGACTACGAGCGGAGGCGGCGGAGCTTGCGGAGCTCGCGGAGTTTGTACTCAGCCTGGAAGCCTCGCGGAGTTTGGCGTGGAGGCAGCGAACTCGGCAGAGAAAGAAGCTCCACGTGAGACAAGGGAAGGCAGTTTCAAATCTACCGTGTGGCGAGAAGGGGCAGACAAGGAGCACTCTGGAGGGCATCGGAGCTCTGCAGATTGAGGCGGAGACAGAGACTGTTGAAAACGGTGATTTCCCAACCGGTAAGGAGACATTTGGGCCAGAGGAGAGGCGGAGGGCAATAATGGCTCCTAAGCAGAGCGCCAGTGCAAAGGCGGCTGCTAGGAGGAAGGCGGCAGCGGAGCTAGCGGAGGCATCGAATATTGATGGCAGTAAGGGGAAGAAACAAGGGTCCCCTCAAGTTAAAAAAACAGTGCAGCAGGGCACCAGTAAAGGAAACCTGGATAATGCGGGTACTATCCCAATATCGGATATTTTTCAAAAGTTGAATAAGACCAAAGACATAAAAGAACAAAAGGAAGATAACATACAGGATGTCCCTGCCTCCCCTGCTACCCCTGCTGCCCCCGATGCCCTTGTTGCTGGTAATGAGGTGGCATCTCCGGCTATTACAGTGGAAGAACCCGCTGAGCAACCCAGCACAGTAATAATGGGGGAAGGTGAACATCAATTGGAGTTGACAGTGGGAGCTCAGCTGGGGGATAGTAATTCACTTCAACCTGGCTTAGAAAGAATTCTGGAAGATAATACTGGGGGTAGTAGTTGCAGTAAAAAAGAGGCACTGAGTGAGGCATTTTTTTCAGTATCTGAAGGCGGGGAATGGTCGGAGGATGGAGAAGACAGTTTGGGACAGGAAACCAGTGACATAGAGACTGGTAGCGATTTAGAACCCGAGGAAAGTAGCCCTCCCAATACAGCAGTAAAAATGGTGGGGAGAGCGAAAGTTTCTAATCAAGGAAAAGATGTATCACAACTAAATGCCTCAGCAGATAGCCCAGAAGGAGACTCAGCACAAATGTCACTCTTGGAGGTCATTCACCAGGAGATACTGGCTCATAGAGAAGAATCACGGCAAGAAAGTCGGAGATCACAGGCGGCGGTTAGAAAGATGCAAGGGGTGGTGAGGAAACTTACTAAGGCCTGTGTGAACCTGGGGGAACGAGTGACCAATTTGGAAGAGAGAGTGGTATCCACAGAAGCTGATGCCGCAGCAGCAGTTGATAAAGTTGACACTCAGGCAAAAAATCTTACGGACATCCAATGGAAATTGGAGTCGTTAGAGAACAGATCGAGACAAAATAATCTGCGAGTCCTGGGAATCCCAGAGGGGGCTGAGGGGACGGACATGAAAGGTTTCATTGTTAAACTGTTTTCATCCGCCTTCATAGAACTGAAAGATTGGGATTTTGATAGGGAAATTCAGAGAGCGCATCGCACCCCATCCAATATCTACAAAAAGGCTAAAGAGGGGGATAAACCTAGGGCAATATTAATTTTTTTGGGTAATTTCAACCTAAGACAAGCAATCTCTGAGAGGGCAAGGCCTGATAAAAAAAAACAGTAGATGAGTATACCTTTTTTGTCCGTCCGGACTTTTGTCACATTACAGTTGAGAGGCGATGGAGGTTGCGACAAATGATAAAACCTTTTCAAGACAAGGGTATGCAGGCATATCTGATTAATCCTGCCCAGTTGAAAGTAATCCAGGGCGGGAAAGTATTCTATTTCTCCTCAGAGATTAAAGCCAAAGAGTTCCTGCAGTCATAGATGGAGTACAGGGGATGCTAAATTGTACTGGGTAAATTTGCTTAATGAACCACTGAAATATTTTGAGGGGGAGTGTTCAACTTTTGAGTGAGATGTTATCACTGATGTTATCACTGAGGGGTGAAAGGGGAGCAAAAAAAAAAAAATGGGGAAATTAAAAAAAAAAGTGAAAGCAAAAACATAAGAAGGTGAGGAGTCTAGATAAAGTATAAAAGGTTGAAGCGTGATCTCTTCTCCTCACACTAAGCTGCAACCATCACGTGCACAGACCCAAGGTCTGAGCGCCTCTAGTCAAGCGGGGGGGGTGAGGGGAGGCCCTAAACTGGAGCCTCGGAGGGGGAGGGTGAGAGTGCAGAGGGAGGAGTGGGTGGGGGTGGGGAGGGAAGGGGGGGTGAAAATAATGAAAAAGGAAAAATTTGAGATGGAAAGGAATAATTTTCAGGTTGATATCAGGTATCTGGATATGAATTTTTGGGAGAAAAGTAAACTTGTAAAATATGCCAGACATTAGAATATGTAGTATAAATGCTGGGGGGTTAAATGACTGGAAGAAACGGCAGAGAATGAGTCATCTGGTGAGATCGAATAATATTGACATAGTTTGTGTTCAGGAAACCCATATCCCCTGGAATAATAGGAAGGTCTTAGAAATGTATGGGTTTACCGTGATTGGATGTTCCACCCAGACAGCAATGACAAGAGGAGTGGCTATATTAGCTAAAAATCATCTGGGCGGTGCTAAACGCATAAAAACGGATGGGTCAGGTAGATGGATTTTAGCGGAAATGAGTATGGGGTTTACATTATGTGTAATATATGGTCCAAATGAGGATGATCCTACGATGTACGATAAATTAGAGGAGGAATTGGCTAACTGGACAGCCCCAATGATAGTGTGTGGGGACATGAATATTTCTGGGGATTGGCAACTGGGGACCATCTTTACAGGCCGCAAACGTAAAGTAAATACAGCGATCAGCTCCATGTTACAATCTCATGGCCTGCTTGATGTTTGGGGAGAAAAGATGCCAGGTGATCATGGTTACACGTACTTCTCTCATCCAGCACAAAAGTATTCCAAGCTGGATTATTTTTTTATTACACAAGAGGAGATAGGCAAGGTAAATATTCAGAAATTACCGAGAGTAATTTCTGATCACAACCCTTTGATACTTGATTATAAAGTTGCCAGCGTAGGTAGGAAAATATCCAGATGGACTTTTGAGAGAAAGTTATTAAATGATGAAAGGTTCTTAAAACATATGAAAAGATGGACAAAAGAATTCTTCGATTGTAACAGATATAGTGCCTCCAGGAATGGGGTTTGGGAGTCGTTCAAAGCCGCATTAAGGGGGGAGACGATTAGTTGTTCATCGAGAATCAGGAAAGAGGACAAATTCAGGATAGATAAACTTACAGCAGATCTGGCAGAAAAAGAGAGATACCACATTGATGAGATAATAACTGGTAAGGATAGTAGTGAGACCATAAGAAATATGGCCAGGATTAAGGGGGACCTTTTAAAACTAATTACCCAAAAGGAGATTTGTGAATATCAGACTCAAAGAGCTAGGCGTTATGAGACAGGGGAGCAAGCTGGGAGAGCATTAGCATTGCGCATAAGACAGGATCTGAACAGAAAGAAAATTAGCAATATGAAATTTAATGGGAGAGAGTATAATGACCCAAAATCTATAGTACAAGTGTTTCAAGAGTTTTATCAAAAGCTTTACGATCATGAGCCAGGGAGGGTGTCCCATAGACAAGATCAATTTCCCATAACACCTAGGGTTGGGGAGGATGATAGAGATCGATTGGAAGCGAGCATAACAAGCGAGGAGATAATGAATGCTTTAAGTGAACTGGCATTGGGCAAAGCAGCTGGCCCAGATGGAATTCCAATCGAGGTTTACAGGGCTCTAAGTGAAGAAATTCTGCCAGTTCTTGTGGATCTTTTTAATGGAGTTATATGTTCAGGTACTATCCCTGATACGTGGAAGCAGACTAACATTGTGGTATTTCACAAAAAGGGGAAGCCAGAGGATAATCCCGGGTCATATAGGCCAATTTCATTGATAAATACAGACGCGAAATTATATTCAAAAGTTTGGGCTAAGAGACTAGGAGGGATTATAGGTCATCTAGTATCACCCTGGCAGCATGGGTTCGTCCCAGGGCGAGGTACCACCGAACATACAGCTAGGGCTATTACATTATTCGATGCTGTTACGGCTGACGGGAGTGATATGGCTATGATTTTATTGGATGCCGAGAAGGCGTTTGATCGGGTTGTATGGAATTTTATGTGGGAGGTGTTGGAGGAAAGGGGTTTCGGAGAAAACTGTAGGAAAGGTATTAGGGCTATGTATGTGAATCCGGTGGCTAGAATCACCACCATGGGGCTCCAATCAGAGGAGATATCGATTAAAAGGGGCACACGTCAGGGTTGCCCGTGTTCACCCATTTTGTTTGCCCTATACATAGACCCTCTGATTAGGAAAATTGTGGCGACGGAGAGAATTTCCCCTGTGATATCTCACGGTCATATTACTAAGATTTTAGCATATGCAGATGATTTAGCAATAGTTACAAATAAACCAGATATTGCAATACAAGAATTAAACAACTTGGCTCAGCACTTTGGTATATATTCAGGATACAAACTTAATACTGATAAAACAATAATAATTTGCACAAAGAACATTCCGAAAAAAGATCAAAGATATGTTGATGCGGCGATTTATTTAGGAATTAAAATTAATGCCGATGTGGGTAAAATAATTCAGGAAAATTATCTGCCAGTATTAGCGGAGATTGAGAAAGAACTAAAGAGGATCGACGTTTTACATCTCTCCCTGATTGGACGAGTTAACGTGCTCAAGATGACAATGTTTCCAAAATTGTTGTATTTATTCCGGGCTATTCCGCTGCTAATTGATGAATCCCTGATGAAAAAAATGGATGCAGTTTTTTCAAAATTTCTCTGGCAATACGGGAAAGTTAGAAGGTCATTGGCTAAATTGTCATTACCAATAGAGAGAGGAGGGCTAGCAGCTCCTAATCTAAGGTTATATCATTGGGTATGTCTACTGTTACATATGAAACATCTGCTATGTTTTAATATATCTGATGATTCCCCTAGGGTTCCTACAATATACGAATTGGTAGTTGGTGAAAAAGCCAATGGAATTTTAACCCGGGAAGTGAGTGCTCAATTTTTTAAGAGGAGCAAAAGTAAGGTCATGTTAGGGGTATGGGGGGTTTGGAAGTTAATCTTGAAATTTCTTAAAATCCCTAAAATTAATGGAATTATAGACCTGTGGGAGTCAACTCCATTCATACATTTGGGACAGAATAGAAATAGTGCTCTCTGGAAAAGGTTGGGTATTCAGCATTTGGGGGATGTCATGAATAAGGAAGAGATGTTGGGATTTGAGACTCTACAACAAAGATATGGTATCTCAGCGAATCACTGGATGTTGTACAACCAGTTAGAACAATCGGTGAAATCCATAAGACCCAAGATATCTATTCAGGAGGTCAATCCGATTGTTCAATATGTAAGGAATGGGGGTAGGAAGATTAAAATAGGCCATGGAAGATGATGTTGTACAGGTGGAAAATGCTTGGGCTATTAAAACCGGGGACCCAAATGTGGATGTGGACTATGCATTGGCATTGAATAAGAAAATTTTAAGAGCAACTAACCTAAAAGCTCAACATTATAAGATGATTTTTAACTTATACTACACACCTGCGAAATTGTATCAATGGGGAAAAAGGGATACGGACAGATGTCCAAGGTGTGATCAAGGCCCAGCAGATTTAATCCATATGTTTTACTCTTGTCCAAATTTAAAACCGATCTTAACTGAAATGGAGAAGTTTTTATCGGGGCTGCTAGAGGGTCAAATTCTTCTATCCCCAACGACTGTTTTAATTGGCAGGGATGAAAATCTGAATATTACTCAGGATGCGGAAGCCTTTGTATTCTTGTGTGTTGCAGTATTAAGAATCTTAATAGCGTCAGCCTGGAAAGACCCAATAGCACCTTCATTCCAGATATGGCTAACTAGATTGCTCGGGATTCATAATATCGAGGACTGTCTATATAACTTTAAGGGGCCAAAGAAGAAAGATTTTGGGAAAAAAATTTGGGCACCCCTTAGTAAATGGAGGGAATCAAGAGGATGAAATGGATTATATGTAAATTTAATAATAAGAAGCTAGTGTGTGGCTAGATGTTGACCTTTTTAATCCTCCATGTATATTGACATTTTTCTATGTTTTTTACCTAGCTTTTAATCTATACCTGTGTATGTAAGCTTTCTGTTTTTCTTTTTGTATTCTAATCCATCTCATTAATAAAAACATTTAAAAAAAAAAAGGGATCAAATTATGATGAAGACGAAAAGTAAAAAGATCCAAGAAAGACTTTGGTTAGGGACTGAGACTACATTAGCTGCGGTAGTGAATATAGCTAAAGGTATAGAACATTCTGAAATATTTGTATCTGAAATTAGAGGGAAAAATCAGAAAACACATGTTCCTGAGGTTGAAGTAGCTATTGTTAAAAGTCAAACCAGTCAACCCACTTTGAGTGTTTTCAATAGTAAATCTAATTTGAAAAAAGAATATGTAAGAAATGCTAATGATAATAAGAGTTTTGTTAAGAAGGGTACAAAATTTCGCTATAGATGTGGTAGTCCCAACCATGTTGGCAATTACAAGGGTTGTCCTGCTTGGGACAAAATCTGCATAAAATGCAAGAAAAAAGGGCATTTTGGTAATGTTTGCAGGTCTGGTCAAAAAATTAACTACATATCACCTGAAGAAGAGGAAGTTCTTAATAGCTTGAACTGTATACTTTCTGTTGATGAGAGTGTTCAAAAGAATTTTCCTTCTTGTACAATTTTTATGGATGACAAACCAGTTGAAATTTTTGTTGATTCTTGTGCGTGGTACACCATTATTAGTAAGAATATTTTTGGACAATTGTGGCATCAAAGAGAATTATTGAGTCCAGACATATATCCTGGTGGGTACACGGGACAAAAGATTGCCCTAGAGGGTTTTTTTTGGGCGAAGATATTTTTTAAGAACTGGGACATCAGGGCAAAAGTTTATTTTGCTACCAAGGGTGTGTCTATTCTTGGTTGGCCTCATCAACGTAGTTTAGGAATCAAGTTGGATCCTAATGCTAATCCACCAGTTTATGTTGATGAGCCCCGTTTTGAAAAGTCTATTACTGATTCTATGGCGAATTTAACCTTAGATGCATCTAGCAGTGTTAGTTTCACTAAGAGTGTACTTGAAAGGTTTCCTGAAATTTTCAACGACAAGTTGGGAAAATACGTTGATTTTAAACACAAAATATTTTAAATGATAACGCTGTTCCTGTTAGGCATAGGGTAAGAAATGTTCCTTTAGCTTATAGGCCTAAATTAAAAGAAATGTTAGAGGATTTAGTCAAAAGGAACATAATTGAGCCAATTGAATCCTCCCCTTGGGTTTCGCCCATTGTGATATCACTTAAGAGCTCAGGCGAACTTCGCTTATGTGCGGATCTTCGCAGTCTTAATAAAGAAATATGGATAGATAAACATCCTTTGCCAAACATACACAAGTTAATTGCTGCGTTATCAGGTGCTACTGTTTTTTCTTCCATTGATTTGGCTAGTGCCTACCACCAAGTGGAGTTACATGAAGACTCAAGGAAATTAACTGCTTTTGTCACTCCAGAAGGTATGTTCCAATATTTGCGCATGCCTTTTGGTTTGGCGAGTGCAGCCTCTGTTTTCCAGCGTCTTATGAAAGAGTTATTGACGGAATGCAAGGGGGCTATAGCTTTCCAGGATGACATTTTGATTTTTGGGAAAGACTACATTGAACATGATGAGAACTTAGCTTCCGTTTCGGAGAAAGTTAGATCTAAGGGTCTTACATTGAAATACACCAAATGTAAGTTTAGACAAGACAAGGTTGAGTATCTAGGACACGAAATCTCAAAGAATGGTATCAAACCCAAGGTTAACCATGTTCACAGTATTGTCAATGCATCTTCTCCTAATTCAAAAGAACAATTACTTTCTTTTTTAGGATTGACTGAATTTTATGGTAAATTTGTAAAAAATTATTCAGATATTGTGCATCCTTTGAGGATCCTATTAAAAAAAAATCCAAAGTTTGAGTGGGGCAAAGAACAACAGGAATCCTTTGAAATTTTGAAACGCAAAATTGTTGAAGCTCCATTTTTGAAGCCTTACTCAGTGGGTAAGGAGTGTATTGTTTATGTTGACGCAAGCAATGTTGGCTTAGGTGCTGTTTTGATGCAAAAGGATAAATCTGGTGAGTTTGTTGTGTCATATGCTTCTCGAGCTCTACGTGATGCTGAGAAGAATTACTCAACTATTGAGAGAGAATTACTTGCTTGTACTTGGGCATCCCAGCATTTTAGACAATTTTTGTGGGGGACAAAATTCTCTTTGAGAACTGATCACAAACCTTTGATCACTATGTTGTCTGCGGGAGGTGGAAGAGTTCTTACTGCTCGCCTAGCAAGGTTAGCAGCCAAATTACAAGAATATTGTTGTGAGGTTGTGTATATTCCAGGACGTTTGAATGTTCATGCAGATTGTATGTCACGTTTTCCAGCAAGTGTAGATGTAGGAAATAGTGTTGATTGCGATGTCGCATACTCGTTTGCAGATGTTAATGTAATTTCAAGTCAAGAGAGTTCTTTGGTCTTTTCCGAGAAAGATTGGTCAGAAGCTATGAAAAATTATGCTGTTTTGAATCAAGTTAAGCAGTTCTTGATTAGAGGTTGGCCTGAGGAAAGGAAACTTTCCGGTGATTTGGCGTCATTTTACAAAGTCAAGGACGATTTAATGTTATGTCAGGACATCATTGTTAGATCTGATAAAATTATTCCTCCTATGAAATTAAGGGAAACAATTTGCAAATTAGCACATGAAGGACACATGGGCATGTCTACTACTAAAAGGAGGATTAGGGAACACTACTGGTGGCCTGGTGTTGATGCTATGGTGGACAGTTGGGTCAGGAATTGTTCTCCTTGCTCATTGAGTGACAAATCAGTGAAGAGTATGTCTGTTGACATGACTCCCATTGAGTATGCTAATGGTCCTTGGCGAAGATTAGCTATTGACATTATTGGACCTTTCAGTTATCAATCTGGTAAAGAAATGTATGCATTGGTTCTCATTGACTACTTCTCAAAATGGCCCGAATTGAAAATTGTTGAGAAAACTTCTTCAGAGCATGTGATTGAATTTCTTGATGAAATATTTGCAAGGGAAGGTTTACTGGAGGAACTTATTTCAGACAATGGTCCACAGTTCATTAGCAACGAATTTGAAGATTTTCTTAGAAATTGTGGAATTATACATAAAAGAACCTCAAATTATTTTCCACAAGCCAACGGCCAAGTTGAGAGGTTCAACAGGGTCATCAAGGAATCTTGCCAATTAGCTGTGAGGAGTGGTTTGAAGTGGAAGAAAGCTCTTCAAGCAACTTTGTTAACCTATCGCTTGTCTCCCAATTCAGTGACTGGTTTGTCTCCTTTTGAGTTGTTACGAGGGAGGAAACCAGGTTCTCGACTTTTACCTTGGTGGTTAAAAGGTAATTCTCCTTATGAAGTAGATTTTAAAGAATTGAAGGATAAAATTGGGAAATACCAGGAGAAATGATTCAACATTCTGCCAAAAAGAAGTATAATACTTGCAGTGTAAAGATTGGTGATCTAGTTTGTGTAAAGATGGGTGGTTTGTTTCACAGGAAAGTTTCTAGATGGTCTGATCCTGTCAAAGTCATTGAAATCTTTAGCAAAGCTGTCAGAGTAGAAGGAGGGAAAATATGGAATTTGAGAAGGATTACCTTATGCAAGTCTTCTGTTGTTCCTTCCACTCAAAAAACTACTTTTCCAGAAAAATTTGTTTCAGACCATAATTCAAATGGTTTTTCTAGTACGCATGAGGCTTATGACAATTTAGAAAATAAGTTTGTAAATAATTCTGATGTTGTGATTAATCCTAATGTTCGACCTAATCCTTGGGTCGAAATTGACAACCAATCAAATATAGAGTGTGAAGAAATTCCTTTAAGACGCAGTGAGCGCGTGAAATGTGCTCCTTCAAAGTTTAAAGATTACATTAGATCTTAACTCTTAAATCGACTATTAAGTTAGACGAAAATATAGAATTGACTTTACGGACTTTGATTAAGGAGATCTTTAGTGAGCGGTTTGAGTCTATATTAACTGGTATTGCCAAAGATATTATTGATACTCTTAATACATGTATTGGCGATCTCAAGAAAAAATGCGAGAGGCTTGATTCCTTTTTGGGTAAAAAACATACTACAGATGTTGTCACCAATGAAGATTTGTTGCCCAATCCCTCTTCAGTAAAAAGCACCAATTTTGTTGAGAATCATTTAGGCTATCAACTACATCCATCTTCAGGAGGAGGGGCAAAACTTAATATTGAGAGGGAAGTGGGGGGAAATCAAAAAGTAGGGAATTCTCGCCAAATCACATGTAGCTCAGATAATTCATTGTCCTCTGGCTTGATGGTGACAGGCATTGAGAATTGTGCACCCAACATTTTTAATGCTAGATACAAAGGAGATAGAATTAATCTCCCTCCTGAAGCTACCCCTTTGGTTGCGGTACTCGTTGGGGTTCCCCCTGTTAGGGACCCCGACAGTGAATCCACGATGGCCCTTGTACGAAAGACGAAACACTGGTGCGCTCAATATTGCACTGGTCGATCTGAGATCTTGACACATATTATAATGGCAAGGAGGGTGTCCTGGGTCGGAAATGGTCCCAAACAAGTACCTGGTGACTGTATTATAGTACATTTTAAGAAATTATGTTGTAGGCAGGCTGTTTTGGGACTCCTCCATTGTATCTGGGGATGACATTAGGGCTCTCCCTCTGTTTTTTTTTACCCCCTCAAAATATTTCTACAAAAGCTGGAGATGGAGTAAGGGTTGCAGATTTGAGGAGCTATCCTAAATCATTAAGGAACCACCCTATCAGAAGTTGTGCCATGTCTGGTTTAGAGAACAACACTAGGGAATTATATGTACCATCACAATTGGCCCTGTGCATGCCCAAGTTGGTTGAGGGGGAGTTACCCCTCTCAAATAGATTTCTACCTTTAGTACAATTGGATGAAAATGATTGACTGAATGAATAGGTGGGTGGTAATGCTGCCTTTTCTTTGGAGGGTCCTGCCATTAGTGATGCTCGAGGTGAAGTTTCACGAAACTGTAATATTTTAAGTTGGAACATTGCAGGTCTGAGATCAAAAAAAGTTGACTCATTATGGCGGGATTTCATTACATCACATGATATAATAGCGCTACAGGAAACATGGGATACGGGGGCAAACTTCTGGGTGGATGGGTATAGGTCCTTTTTTAAACCTGCACGCCCTGCTGTGGCAGGAAGAGCAATAGGTGGGTTAGTACTCCTTCTTTCTCTTAGAAAGTTAGAGCCTGATTCTCCAAATTGTCTGGTGGTAGAGGTAACTAGGTCTAGTGGCTCAAAGCAATTATTGGTAAATTTGTATAATTCTGGGGAATCGGACTCTAGGAACCAACATTTGTGTTTTCTTAATTCTTTTTTAGAAGAATATAAGTTAAATCAATCCACGTCTTATTACATTTTATTAATGGGCGATTTTAATGTACACCCTTGCGATCTAAACTGTCTCATTAATTATCCTTTAGGACACAGAAATTTGGTGACTCCACATTTTGAGCCTTCATCCTGGGGGGAGGCCCAGCAGGTTCTTTTGGCTGAAGCAGACCTCTTTGAACCTGGCTTTTTTAGCCTGACTGAGCGGTGTCCTACCTTTGAATATAGGAATAAAGACACCATTATTGACTATATATTTCTGTCCTCCAGGTGGTTAGATAAAGTAGTTTCCGATATTGCCAGGTTGTCACCATATAGTGACCATAATCCTGTTATTTTAGTATTGGACGGCGGTACTGGCATCATGGGACAGGGTGGGTGAAAATGTGGAGCAAAATATTTGGTAACATGTGCTCATAATGATGTGCAGGAGTGCAACATTACAGAGGCACAGTAGTTAGCACATTTTGGGGCAATCTATGAGTCCACTTGCATGCTGACCCCTATTGCCAGCCCTGCTTCTCGACTGGGAACAGACCCTTTTGTGTTTAGTGAGATCGACATTGAGAAAGCAATAAAGGAGACCGCGGGTAATAAAGCCCCAGGTCCTGACGGTGTTCAGGCGGACCTTTATAAATGCTACCCTAAATTCTGGTCAAAAATATTGGCAAAAGTTTTCAATGCTTCTGGCACGCAGGGGTTCCCTGCTCCTTGGAGTCAATCTATCATTATCCCAGTCTTTAAGAAGGGTCAGGGAGGGGACCTGCAATGCTATAGACCCATATCGCTGATCGATTCTGCAGTTAAAATTTTAGGGAAAGTGGTCCTAGCTAAGATTACAGGTTGGAGTAACGAAAATAAGATTGTTTCAGACCTGCAGTATGGTTTCAGGCATGGAAGAAGTACTTTGGCCCAGTGCCACAATTTGCACTTATTAATTAGCAAGTACACTGTGGCCAAAGAAGGCACACTACATATGGCCTTTATGGATTTATCCTCAGCCTTTGACCTGGTTAACAGGCCAACGCTGTGAAACATTCTGCTAGAAATGAACATTGAGCCACATTTAGTTTATTTTTTGGCTGATCTCCATCGGGACTTATATGCGTCAGTTAAGACCTCCCAAGACGGTAGTTGTACCAGATCTTTTAAATTAGACCGGGGCCTTGGCCAAGGATGCATATTGGCACCTCTATTGTTTACTCTTTATATTAATGCACTTGATAAGTCTTTAAAGGAGGCCAACGTGGACATCTGGCGTGTAGGAGAATATTTAATACCTATTCTCCTATACACGGATGATGCCGTCCTTTTAGCACGTACTGTGTTGGGTCTCCAAAAGCTCCTGGACGCTTTTGGATCGTATATGCAGTCTTTAGACCTGGTTGTGAACAATGGGAAGTCGCACATTATGTCCATTTGCGAAAAAACTAGGAAATTGAAGTCCTCTTTCTGTAATGGAGTGGAAGTGTCCAGCGTTTCCTCCTTTACATACCTTGGAGTATTATTCGATGACAAAGGTTCATGGATCCCCCAAGATAGGGCTAAGAGACTGGCTGGTAGTAGATCGACAACAGCCTTATTAGGGTTTGCTCAACGTGTGGGGGCTAAGCCAGTTGAGGCAATTATGAAAATATATAGATCAAAGTGTGTGGCTATCTCCGCGTACCGTTCCTCTATTTGGGGTTTTAAACAAGAGCCAGGGGTCTAGATAGCCGAAAATAGATGTCTCCGTAGCCTTTTGTCCGTCCCTCAATCAACACCCACCTATACAATTCATCAGGAACTAGGGCAGGGCTACGTATCAGATATTATGAGTTTAGCTCCTCTTTTGTGCTGGGTCAAAATTTGGCTTAATCCAGAATTGACATTGAATCAGTTGATACTGCGAGATATTATTAATCTGGACAAAGCCAATGAAATTAAGTGGCTGACATATGTTAAACATATGCTTTTTAAAATAGGACAGCCAGAATTATTTGAATCCCCTGATAGGATTTGTAAGGAGGACTTGAAGTGAGTCAAAACACATTTTTTGAAAATTACGATGTTGGAGCAGGAAGAGCAGGAGCTTCAGAAACCATTAGCTAGGGCTCACTGTTTGACTACTACCACCTTTTCTACTGACCCTTACCTGATTACAGTGACCAAACCTTTTCACCGCTGGCTCCTGACAAGATTCCATTTAAACTTGATCCACATTTCCAGGGGTGGTGTAAGCCAGAGGAGGTTGAACCCTGTCATTGTGATAATTTTTCTGTACAGAATACCCTACATTTCATGATGTTCTGTGATTATTACAATATCATTAGGAGGTTCATAATGCCATTACTGAGGGGTAAAGGTTTTGTACAAGTAAGACCAGCCTTACTCTATCTTCAAACGCTGAGTAACCCCTGGTATACTTTTAATGTTGCTTGTTTTCTTGTTGCTGCTGTCCGTTTGAAGAAAAAAAGATGTCCTGGTCTAGACTGTGTATGAATTGCAACAGTAATGTTTTTTAACTTGGTACTTGCCTTTAAAAAATTATTGTAGAGTTATTGTATTTTGAGATGACCAAATTGATTTTAAAGGATGCGTTGCTGTCTTTGTATTTGTCTTTTTGCACTTTTATGATTTTTACAATAATCGAATAAAGTGGATTGATTGTTTGAATAGAAGTTGGAGAAATGCACATATCATGATGTATCAAAAGAAACTTGACCACCGACAGCTCCTCAGATACTTGAGCAAAAGGCTTTAAACAAGACTCCAAATTCCTCACTTTAGGCCAATCTATTTTGTTGTAATTTAAGTCAAGTCAAGTCAAGTCAAAGAATTTATATAGCGCACTACATGCCCAGAGGGTCTCAAGGCGCTTAGGGAGGGGAGGAGGATTACTTGTCAAATATCCACGTTTTAAGTTGCTTTCTGAATGCTAGGTGGTTCTGGGTAAGGCGAAGGTAAGTGGGGAGTGAGTTCCATGTTTTAGCTGCCAGGTATGAGAAGGATCTACCTCCCATGGTGGTCTTATTGATGCGAGGTACAGTGGCGAGGGCTTGGCTGGAAGAACGTAGTTGGCGGGAGGGGGTGTAGAAGGACAGTCGTGAGTTGAGGCAGTCTGGTCCGATGTCGTAGAGTGATTTGTGTGCGTGGGTTAGAAGTCGGAAAGTGATCCTCTTATTGACGGGTAGCCAGTGGAGGTTTTTCAGGTGACCAGAGATGTGTTCGTTACGCGGGATGTCTAATATGATCCTGGCTGAGGCGTTTTGGATTCGTTGGAGTTTTTTCTGGAGTTTAGCGGTAGTACCTGCGTAGAGGGTGTTTCCGTAGTCCAGTCGGCTCGTGACCAGAGCATGGGTGACTGTTTTTCTGGTTTCGGTGGGGATCCAGCGGAATGTTTTTTTGAGCATGCGAAGAATGTTGAAACAGGATGAGGAGACGGCGCTGACTTGTCTGTTCATTGAAAGTGAAGAATCCAGGATAACGCCTAGGTTCCGTGCGTGGTCTGTCGGGATGGGTGCTTTTCCAAGGGCTTCCGGCCACCAAGAGTCGTCCCAAGCAGAGGGGGATGTACCTAAGATGAGGACTTCTGTTTTATCTGAGTTCAGTTTCAGACGGCTGTGTTTCATCCATTCGGCAACTTCTTTCATTCCTTCGTGTAGGTTAGTTTTGGCGGTGTTGGGGTCATTGGTGAGAGAAAGGATCAGTTGAGTGTCATCCGCGTAAGAGATGATGTTGAGGTTGTGTTGGCGGGCGATGGCCGCGAGGGGGCTCATGTATACGTTGAAGAGGGTGGGACTGAGAGAGGATCCTTGTGGTACGCCACAGATGACTTCGGTAGCCTCGGACTTGAATGGTGGAAGGCGGACTCTCTGGGTTCTTCCGGTTAGGAACGAGGTGATCCATTCAAGTGCTTTTCCTTGTATTCCGATGTTTTTGAGGCGTTGTAAAAGGGTGCTGTGGCAGACTGTCGAGGAGGATGAGGGCGACTGTGTCTCCATTGTCCAGTAGAGTTCGAATGTCGTCTGTTGCTGCGATGAGGGCGGTCTCAGTGCTGTGTTTTGCTCGGAAGCCAGACTGTGAGGAGTCGAGCGATTTGTTGGCTTCGAGGAAGGCGGCGAGCTGGTTGTTGACAGCTTTCTCGATGACTTTGGCCGGGAAAGGAAGGAGCGAGATGGGGCGGTAGTTTTTGAGTTCGGTGGGGTCTGCTGTGGGTTTTTTCAGCAGGGCGGTGAGTTCAGCGTGTTTCCAGCTTTCCGGGAAGGTGGCGGAGTTGAAGGAGCAGTTGATGACGTCTCGGAGGTGCGGTGCTATGACGGAGTCTGCTTTGTTGAAGATGTGGTGAGGACATGGGTCTGTGGGGGATCCTGAGTGGATGGAGTTCATCAGGCGGATGGTGTCCTCAGTGGAGATTGGGTTCCAGTCGTAAAGGGTGTTCAAGGGGGGGGAATGTTCAGCATATGGTTGGGTGGGTTGGTCTCCGGGTTGGTTGTCGAAGCTGTTGTGGATGTCTGCAATTTTGTTGTGGAAGAATAAAGCCAGGGAGTCGCAGAGGGTTTGAGAGGGGGTGATGTCGTTGGAGTTGGCCGAGGGATTGGTAAATTCCTTGACGATCTTGAAGAGTTCCTTGCTGTTGTGGGCGTTGTTGTCTAGTCGATCCTTGAATGCTGTTTTCTTGGCCTTTCGGATTAGTTGGTGGTGTGTGCGGGTGGCGTTTTTGAAGGCGTCCTTGGTGCTAGTGGTTGGGTCTTTTTTCCAGGCCTTTTCAAGGGAGCGGCAGAGTTTCTTGGACTTCTTAAGATCATCGTTGAACCATGAGGCCTTCTTGCTGCCAGGTTTGCTTTGACGTTTTTTCAGTGGTGCTAGGATGTCGGCGCTGTTCAACAGTACATTATGCTGCTTTAAGGTTTCCAATCAGACCTGTGGTATAACTTCAACCTTCCCACCCAGCATGTTTTCCACTAGTGCAGCAACACATTCTACATCATCCTGTATATCTGAAAGATTTTACATATCCAAAGGCATTCTAGGCAAACAATTCACCCTAATATTTATACCACCAGGAATGTACTTCATATCGAAAGTGTATTCTTGGAGACGTGGCAATAGTCTTATCAACCTTGCAGAAACCTTGCCTTTGCCACTCCCATTCAGCATGTATATAAAGGATTTGTGATCTTTATATAGGTATACAATTTCGTCCCCACAAACAAGGTCCAAACTTCTCCAATACCAGCAACGTGCTAAAGCCTTCCTTTCAATGGTGCACTAGTTTGACTCAGATTACCTAAAACAACGTGAAGCACATGCAACGTTTTGATCTTTGTCATCTACCCACTGTGACAAAATCGCATCTAAACCCACTTGACTTGCACCAGCAGTTAGCAAGCACCTTCTTCCTCAAACTGTGAACGTGCAGGTTCAGAAACAATTGTTTTGCTTTTTTGAAGGCTTCATTCACAACATTGCTCCAAGCAAATGTTGCCCTTTTTTGAGTAAACTACGTAAAGGCTGGATAATGAACGCATACCCTTGAATAAAACGAGAGTGTCTTCATTCTTAGGCAGGGCAGCATGCTAAGTGGCTTGAATTAGTAAGAATTTCGGGGCATATTACCAAGGGCATTATGGCCGCATTAGCGGGACTTTTTCCCGCTAATGCGGCGATAATTTTATCACCCTATTACCAAGCTGTCGCTAACACCAGTTAGCGACAGCTTGTAGGCGATAGCGGGCATTTAGGGGTCCACTTTGCATGTCAGCAATAATTATCGCTAATGACATGCAAAGTGGGCGTGCCAAGATGTTAGCGACTGAAAACAGTCGCTAACATCTCTAACTCCTATTAACAACTTTTGGAAATATTCGCGCTAAGCGCGAATATCTCCAAAAGCTAACGCCTGCTAAAAGCAGTTCTTAGCCATGTTATCCAATGGAAGGTGGATAACATGGCTAAGAGCATTGTCACGATAATGCATGAATATCGCTGATTTTTCAGCGATATTCATCCATTTCGCAGGATTTTTACCGCTTTTGAGATAAAGCGGTAAAAATCCTCGGTGGTCGGTGATATTTTTTTCCCGCTAACCAAGCAATAGCGATAATTATCGCTATTGCTTGGTAATATGCCCCTTCGTTTGGATTCCTTCAAAGGTATATGTACAAGATAATCTACTTCTTCGGTCAAAAATCGACATTTAGCACTTCTTAAAGTAATGCCAACATCTTTAAACACAGTCACAACTCTTTCCAAGATTGAACTGTGTTCCTGAACGCTGATCACAAAAATTCAAACATCATCCTGGAAAGCTTGAACAACAGGAATTTAATTTAAAATGGTGTCCATCAACTTCTGAAAAACGCTGGTAGCAGGGAACAATCCAGATGGTACTCAGAAGAAATTGAATGCACCAAAAGGTGTAATAAAAGTGGGCAATTCCCCTGACACCACATCCAGGGGAATTTGATGGTAAGCTCACCTTCAATCAAGAAGTAAAACATATTTGGCCTGACCTAAATATGCTGGTAGCTTGTGAATCACGGGAAAGGTGAAAATGATGATGTTCTTGTTAAGGGTGCGAAGTTCTGCACACAAACAAATCTCACCAGCTTTTTTTCTAACAATCATTATGGGACTTACCGTATGGCTGAATTTGTCTCCTGGATGATGCCCATAGTGACCAACTTTTGTAGTAAGCTTTTAAGATCATCCCTCACACTCAATTGAATGGGCCTCACTTTGTGTGCCACAGGTATTTGCTTTAGTTTTGAGTATCATCCTGTGTTTAGACTTCTTGTTGACACCATTTGTTCTTTAACACCTTAGATGCGGCGCAAATATCCCTCCCCAGTGCTGCGCTGTCCATTGGAACTAGTGCTGAATGGACGTCCAATGGTCGTGCGCAGCACTGGGGAGGTAGTGCTGCCATCGGCCAACGCCCCGACGCAGCACTTAAGAGGTTAAAAATCTCTCGAAATTTGTCAACAATGTTGTCAATGCTATCCTCATAGACATTTTTGATAAGGGAAATAGGCACAGTGGCCGCCATAACTGAAGTGTCAGACCCAGGCACAAGCATTAAACTATGTTTTGCTAAGTCCTGCTGTAGGAAACTGGGGTTTTGTTGCAGTACCCCACTACTTTTTGCCTGGTATCTGGTGAAACTTTGACTGAAAGTGTGCTAGTTTCCTGCTTACCAGGTCCCCAGTGACAGTATTCTTTCCCTAAACCGTACAATTGTTCCACAATTGGCAACCCCTTTAGGGTCCCTTGTAAGTACCTAGTATATGGTATCCCTGGTACCTAGGGCATTGGACGTAAAGAGCTGCAGCAAAAATTGTCCCTATGGGACCCCTCAAGCAAATTGCCACTGCCTCCTCCGTGTCTTGATTCAGAAAAAACTGAAGAGTCGAAATGGTAAACATTCGTTTGTGTCTTGACAGCAAAGTACTGCATGTGGTTTAGGAAAGTCACCCCTACGGCTGGCCTTACAGCCTAAAGGCAGGGTTCACTATACACATGCGTGGGCATATCTGCCCGAGTGGATGTGCCCCTGTGATATCTAAGTTCACCCTTAGCTATTAAGAGTGCGCAGTGAAGCCATGACAAACGAGTAGAATTGGCTGGACATTCGTGATAATGAGTTCCCCAGCTACATGATCGCTTTACTGTACCCCAAGGTGTTTGGTACCAAACACCTAGCCTTAATAAACCCACACTGATGTCAGTGATACATCTATTAAGAAATGCACACAGAGGGCACGCAGAGGTGCTCCCTGAAAACCTACAAACTACTAGTGTGTTGACTGATTGGTATCAACAGGCCAGCCAACACAGACCGGTTTCTGACCTCCTGAGGTGAGATTCTTCACTCTCGGAGGTTGGGAACCAAGCCTGCCCTGGGAGTTGGTGTTCCCATCTCCTTCAAGTAGGATGGACATTCCAGGGACAGAAGCTTCAAAGGCCCGGCAGACTTTGTTTTGCAACCCTGGCCCTCTGTAGATAGTAAAGTTACCACCCCTCTGTCCAGGCCCCACTTTTTGGCAGCAAAGCCAGGTGACAAAACTAGTTTTATTAGGAGGTGTGACCACATTCAGCCAGCACCACCTTTAGGGTGGGCCAGGTGATATGGATCCCACTTTTCAGATTCCCCCATGTTGTATTGGCAGGAATTAGCCTCCCAGGGTCTAGGTTATGCCCACTTCCCACAGGAAGTGGTCACATAGAGGTTGTAGACATCCTAAGTTAGGTAGCCAAATTGCTACATACATCAGACCCCGTAAACTCCACATAATCGAGTATTTAGTGCACCACTGAACCCAAGAACTCAGAGTCAACGGATAAACAGAAGAAGGATAAAAAAGGGTCACTGCCTGGTGCCAAATGCAGAACAACTTCGAACTTTGGCACAAAACCCTGCTGTCCTCAGCCCTTTCTCGGCAATTGCAACAGAGTGACTCGTCCTGCGAGCTGGAGTACTACCAAAGCCTTGTTTAGCCTGCCAGCACTTCAACTAACACCGAAAGTCTCCCTTGGAGTAGAGGAGCTACTCCCCTGCAGTCTGCAGGCACCAGCAAGCAGAGTCCGGTCCACCACCTTGCAGCTCCCCAGACTCTGCAGATGACCAGGAGAAGGTGATCAAGCTCTGGACGGTCAGATCTGTCTCCCCACCTAGTGTGAAGACACCAGGACCACCCAGAGCCATGCTATAACAACCCCCTGGTGACCAGATGCCCTGCACCAAACACCAACCATGAGCGTCCAGTTTGGATTCAAACTGCACCAGGACCAAGCAGCCATCGAGGGATGTCGTCATCACTGAGACCCACTTCGAGAGTGGCCTTGATTTCTTCTCTGCTAGCTGTTTGTCCCTGACCGCGAGGTGCCTCTGTAGGCACCAGCCTAGCTGACTTAACCACTCTGCATCTGAATCACCCGGACCGGTTTCCAATGAACCAGCTGTGCTCCAAGACCCCTTGCGAGCTGAGCCCCCATTTGGGAGCCCTTGACTTACCTGCAGGTCCCAGAGTGCAGCCTCCTTTCAGGTGGCCCACCTTCTCCGTAGCTTGCCAACTTCAGCAGCACCCTGCTCCTGGTTGAACCTGGGCAGTTCCCAAAGAGCTGCTGGTAGTACTTTGAACCTCCTCCCACTACTATTCCGATCCCAGAAGGTGAACCCCTTAAACAGTCTGTCCCTCCCTTTATGCATCTTGGCCTTTTCCTCCCATAGGATTGCATGGTGCGTAAAGGCACACAGGTTTGCACGTTTACTGTTCTTACCTTTAAACGAAGTTCTTGAGTTTGAAATATATATAAAAAGAAGTGTTATTTTTGTAAATTGGTCTCAAAATTATTCTTTGAGATTGTCTCATTTATTGCCTCGGAGTACAACAAATGCTTAGCACTGGTAGGGTGTTTAAATATCGATTACACAAATATCGTTGAAAAAATATAGTTGTATAAATATCGTTTACATAAATATCGACACCCTATATCTAAACAGGTAAGTACATAAATATCGACTCAAAAATATCAATGTAATAAATATAGATATTAAAAATATCGACTTTTTAAATTAATTATAATTACATTAAATAATTAATAAATATAAGTACTATTAACAAAATACATTACATTACTTTAATATTTTAACTATTTTTAACAAATTAACTACACTTTTTCATTATAAACTTAATAATTGTGTACATATACAGATATTGAACACATAAAATTATATAACAACAATAATACATACATTTAATTTAAATATTATAAATATTATTAGTTAAAACATTTGATAGCGAAGGGGTAAAAATTACTATTCCCACTCCAGAGGGTGCAACAGTAGGGAAAGCGTTGGATAGCGTAGGGGTAAAAATGACTATTCCCACTCCAGAGGGTGCAGCAGTAGGGAAAGCGCTGGATAGCGTAGGGGTAAAAATTACTATTCCCACTCCAAAGTATGCAACAGTAGGGAAAGCGGTGGATAGCGTAGGGGTAAAAATTACTATTCCCACTCCAGAGGGTGCAACAGTAGGGAAAGCACTGGATAGCGTAGGGGTAAAAACTACTATTCCCACTCCAAAGATTGCAACAGTAGGGAAAGCGCTGGATAGCGTAGGGGTAAAAATTACTATTCCCACTCCAGTGAGTACAACAGTAGGGAAAACGCAAGAACTCAAAAAAAAAATAAACCATCTGTCAAATTTAGTTTTACATTTAATGTAGTTTATAAACTTATTTAATATATACATTAAAATATATTATTATTAACAAACACCTACACACCTAAAATTAATTACTCAATTACATTAAATATTTTCTAATTAATTATTGATTAGTATTGTATTTTCAAAATATTTACATAAATAATTATTTTACAGCTTTCACACCATATACACGTATAAACACCACAACACAAACTAAAAATTATTTACTGGTTTAAAAATAAAAATGTATTTAATTATAATAATTAATTAATTATTCAATTAAAATGTAATTACTTCACTACATTTTCAATTTAAAATTCCAATACACACACCTAAAATTTATTAAAAAATTAACATAATTAATTATCATAATTAATTATCAATTAACTAATTGAAATTAATTAAGTAATAATTATTAAAATATTTATATTAATTTAAAACTTTAATTAATCAATTATTTTATTATATTTAAATTTCTTCCCACCCTATTCCCCTATAAACCCACAACCCGCTACGGAACTTTTAACACTAAATTCAACATAAAGTACATTATTCACTAATAAAATGCTACAAAATATACTATTTTAACTAACAATACTCATTAAAAACACCAAATGACTTATAATTATTTAAATAACGATATTTTTGTAAACTATGTTTTTGTAAACGATATTTATTACAACTATATTATTGTTATCGATATTTCTTACCTGTCTGTCGATATTCTTGTCAAACTCTATTTTTGACATTGATATTTCTTCTTGTAGATATTTTTGCAGCGATATTAAGGTAAGTCGATATTTTCCCGTCGATATTCCTGCTCTACACCCTTAGCACTACCCTCTGAGAAACCTAACTGCTCGCTCACACTACCACAAAAGAGAGGATTAGTATTATATACTTTAGCCTCTGTAAACCAATTGGAAACCCACTGGACTCTGCACAGGGTACTTTCGTTTCAGTACACTATATAGAGAGCCAGCTTCCTTTACCTTTCAATCCACAATACTTCTGCCCTTCATTACCAGATAGACTTTAGTAACAATCTTCCTACCAAGACATGTGATTGAGTCAACAGAATTTCCCAGCAAATCAGTGTTCTGCTCACCAAATGCTTTGGGATTAACATCTGGCTCTTCAGAGACAAAGCCTTGCCCCAGTATTTGAAGAACACCAAGTCCGACAAAATTGTGATGGATGCACCAAAATCAGCCATCATATTCAAGCTCACACTACCCACCAGCACTTCACACAAAGATCTTTTTACTTTGGGTTTGGCAACAGGCTTAACCTCAACAGCGAGAACCACTTTAGATTAGACATACATACACTCGTCTACATCAAAAACCAAACTGTTTACTTGAACTGCCATTTTGCTACCTTTGCAAACACTTTGGAAATCACCAGTTTTTCTACACTTAATGCAAGGTTTACCAAAAGCAGGACAATTGGCATTATTGTTTACTGTTTTTAAACTTTGTATCCTTCACAGTAATCATCCCCACAGATTTACAACCAGAAACAGCATTTATGGACAAATTTGGATTACCAGAATGTTCAAGTGCCATGAGTTTGGTAGAAATCAAAGAACTTTTAATGCCTTTTGCAATGTCAATTACTTCTGAAAGAGTGGGATCCCTGCAACTCAAAAAGGATGTTCTTGATTTTTTTAATAGCAGCTATAGATTAACTGATCTCTCATTTAAATGTTAAATGCAGTTGAAGCCATTGACCGAACGGCCGAAATAAACTCTTTAACACTTATTTCCGCCTTCGGTTTCCTTTTGAAGAAATTAAACCTTTCTAATAACACATGTGGCTCCACTGAGAACTTATTAGTAAGTCTCATCACTGCTTCCCTATACTCATTCAACATCCAAACTGACTAGGAGGAGCCTCAAACTCAGGCAGATTATCAAAGTTTTGTTGATAGTTCTGGCTTAAATGACTGCAGAGGAAAGCAGCTTTCCTAACTTGTTCAAACTTTGTAGCATCTATGGCCACTAAATAGTTCTCCAAGCAACATAGCCAACTTAACCCACTTCATGGTAAGCTTACCCGGATTTTGTAAAAATGGTGGCGCTTGAATTAGACATCGATTAGATGCAAAGGTGAGAGAATAATTTATTTTATTTTCCGGTTTTTATAAAGCGCATCAATCATCCCGAAGGATATCACGGCGCTAAGAGCTAGAAAAGCTACTGGAGTGACAGCTGGGGTTTATGGTTTAGTGTAGAGATACGTTTTAAGATCCCTTCTAAACTGAAGATAATTGGAGGTGTGTCTTAACTTGGAGGGAAGCTCGTTCCCTCTCTTAGCTGCTAGATGGGAAAAGGAACGTCCACCTGTTCTGACCTTATGGATGCGTTTAGGTTTTGCCAATGCAGATTGGCAGGATCGCAGAGTTCTGTTAGGTTTGTAAAATTCGATCCTTCCTTGCAGTATCGAAGGGCCAGTTCCATGTAGGGTCTTGTGGGCATGACTAAGTAACTTAAAGGCAGCCCTCTGACGCATTGGGAGCCAGTGGAGTTTATTTAGGCACTCTGATGCTGAGTCGCGCTTACTTTTGTTAAGAACGAGTTTAGCCGCCTGGTTTTGCACAATCTGCAGGCGTGAGAATAGATGTTCGTTCATCCCATTAAAAAGTGCATTACCATAATCCAGGCGACTGACCAGTAGTGCCTGCGTGACGGACCGTCTGCAGTCCAAAGGTAACCAGGGGAATATTTTGGCAAGGAGTTTGAGTATGGCAAAACTTTTCCCGCAGAGTGATCTAACATGATCTTTCATGGAAAGAGTATCGTCCATGATAATTCCCAGGTTCCTGGCGTGTTGACTGGGAGAGGGGGCCGTTCCCAGTGAAGGGGGCCACCATGTGGCATCCCATACATGTTTTGCTCCCCCAAATAGTAGGATCTCTGATTTTCCGGCATTCAGCTTCAGAGAATGCTTGTGCATCCAGTGGGCCATTTCTCCTAGACAGTTGTGTAATTTGGATTTAGTTACCTCAGGGCCTTCGTCCATAGTCACCACCAGCTGTGTGTCGTCAGCGTATGAGCAGACTCCAATGCCCCACTTCCTCCCAATGTCGGCTAAAGATGAGACATAGACATTGAAGAGGGTGGGGCTCAGAGAGGCACCCTGTGGTACCCCACAGCCGATGGTGCTTGGTTTGGAGTGATACTGTCCCATGTGTACAGCTTGGGTACGATTGGATAAAAAGGAGTGGAGCCAGCCCAAAGCTTTAGACTGTACTCCCTTGCTTCGAAGTATATGAAGCAGGTGTTCATGGGAGACCGTATCAAACGCCGCTGACAGGTCGAGCAATATCAGCGCCACCGCCCCACCCTGGTCGGCGGTGGATCTGATACTGTCCGACACTGCCAGCAACGTTGCTTCAGTACTGTTATTGGCTCTAAACCCTGTTTGGGACGGGTCTAGGAGGGAGTTGGTCTCTAGGTATTTGGTCAGCTGTATGTTGACCAGTTTCTCCAGGGCTTTTGAGAGAAAAGGGAGCTGTGATATTGGCCTGTAGTTTTCGGGATTTAAGATGTCAGTTAAGATAAGGGAAGTGTTTAATAGAAGAGTAGGAAACCAGCAATAAACAAAGAAAATTTGCAATGAAAAGCTACTGTACCTGGTTGGGGGAATCTCAGTCCTTGAGTTCACTGAGCGCATTTGTAGGCCCAAGATGGCGGGTTGCCATTATAGACTTTCTGGTACATTCCTCTTCCTTATATCTGCACTTCTCATTTAGGTTTTCCTTTCACCACACAGGCCACTGTGGCTTGGCTTGTCTGGTTTCAACACACACACCCAACAATGATCAGAGAAGATGTCTTTGTGTTTACCCTTCCCATCAGAGCAACTTCTGCTAGGTCAGTCTGTGGCCTACAAGAAGAACACTTCAAACCAAGAAGTGTTTAAGGGCTTGAATACTGACAATGGTATGTGCAACGTGAACACCACCTTATTATATGTTAAGCTCTGGTAAGACAACTAAAGTCCTAGCAACAGTCTCTGTTTGGCAGAGAACTGTAGAGAGCATTGCATTCCCTACAAATAATAGACTGTTGGCTATCACCATGAATTTTATATCTATAACCATAATGGGATGTCTAGTTAATATGGGACTGGCCCACTTAGACTGGAAAATGTATTCAAGTTTGGTTGGATCCCTGCATCTAGTAACCGGTTAGCATGGGACAAGCTGCCACCAACTTTGAACAGACAGTGGTACTTTCGATCAGAATATCAATTCAACCTTTCTCTGTAGCAAAGTTCTATGCACCAATTCAGAGCAAGGAATTTGGACAGCGCTTTTAGGGATGAGAAAAAATTGTGTTACTGTGACCCAAGGAGAAAGAGTTAGACTTAGTTAGTGTTTAGTTACTCTTGCACTACAGTGTGGAGTTTGCAGAAAAAGCACAAGCCTATCAAAAGGAGGGAAGAAAATAACAAAGTATGTGGAGAGCAACAACGGTGCTAACTTTAGCGATAGGAGGAATAGTCTCAACAACTAAGCAAGGCTGCCAGGCACTGGTCGTCTCCTTTCTTTCTTGCTCACGGAGTCAGTGTTTGTCATCCTCTGAAAGTCCTGCATATGTACCATCAGGATCACCCCTGAAGATGTCCCAAAATCCAATACTCTGAATGCCACTGCCACAAGACTCCACGACCTCCTGGGTGCCAAAGAATAAGAGGTGGCAAGGGGGCCCCCGACCCTCTCCATGCTGCCACTCACTTGTGTCTACCTCCACCTGCTCCTGTATGTGCTCTATAGGAACTTGAATACATCTAATAGCCAGGTGAGTTCTTGCTAGTTTGTGACTTCCTTCCAGGGCATGGAGATCAGATGGGAGAAGGGTGAGGACATGTGATATGGTGAAGGGAAGGGTACCTGTAGAGGATTTAAGGTCAATAGGAAACTGGTGTGGGAAGGTGAGTATCTGGGATTTGAAGGAGTAGAGGGACTTTAGGAGTGCGAGGGGGACTGATGTTACAAGACACAAAATCACAAGATGTGAAATGCGTATAGTTCACCTGTAGTTATTGAGTCTGTCTTGCATTTAGTGATGCAATCTCTATTTTTCACGGTAGCCAACAGGATGACAATTATGAATACACACCACAGACCCCAACTCTTCTGTTGTCCTGAGGGGCAAGTAGCTCATGTAGCTGGCACGCTGGAAGATACCTAACTGGTGGAAAAATGTGTCACATGTAATATTGGCTCCATTTAGGTGAGTGATGCACAACGAGAGCACCTTTTAAAAACCAAGAAAAGCTTCAGGAGCTAGACCGTGTCTCCAAACGAAGAACCCACCGTGAAATATTTAAGACAATATCTATAATGCGTTCTTCCATTCCTGATGGGGTTACTTGTAAACTTTGTGGTAAATGAACGAGGTTTAGCCCTAAAAAGATAAAAGCCACCAAGAACTATGGGTATTATCTTATTTATTACAGGAGTGACAAGTGACTTTTTGGAATGGCAAGTCAGGTCAGATCATCCTGGTATTAGTACTAGAGTGACAGAGACCGGCCTGTAGCTAGAAATATATTTTTAGAGGGGCATGGCTCTTAGCTATGACCAAACATTAAAGCTGTACTCTATAGGTGCATTCTTTTCCAAGTACTAGTTGAAGCACTAAATATCCACTCCCAGAATATCGTAGTCCCAGAATATCGATGACAGACTATTGAAAAGTATATATATATATATATATATATATATATATATATATATATATATATATATATATATATATATATTACCTACTGGCGGTCGCCAGTAGGTATATATAGTTAGGATTTTTTCCCTATGGGATTTCTGAAAATTCTATGCCTAATAACTTTGGCGTTTGTGGATGGAATTGGCTGAAATTTTCAGGAAAATGGCACATTTTGTTTCTGAGCAGCTCCTGGAAATTTGGGGGGGGGGTGTCAAGGGGGGGCCGAGAAAAAAGGGGGGTCCCAAAACGTGTTTTTTCCATGTTAATTTCCATAGGGCGGTTGGACTCACTTTTAGCCCGAACGGCTGAATGGATTTTCACGAAACTTGGCAAAATTGTAGGGACTGTTAGCCCGATGTGCCTTTGCTAGGTCTCAATATATGTGCTTCAGTGGATTTTGAGAAATTAATGTTTAAATCAAGATATATATCTGTAACAGCGGTCCGGGCAGCGATCCGGTTCGCGTACTTTTCGCGTAACGGAACTTTGCGCACGGAAAGCTGATTGGCTCTTCGGTGTCTGTCAACATTCTAAACAGTCCGGTGCAGCCGCCATCTTGTCTCTCGGTAGGATCGAGAGACAAGAGGAGGCCAAAACAAAGAGGGAAATTTCCATAAGGGGGCATAGTAGATCCTCCCTGACCCCCTAGGTTTTATGTGGTGTTTTTAAAAGGGCCCAGCAGGGTCCAAAAAAATATATATTTTCTTTTTTTCGCGATGAGCGTCTAGTACGCGAACCGGAAAGCGTTCTGGGCAGCGTACTATAAGGATAATAGAATGATACACTTTTCAAAGACTGTATGTTAATTGTTTGTTTTTTTTTCTTGTTTTTTTTTGTTTTCTTTATTTTTAAAGTTATTTTTGTTATTTTCATTGTTTTTCATAATTTATTAAACTTTCTAACATTTCAGTGTCTGAAATGTCATTATTTTCATGAAATATTGTTTGCAATCTGTGAGGTTGTAAAATGTCCTCATTTGCAAGGAGGGCATCTACTGCTTGGACACATTGCAGCAGTTCATTATCCAAGCTTTGATCCATAAATTCTATGTCAATTTGTTCAATCAATTCCTGGCTGCTCTCTTGCAGGTCCATTTCAAAAGAAACTTGGTTTTCGCCTTCCATTTTGCCTGAAATTTGGATTAAAAAAATATATATTAGTAGAGATAGGGCACTGTTGGGATTAATTTTAGATAGGCAGTTTTTATTAGTGAATTTATCTTTTGGCAGTGTATAGTATCAGAGTGGAAATAGGACTATAAAAAAGTGTATGTGATTTAACCAAGACAAGCCTAACTTCATTCATAACTATAACAGAGAAGTCTATCTAAATACATTACTACTACAGAGGGATAGTGTATATCTAGCAGAAAAATTCTATTATATTAAGTTATAGTGCACAATATATTTCGTTTTTAAAAATTATATCTTACCTTCACAAAGAAGTTGAAGTTTTTGGAAGCTATTAAAAGGTGTTGTACAACAAGAAGTAGTAGTCAAAATGGCTGTGTTTTCTTCTCTTCCTTTATATATATTCAAGTATATAACCAATCAAATGTCAGGTAATAAAAGTAGAAAATGAAAGTAACATTTTCATTGGTTGTCAATTCCAACAGTTCAGATGTGTTTTGTGAAGTAATTTACCTCACGGTATTTGGAGAGGTCTAAAGGCTAAATGGCTAAATGAAATTTCAATCAAATTTGTGAGAATGAAAGGGATTGTTATGTAGTATGAGCTAATTTATATTTGGTGAGAGTGTCTCTAGTCGTTTTTCTGTAAATTACTTTCCCACCTTTTTTTTGGACCGCTTCCCGGATAGCGGTCCGGTCCGCGTACTTGGAGCGTAACGGGAGTCCACCATTTTGTGTTTCGGTCGAATCAAGGTATAAAATGGAGGGTAAATAATGTTCTGAATGGGTAGAAGGGGGCATGGTACAAGTATTTTGCCCCCCTACGTTTTCTGAGGGTGGCTGAGGAGGACTATATTTGCGAAGAAAAAACTTTTTTTTTGAAATTTTGCGCGGTTAGCTTCCAGTTCGTGTACCGGATAGCGCTCTTTAAGCGTAGTTTGTTGAAAATTACAGAAAAAAGTTAGAAAAAAAATAATAAAAGTGTGTGATCAGATGAAGGGTAGCTCTGAGAAGAGCTTTTGGGTTTATGGTACATTTAGGTACTTATAAGTAGGTACCAATGCACAGTCTTAAATTCAGAATGAAAATTCTGTTGCCCTCATCTGAGAAGTGAACTCCATCTCCTCTGTAGATATCTTGCATGTAGTAACGCAAGTTATTGTTGTACAGAGAGCCCATTCCATGGTCTCTCATGAAAGCTGACACAGATTTGTTTACATGCTTCCTCGCTTTCTCAATTTGTGGACAAAATTGGTTGGACCACCTCTATTTCTGTCTTTGGCATATATTGGAATATACCAAGGCAGTTTGAGGAAAAAGTGCCATTAATTGCTCAAAGGTGTCCTTTAAAAGCATTTCCAGACCTACCCCTGTCAAAGTGCCCAAATCATTACCTCCACAGTGCACTATTAACAGGTCAGGTTTTGGCAAATGCATAAAGGTTTTCACCAATGGTATCAATTGGTGACATTTTAATCCTCTTTGGCCCAACCACTTAATTTCCACATCTTGTAAATTGAGGTTAGGTAAATTTCTGTTCTCAGCATACCTTTGAGCCCAGTGGATGTAACTATGTCCAACAATCCAGACGTTAAACATGGTGGGTGAAGGTTGTGCTGCAGTCAGATGAAGTGTGGTAATGAAAGGGCAGTTGAAACAGTGGGAGTTTGTAAAGAAAAAAAACTGTGGATTTCCAATGCTAATGAATCATTAGCAGTGATTGGTGCATTTCCATTTCTGAAAAGAGAAAGTTAGGGTGCATGGATGTGTTCTTTGAAAGATGTAATTTGAATGGTCAAGGAAGAAACATTTCATGAAAGATTGCACTGGATACGCAGGTGCACTGAGAGTTCAGAGTTCAATTGAAACATTGTTGTGTGAATTTGCAAACATGAGAGCTCTTCCAGGAGGTGGTTGCTATGGAAAAAAGGCAGAGAGGGCAGAGGGGGGAAGGGTTTTGATTTGAAAAAAGTGAGGGAAGAGTTATGATTGGCTAATATGAGAGATATGTGAAATGAATATCTGTATTTCTGTGCTTTCAATAGCTGCAGCCTCTGGAGTGCATCCTTTTTCTTCTGCTGGAGACAATTTGGTGTATTTCTGAGACTGTTATCAAAACTCAAAAAATATTTGCTAAGGTGAGAAAAGATTTATTTAATTTAGATAGAGAATAGTATGATTTAAGGAGAAAATAATGAAGAAAGCTGTGTTTTTAAAATGTGGTTTTGTCTCTAGTGATATACAAATAGAATTAGATTCTTTGAGAAATTGTAATTGCATATTCGGTGTAGCATTCTGGCATGCAGTAACACAAGTTATTGTGATACATGGAGCCCATTCTATGGTCTGTTATGTAAGCTGAAACAGATATGCTGTTTTTAAAAACGATTTTAGAAATCAATTACATTTCTGGATATGTACTGCTAAAGCTTCATAGGTTGTTTTGGGCCATATTTATAAGGCATTTGAGTGTCTTTGATGTTATGTTTTCCTTTTAAAATGGAAAGTGTTCCTCATGGGGCAAGTGTCTTGTAAATACGCTCCCACTTGCGCTTGGCAAATTTAGATTTTGATTATGGGAGTTACCTAGCCATGTTAATAGTGTCCCAAAAATGGTGCTAGGGCATTCCAGAAACACTTTCATGTGTCTCAAGGACATTTTCAGTCATTTCTTCATGAATGCAGGTATACAATTGATTTATATGCGGTGTTTAAAAACGAATTTTGAATTCAATTACATTTCTGGATATGTACTGTTAGAGCTTCATAGGTTGTTTGGGGTCATATTTAGAAGGCATTTTAGTGTCTTTGATGTTATGTTTACCTTTTTAAATGGAAAGCCTTCCTCATGGGCCCTGAGCAGTTCTTAGCCATGTTATTTAATGGGAAGTGGATAACATGGCTAAGAGCATTTGCTGGAAAATGCATGAATATCGCTGACTTTTCAGCGATATTCATGCATTGCAGCCGTTTTTTTTCGCATTTGCGAGCAGTTCTTAGCCATGTTATCCAATGGGAGGTGGATAACATGGCTAAGAGCATTTGCTGGATAATGCATGAATATCGCTGACTTTTCAGCGATATTCATGCATTGCAGCCGTTTTTTTTCGCATTTGCGAGCAGTTCTTAGCCATGTTATTTAATGGGAAGTGGATAACATGGCTAAGAGCATTTGCTGGAAAATGCATGAATATCGCTGACTTTTCAGCGATATTCATGCATTGCAGCCGTTTTTTTTTGCATTTGCGAGCAGTTCTTAGCCATGTTATCCAATGGGAGGTGGATAACATGGCTAAGAGCATTTGCTGGATAATGCATGAATATCGCTGACTTTTCAGCGATATTCATGCATTGCGCCCGTTTTTTATCGCATTTGCGATAAATCTTGCTAAGGAGAAAATGATGAAGAAAGCTGTGTTTTTAAACTGTGGCTTTGTCTGTAGTGATATAGAAATAGATTTTGTTTCTTTGAGAAATTGTAATTGCATATTCGGTGTACCATTCTGGCATGCAGTAACACAAGTTATTGTTGTATATGAAGCTCATTCCATGGTCTCTTATGTAAGCTGAAACAGATATGTTGTTTTTCAAAACCATTTTTGAAATCAATTACATTTCTGGATATGTACTGCTAGAGCTTCATAGGTTGTTTTGGGTCATATTTATAAGGCATTTGAGTGTCTTTGATGTTATTTTTCCTTTTTAAATGGCAAGCATTCCTCATGGGGCAAGTGTCTTGTAAATACGCTCTCACCTGCGCTTGGCGAATTTAGATTTTGATTATGGGAGTTACATAGCCATGTTAATAATGTCCAAAAAATGGTGCTAGGGCATTCCAGAAAACGCTTTCATGTGTCTCAAGGACATTTTCAGTCATTTCCACTTGAATGCAGGTATACAATTGATTTATATGCTGTGTTTAAAAACGAATTTTGAAATCAATTAAATTTCTGAATATGTACTACTAGAGCTTCATAGGTTGTTTGGGGTCATACACCATTTTTGGGAAATTATTAACATGCCTATGTAACTCCCATAATCAAAATCTAAATTTGCCAACCGCAGGTGGGAGCGTATTTACAAGACATTTGCACCATGAAGAACGTAAAATAGCATAATAGACACTCAAATGCCTTATAAATATGACCCAAAACAACTTATGAAGCACTAGCAGTGCATATTTCCAGAAATGTAATGGTTTTCAAATAATGACTTACTTCATTGGTAGGTCTTTACATGTATTTTCTCTTTGGTTTTTTTCATTGAAAATCTTATCTGCAACCATGTGTTGGCCTCACCTCACATAAACAAAACAGGTGATGGACCGAATGTGGATCAATGACACACATTCACCCCAGTCCAAAGATCTGGGCCTAAACAAACCTTTAGATAGGCTACATCTTATCGTCATTCTGAATTAATCATTTAAAATATTAGGGAGTGATTTATGATTGTTCTATGCCTGTTTTGTACCATTGAGTGTCATTTTTGTGATGCAGTGCTGGTGCAAAAGATTTGCTATGTTAAATAATTAGTAGGGCATTAAGTTTTAGATGACTGTTATTCATTTACTGTTTGGTAATAGTGGTTAATAACATTTTTTATTATATTTTTCCACAGATTCAACTGCAGATTCTTTCATAGTTTGGAAAATGCCTACAAAAGATAGAATTAAAAAGGCTAGAAAACGTCAAAGACAGCAGGATGATGTTTTATTGCAGCAGTCCTCTTCCCCAAATACTTGTCAAAACACCAAGAAAGGTCCGGGTAAGAGCACGAAATCATTCTTAAGAAATATTTGTAGTAAAAAAAGTATTTCTCCAAAAAATGTTTCAGTCCACAAAAAGAAAAGCAATTTAAATGGAAAGGAGAGACCCATTAAAAATGTTACTGGTAGAGGAAGAGATAACTCTGTGCATGATAGTAGAAGGAAACAACAGTTTAGGGACATTCGAAATCGAATGTTCCGTAACAGAATAATAGTTAATTTATTGAAAAATATTAAAAAAAAGGCCAACAGAAAGCGGCATTTTATAAGAAGAAGAAAAATGTAGAGAAAATTATTGATCATGCTTTTGAAATTAAGCGAAAGTTATTTATTTTGGTAATCAATAGAATTAGGAAACTAAGCAAGGTAATTTCTGATTTCAAAACAAAAAGTAGATGGAAGAGAGTAGTAAATCGTACTAACTTTTGTGAAGTTTTTTCCGGAGAATGGATGCATAGTTCAAGTTGTGAGGCATTTTTTAATGAGGAGAGTTATTTTCAGGATAATGATTTGGTGTTTGCAGTTGACACCAGTGGTCGAGCTTATGAAGTGAAGGATGGTTGTCCAGTTGAAAAAGAACAACTTGTGACAACAGAGACAGAAGAGGCGCTAAGTGATGAGGTTTTAGGAAGACGTCCTAAGGGTCCTGTGTACATTTGGAAGTGTAGTTCTATTTGCAGTGTGCGACAGGTTTCCATCAATTTGCTTTGTGATTTTATACGGACATTTAATAAGAAAAGTTTGAAGCAGAAAATAAAGTTGTTGCAAGATTTAGATCCTTGCAGAGTGAGACAAATGACAGGTTTGCGTGGTCATTCACTGGCTTGTCTTTCCAGGAGAGTATGTCAGAGTGTTTTTCATCATTTCAGGATGCTAGCAGTGCATCATAATAAAGTGAGAAAATTAGTGAGAATGTTGTATTATGCTAAGAGTCCAGCAATTATGCTTAAACAATTATGTGCTGCTCTTTTGCATGGTTCTGAAATAGATGTGAAGAATATTTGTGAAGAAATTGAGTTTTGTTACTTTGGTAGTAGAGATGAGAATGTTCAAATTGACCCAGAAGTAGAGGGTTATGTTGAAGATAATATACAGGTTTCTAGTTCAAATAATTTTCAGAAGGAAATTGCCACGTTTCAGATGAAATCAAGTGAGAGGCCTAATTTCACGTGTGTATGTTGTCGACGCACTTATTATAAGAATCAGACTAAGTTAGTGGATTTATATGCAAAAACTGAAAGGGAAAATAATAGTGAATGGAAGGATTTTGCCACATACTTGATGGTAGAAAATTGTTTTGATTTGGGAGTGGACCAACGTGTGTGTACTTATTGTTGTAATAAATTAAATCAAAACCAGATGCCTGCTAGGGCAGTTCATAATAATCTGGAATTGGTTGAGATTCCTTCAGAATTGAAGGATTTAAATACTTATGAATCTATTTTGATTCAAAGTATCCATCCCTTTCAGGCTATTGTAAGAATGGAGCCAAAGACAGGTAAGTTGCCTCCAACAGATTTACAGAGAGGATTAAAGGGAAGAGTTGTTTATTTGCCTCTAGATTTAAACAAAAACATTAACACAATTGGAGTTGAGAAAGTGGAAGAGGAACCTCTGGTTATCTTGGTTAATGGGGTTCCGACAAAGAATAAGAAAATATGGCAAGATTTAGTGGATGTTAGGAAAGTGAAAAATGCAACTTTGTATTTGAAGAAAAATAATAAGTACTATAAGAATGTATATGTAGCAGAAGAGGAAGTAAGTGATGAAGAGGATAGCGTTTTGTGTGCTGGCCAAATTGAGAAAGTAGAGGTGTCTAATAGTGAAGAAATATATGAACATTATAGTGTTCATCCTTTGCATTCCAAGGAAGTCATGGGGAATGCTATTGAGTTGTTTCAAATGAAACAAGCCAAAGGGAGTCCCATTAGTGTTTGGGAGGAAAGTTTGGAAGCTCGGTGTTTCCCACAGCTATTTCCCACAGGTCAAGGAGGAAGATATGATGAGCGACCTCATCAAATTCCAGCGTCTGAATACCGGACTTTACGATTGTATGCAGAAGATACTAGGTTTCGTCAATGCATTCCCTATTTGTTTCATCTCCTGTTTGAAAGCGATCTGTCAGGACTGTCATATGCAGTGAACCACATTTTAAAAAGTGGTATACAGATGCGAAACATCTCGGCAAGTGATTTTATGCATAAAATCAATGTCCAAGACAGTATTTTGGATTCTCATTTAATTAATCTCATGGCGTGTCAGCGTGGTACTAATGAGTACAGGTACCGTCGTCATGGTGATTTAAAATGTATGCTGAGGAACTTAGGAACTCCGACATGGTTCCTCACTCTGAGCTGTGCCGAGTATGGCTGGGAAGACTTACTTGAATTTCTACGAGAGGCAAATGGAAATATTGAAAACATTGAATTCAAGACACCTGGAGAACTGTGTTCTTTGGATCCAGTGAATGTATGCAGGTACTTCAATCATAGATTTGAAGCTATGATGTCTTTCATCACAAATAAGAAGAATCCACCTCTTGGAGAGGTGTTGGATTTCTTCTGGAGAAAGGAGTACCAAGCAAGAGGTGCCCCTCATATACATATGTTGTTGTGGATCAAGGATGCACCTAAATTTGGAACAGATCCGGATGACTTAGTGATGAATTTCATAGAACAGTATTCTACGTGTACTGTTCCAAACGCAATGGAGAAGAAAAGCCTAAGAGAACAAGTTCTACGTTTCCAAAGCCATCGTTGTGGAAAGTATTGTCGTCGTAAATTCAGAAACAAGGACAAGTTCTACACCAAATGTCGTTTCAACTTTCCACGACCGGTGATTTCTAAAGGAAGAGTGAACAGTTTGATGTCTTCGCTACGACATAATGTGACGAGGAAATCACCCAAGAATACATACAATTTGAAAAGGAATGAAGAGTCCAAGTACATCAATGACTACAACCCAGTGATTTTGTCCATGTGGAATGCTAACATGGATATACAGTTTGTGGCTGACAACTGTATGGCTGTGGCTCGGTATGTGACATCTTACATCACCAAAAAAGAAAAGACAGAACTGAAGGATATGTGGGAGGACATTTCCCATGAAAAGAGCCTCAGCAAGAAGTTGTACAGTTTCAGTCTGAAGATGTTGTCGCATCGAGAAATCGGAGCTTACGAATGTTCTGATCGATTGTCTTCAGCAAGTCTCTATGCCAAATCCAGGAGTATCGTTTGGGCGAGTCTTGGTCTTGCTGCAACGCGAAATCGAGTTCTAAAACCTGTCCGGGAAATTGAGTATTTGGCAGAAAAGGAACCAAACAGTACCGACATTTTGAAGACCAACATGTTGGATACATATTATCCAAATCGAAGCAGTCTCCTTGAGAATGCTTGTCTATATGAGGTTCTCCAAAATTATATATTCAAGAGGAACATCAAAGAAGATATTGAGAAAGGAGTGTATACTGTAATTGGAAGTGAGGGATGCCTGGTCAAGCAAAGAAAATGCCAATTAGTAAACCATCGAAAATTGAGTGGTGAATCTCCAGAAAAAAAGGAGTTTTTCTATTTAGCACTTTTGCAACTTTTCAAGCCTTGGCGTGCAGAAGAGGAACTGCTTGGAGATTTCCTTTGTTACGAAGACTCTTTCAATGCAGCCAAGGAGTCCATAGAATGTACTGCTTTTCCTAAATATCAAGAAATGCTAACTTTGGAAATTGAGCAGGAAGCAACGATTGCAGCCGAGATTGCCAGAGACAGTTCTCAGGACAGTCAGAGTTCTGTTTCATTGAGTCAAGATCCACTTGGAGAACCTATTATCGAAAATGAAGCTGCCACTGCTATGAATGAAGTGGAAAGAGCCATGGCACATGCTCAGGAGGATTCAGTTAACTTAGAAGACTTGGAAAAACAACTCAACGTTGAGCAGAGGAAAATATATGATGAAGTTACCAAGGAAATTGAGCACGGATTAAGTCATGAGAAGAAAGAGTGCTCATGTACATCGTTGAAGCCTGTCCGACTGTACGTGAGTGGAGAAGCGGGAACTGGAAAAAGTTTCCTCATTAAAGCAATTTCTTGTTATTTGCAGGAAAGGACTGAGTCATCGCTGTCTTGTGTTGTCACCGCTCCTACTGGACTGGCAGCACATAACATTAAAGGTATTACTTTGCATCGTCTACTGATGCTGCCGGTGGAGCATGACAACAAATTACAATACCACAAGTTATCTGGGGATGCTTGCTGTGAAGTTTCAAGAGTCTTGAGGAAAATGAAACTACTTATCATTGACGAAGTAAGCATGGTTTCCAATGTCATGCTTGCGTTTGTGCATTTGAGAATGCAAGAAGTACTTAAAACTGAATATGATGTGTTATTTGGTGGCAAACACATCATTGTTTTTGGAGATCTTCTGCAGCTGACACCAGTAAAAGGTCAACCTGTGTTCAAAATACTCACGCATGAAGATACCAGGAAGTGTCTAGGGAGCATTGGCAACGTCAATATATGGTTAAACTTCAATTATGCTGAACTGCATGAAAATATGCGTCAGGCAAAGGATGAAGATTACAAGAATATTCTACAAGATATTAGAATTGGAAAAGTGACCGAACATGGGAAAGAAGCTTTAAATGCACGATTACTGTCAAATTTATATCCCAAACAAGAGATTGTGCCTGAGAATATTTTTCAGAAAATTACTGAGAAGAAATCCGGGATATGTTTGATGCCAACTCTTGCAGAATGTGCCATCTTCAACAACAAAATGTTGAATTTAGAAAAGCAAGAGATTGTGAAACTTGAAGCTATCGACAAAATAGAGCACATGGGATCAACAATTATTTTGTCAGACAATTTGAAATCAAAATTGGATTCATTAGAGAAGACTATATCTAAAACAGCGGGTTTTGAAAAGACTTTGAATGTGTGTTTAAATTGCCGAATCATTTTGAGAAGGAATTTACATGTAGAAAGAGGTCTGGTGAATGGATCAATGGGTAATGTTGTTGATTTTGAGAAATATAGAAATAGAGATGGAATAGAATTTTTAAGAATTAAATTTGATGGCATTGAGGAAGTACAGCTAATTGGTCGTTGTTCTGCTCGGTTTTTGCTTGTTAAAGACTTATATGTTCGCCGTAAACAGTTTCCTGTTTGCTTGGCATATGCGGTAACAATCCATAAATCGCAAGGTTTAAGTGTAGACAGTGCATTGGTGAATATTGGCAGTTCTGTGTTCAAGGAGGGTATGGCATATGTGGCATTGTCACGAGTTAGAACTTTATCGGGATTGTACTTGATTGACTGTGATGTCACAAACATTTGTGCTGATCTAGATTGTGTTAAGGAATACAATAGGTTAAGAAGAGAGTATGCGCCACATTTGCCTCAATATCCTTTGTTTGAGAAACGTGTGGTAGGCCGGAAACGTAGAAATATCAATAATAGTAGGGAGGTTGTTGCAAAAAGACTAAAAGTCAATGAACCGAAAATTGTTAGCAGAAAGAAAGTGGATTCTGTTGAAGATGTTGTCGGTTTTCAATTTGAAAACAGTTCTGGTGTCAACTGCTATGCAAATGTAGTGGTTAATGTTCTCTTTTCACTAGAGAGTTTAAAAGAACAGATTCTGTTGAATTCAGAACAAATTTTATGCTCTTTGTTGAATTCTGTTTTCGAGAAATGTAGCACTGATCGAACAAAAGTAGAAAGTGTGTCTGAAGTTCGTTATCTGTTAGATGAATGTTCAGGTCAAACAGACTTCTCTGAAAATAATCAGCAAGATTGTCAGGAGTTTTTAATGTATATGCTTGATGTATTGCAAGATGAGGGTGTAGATGTAGATCACCTGTTTGGGCTTTCTTATCAATGGCAGCATGACTGCGAGAACTGTATGGTATCAAGTACTACTAGTGTAGACTCAGAAAGATTTATATATTTAACTTTGCCAGACAGTAAATCAGTGTCCTTTAATAAGCTAATAAATGCAGCGGATCACAACATGGAGTGTACCCAATGTAAATGTGATATGATGTCAACATTATTTATACGTAGATATGGCCAGTATGTCATTTTAATGATCCAACGATGTAGGCCTGATGGTTCAAAATTGTCAACTTTAATAAAAATTTTTGTGGCTTCTCAGCTGTCAATATCAGGGAGGACTTTTGTAACTGTAGCAATTATCTATCACGATGGTCTATCAACAACATCAGGACATTATACAGCTTACTTAAAGTCTCGAAACGGCTGGTCATTCTGCAATGATTCCATTGTAACTTTCAAAAAAAAATTGCCGTTTGACCTTAAAAATTCTTATCTGGTGTTTTTAAAACCAAAATTTTAAGTAGAGGGAATGTAAGTCTGCAATGCTGTCTAGATTAAAAATCCAACTATATAAACCTGATGCAAGTAAGTCTGCATCATAGTAAACAGTAAGAGTGTCATAGGAAAAGGAGAACATGAGTGACAAAGAAGAGTAAGATATTAGTAGTCCAGGATTGTGAAAATAATCTCAAATGTTTTCTTTTTGAAAGTTGCGAAAATAGAAAATGTCGGGATTTGATTGGAAGAATTACAAGACTTGCAAATCGCGGCAACATGATTTGGCCTAGTGGAAACATGTGATAGAATGAGAGAAGTCTTTTTTTCTATGTTACATATTTTTCGTATCGATGGAGGTTTTCTTTCAGAAACTGGCGGGCTGAAAATATTTATAGCACAACAGAGTGGATGCTGTTTATAGGACATCCTTCGACGTCATTGAAAGTAAGTTAATTTTAAGGAGTTTTGAAATCAGTTTTCTTAGTTTGTATGGGTTTTTTAAACACAGTCATTTTGATTGTGTTTTTTTTCCCCCGCTGTTACATGATGAATACCTTCAAGTCACTGATTTAAGTGAAATTTGATACATTCTGAGAACAGCAAAAATAAACCATTTAACATGTATAATTAATGTTATGCTTTTTGAAATTATGATATATATTTAGAAATGTGAGGTAGATATGGAGAAGCAGAGTCTTCTGTAAGTGTCAATTTTAATGCTTACAGTGCTGTACTTCTAGGTATTGTTTTTTTTTTAAAAAAAGAAATAGGCCTCACCTCAAAGAAAGCTCTTGAAAGCACACATCTTATTTGCATCCTAAAACAATCATTTAAAATGTTTGACACAATTTTATGATGGCTTTACATCTTTTTTGCGCTGTTATTGCATCACTATTGTGAGACATAAGCAATGCAAAAGAAGCATCATGTTTCAAAATAGGCCTCATTTCATCAGCATGAAGATACTGTTTTTTTAAAATAAATATCTTTAGGATTGTGTAGGGGTCGTAGAGAAGTAGAGGTTTCTGTAAATGTCAAAGTTGTTTAAAAACTGTTTCTTCTTGAACCTTTTCCCTTCTTTTTTCTAATTTTTAAATACATGTTTTAATATTTTTGGAAATGTTTGTTCTCTCTTTTACAGATTGAATGTATGACAAATTTGCTTGAAAAGTTAACATGAATTATAAGGTAAATGTTTTCTACTTTTTTAACCTACATTCCACTGCTGATGATGTCACTGACTATGTTATGATTGATGTAATAAATGGGCATGTTTTACTGCAATGGTAGGTCTTCACATCTATTATCTCGTCTGTATTCTTCAACAAGCATAAATTTGATATGCAACCCAGAGTACGGTTCACCTTAAACAAACTTTTAGAGAGGACACACCTTATCGTCACCCTCAATCATTCATTTAATCTATCATATTTAACATCTATTAGTTCTACTGCTTCATTTCTTTAATCTTTACTTTCCTGTGTTTGCTACTTCTCTCCTTCCTTTCTCTATTACTTAATTTTTCTACTCCTTCCAGTATTTTTCTCAGTCCCTCTCTTCTCATCCTTCTTCATTATTATTCACTAATTCTGTCTCTATTAATGTTACTGTTTCTGAATGATCTCCAAAAATTTTTAAAACAAGAACAGTAAGTATAAGGATAGGAAAAGACATTTATGTTACAAGAAAGACAACTATAGGAAGTAAACAGAAAAAACTGTTACTCGCAATCCACTGCTGATGATCTCACTGACCATGTCAAAAATTATGTAATATATGACATGATCAGAAGTGAATTGCGGGTAACAGTATCTTTTCTATACTCCCTATAGCTGTCTTTTTTGTAACATAACTGTCTGTTTCCTTTCCTTATACTTACTATTCCTTTTTTAAAAAAAAAATTTTTTTGGTACGCTCAAAGTACGCGTACCGGAGTGCGAACTGGGAGCGAACTAATAGAAATAGAGCTTGGCAGAGTTCAAAGAATTCTACCAATTTTTTTAATAATGGGGAGGTAGTTCTGAAAAGAACTGTTTTTTTTTGTTTTTGTTGTTTTAAATTTTTTTTATTAGTTTTCTGAACATTTTTTATATTTTTTTGTTTTTTTCTGAACATTTTGTATTTTTTTTTATTTTTTGGGGGGAGGGGGGAAACAAAAATGATTCATCGAAGACGGCTCAACAGGAGCAACAAAAAAAAGAAGAATTTACTTTTTGGGGCGTTTTGGGCACACATGATTGGTGATGGCTCTCATTATAAGGGTAATGCTACTTTCGCGGTAGCAAAGTGTCTGGTTGCACCACACACAGACTTGCTTCACTTCTCCCATGTTGATCTGGATGTTCGGGATCACCTCCCTCGCCTCCGGTCCCGATACCTCCTGAACAACAGATCTTCTTGCCATTTGTGGGGGATTTTGTTGTTGGTCTCGAAGCTGGGCATTACTGTAGTTGTTAGGGTGCCACCGACTCATGTGCCTGTGCATTGTATGATTCCCATAGCTGTACTTTTTGTCTGTGCCCCTTGAAAGACGATAGCCACAAATACGACAAAATACGTATCTAGCATTAACTTTCTTTTGGTCAGCAGGAAATTTAAAAAATTGCCAGATATAATTTTCTTTCCTATTATATCTTCTGGGCTCCTCTGGCAAAAACTCTTGATTTTCTTCCTCTTCTTCCTCTTCTTGATTTTCCTCCTCTTCTATAATTAGTGAAGCAGGTGGTCCTTTCTTCCCATGAGGAGGTGGAGGAGGTGGTGGGGGCACACTGGCTGAAGCAACCATTGAAGCCATTGCTGAAGAATCAAAAAGGGTCTTTCTCTCACCAAGATGAAAGTCAGAGTGAGGAAAGAAGGAGGGGTTTTCATCATTTGGGAGAAGGAAAAATTCTAAACCAATGAAAAGTGTTAATTTTATATCACATGACCAAGTATTACATCATTAGGAAACCAAAAGTGAAATGAACCAATGAAAAGTGTTATTTTCGAGTCACATGACCTGCTGTGTTTACGTTTCGCGCTTTGCTCCGCTTTCCGGTCCACTTCCGGGTATGCTAACTTGGCGCGTCCAATGACGTATTACGCGATAACGCAAAACGTCATGCAAACGTAACAGTTACGCTAAAGGAACGTTGACCGGTTCGCGTACTAAGCCGCGGCTTTAAATTGAGCTAACGGGAAGCAGACCGGTTCGCGGACTGGGAGCGGAACAAAAAAAAATGTTTTAAAAAAATTGTCTAAAGAACATGAAAAATATATTTCAAGATTTAAAGAACAATACATTGTACAGCTACAGATATTAGCTTTTAAAAAACCATTGAAATTCAATGAAAAAACCATAGGTTATAGTCCATATATAGTTAGGAATTTGCATTTACAAAACCTTGAAAATTCACTGAAAAAACCATTGGTTATAGACCATATATAGTTAGGGATTAGCATTTACAAAACCTTAATTTACTCGCACAAAACCATAGAAATTCCATATATAGTTAGAAGCGCTAACTATATATCGCGCACACGCAATCCACTGCTGATGATGTCACATATTACATCATTCATGACATGGTCAGTGACATCACTGATGACATCACTGATGACATCTCAAATGACATCACTGATGACATCACTGATGCCATCTCAAATGACATCACTGTTGACATCTCATTTGACATTACTGATCACATCACTGATGAAATCATTCATGTGATAATACGATGAACCTCTTCAGACTCTAATATAACCTTAGATACAATCAGTGTAAACAGACACTCACAGACTGTCACTCATCCATGGAGTTACTCACACACCTAGTCAGTCATGCAAAGAATCAATCACACCTCCATTTCCTCAACTATACAGTTATACAAACTTTACTTATTCAAACATATACTAACACATATTTACTCTCTTATACAATCCCTGATACAAGTTCACAATGATCCATACAGCCACTCACACATTCACTGGCTCTTATGCACAGTTATTTATATATGTCAACTCTCACATGTACTGTGTTTTACATATGTACTTACTTTGACATGTAGCACTGAGATATCCATTCACTCACCAATACACTCATGCACACAGTCAACCGCCCATACAGCTGTTTCCACATGCACTTTTGAAACCATACATCTAGTGAATCAACTGCTCACACATCTATGCACAGAGTCATACACCTCCCAGCCACCCACACACACACTCAGTCTCCCATACAAATACTTGGGCAACCAATCAATAACCCATATAGTTACTCATATAGCTACTTATCAACACATGCAACAGTTTACAGAACAACAGACATAATGATGCACAAATTAAGACAGTTTAGTCACTAACCCATGCACTCAGTGAGACACATTTAATCACTCACTCATACAGTCAGTCATGCACCTACTAAATCCTTCATCCAGACACTTATACATCCACTCATTCTTCAATATGTAAGACATATTTTAACTTTACAGAAACATACAGTCACTGGATGTTGTCATCAGTGATGTCATCAGTGATGTCATTTGAGATGTCATCAGTGATGTCATCAGTGATGTCACTGACCATGTCATGAATGATGTAATATGTGACATCATCAGCAGTGGATTGCGTGTGCGCGATATATAGTTAGCGCTTCTAACTATATATGGAATTTCTATGGTTTTGTGCGAGTAAATTAAGGTTTTGTAAATGCTAATCCCTAACTATATATGGTCTATAACCAATGGTTTTTTCAGTGAATTTTCAAGGTTTTGTAAATGCAAATTCCTAACTATATATGGACTATAACCTATGGTTTTTTCATTGAATATATATATATATCAATGAAAAAACCATAGTATATATAGTTAGATGCGCTAACTATATATCGCGCACCCGCAATCCACTGCTGATGATGTCACATATTACATCATTCATGACATGGTTAGTGACATCACTCATCTAACTATATATGGAATTTCAATGGTTTTATGCGAGTAAAATAAGGTTTTGTAAATGCTAATTCCTAACTATATATGGACTATAACCTATGGTTTTTTCATTGAATTTCAATGGTTTTTTGAAAGCTAATATTTCTATCTGTAAAATGTATTCTTCTTTAAATCATAAAATATATTGTACATGTTTTTTATACATTTTTTTAAAAAAAAAATGTTGTTGCGCTCCTAGTCCGCGAACCGGTCAGCTTCCCGTTAGCTGAATTCAAAGCCGCGACTTGGTGCGCGAGCCGGTAATCGTTCCTTAAGCGTAACTGTTACGTTATCATGACGTTTTGCGTTGTCGCGTAATACGTTATCCGACGCGCCAAGTTAGCGGACTCGGAAGCGGATTGGATAGCGGCGCAAAGCGCGAAACGTAAAGACAGCAGGTCATGTGACTCGATAATAACACTTTTCATTAGTTCATTTCACTTTTGGTTTCCTAATGATGTAATACTAGGTCATGTGATCTAAAATTAACACTTTTCATTGGTTTAGAATTTTTCCTTCTCCCAAATGATGAAAACCCCTCCTTCTTTCCTCACTCTGACTTTCATCTTGGTGAGAGAAACACCTTTGTACAATCCAGAGAAATGGCTTCTGTTGTTGCTTCTGGTAGTGTTCCCCCACCACCACCTCCACCTCCTCATGGAAAGAAAGGACCACCAACTCAACCAATCTTTCAAGAAGAGGAAGAGCAGGAAGAGGAGGAAGAGCCTGAATATTTGCCTGAGGAGCCCAGGAGGTACAACAGGAAGGAAAATTTCATTTGGCAATTTTTTTAATTTCCACAAGGGCAAAAGAAAGTGAACGCCAGGTATGTCTTTTGCCGAATCTGTGATGAACGTCTTTCTAGAGGCACGGACAAAAAATATAGTTATGGGAATTTCACTATGCACAGACACATGAGCAGGTGGCACCCAAATAACTATAGTGCAGCTCAGCTTCGAGACGAACAACAGAATTCACCAGCAATAGCCAGAAGATCGGTTGTGCCAGAAGTTACGGGACCTGAAGCAAGGGAGCTGATCCCAAATATTCAAATGGACATGGGGGAAGTGAAACAAGTTTGTGTGAGGTGCAATCAAATATTATGCTACCGCGAAAGTAGCATAACTCTTATAATTAGAGCCATCCAAAATCATGTATGTCCAAAACGCCCCCAAAAATAAATTCTTCTTTTTTTTGTTGCTCCTGTTGAGCCCTCTTCGATGAATCATTTTTGTTTCCCCCCTCCCCCCCCCCAAAAAAAAAATACAAAATGTTCAGAAAAAAACAAAAAAATATAAAAAATGTTCAGAAAACTAATAAAAAAAATTTAAAACAACAAAAAGAAAAAAAAAGTTCTTTTCAGAACTACCTCCCCATTATTAAAAAAAATTGATAGAATTCTTTGAACTCTGTCAAGCTCTATTTCTATTAGTTCGCTCCCAGTTCGCACTCCGGTACGCGAACTTTGAGCGCACCAAAAAAATTTTTTTTTAAAAAAGGAACAGTAAGTATAAGGAAAGAAAACAGACAGCTATGTTACAAAAAAGACAGCTATAGGGAGTAAAGAAAAGATACTGTGACCCGCAATTCACTTCTGATCATGACATATATTACATTATTTTTGACATAGTCAGTGACATCATCAGCAGTGGATTGCGAGTAACAGTTTTTTTTGTTTACGTCCTATAGCTGTCTTTTTTGTAACATAATTGTCTGTTTCCTATCCTTAAACTTACTGTTCCTTTTTTTAACGAGATAACAGATATGCCCACTTATTACATCATTCATAACATAGTCAGTGACATCATCAGCAGTGGAATGCAGGTTAAAAAAGTAGAAAACATTTACCTTATAATTCTTGTTAATTTTTAAAGAAAATTTTTCATACATTCAATCTGTAAAAGAGAGAACAAACATTTCCAAAAATATTAAAACATGTATTTAAAAATTAGAAAAAAGAAGGGAAAAGGTTCAAGAAGAAACACTTTTTAAACAACTTTGACACTTATAGAAACCTCTACTTCTCTACGACCCCTACACAATCCAAAATATATTTATTTTCAACAAACAGTATCTTCATGCTGATGAAATGAGGCCTATTTTGAAATATGATGCTTCTTTTGCATTGCTTATGTCTCACAATAGTGATGCCATAACAGCGCAAAAGAGATGTAAAACCATCATAAAATTGTATCTAACATTTAAAATGATTGTTTTAGGATGCAAATAAGATGTGTGCTTTCAAGAGCTTTCTTTGAGGTGAGGCCTCTTTTCTTTTTTTTAAAAAAAACAGTACCCAGAAGTACAGCACTGTAAGCATTAAAATTGATACTTACAGAAGACTCAGCTTACCCATATGTACCTCACATTTCTAAATGTATATCATAAGTACAAAAAGCATAACATTAATTATACATGTTAAATGGTTTATTTTTGCTGTTCTCAGAATGTATCAAATTTCACTTAAATCAGTGACTTGAAGGTATTCATCATGTAACAGCGGGGAAAAAAAAAACACAATCAAAATGACTGTGTTTAAAAAACCCATACAACCTAAGAAATCTGATTTCAAAACTCCTTAAAATTAACTTACTTTCAATGACGTCGAAGGATCTCCTATAAACAGCATCCACTCTGTTGTACTATAAATATTTTCAGCCCGCCACTTTCTGAAAGAAAACCTCCATCGATACGTAAAATATGTTACATAGAAAAAAAAACTTCTCTCATTCTATCACATGTTTCCACTAGGCCAAATCATGTTGCCGCGATTCGCAAGTCTTGTAATTCTTCCAATCAAATCCCGACATTTTCTATTTTCGCAACTTTCAAAAATAAAATATTTGAGATTATTTTCACAATCCTGGACTACTAATATCTTACTCTTCTTTGTCACTCATGTTCTCCTTTTCCTATGACACTGATACTGCTTACTATGAAGCAGACTTACTTGCATCAGGTTTATATAGTTGGATTTTTAATCTAGACAGCATTGCAGACTTACATTCCCTCTACTTAAAATTTTGGTTTTAAAAACACCAGGTAAGAATTTTTAAGGTCAAACGGCAATTTTTTTTTGAAAGTTACAACGGAATCATTACAGAATGACCAGCCGTTTCCAGACTTTAAGTAAGCTGTATAATGTCCTGATGTTGTTGATGGACCATCGTGATAGATAATTGCTACAGTTACAAAAGTCCTCCCTGATATTGACAGCTGAGAAGCCACAATTTTTTTTATTAAAGTTGACAATTTTGATCCATCAGGCCTACATCGTTGGATCATTAAAATGACATACTGGCTATATCTACGTATAAATAATGTTGACATCATATCACATTTACATTGGCTACACTCCATGTTGTGATCCGCTGCATTTACTAGCTTATTAAAGGACACTGATTTACTGTCTGGCAAAGTTAAATATATAAATCTTTCTGAGTCTACACTAGTAGTACTTGATACCATACAGTTCTCGCAGTCATGCTGCCATTGATAAGAAAGCCCAAACAGGTGATCTACATCTACACCCTCATCTTCCAATACATCAAGCATATACATTAAAAACTCCTGACAATCTTGCTGATTATATTCAGAGAAGTCTGTTTGACCTGAACATTCATCTAACAGATAACGAACTTCAGACACACTTTCTACTTTTGTTCGATCAGTGCTACATTTCTCTAACACAGAATTCAACAAGCAGCATAAACTTTGTTCCGAATTGAACACAATCTGTTCTTTTAAACTCTCTAGTGAAAAGAGAACATTAACCACTACATTTGCATAGCAGTTGACACCAGAACTGTTTTCAAATTGAAAACCGACAACATCTTCAACAGAATCCACTTTCTTTCTGCTTACAATTTTCGGTTCATTGACTTTTAGTCTTTTTGCAACAACCTCCCTACTATTACTGATATTTCTACGTTTCTGGCCTACCACACGTTTCTCAAACAAAGGATATTGAGGCAAATGTGGCGCATACTCTCTTCTTAACCTATTGTATTCCTTAACACAATCTAGATCCGCACAAATGTTTGTGACATCACAGTCAATCAAGTACAATCCCGATAAAGTTCTAACTCGTGACAATGCCACATATGCCATACCCTCCTTGAACACAGAACTGCCAATATTCACCAATGCACAGTCTACACTTAAACCTTGCGATTTATGGATTGTCACCGCATATGCCAAGCAAACAGGAAACTGTTTACGGCGAACATATAAGTCTTTAACAAGCAAAAACCTAGCAGAACAACGACCAATTTGCTGTACTTCCTCAATGCCATCAAATTTAATTCTTAAAAATTCTATTCCATCTCTATTTTTGTATTTCTCAAAATCAACAACATTACCCATTGATCCATTTACCAGACCTCTTTCTACATGTAAATTCCTTCTCAAAATGATTCGGCAATTTAAACACACATTCAAAGTCTTTTCAAAACCCGCAGTTTTAGATATAGTCTTCTCTAATGAATCCAATTTTGATTTCAAATTGTCTGACAAAATAATTGTTGATCCCATATGCTCTAATTTGTCGATAGCTTCAAGTTTCACAATCTCTTGCTTTTCTAAATTCAACATTTTGTTGTTGAAGATGGCACATTCTGCAAGAGTTGGCATGAGACATATCCCGGATTTCTTTTCAGTAATTTTCTGAAAAATAATCTCAGGCACAATCTCTTGTTTGGGATATAAATTTGACAGTAATCGTGCATTTAAAGCTTCTCTCCCATGCTCGGTCACTTTTCCAATTCTAATATCTTGTAGAATATTCTTGTAATCTTCATCCTTTGCCTGACGCATATTTTCATGCAGTTCTGCATAATTGAAGTTTAACCATATATTGACGTTGCCAATGCTCCCTAGGCACTTCCTGGTATCTTCATGTGTGAGTATTTTGAACACAGGTTGACCTTTTACTGGTGTCAGCTGCAGAAGATCTCCGAAAACAATGATGTGTTTGCCACCAAATAACACATCATATTCAGTTTTAAGTACTTCTTGCATTCTCAAATGCACAAAGGCAAGCATGACATTGGAAACCATGCTTACTTCGTCAATGATAAGTAGTTTCATTTTCCTCAAGACTCTTGAAACTTCACAGCAAGCATCTCCAGATAACTTGTTGTATTGTAATTTGTTGTCATGCTCCACCGGCAGCATCAGTAGACGATGCAAAGTAATACCTTTAATGTTATGTGCTGCCAGTCCAGTAGGAGCGGTGACAACACAAGACAGTGATGACTCAGTCCTTTCCTGCAAATAACAAGAAATTGCTTTAATGAGGAAACTCTTTCCAGTTCCCGCTTCTCCACTCACGTACAGTCGGACAGGCTTCAACGACGTACATGAGCACTCTTTCTTCTCATGACTTAATCCGTGCTCAATTTCCTTGGTAACTTCATCATATATTTTCCTCTGCTCAACGTTGAGTTGTTTTTCCAAGTCTTCTAAGTTAACTGAATCCTCCTGAGCATGTGCCATGGCTCTTTCCACTTCATTCATAGCAGTGGCAGCTTCATTTTCGATAATAGGTCCTCCAAGTGGATCTTGACTCAATGAAACAGAACTCTGACTGTCCTGAGAACTGTCTCTGGCAATCTCGGCTGCAATCGTTGCTTCCTGCTCAATTTCCAAAGTTAGCATTTCTTGATATTTAGGAAAAGCAGGACATTCTATGGACTCCTTGGCTGCATTAAAAGAGTCTTCGTAACAGAGGAAATCTCCAAGCAGTTCCTCTTCTGCACGCCAAGGCTTGAAAAGTTGCAAAAGTGCTAAATAGAAAAACTCCTTTTTTTCTGGAGATTCACCACTCAATTTTCGATGGTTTACTAATTGGCATTTTCTTTGCTTGACCAGGCATCCCTCACTTCCAATTACAGCATACACTCCTTTCTCAATATCTTCTTTGATGTTCCTCTTGAATATATAATTTTGGAGAACCTCATATAGACAAACATTCTCAAGGTGACTGCTTCGATTTGGATAATATGTATCCAACATGTTGGTCTTCAAAATGTCGGTACTGTTTGGCTCCTTTTCCGCCAAATACTCAATTTCCCGGACAGGTTTTAGAACTCGATTTCGCGTTGCAGCAAGACCAAGACTCGCCCAAACGATACTCCTAGATTTGGCATAGAGACTTGCTGAAGACAATCGATCTGAACATTCGTAAGCTCCGATTTCTCGATGCGACAACATCTTCAGACTGAAACTGTACAACTTCTTGCTGAGGCTCTTTTCATGGGATATGTCCTCCCACATATCCTTCAGTTCTGTCTTTTCTTTTTTGGTGATGTAAGATGTCACATACCGAGCCACAGCCATGCAGTTGTCACCCACAAACTGTATATCCATGTTAGCATTCCACATGGACAAAATCACTGGGTTGTAGTCGTTGATGTACTTGGACTCTTCGTTCCTTTTCAAATTGTATGTATTTTTGGGTGATTTCCTCGTCACATTATGTCGTAGTGAAGACATCAAACTGTTCACTTTTCCTTTAGAAATCACCGGCCGTGGAAAGTTGAAACGACATTTGGTGTAGAACTTGTCCTTGTTTCTGAATTTACGACGACAGTACTTTCCACAACGATGGCTTTGGAAACGTAGAACTTGTTCTCTTAGGCTTTTCTTCTCCGTTGCATTTGGAACAGCACACGTAGAATACTGTTCTATGAAATTCATCACTAAGTCATCCGGATCTGTTCCAAATTTAGGTGCATCCTTGATCCACAACAACATATGTATATGAGGAGCACCTCTTGCTTGGTACTCCTTTCTCCAGAAGAAATCCAACACCTCTCCAAGAGGTGGATTCTTCTTATTTGTGATGAAAGACATCATAGCTTCAAATTTATGATTGAAGTACCTGCATACATTCACAGGATCCAAAGAACACAGTTCTCCAGGTGTCTTGAATTCAATGTTTTCAATATTTCCATTTGCTTCTCGTAGAAATTCAAGTAAGTCTTCCCAGCCATACTCGGCACAGCTCAGAGTGAGGAACCATGTCGGAGTTCCTAAGTTCCTCAGCATACATTTTAAATCACCATGACGACGATACCAGTACTCATTAGTACCACGCTGACACGCCATGAGATTAATTAAGTGAGAATCCAAAATACTATCTTGGACATTAACTTTATGCATAAAGTCTCTTGCCGAGATATTTCGCATCTGTATACCACTTTTTAAGATGTGGTTCACTGCATAAGACAGTCCAGACAGATCGCTTTCAAACAGGAGATGAAACAAATAGGGAATGCATTGACGAAACCTAGGATCTTCTCCATACAATCGTAAAGTCCGGTATTCAGACGCAGGAATTTGATGAGATCGCTCATCATATCTTCCTCCTCGACCTGTGGGAAATAGCTGTGGGAAACACCGAGCTTCCAAACTTTCCTCCCAAACACTAATGGGACTCCCTTTGGCTTGTTTCATTTGAAACAACTCAATAGCATTCCCCATGACTTCCTTGGAATGCAAAGGATGAACACTATAATGTTCATATATTTCTTCACTTTTAGAGGCCTCTACTTTCTCAATTTGCCCAGCACACAAATCGCTATCCTCTTCATCACTTACTTCCTCTTCTGCAACATACACATTCTTATAATACTTATTATTTTTCTTCAAATACACTGTTGCCTTTTTGACTTTCCTAACATCCACTAAATCTTGCCATATTTTCTTATTCTTTGTCGGAACCCCATTAACCAAGATAACCAGAGGTTCCTCTTCCACTTCTTCTACTCCAATTGTGTTAATGTTTTTATTCAAATCTAAAGGCAAATAAACAACTCTTCCCTTTAATCCTCTCTGTAAATCTGCTGGAGGCAACTTCCCTGTCTTTGGCTCCATTCTTACAATAGCCTGAAAGGGATGGATACTTTGAATCAAAATAGATTCATAAGTATTTAAATCCTTCAATTCAGAAGGAATCTCAACCAATTCAAGATTATTATGAACTGCCCTAGCAGGCATCTGGTTTTGGTTTAATTTATTACAACAATAAGTACACACACGTTGATCCGATCCCAAATCAAAATAATTTTCTACCATCAAGTATGTGGCAAAATCCTTCCATTCACTATTATTTTCCCTTTCACTTTTTGCATATAAATCCACTACCTTAGTCTGATTCTTATAATAAGTGCGTCGACAACAAACACAAGTGAAATTAGGCCTCTCACTTGATTTCATCTGAAACGTGGCAATTTCCTTCTGAAAATTATCTGTACTGTAAACCTGTACATTATCTTCCACATTACTCTCTACTTCAGGGTCAATTTGAACATTCTCATCTTTACTACTAAAGTAACAAAACTCAATTTCTTCACAAATATTCTTCACATCTATTTCAGAACCATGCAAAAGAGCAGCACATAATTGTTTAAGCATAATTGCTGGACTCTTTGCATAATACAACATTCTCACTAATTTTCTCACTTTATTATGATGCACTGCTAGCATCCTGAAATGATGAAAAACACTCTGGCATACTCTCCTGGAAAGACAAGACAGTGAATGTCCACGCAAACCTGTTATTTGTCTCACTCTGCAAGGATCTAAATCTTGCAACAACTTCATTTTCTGCTTCAAACTTTTCTTATTAAATGTCCGTATAAAATCACAAAGCAAATTGATGGAAACCTGTCGCACACTGCAAATAGAACTACACTTCCAAATGTACACAGGAGCCTTAGGACGTCTCCCTAAAACCTCATCACTTAGCGCCTCTTCTGTCTCTGTTGTCACAAGTTTTTCTTTTTCAACTGGACAACCATCCTTCACTTCATAAGCTCGACCACTGATGTCAACTGCATGCACCAAATCATTATCCTGAAAATAACTCTCCTCATTAAAAAATGCCTCAGAACTTGAACTATGCATCCATTCTCCGGAAAAAACTTCACAAAAGTTGCTACGATTTACTACTCTCTTCCATCTACTGTTTGTTTTAAAATCAGAAATTACCTTGCTTAGTTTCCTAATTCTATTGATTACCAAAATAAACAACTTTCGCTTAATTTCAAAAGCATGATCAATAATTTTCTCGACATTTTTCTTCTTCTTATAAAATGCCGCTTTCTGTTTGCATTTCTTAATATTTTTTATTAAATTAACTATTATCCGATTACGGAACATTCGTTGTCGAATGTCCCTAAACTGTTCTTTCCTTCTACTATCATGCACAGAGTTATCTCTTCCTCTACCAGTAACATTTTTCATGGGTCTTTCCTTTCCATTTAAATTACTCTTCTTTTTCTGAACTGAAACATTTTGGCGAGAAATATTTTTTTTACTACAAATATTTTTTAAGAAAGACTTTGTGCTCTTACCCGGAGCTTTCTTGGTGTTTTGATAAGTATTTAGGGAAGAGGACTGCTGCAATAAAACATCACCGTGCTGTCTTTGACGTTTTCAAGCCTTTCTAATTCTATTTTTTGTAGGCATTTTCCAAACTATGAAAGAATCTGCAGTTGAATCTGTTGAAAAATATAATAAAAAATGTTAATAACCACTATTACCAAACAGTAAATGAATAACAGTCATCAAAAACGTAATGCCCTTCTTATTATTTAACATAGCAAATCAAGGCATATGACTGTGTATGATGTTATTTTTCTTTTTTAAATGGAAAGCGTTCTTCATGGTGCAAGTTTCTTGTAAATACGCTCCCACCTGCGAAAAGGAACTTTGCAATGCAAAGCTGCTTGGGTCCCCAGTGTCTGTCAACATTCTAAACAGTCCGGAGCGGCCGCCATCTTATCTCTCGGTAAGATCGAGAGAGAAGAAGAGGTGAAAAACGAAGGGGAAATTTAATGAAATGGGGCAAAGTATACCCCAGTTGACCCCCTAGGAATGTTGTTGGAATTTTTTAAAGGGTCCCCTGGGGAAAATAAAAAAATATATATTTTTCACGATAGAACCGCTTCCCAAACACCGAACTGGGCCGCAAACTGCACGAGAATACGCCATTTTGTGCTTCGTTTTAATTAAATTACTAGGAATAAGGAGGTGCGGGAGACGTATCCTAATCCCTTATATTTTCTGAGAGTGGCTGAGGAGTCTCATATATGTTGATACATGTGTTCCAGCGGCTGTGCGTGAGCTTTTTTTAAATTTTTGCTGCGTGACGTCTGTTAACGTTCGATTCTAAGGAAATCAGGAAGTGTTGACCACCAATTTCTCAGTGCGATAAAATATTTTGAGGCATATTATCAAGCCTGTGCGCTAAAATTATCGCCGATAAAGCGGCGACAATGGGCTTGATAATATGCTCTGTGGAATTCCAATCGAAGCCCATTTTAGATGTCTTCACATCTAGCATGTGCTTCGATTAGAAATCCATAGAGCATATTATCAAGCCCATTATCGCCGCTTTATCGGTCGTTTTCGGCCGATAAAGCGGCGATAATTGAAGCGCACAGGCTTGATAAAATACCACATTGTTATAAATGAATCCTTATTGAGACACAATGTCTGCGCCAACTTGCCTTTTTTACAATGCCACAATTTTGTCGTGCACGGCAGCCATTTTACATGCCAGGCTGGTCTCAGCCTATCACCTAGCCCTGCGAATGTAGGGAAATATTATCAAACCTGTACACTAAAATTATCGTCGCATTATCGGCCGAAAACGGCTGATAAAGCGGCGATAATGGGCTTCATAATATGCTCTGTGGAAATCCAATCGAAGCCCATGTTGGATAACATGGCTAAAAACTACTCAGCACCATTGTTTGGACATTATTAACATGGCTATGTAACTCCCATAATCAAAATTTAAATTTACCAAGCACACTTGTGTTACTGCATGCCAGAATGCTACACCGAATATGCAATTACAATTTCGCAAAGTAACAAAATCTATTTCTATATCACTACAGACAAAGCCACAATTTAAAAACACAGCTTTCTTCATCATTTTCTCCTTAGCGATAAAAAGCGGTAGCAATGCATGAATATCACGCTGAAAAGTCAGCGATATTCATGCATTATCCTGCAAATGCTCTTAGCCATGTTATCCACCTCCCATTGGATAACATGGCTAAGAACTGCTCGCAAATGCGAAAAAAAACGGCCGCAATGCATGAATAACGCTGAAAAGTCAACGATATTCATGCATTATTCAGCAAATGCTCTTAGCCATGTTATCCACCACCCATTGGATAACATGACTAAGAACTGCTCAGAGCCCCATGAGGAACGCTTTCCATTTAAAAGAGAAAAAATATCATCATAGAAAAGAATCGTTTTTAAACACAGCATATAAATCAATTGTATACATGCATTCAAGAGGAAATGACTGAAAATGTCCTTGAGACACACGAAAGCGTTTTCTGGAATGCCCTAGCACCATTTTTCCGACATTATTAACATGGCTATGTAACTCCCATAATCAAAATCTAAATTTGCCAAGCGCAGGTGAGAGCGTATTTACAAGACACTTGCCCCATGAGGAATGCTTTCCATTTAAAAATGAAAAAATAACATCAAAGACACTCAAATGCCTTATAAATATGACCCAAAACAACCTATGAAGCTCTAACAGTACATATCCAAAATTTAATTGATTTCAAAATGGTTTTTAAAAACAACATATCTGTTTCAGCTTACATAAAAGACCATGGAATGCGCTTCATATACAACAATACCTTGAGTTACTACATGCCAGAATCCTACACCGAATATGCAAATACAATTTCTCAAAGTAACAAAATCTATTTCTATATCACTATAGACAAAGCCACAGTTTTAAAACACAGCTTTCTTCATCATTTTCTCCTTAAATCATTCTATTCTATATCTAAAATAAATAAATCTTTTCTCACCTTAGCAAATACTTTTTGGATTTTAAAAACAGTCTCAGAAATACACCAAATTGTCTTCAGCAGAAGAAAAAGGATGCACTCCAGAGGCTGCAGCTATTGAAAGCACAGAAATACAGATATTCATTTCACATATCTATCATATTAGCCAATCATAACTCTTCCCTCACTTTTTTCAAATCAAAACCCTTCCCCCCCTCTGCCCTCTCTGCCTTTTTTCCATAGCAACGACCTCCTGGAAGACCTCTCATGTTTGCAAATTCACACAACAATGTTTCAATTGAACTCTGAACTCTCAGTACACCTGCGTATCCAGTGCAATCTTTCATTAAAAGTTTCTTCCTTGACCATTGAAATTACATGTTTCAAGAACACATCCATGCAACCTAACTTTCTGTTTTCAGAAATGGAAATGCGCCAATCACTGCTAATGAATCATTAGCATTGGAAATCCACAGTTTTTTTTCTTTACAAACTCCTACTGTTTCAACTGCCCTTTCATTACCACACTTCATCTGACTGCAGCACAACCTTCTCCCACCATGTTTAACGTCTGGATTGTTGGACATAGTTACATCCACTGGGCTCAAAGGTATGCTGACAACAGAAATTTACACAACCTCAATTTACAAGATGTGGAAATTAAATGGTTGGGCCAAAGAGGATTAAAATGTCACCAATTGATACCATTGGTGAAAACCTTTATGCATTTGCCAAAACCTGACCTGTTAATAGTGCATTGTGGAGGTAATGATTTGGGCACTTTAACAGGAGTAGGTCTGGAAATGCTTTTAAAGGACACCTTTGAGCAATTAATGGCACTTTTTCCTCAAACTGCCTTGGTATATTCCAATATATGCCAAAGACAGAAATGGAGGTGGTCCAACCAATTTGGTCCACAAATTGAGAAAGCGAGGAAGCATGTAAACAAATCTGTTTCAGCTTTCATGAGAGACCATGGAATGGGCTCTCTGTACAATAATAACTTGCGTTACTATATGCAAGATATCTACAGAGGAGATGGAGTTCACTTCTCAGATGAGGGCAACAGAATTTTCATTCTGAATTTAAGACTGTGCATTGGTACCTACTTATAAGTACCTAAATGGAACATAAACCCAAAAGCTCTTCTCAGAGCTACCCTTCATCTGATCACGCACAATTAATACTTTTCTCTAACTTATTTCTGTAATTTTCAACAAACTACGCTCAAAGAGCGCTACCCGGTACGCGAACTGGAAGCTAACCGCCCAAAATTATTTTAAAAATGTTTTTTCTCCGCACATATGGTCCTCCTCAGCCACCCTCAGAAAACCTGGGGGGTCAAAATACTTGTACCGTGTCCCCTTCTACCCTTTCTGAACATTATTTAACCTCCATTTTATATGTTAATTCGACCGAAACACAAAATGGTGGACTCCCGTTACGCTTCTAGTTCGCGGACTAAACTGCTTCCCGGGAAGCGGCCCAAAGAAAAGGTGGGAAAGTAATTCAAAGAAAAAGGACTGGAGACACTCTCACCAAATATAGATTAACTCATACTACATAACAATCCCTTTCATTTTCACAAATTTGATTGAAATTCCATTTAGCCATTAAGCCTGTAGACCTCTCTAAATACCTTGAGGTAAATTACTTCACAAAACACATCTGAAGTGTTGGAATTGACAACCAATGAAAACTTTACTTTCATTTACAATTTGTATTACCTGACATTTGATTGGTTATATACCTGAATATATATAAAGGAAGAGAAGGAAACACAGCCATTTTCACTGCTACTTCCTGAACTACATTTCAAGAGCCTTTTCACCTCCCTGTAAAGTTATTTGATAATTTGTAAGTGGCACTTTAAATTAATTTGTAAAAATGTTTATTGATAATTATTTACTGACCCCCTGCTATAGTTATAGATACAGATAACCTCCTCTGTTACATTTATTGATTGACTTACACTTCTCTGCTATAATTATGAATTTACTTACTTTAACTTCACTGTTAAAAAAACAGAACGACATGTCTGAACTTAAACCCAACAGTGCCCTAAGTCTTCTAATATAATTTTTTTTAATGCAATTTACAGCAAAAAAATGGAAGGGGAGCAAGAAGAAACTAATGTTTCCTTCGAGATTACATCCGAAGACATTGTAACTGAAGAAAATGTGGATGAAGATTTTATGGATCAATCTTTTGACGAACAATTTATTCAAACCTTACAAGAGACAGAAACATCCATGTTCGACGAGATACCAGATGATATAATGCTGGAAGTTTTAATGAACTATGAAAATAATAAATAATTTTTTTTTAAATCAAAATAAATAAATAAATAAAAAAACGAACAAAAACAACAAATAATTAACATACAGTATTAGAAAAGTCTATCATTCTTTTATCCTTATAGTACGCTGCCCAGAGCGCTACCCGGTTCGCGTACTAGGAGCTCACCACGCATAAATATATATATATTTTTTTTTTTTTTTTTTGCCCTGCAGAAACCTTTTACAACCTCCACATAAAACCTAGGGGGTCAGGGAGGATCTACTATGCCCCCTTATCGAAATTTCCCCCTTTGTTTTGACCTCCTCTTATCTCTCGATCCTACCGAAAGACAAGATGGCGGCCGCACCGGACTGTTTAGAATGTTGACAGACACCGGAGAGCCAATCAGCTTCGCTTCGCATAGTTCCGATAAGCGAAAAGTACGCGAACCGGATCGCTGCCCGGAGCGCTGTTACAGATATATATCTTGATTTAAACGTTAATTTCTCAAAATCCACTGAAGCACATATATTGAGACCTAGCAAAGGCACATCGGGCTAACAGTCCCTACAATTTTGCAAAGTTTCGTGGAAATCCATTCAGCCGTTCGAGCTAAAAGTGAGTCCAACCGCCCTATGGAAAACTCAATGTTAAAAACGCGTTTTGGGACCCCCCTTTTTTCTCAGCCCCCCCTTGACGAAACCCCCCCAAATTTCCAGGAGCTGCTCAGAAACAAAATGTGCCATTTTCCTGAAAATTTCAGCCGATTCCGTCCACAAACGCCAAAGTTATTAGACATAGAATTTTCAGAAATCCCATAGGGAAAAAATCCTAACTATATATACCTACTGGCGACCGCCAGTAGGTAATATATATATATATATATATATATATATATATATATATATATATATATACTATTCCTAACCCTACATACCATGAAGATATATGTATTGCGTAGGAATATATATGTGGAGGTAGGTATGGAACAAACTATATTACCTGTCGGCATTTTAGATTTGTTGTGCTATCTTCTATATTCTTTGCCTTCGATATTCAAGTACTGTTGGACTTTGCCCTATTTGCAGGGTCATCCCTGAACATTTTGCCTTCCTCCTGTATTTTGTCTGACTTGTTGTTGGTTTAATGACTCTGGGAACTTTACCACTGCTGATCAGTGCTAAAGTTCTTATGCTCTCCCTATTGTAAATTGATGTATGGATTGGTGACTCCATGATTGGCTTGTTTGGTTTACTTGTCAGACCCTAGTAAAGTGCACTGAGTGTGCCCAGGGCATGTCAATCCAAATGCTGCTGGTGGGCCTGCAGCACTGGTTGTGCCACCCACAGAAGCAGCCTTGTAAAATGTGTCTAAGGTCTGCCATTGCAGAGCCTTCGTGCAGTCTGGTACTGTCATCCTGACTGGGCAAGTGCACCCACTTGCCAGTCCCTAAACCGTCCCTTTTCTTCATATCAGTCACGCCTATAGTAGGCCCAAGGGCATGGTGCATTGCATGTATAAGGTAGGATATGCCCTGGTGTGTGTGGCATGTCCTAATAGTGAATTACAGCCATCGTTTAGTGAAGTTGGTTTTAACTTTCTGTGTTTGAAAATACCACTTTTAGAAAATAGGTATTTTCTTGACTAACCTTTCAAGCCTGCCTCTGCTAGGTTGTGTATTCCTTGTCTGGAGTTTGAGTGACAGGGCTGGAGGATTCCAGGAGACAGGGTGAGTCCACCCAGTGTTGAATAGAGAGATCTGCATCTAGATGGAAGGGAGGAGTTGCACCTGGGACTTGAATAGGACTGTGCCTGCCCCCACAGTGCTGGCTCCTCCCCCTGGGGTACGAGTGATGTCTCTGCCCTGCACTGTGAAAGGAGAGAAGGAATCATGTCAACAAAGTGCTCCAGGGCTGTGCTTTCCCTCCACAATGCTGGCTCCACCTCCTGTGGGGCATCTGGTGTTTCTGCCCTGCACTGTGGAAGGAAAGAAGGAGTCTTGTCAACAGAGTGCTCTGAACTGGTTTGGACTTGGCAAAGGCCCCTCTGCCCTCAGAGGACAAAGGATTTTGGGGTATTAATATTGGGACCCTGATCCCAAGAAATTAGATCTCTTTGGACTACAATTAGAAACCTTTACTGAGGAGAGGAACCTGAAGAAACTGAGGAGAGACTATTCCCAAGCTGAAGTGCTGCTTGGGGGGATTGGCCTGCAGGGGTTGCCTTACTGCCAAAGGAAGGAGAAAGGAACTTTGTGTACTTTGCTTTCAACTTGTGAAGGATCTCCAAGGGCTTGGAAAAGAGCTTGCCTCCTGCTGAAGTCTGAGGGACAACAGACTTCAACTCCCAGCTCCCCAGAGTTCTTTTGGAAGTGCCTCCTGCTGTTTTGGGCCTTCTGAGGAACTGCGTGTCGCAAGGAGCTGGAAGAGCGACTGCGTGTCGCCGTCGCTGTGCCTGCCGCCGCAACTCCGAAGGAGGGTGTTGCCACTGGAACTGTCGCACTGCACCGCATCAGAGAGAAGCGTGCCGCAACGAAGATGAATCGTGTCGCTGCTGCCGCCATCGCAACTCCGAAGGAGGGTGTAGTCGCTGTAGTTGCCGCATTGCACCGCATCGAGAGAAGAGTCTTGCAACAAGATCGGAGCTTGTCGCCGTCGCTGTGCCTGCCGTCGGAACTCCAAGGGAAGGTGTCGCCGCTAGAACTGTCGCACTGCACCGCATCGAAGAAAAGCGCCTCGCATCCCTGAGAAGCGTGCCGCCGTCGGAGCTGCTGCCGTCGCATCGTGGATGTCCCCACTGTAGTTGTTGCATCATGCGGAAGCTTCATGCATCGTGGGAGAAGAGTGTCGCAAGTGGAGCTGCTGCCGTCACATCGTGGAACAAGGGTGTCGTCGCTGCAGTCCAAGCATTGAACCGAGAACTTCTCGCATCCCTGGATGACGCAACCTAAGGTACATTGACGCAAAGAGTTGCATCTCAAGAACTGAACTTAACTAAGCTGAATCTACCATCTTAAAGTAACAGTATTGTGTATTTTTGTCATTTATGGTCTTGTGGTAACTATATAAAGTATACTTATTTTTGATATAAAACCTTGTGTGGTGTTCATTTGTAGTGTTGTCACTGGTTTAATGTATGTGGTCACAAATGCTTTATACACTGCCTCTGAGATAAACCTGTCCGCTCGTGCCAAGCTACCAAGGGGGTGAGCAGGGGTTATTTTAGGAGTGTAATCCCCTTATCCTGACTAAAGGTAAGGGTCTCTATTTGTCACAAGTACCTACCTGTGCCAACTAGAGACCCCCAAATCTAACAGGTACACACTGTCTGATTCTATGTGAAGGAATATATGACTTTTTTAAAGTTACATATTAAGTAAACCACACTCAATCAACCTTTCGCAATACAACTTTAAAGTGTATCAATTAGATAGGATTTAAAGTGGAAGGGTGTAAAGTTGTAAAATAGGCTGACTTGCAACTTTGTATATTTTCTAAACTGTTCAAGCTTAGTGCAATGCAAAGCATTTCAAGTTCTTTAAAAAAAAAACAAAGAATAAACTAGCCTCAGCTCAGAGCTCTCCCTCATATTCTCTGGTGACAGATGTCGAGCCTCCATTCTAAAAATTGCTTTGCTGTCCTATCAGGGATACCTCAGGAAATCATCACACCTGGAAGACCCAAAAGGATAAACCTTACCTCACGTAAACCTAGGAAATTTCATCTGATTCGTAAAGTGTGGAATTTCCTAATTCTGACCAAATTCTGTGGTGAAGTTTTAATTTAACTTTCCACTAACTTTACAGAGAGCTTAGAAAATATCCATCCAGAACGTTTTAGGATTCTTGTGCAAACACCAGGGTTTTAAAACATTTTAGGGCTACAACAATGGTGACAACTAAATAGCATTTAAATGTCATTTTACAGGTGATGTTGGGAAGGTGCCACAATGAATTTCACTATAAAGTTTTTTTAAATATCTTTACTGACATCTGGAACAGAAATATAGGATGCATCCTCTTCGACATATTATGAAACTGTACATCAAAAGAAGGTCAATAAGCAAAAGAAAAAAGTGCAGGAAGGAGAGACAAGAAAGACAGGCCCAGCAGTGCACAAAATGTATATTTACCATAATGTTGTGACAAAAAATATGGATAGTTCAATTATATTTGATCAAAATCACTAGTAAAAACTGCCTGGACTTGAAGCAGTCTCTGACATTGGCATACACCACTCATAGCTACAGGCAGGTCGTGCAAAAGGTGTGTTACAAAAGGAGACCTTCGTTAGACGTACACCATCGAGACAGGTAGGCATGGTAAAGGATAGGTGATTGTGTGAGTCTGAGATGGGTCCATTTGAGGCCTGTGGCCTGGCTGAGGACACTAGTTTAATCTCCAATTAGAGGAGACATAGATTAGCAGGAAGCTTCCCATTATGGACATTCTCTAATCTTTCACATGCAGTAGACTTCTTGCATAGAATCCTCAAGTATGTGGCTAACATTGCTTGGACGAGCATGCACTTTTTTGTGAGTGGTGAAAGCAGATAGTTTGGAAGCCTGCCATTTCTACTAGAAATGGAAAACATTTCCTCGAAAAAGTATCGTTCAGCATTACTATAGGTGCAGATAGAGGTAAAACTTCATGTTTTGAAACAGTTAAGAGACTGACAGAAGACAGACATAGAAAGCCAAATCACCTCCTTAAGGGAACCTGAGCTTCTGAGCAAGTGGGTTGTCCTTTCCAATGACTATAGCATCAAATGTCGTCATGGCTGATATGCATTAAAAGAGAAAGTGTCATCACTTCTCACCAAGAGCATATGGCAGCAAATAAGAAGGGGTGGCATTGTTAATCAATTCGCAAAAAGAAATGTGGATTAATAATGGTAAGCCTTTTTAGGATTTCAAGGACCAAGAGGCAAAGTGATTTTTGAGATCTTACACTATGATCCCATCTAGAAAATATATTGCAGAAGTGTAATTTAAAATCACATTGGACCAGGTGAATTGGTCAAAACCTGATAACCTATGAATTTCACTTACAATCCCCAATCACCATTTCTCTTTGTGTACCTAGTTCTCATTTTGCTCCTTTAAGATCTTTCTTACCTTCTCTATTCTGTCCCAATCTCTTTCCCCTCTGCTTCGTTCTTCTTTTTCCCCACAATCCAGTTCTGTTTGCTGCTGTAATGTCTTCCATCCCTGTCTCTCATTCTCTCTATCTCTTGTTGTTTCTATTTACTCTCCTTACTTTCTCTCGATCTTCTCTCCTTTTCTAGAAGCCCATCTCTCTATCTTTTCTTCTATCTTCTTTGTACTTCTCAATATATGTTATTTTCTCTCTAGGCCTCTTCTCCCTGGAACATGTATGTCAACTGATACTTTCTCTTGGCTGTGCATGGCCGTTGGCAGGACCTGCTACCTTTCTTTGACAACTGTGCTTTTTGCTGTTCCCCAGTCCCAGACGCCTACCATACTGGGGGACCTCTTGTTATCATGTAACAAAGAAGTTAGTGCAATGTGGCCATAATATCCCTGCAGCTTGTTGTCAATTCTTGTTAGGCAGAACATCAGGCTGCATGGATTGGGTTTTAACTGCTTTAGAGCAGAGGAAGGCCCGTTGATGTCCACCACACTACTTTACAGTGCGGTGGACTTCAACGGTACTGGACAAAAACATTTTTCTGCTAAAAACACCAGAAACACTTTCTTTTCCAAAATCAAAGTTAGGTTGCGAGGGAAATGCTTCCCAAAAGACCTGAGTTGGATTATTTGTTTTGCTGTACTGCGTAGCACAGTTATGCAAAAAAAAAAATGAAAGCAGACCACACTAATGGAGTCTGCTGGGATCCACAAATGTCCTACCACATAGTGTAACTGCACTTCTCTGAATAATAATATATCCCACTTGGGTGACTGAGCTATCACCCGTGAAATCAGAGGCCTCTCAAAGGCCCCTAGTACAAAAGAAAACATCAAGATTCTTCCTTGCATATTGACCGAATTTGGTGATGTGGGTAGCTGCAGTATTTAGGCCAGGGCTCAATTAGCATCCAGGAAAAGCTGCCAGGCCTAAACGTTTCTGGAAACTAGGTGCCTAGGTCAGTCAGGGGAGGTAAGACAAAAATACCTGTATTTTTGTCTTACCTGACTATCTATGCACTAATTTATTTGTAATATTTGCATTATTGTTGTACCTGTTCTATTTTACTCCCTAATGACCTGCTTTTCACTCTCTTGTTGTTATTCACTGCATTGTAAAGCGCTCTGATATCTGCAAAGACCTAGTTCGCGCTATATAAAACTTTCAAATAATAATAATAATAAGGTACGGCTTGTATAGATCTCAATACCTTTTCTTACATGGAAATGCCTTTCAAACACCAAACTTTGGTTAAATAATCGAAATTCCTATCACTAAAGCATTCCCTAACTTCTTCCATTAAAAATGCTATCCCAAATGTTCTCCAAATATTGTGCATTGTGTACATTACTTTTAATGCAATATATAAGCTATGAAAAATAAATTAGATAAAGGTAAACAGAATTTCAAATGAGTCAATATGTTTCAAAACGCAGATTCATACTACACAGATCTTAAATTACAAAATGAAAAACTCACAAAATGTGAGTCAATGTTCTGCAGAGATGTGTAGAAAGGTTCATTACAATACAAATATTTTTATCCTCAAATGCCCTGATTATGGTTTCCACAATATGTGTTTGAAAGAGATGAATCCTCAACATGGTGTGCCTGGCTGGGTTATCTAAATATAAAACACATTTTTAAATATAGTCTGTTATAGCAGCCCTTTGTGACATGGTACTGTGTGTTGGGTCATTTCCGATTCACACTACCGCTAGTTATGGTTTTTGCCTCCTTTTCCAGCCAGCACAATAACCTAAAAAACTATCTGGCTCCTGCAAACAAAATAACGATCTCTAGGGCAGATACATTATCTCGTCAGGCTATATTTCACAACAGGCCAGTGTGGGCTAATGCAATGTCAGTCAAATGATAGTCGTACCTGACTTGTGATAATTCTGCCCCTGCACCATAGGCTAATTGAAGCACCATGCTATATTATAATTAAGAGTTTCCTGATTGGACATTGCTTCAGAATAACTGGTCAGTTTAGGCAGTGACCACCAATTATGTATCAGGAATAGGAACTATCATGAACGTTATTGGATTAAGAACAACTTGACTCAATGTCCTGTACAGTTGTGCAATCTCTTTTATGCAGCAAATTCTTGTTTGACATACCATACATGAAAGGTGAGAAGGGAGTTCAGCTAATGCCCATTGTATTCTTGGCCTCTCAGCTGTGACAATGAACTAGTGTTGGTACTACCTTTCATATCAGCTCCTCACACACAACACAGTAGCATCCCACAGGTGTCCATCGTATCCTTTCTATTATTCAATACCTACCTAACCCACTTTCCAAACTTGATTACATATTTAAACCTCAGCTGTTACAACCATGCATATGACACCCAAATGTAAAAATTGATGGTCTGGAAGACCTATGCAACTTGATGGCTCCCTCTGGGCCATAAACACATGCATGATGAATAAACATCTAAATGTAAGTACCACATAGATTGAGCTTATGCCCAGCGTACAAAAATACCAGCATACCGCCATGTCACCAACCTCGGAAGGAGGAGAAGCTACCGTACTCCACTGGAGACTAATTTGCCCTACTTGTGTTGCAGGATCGGGCTAGCCAAGAGGCAACTACCGGAAGTCATGCAGACTTCAGTGGGGCATGGATTAAACCCTGCCGGAGCGATGGAAGAGGGGAGTTTCTGGAACTAAATGAGGAGCCAGAGAAAATGCAAGACATCTGGGTAATTAAAAGCACACCAGAGGAGCAAGGGGGAGATGAAGAAGTTAGAAGAAGAGAAGGAGTGCGGAGACTAGGGGCCATATTATCAAGGACGGGCGATACATTATCGCGGCTTTTATCGACAGGCAACTGTCGATAAAGCGGTGATAATGGGCTTGATAATATGCTCTATGGAATTCCAATCGAAGCCCATGTTAGATGTGAAGACATCTAACATGGGCTTCGATTGGAATTCCGTACAGCATATTATCAAGCCCATTATCACCGCTTTATCAGCAGTTTCCTACCGATAAAAGCGGCGATAATGTATCGCCCGTCCTTGATAATATGCCCCTAGATTCCAGAAAATCTGAACAAGACGCTAGAGGTGAAAGGGTCACCAGAGCGATACTGAATATTGTCACTGTACCCATAGAGAGAAGGAAGCAGCAACAGCCAGCACGCAAAATGAGACTCGTCCGACATGCTGGCAAAGCTTCAGCACCCTCCACACTTCAAGAGCAGTGTGGCTAAGGCAGGTACTTTATCACTTTTTAAAATGAAAGAAGCAATAGAATGAGTTAACTGGGAGAAAGGAAAATGGACAGAACAGTCAAATTCCCTGATGTCTCATTTACCTCCATAGAAAATAGAACAAGCATTTACAATGCAATGGTCTCGGCATTATTAAAGGTACAGCTATTGGCATTGCTCATGAATTTTTTTTCATTTTTTTTAACATAAATAAATGGTATTGTCATTTACAATGGCAATAGGTTAGCATTAGAGAGTAGTAGAGAGTATTCACGGACACAGAACCACACACACAGACAGAGGCACGCACACACACACAGACAGAGCTGCGCACACACACACAGACAAAGTCACACACACACACACAGACAGAGCCACGCACACACACACACAGACAGAGCCATGCACACACACACACACAGAGCCACGCACACACACACACACACAGAGCCACGCACACACAGAGCCACACACACATACACAGAGCCACACACACACACAGACAGAGCCACGCACACACACAGACAGAGCCACACACACACACAGACAGAGCCACGCATACACACAGGCAGAGCCACGCACACACACAGACAGAGCCACGCACACACACAGACAGAGCCACACTAATTGTGTTGTCCTGTGTCTAATAAAAGCTTCTGACTGGCCTGGGCAGTTATGCCACCCACTGGAGCAAGCATGGTGCGTAGAAAGTCAGTACATGTGCTTCATGAATACCCTGGCTGACAGACAGCGAAGGTGTGAGCCATTACTACTTTCAGTTGTAGAATAAGGTTGTCCCTCCCCCATCTCCCCCACATATGCGCACATAACCTAGGTCTGGGGTTAGGCTGTCCGTCGCCAAAGCCCCATTTCTGTACAAAGGCCACATACCCTGCGTCAGACCACATTACTTCCCAGGTATGAGCCAGGCACTTACCCCGTCCTCTTGTACACACAGTGGACCAGTATCAGCAGGGTGGGGATAGCCCCCTGCCCGGGCACAGACTCACATCCAGCTCTCTGTCGCCAGACTCGGACACCCCGATCTCGCTGGGGAAAGACAAACAGGGTAAGGGTAGCAAAGACAAACAGGGTAAGGGCAGCAAAGACAAACTGGGTAAGGGCAGCAGAAGGCACAAAGGGCGAAGGCAGCAGAAGACACAAGATAAGTGCAGTAGAATACACAGAGGATAACGTCGGCAGAAAGGGCAAGGGCTGCAGAAGACACAGAGTAAGGGCAGCGGAAAGCCCAGGAGGTAAGAGCAGCTTTGGAGCCAGAAGAGGACAGGCGAATGCTGAAAGGGTAAGGTCAGCAGAATATGAATTGATAACAAAGGAAGATAATTAAGGTATGAAAGTCAAAGGGAACATGTAGGAGGCCCACGTTATACTAAAAGGAGAATACACAGTGTGAGAGAAGAGTGTCCAGATGGGACATAACGCAGGGGACGAAACGTGCTATCAGTTCTCCACTTATAAGAACACACAAACAAGGTCCTGCCTGCCAGCCAACTTTGTGGAACACTTTACGCGTCCGGCATAGTTTATACCTTTGAACAAATCTAGTCAGCCCTGTTTCAGCACTTAGTTTCCTCAGTTTTCGTTCAATTATGTGCACTGAAATGTGGTCGTGTCTCGGTCACAGCTCCTAAAGCTCCGAGCCTGCAGCCATTTCTGTGGTTCCTGCCCACGGTGGTGCAGGCAGATGCAGCTCTGCTCTGCCCCGGGATGCCCCACAACAGTGGGTGGGGGTGTCCAAGGGACCGTGGTGTAAGCTCCGGCCGGTACCGGACAAGGAGAGAGCAGTCAGGGAAGCTTCACCAACAAAGGGGTTAAACTCGGATCTGTATCCCGGACCCCTGGAGGCGGCTGGGCCTCGATCACTCACCTCACTCCACGGGACAGTCCTCCCTGGAGGCCGGGGGGCAGCGCTGCGGGTGAACAACGGCCAGACAGGGCCGGGAATCCCGGGCGCACAAAGTCCCGTCCTCCGGCCACCGCGCCTCCGCCTCCTCCTCCAGCCGACGCCGCGGTGCAGTCAAGTGCCGCCCACTCTCCTCCCCTCCCCTGCCCGACCTGCTGTCTGAAGGAGGATGAGGGTCCGGCGCTCGCACTCCACTCCGGCTCCTCGGGAAAGCTTTTCTTCTTCGCCGAAAATGGCAGAGAGTGGCTGGAGCTCCCGCCCGCAGCTGCCCGGGGCCCGGCGAAGATCAGCAGTGCACCTGAAGGAGAGGGCACCGGGGTGTCAGTTCCTCCTGCGCTACAGACCCGCGTTAGATCTGAGGGAGGCAGAATAGAGCCCTGAAACCCGGGCAAGGAGGAAGGGAGTCCTGCAGCCTCGGCGCAGCTTGTCTTGTCTCAGCCCCTCACACAGCTCTGCTGAATGGAGAAAGGCAGCAGTGAAGTTCGACCCTCTTCTGAAAACAAGAAAAAATAAATGGCTGCCGCAAAGCTCTGACATTTTTCGCGATTCGGGGGCGTGTTTTTTGGTGAGTGACGGATGGCGTCACAGATAGAAAGAACCTAAAAAACACGCCCCCGAATCCGAAAAAGACGGGGCTTAATCCCTTCCATGTTGATGACGGCCCCCAGCCGTCATGCACTATGGTGCTCGTGTGCTGATGACGGCTGGGGGCCGTCATGAACCCGCCCACTCGTGATTCTGCCGCACAGGCGCAGAATCGTGGCCGCATGGAAGGGGTTAAAGGGAGTGACGCCCCTCTCCTCCAATGTCTGGCCAGCATTTACTAGGCCAGCCAATTGAGAAGAGGGGCGGGTTCCAAGCCCCCTCTAAGAAACAATAAATCTCGGGCTCCGCCCACTGCTACGCAGTGCGACGGTCCTCGACCTAAAAAGAAAGGGGGAATACCACTATCTAGTAATAATAGTGGCCAGAGCTATGTATATAGTGAAGTTGCTTCTTTTTTTTGTCATGTTACTTTTCTTTTATTTTAATAAAATGATACACTTCCTATTTGTTTTCATTTAGAGGAGTTTAGCCCCTGATTAACTTATCCCAATTAGAATCTCCCACACTGTACTAACTTCACAATAAAAAGGTGGCCCAATAAAGATAGGTAACAGTGACTTACCTGACTTCTCCTTTCTGTCGAGGGTGTCAGAAGATAGAAACTTTCAAGGACTTAGAAAGAAAAAGAAGAAGACAGTCAGTTATAAGAAATAATGAAGCAGCGGCTTATCATGAAATGTCAATAAAGATTTCGTTTTTAAAGAAAAGGATCTCAGCTCCTTTATTCTATTGCCAAGTGACACGTTACATGGCCCAAGCAACATGAGGCCCCTCCAACAATGTCAAGAGAAATATGAAACCTAGTGGTAATCATGGATTTAGACCTATATTTGATCCCATGTGTTAAAAATGCAAGACAGAATGCCTTCTACACAATGATAACACTATGTTGCATCCCCCCATACCTTGGATACCAACAGAAACTGCAATGTTCGAGACACTTTGCTTTGTTCACAAAGCCTGCAACAAAAAGGACAGCTATACCTAGAAGCAAAATTGAAGCAATTAAAACAAACCAGGGCATTGCGTGTCAGGTTTGCACCACTTAACATTCCACATTACTAGAAGAAATTCATAGGAGTCACTGCTTTCTCAGTATAAACCGCTAACCTCTGGAACTCACTACCAGCCAGCATTAGAAACATCCAGGAGCATATACACTTCAGAAGACAGTTAACCCCTTGAAAGCTCATGACGAGCTGAGCTCGTCATGAGCCGTGGAACGCTCGTATGCGGGGATAATTCCCCTGCTGTGCTGAGCGTTCCACGGGAACGGGTGTGGCCGTGACGAGCTGAGCTCGTCATGAGCACAGGAGCGCCGTGCCTCATGACGAGCTGAGCTCGTCATGAGCATGGGGGCGCTGTGCGCGCCCCCCTCCCCCCCAGCACAGCGGGGAATATCCCCCGCAGCGAAGGGGTTAAAAACATGGCTATTTCCAAGAGAAGTACACCGCCCCACATCCTGACCACAGAATCTGGAAAGACAGTCACACTCTAAAGCTCAATCTTCTTACAATCCACAGGCTGGAAATAACCCAACCAGCAAACTACTTTCAATAAGCAGGTAAGTTAAGAAGGGCTGACCTATGCTTTGCCAGGGTATTATAACTTATAAAATTAAGTAAGTTCATTCATAACATTTCTGGCCCACACTAAAACTAATGCCCTAAGATCCAGTGGTAAGCAGTGGTAACTCAGACCTTTTACATTCAAATGAGGCATATTTGCTATGAGGGTTGTTCAATACCAGTACTGTGCACCCAGTGAACAGCCATCACTAAACAAACAGACATGGAATAACTGAAGAGATCTGTCACATATGGCCGATCAATCAGAGGTCTTTAATCCAGTTGACAACTGCAGGTTCTAAGTATATATTTATTGTGGCCACTTCTTTCATCTCATAGTGACTTTCAGATATGAGATGATAGTAACAATGCACATCCCAGCAGATCTCTCCACTTATCTCTCCCTCCAACAATGCCAGCTCTGACCAAGAACTATACATTGGTGGGAGATTTACTAAGATTTTGCATCTGGGTTGTGTCACTTATATGGTGCAGCCTGGCGCAAAATCATTTTTGGTATTTACAAAGCTATGCAGAGCTTCTTTGCGTGGTTTAGTAAATAAAAAGTAACGCAAGCCAGCCCATAGACCTGCCTAGAGTTATCTGGCATTGGGACGGTGTTCCATGGGTGAAGCATGGGCGTTTCCATGAATCTAGACATAGATTTTGCAGTCTCAGATTTACTAAAGGTAGTAAACCTGCACATGTGTCAACATGCTACTTCTTCCCCACCAAGGCGTAAAGAGGAGAAATAGCTTTAATTCTCCTCGTTACTTCCTCTTTCTATATGTGCTGCATTGTGCAGCTACGCATAAGTGTTGACTGGTCAGTTTTTGATTATTTATAAGTGCATTTAGATGGGGAGACAACCATCTCAACAAATGCATTATGACGCATGCGTTGACATCGCGTGCACTTACAACGCACTCGACGTTACAACGCCTGCATTGTCTGCGCACGCCATTACGTCGCATGTGCATTCAGAACGCATCCATTCCCAATGCATGTGATGTAATGGACGTGCGTTTTAGACGGGCTACGGGGGGCGTCGAGTCTTGCTCCGGGGGACACAGACGACAGGGAGACAACGCTGGAATAACGACAAGAGACAGGTAAGGAGGCCGCTCGTATTGGGTTAAGGGCTTCTTGTAGTATAGGTGCTGTTTTGGGGTTGGGTTAGGGCTTAGGGCTAGTTGCAGTATAAGTACAGTTTTGGGCTTTGGGGATTAGGGCTTAGGGCTTCTTGTAGTATAGGTGCTGTTTTGTGGTTGCGTTTGGGCTTAGGGCTAGTTGCAGTATAGGTACTGTTTTGGGCTTTGGGGATTAGGGCTTAGGGCTATTAGTAGAATAGATGCTGTTTTGAGGTTGCGTTAGGGCTTAGCGCTTCTTGTAGTATAGGTGCTTTTTTTGGGGTTGCGTTAGGGCTTCTTGTAGTATAGGTGCTGTTTTGGGGTTGTGTTAGGGCCTAGGGCTAGTTGCAGTATAGGTACTGTTTTGGCCTTTGGGGATTAGGGTTTAGGGTTGAGGTCGTAGTGTAGGCTTACTTGACTGTTTAGGGCTTAGGGTTTAGGGAAGTGTTAGGGTGCCATATTGTAGGGTACTGTTTCATGATTCAAGGATTAGGGTTTAGGGTCGGGTGAAGGGAAATGCGCATACGGGTAAAAATTGCAATGTAAAAGCATGCAAGGTGTCTGTATGCGATGTGAATGTATTTCACATGCATTGCTATAGGAATGTGACGTAATGGTGTGCAATGTGATTACTCACGGTCTAAGGGGACATGGGATGTAACAATTACGATGTAATGGCATACGATGTAAGTGTTTGCGATGTACCATCATACATCCATTTAGATGTGGCACTGTTACTAATGAATTGACACCTTTGCACAGATAGTGCTAACTTGTAAAAATGACAAAATAGTGAAGTGAAACAATCACAAAATGTGCTGCAATAAGCTGCAAAAATTGAGTTTTCTCTTGTCACACAATTTAGTCAACACTGTTGCATGATTTGGCCCACCACGGTATAATTCCATTGGTCCTGTTTGTACCCCAGCTAGATTGTCATATAGTTCACTTTACAAAATCCTCTCAATTTTCAGTCAGGGAAATAAAAGTAAACAACATCTCCACTTAAAAGAATAGAAAGCAATTTCTCTGAAGACAACCTTACATTTAACCTAACTAGGAAAAGAGGCAAATGCAACAAAATAAAAACAAAACGTAAAGGCATTTTTATTGCTCAAATACCTTCTGAACTCCCGCACCTCTATAATGAACCAGCTGCCTCAGTCATTTGGAGGGCCAATGATTAATTTGGGGTGGCCCTGCCCTCAAATGCCCCCCCCCCCCCACCCCAGTGCCTACGGCCCGGGACAGAGATGGGCCTGGAGATGCCCATGGACCTCCTCAGAGGCCATTTTGTTCCAAACATTACTTCCCCTGTCTCTTTGTTTCTAGCCGGCTTACGCTCAACATCTCGTCTTCTCGCTAGGCCAAGCCTGGTTGGACAACCCTTGGCAACCAAGGGGACACATGAACTGAGAAGCTTTGTTCTGTCTTGAGAACCAACGGATGAAACAGAAGCAAAGCAACAAACACAACCTAGTATTATTTCTAGTTGGCGAGTGGATCAATAGCTCCAAGCAAGTGACAGGGGAATGCAATGCGAATTCTTAATAAACGGGAAACATAGCTTTACTGACATTCTTTGACTTTCGTGAGTCATGGCCCCGCCATCAACAATGGCAATAAATAACATATTACATTTACATTGATTAAATTGTTCCACTATGCGTCCAGCAAAACGTTATGTTCTAAACGTGCAGTTGGACTGTGAAGTGCTGCTACCTGCAAGCATTGTCTCCGTAAACTCCAACAATAACAACTGTACTCAGCACAACGAAAAAGATAACAAAATACGATAACAAGTGCAAAATCTGTGCTTCCTTCTTCAGAATGCCACCTGAATGTGCCAAGAATGGGTGCTTTCAGATTTCAGATTCTGCCAGCACTGCGCATCCTGCAGAAACTTACTAAAGCCAAATCTGCAAACATTATGGAGTGACCGGTGCCCCAGGATGCTGCCAAAGTCTTTGCCGGATAGGGGGTAACAAGAAAGTGTATCCCAGAAGCTGTATATGTAAAAGATCTCACTGCAGCTAGGACACAAAGGGGCATATTATCAAGGGGGTTTATCTCTGCTTTTTTGGCTTTAAAAGCCAAGAAAGCGGAGATAAAATTATCTCCCTATTTATTTTTATTTTTTTTATTTTGGAGATTTATAGAGCGCATGGCTGCCCGAAAGCGTCCCAGCGCTATCTGAAATCCACTATGATCTCCAGAGGAGGGGACAGGCAGGAAGAAGAAGAGGTCAGGGGAACAGCCATGTCTTCAAGGATTTGCGGAATGATAGGAGATTAGGTTGGGCCCGCAGGTCTGGTGGAAGAGTATTCCACATCTTGGACGCCTGAAATGAGAACTGCCGACCTCCAAAGCGTGTCTTTTTGATCTTGGGTATTTTGGTCAGATGGGTGTTGGTTGAGCGCAGGGTTCTGTTTGTCGTATGGGGAGTCACGAGATCTTTCAGGACCGGGGGGGCTTTTCCATGCAGGATTTTGTGGGTTAGGCACATGGCCTTGAAATGCACCCTTTGTTCCACCGGGAGCCAATGGAGTTCTTTGAGTGCAGGTTTGGCCGAGCAGCGTTTTTTGGTGCATGTGAGAATTTGGGCGGCCGCATTTTGCACCACCTGCAGCCTAGAGATGACTTTTTTTGGCGAACCAAGATATAAGGCGTTGCCGTAGTCAAGTCTAGACAGTATAAGGCCCTGAATGAGCAGTTTTCTTGACTGGAATGGGAGGAGTGGGAGAATCTTACGGATGGATCGAAGCAGGCCAAAGCATGTTCCTGCAGTTTTCTTGGCCTGCGTATTGAGGGTGAGTTTGTCATCCAGCCAAATCCCCAGGCTTTTGATATCAGTTTTGGGAATTGGTGGTGGGCCCATACTGGGAGGCCATAGAGACTCCAGGCGAAAGTGGGACTGGTTGCCCAGTACCATTAGCTCGGTTTTTTCCCCGTTGAGCTTTAAGTGGGAATCGCTCATCCAGCTGACTATATTCTCCAAACAGGAATACAGATCGATGGTGGGGGGTTCTGACTGGCTGAGGGAGACAACCAGCTGTGTGTCGTCCGCGTAGGTCAGGAGTTTAATGCCATAGGGGACGACAATTTGTTCAAGAGGTGCCATGTATACGTTGAAGAGTGTAGGGCTCAATGAAGAGCCCTGGGGCACTCCGCAACGTATCGGGGTTTCCCTAGAGATGCAGTCTCCCTCCGCCACCTGAAAGGAGCGGTTGTGGAGGAAGGATTTTAGCCATTCGAGGGCCGTCCCAGTGATGGCGAGGTTTTCCAGGCATTGGGCCAGGATGCTATGGTTCACGGTGTCGAATGCTGCGCTGAGGTCCAGGAGGATCACTGCCACTGATCCTCCTGCATCGATGATTTTCCTGGTTTCTTCGACTACCGCTACCATCGCCGTTTCTGTCCCTTGGCCCGGGCGGAAACCGGTTTGAGAGGTTTTTAGCAGCTCGTTAGACTCCAAGTAATGTGAGAGCTGGGAGTTGATGTATTTTTCCGCCAGTTTACTAATGCCTGGGAGGAGTGATATCGGTCTGAAGTTAGCCAGGTTGTCCGGGTCGAGGTTAGGTTTTTTTATAAGTGCCTTCACCACCGCTTTTTTCCAACTTATGGGCACAGTTCCGGATTCAAAGGAGGCGTTTAGTAAGTTGGTCATGAGTGGTAGGATGCTCGGGGCAACCTGCTTCAGATGTCTCACGGGGGCTGGGTCATGAGGCGATCCACTTTTGAGGGCTTGTACTATAGAACCAAGAGTTTCCGCGTTGATGGGATGAAACTTGCTTAGCTCAGTGTCTCTGTTCTGATGTAGGGAGGAGGGACGGAGGGAGGGGTCTATAGGAGAAAGAGACGGAAGTTGTTTGAGTATTGTTTGTATTTTTGAGTCGAAGAAGTTGGCTAACTCATTACAGTGTTCGATTGAGGGGTCGCGCGCAGCTGGGGGAGTGGGGGGTTTTAGAAGCTTTTTCATGGTGAGAAATGTCTCCCTCGACGAACTTGCTGCTTTGCTGATTTTCTCACTGTAAAAGGAGATTTGTGCGTTTTTAAGAGCTTTTTTATAATTAAGAATCATCAGTCTGTAGTTGTTTTTGCTGATGGGATTAAAGTCTTTCCTCCAGACTCTTTCTGCTCTCTTGCAAGTTTTCTTTAAGAGGCGTATTTCTTGGGTAAACCATGGGGAGGTTGCCTTTGTCCTTGGTTTACGATGAGGTTTTTTTGGGAGAGCTATGTCTAGAGAATTGGTGATCCAGGATGAGAGTTCACTATCAGCGAGGTCGATGGTTGAGCTAAGGGTTGGGACGGTATCCTCGAGGGCTTGTTTCCATTTGTCATAGTCTAATTTCGCCCAGGGTCGAGATGGTCTGCCGGGTGCTTGGGTTTGCGGCGGTTTGGGGTAGGTGCGGCAGCTGAAAGGAATATGTAGGTGGTCGGACCACGGCACAGGGATAGGGGGCCTGGTCACAAGGTCCGGGAAATACAGAATATGGGGTCGAGCAAGTGCCCCCGGTTATGGGTGGGGAGGAAATCTGTAGGTGCAGTTGGTGGACTGCCAAGTCTTGGATCAGCTCAGAGGCCGTGTTGTCATTGCTGTCTTCAAAATGGACATTAAAGTCCCCTAGAATGAGGAAGTTGGTCCGAGCGCTAGATCTAGCCAAGGAGCATTCTAGGAGGGAGTTAAGGAATTTTCCCATGGTACCAGGGGGACGGTAGATAAGGAATCCGGAAAGAGAGGAGCAAGGGGAGATTTGCAAGGCAAAGTGGACGTTTTCACAGTCTAGCAGGGGACTATCAAGGAAACGGCATGGCATTGAATCCTTGGAGATGACAGCGATGCCTCCACCTCTGCCTTTGGGATGGTTAAGATGTTGGATAGCGAATCCTGGGGGAAGGGCTTGGACTATGTCGGCATCTGAGTTAGGCGTCAGCCACGTTTCTGTAAGGAACAGAATTTCTAGGTTAAGGTCTTCAATGAGCATATTTATTTCAAGGGCGTGTTTGGGCAGTGATCTGCAATTGATCATTGCCATGTTTATAGTCGTCTGGGTGGGGACGTTAATGATAGAAGGGGTGTATTTGAAGGAGCAATGTGGACAGTGGGTAAGGCGAGAGTCTCCTTTCAGTACTTGGGAGCATGGCGATGGGACGGGCCTGTTGAGATGGCGTAGGGCATCCCCTGAATAAGTAGACCTTACCTCAGTCCTCTTGCCTGGCTCCTATTACCTAGCTGTCGCTAACACCAGTTAGCGACAGCTAGTAGGAGATAGTGACCATCTTGGGCCCCACTTTGCATGTCAGAGAAATGTATCACTAATGACATGCAAAGTGGGCGTGCCAAGATGTTAGTGACTGGAAACAGTCGCTAACATCGCTATCTCCTATTACCAACTTTTAGAGATATTCGCGCTAAGCGCGAATATCTCCAAAAGCTAACAGCAGCAGGCCCGGATGGGCTTCCGGTGGAACTATATAAGATCGCGCTTGAACAAATTGTGGTAGTCCTGACACCATTATTCAATGAGATCCTACAACAAGGGGGACAGGCTTCAAGATCATGGGCCGAGGCCATAGTTACACTGCTATTGAAGCCAAATAAAGACCCAAGCAAGATTGAGTCCTATAGATCTATATCCCTATTGAATGTAGATTACAAGGTGTTTGCAGGGATATTGGCAACCAGACTAGCTAAGGTGGTAAAATCGGTAATACACATGGACCAAAGGGGTTTTATCCCAGGCAGGCAATTAAATGAGCTGACTTTCCAAGCAGTAGCAGCAATAGATACAGCCCAAGAGAAAAATCTGCCCCTAACTATTGTAGCAGTCGATGCGGCCAAGGCATTCAACCGGGTAAACTGGGATTACCTATGTATGACTGCGGCAAAATTCGGCCTTCCAGAGAACTTTATCGCCGCTGTTAAGTCATTATACTTTGCCCCAGCAGCAAAAATCCTGGTTAACGGTGCCCTAACGGAGCAGATATTTATTGCGCGAGGGACTCGTCAGGGATGCCCCCTGTCGCCCCTTTTTTTTTATTTGTATAGCGAGCCTTTTGTTTGTTTGTTAAGATTAGATCCTGTAATTAAACCCTTTAAGATTGCGGACTTAGAATTGAAATTTGCATTGTATGCAGATGACCTGCTGATGTATACTTCAAACCCAGTAGAAGCCATACCTAGACTCATACATCTCGCTGAAGGCTTTGGCAAGATCTCCGGGTATTCCATAAATAAAGAAAAAACTGAAATTATGGAATGGAATCAGCAGGTAGAAACAGAAGGGAACAAGAATAAAATGAGGTACTTAGGTGTTCATTTAGTTAAGAAAATCGAAAACATCCCGAAAATTAACCTAGAAAGAGTCATAAAAGATACTAATGCCCTATTACAACGTTGGTCCTCTCTCCCCTTAAACATTTATGGGAGGGCAAACCTTTTGAAAATGATTATCCTTCCTAAAATTACATTCTTATTTAATTCAATCCCATTATATTTTCCGTTACCTTTAATTAAAAAGCTTCAAGGAAAATTGGGAACATTCATTTGGAACTCTAAAAGCCCCCGAATAGCCTGGAAGAAATTAAGAAGAAGCTTAAAAACGGGAGGATTGGGGGGGGCGTGGCTAGCAGCCGATGATGGCGGCAGCAACCTAGAGAGGCTCCCGTAGCGAGGCGGCTTCCCGCATCAATCCGCATGCCTATCCGCTCACTGCTCAGTCCGAAGAGGGTGTCCTGGGTGCGGTGACCGAACGGCGCCGGCACAGAAAATTTGGGAGCGCTTGGACCCCGGTATCGGGGCGAAACTTCGTCTACGTCCCTCGTGAAAGACAGGCCTGGTGACACGAGGCGAGCATCGGTGTCGAGTGAATCCTGAGGCCGGGCGGAAGTTCACCCTCCCCGGCGCAGCTATCCGGAAGTAGCCGACAACGCCACTGCCCGACATTCCTGGCTGGCGATCCTCCCCGCCGCACGCTCCATCCTTCACGCTGTGTACCCAGTGACGCTAGGCAGCTGTTCCCCTTGGCTGCGCTCGACACAAGCCGGAGGACCCGTGCAGCACCAGTCGCCATTTTGCTTGACCTAGCCGAAGCCGCCACAGCCCCGCGGCGATCGGCGGCACTCTACCAGCGTCTGGGCCCCCCTGCATACCCTTCCCCCCCCGCGGAAAGCTACGGACCTCCGGCCCGCTCCATTATAAACCTTGTCTCACTGGACAGAAATGGCGGGGAAGGGACAGCGGCAGACCGCTGCTCAGGCGAAGCTAGGGAAATATGCCTACGACAACCAGTCGTCCACCCAGCCTGAGCAGCGCAGATCAATGGGGAAGGGCGCTGACAACGACGGTGCTAAAAAAGCCACGCTGGACGATGTACTACGAGCGCTGGAGCAGGTACAGGCCACGGTGGGCTCGACCGCGGCGGAGGTTACCCTTATCAGAGCTGACCTCCAGAAAATGAGCGAAAGAGTGAAGCAGGTGGAGGTGGTGACTAAATCTTTAATAGAAGACGTCTCCGACCTACAAGTGGCAATGGAGAGGCTGCAGGCGGACAATAAACTTCTGAAAAGTAAGCTGGATGACCAGGAGGGGCGTTCCAGACGCAACAACGTCCGTATATTGGGGGTTCCGGAGTCTGAAACAAAGGGGGCCATGGACCTATACGTTGAAGACCTTATAAAGTCTAAGCTGGCCCCGAAGGGACTGTCCAACTTTTTTACAGTGGAGCGGGCCCACCGGGTCCCGGGAGGGACGCCTACTCCGGGGGCCGCCCCACGCCCCATCCTGGCGAGACTCTTCAACTTCAGAGACCGTGATGCGGTCCTCCAAGCAGCCAGGGTGGCACCACCCATCCAAATCCAGAATTCGCGGATTTCGTTCTTTCCTGACTACACGGCGGAAGTCACCCGTAAGAGGAGAACATTCCTCGAAGTTAAGAAGTCACTTCGCGACCAAGACCTGCCGTACTCCATGTTATTTCCGGCCCGGCTGAGAGTGGTGGCGGACAAGAAGGTCTGGTTTTTTGACTCGGCGGAGAATGCCAGGGAATGGCTGGATGGCTGGCGCACTGTGGACCGCACCTCCAACCGTCGACGCAACAGGTCGGGAGGGGAGAGCCGGCGGGGCTCACGTTCTCCAACCAGGAACAGCGAGAATGGATCACCGTCACAGGACCACTTGGGAGCTGCTGGAGGCAAATGATATGACCACGGGGGACTAACGAGTTACGCCTGAACTTTACTCCCCTTCTGATTCTTCACCGAGTCGTTCATGGACGCTGGCCCGGACGACCCGAGGACTGCAAAGGGACCGCCTGCTTTGGGGGACACTCTCCCCTGACGCGCAAGTACTCTGTTTCTGACATGGGATAAGCGCTCTGCTAAGTTGGGGAGGCGGGCAGTTTTGAGTCCGTTTGGCAGGGAGGCAGGGTGGGGGGAGTTGGGGGGGGGAATTGTTTGGTTTTATGGGAGATTCATGATATCGATCACAAAACGTAGAATGTACTGTGCTGTTCACTGGAACAATGCTGGGGGGGTGGGGCCTGTACTGATGGTTTCTGTCTCTAAGTTTCGATGGTGGTGGATGCACAACCTAACGTGATGCAGGCGGGAGAGACGCGATTGGGCGGATCCTCCCTCAGGCTTCTGGCATGGAATGTGCGCGGTCTGGGTGATAGAGTGAAGCGCGGCCTTGTTCTGTCAGAGGTTAGGCGTCATAAACCTGACCTCATACTCCTTCAAGAGACCCATCTAATGGGTACTGCCACTAAGGCCCTGGACAGACGAGGGTATACAATGTTGACCCACTCAGAATTCTCTGCTGGGTCCCGGGGCACGGGTATCCTGCTCAGAAAATCCTCCACTTTTATCACCCTTGGCACAAAAACTGATACGCAGGGCTGTTTTGCGGCAGTGATTGGTCAATGGGAAGGGCGCCCCCTGACTATAGTATCAGTATACATCCCGCCGTCATTGCACTCAGTGATGCTGCCTGCCCTGGGCGAATTCTTGCTATCCCTCCCTGAGGGAGACACCCTGCTAGGCGGGGACTTTAATGCCCCTGCTGACCCACAACTCGACAGGTTCCCAGCGACCACTCTCCCCAGGGGTCCCTCCAGATTTCAGCACTTCCTTGAGGCACTGGGGCTGATAGACATATGGCGACACGTCCACCCAACATTGCGACAGTACACCTTCCACTCCGCCGTCCATAATAGCCTGTCCCGCATTGACCACTTCCTGGCGTTGGGGGATGGGTTGCAACGCGTCGAAGAAGTGCTCATACACCCCAGGGGCATCTCGGATCACTCCCCACTAACTCTCACCATTACTTCACAAACACGCACACGCCACCGCGTCTTTCCGATGCACGCCTCTTATCTTAAGGTCCCTAAGGTCAGGAAGGCACTACAGACTGCCACGACACATTACTTCATGGAGAATGAGCCTACCGCAGCCTCGGCTGAGGTGCTATGGGAGGCCTATAAGACCGTCCTGAGGGGGCAGGCCATAAGCTCCATAACATCACATAGACGAGAACAGGCGGCTGAACACTCGGCGCTCGAGCTCCGACTGCGCGAAGCAACTGCCACTCACGAAGCAGACCCCACTGAAGACACATTGCATGCGCTCATGCTGGCCCAGCGCCTATATACAGACCACGCTCGGCACATTACACAAGGTCACATCACTGACACACAAAACCGAATATATGATATGGGGGACAAGGCAGGGAAAATGTTGGCTTGGCTCGACAAGAGAGGGGGTAGCGTCAAGGGGGTCCAACAGGTTAAGGATGAAAAGGGAATTATCCAAACTGACCCAGCTCGGATAGTGGAGGCATTGGCTGCCCACTTTGAGAAAGTCTATACCCCGGAACGGGACGTCTCTGCGATTGCGGCCCAAAGCGCACTGTATGATTTGACCATCCCGGCACTGTTGCCGGAGGCGGCAGCTGAGCTTGAGGCACCCTTTACTGCTGACGAACTACGGATCGCCATTGGGGCCCTCCATACGGGCAAAGCGCTTGGACCGAACGGTATCCCAATTGAATGGTTTCAAGACCGCACTGCAGTTCTTAGCCCATACTTGCTCCGAATGTACGAGGAATGTCGTGCTACGGGGGTGCTCCCGCTGGACCAACGAACGGCCACGATCGTGGCTATTCCTAAGCCTGGTAAGCCCCCGGAGGAATGCTCCTCATACCGCCCTATATCCTTACTTAACGCGGAAAGCAAAATACTAGCGAAACTTCTGGCAAATCGTCTCATGCCCCACCTATCTGACCTTATACACCCGGACCAGTCGGGGTTCATGCCCCACAGGAACACCTCACTCAATCTACGACGGGTGCATGGGGTGTTGGCAAAAACGGATGAAATCGGCGAACCCGCGGCCATCTTGGCCCTTGATGCAAAGATGGCCTTTGACATGGTGGAGTGGGCGTATCTCTGAGGTTCTCCAATACATGGGTTTTGGTCCTGTCTTCATCTCATGGATCAAACTGCTATACACCATGCCGGTAGCGCATGTGGTGGCGAATGGCCACATTTCGCACTCCTTTCCGCTCAGGCGCGGCACCCGACAAGGTTGCCCTCTTTCCCCCCTGCTGTTTGCGCTGTCGCTAGAGCCCTTGGCGATCCGCATTAGGACCACCCCCTTGCTTCAAGGGATTCAATGGAGAGAGGGCTGGGAGGACCGCATATCGCTCTATGCGGATGATATGCTGGTCTACCTGACGAATCCTGAACACGGCATTCCGGCTCTCTTGCACATTTGCAATGCCCACGGAGAGGTGTCTGGCTACACCATCAATTGGAATAAATCCGAATTATATGCCCTGACGGGCAGCCCACCAACGGTTGGTTCCAACTGCCCTCTGCGACTGGCCGGTTCATCATTTAAATATCTCGGTATTCACGTCACGGGTGACCCGGCGGAATACGAAAGACTGAACCTAGCGCCACCACTGGACCGCCTCAGGCGAGATGCGAGCTTCTGGGCAGGATTACCGCTGACGATGCTGGGGAAGGCAGCCCTCTTCAAGATGAAATCCCTGCCCCGCTTTCTATATATTCTGGACAATACCCCCTTTGCTGTGCCCCCTAGGTACTTCCAGAGGGTAGCGGCGGTGGTCTCCGGTCTGCTATGGAGTAACCGCCCGGCGCGGATTGCTCACGCAAAGCTTTGTAAGGGCTGGTACGAGGGTGGCATCGCACTTCCTAACCTCCACCTTTACTATTGGGCGGCCCAGCTTAGGCCGATCAATCAATGGTTGCACGCATCGCAATCGGACCCAGCATTCCAGGCGGATCAGGCCCAGTTGGGGGCTGGTACCCTGCTGGCCCCGCTTTACGATAAACGAAAACTCAGGTCACTGAAGGGGCCCACTAAGATCACGGTGGCCACCTGGCATGCAGCCACCGCTGCGCTGGGATGGAAAGATACTATCACCAAGCTCACCCCACTCTGGGACTCGCGTGCCCTGGGCAACCTTCGGACCAGCAAGGGGTTCTCCCGCTGGGACGACATTGGCATTTCAACGGTGGGGGACATGTGGGACCGTGGGGCTGTCATTACGTTTGACCGCCTGAAGGAACTCTACGACATGGGGCCGCATGAAACCTACCGATATGTCCAAGTTCGCCATGCTCTGCTGGCGGTTATTCCGGTGGGGTCAACTCTCCCCGAGTCGTCCCCGCTGGAGGATCGCCTTTTGACCGACTACATGGTGGAAAAGGCCACCTCCCTCACCTACCGAAAACTCCTTAATAATTCCCCAGACCCGCTAGTGCCTCTTAAGGGTAAATGGGAGCAAGACGTGGGGGAGTTGGATGAACATGAATGGAATGAGGCACTGGCATCCCCTAAGGAAGCGGGCATATCCTCTAGAATGAGACTCATCCAACTCAAGGTTCTGCACAGAACATATTACACCAGGACATTGCTTCACCGCATACAGCGAGCCCCTGATCCCTTCTGCTTACGGGGCTGCGGGGAGGAGGGCACACTCTTCCACACACTCTGGGACTGCTCCCTTATACAAACCTATTGGCGTCAGGTCATGCGCACCATATCACAGGTGCTGGAGGTCTCAGTGCTCCCAGACCCTCGTCGCTGCCTTCTTAATGTGTGGGAACCAACTGACTTGTCCCGGCATGGCCGCCTCTGGGTAACACTAGGAATGATGATGGCCAAGAGGGATATCGCGCAGCGCTGGGGGGTGGCGGACCTACCGAAGGCCTCACAATGGTGTGTCAATATGGACAGGGCCATGGTCACAGAACGGGCAGTGTATTTGAACAGGGGGTGTCCGGCCAAGTGGAACAAAGTTTGGTCCCCATGGAACGTTTACTGAGGTGAGATTTGCGAGCCGCTTCCTGAAGGTGACACACTAGAGTCAGACGAAGAAGAATGAATGTGCGGGAAGGGCTTAGTGATGGAGGGGGGCAACACCGGGAGGGGGCGGGATACCGGAGGGGAAGGCTCACACTGTACCTGTCAAGACGTGCAAAGTGCTGATGGCTCGGACTCAGAAGTACGCTTCCACCTAACTGGCATTAAGTTTCCTGTATCGATGGCTATGTGATTTCCCGAAGTTTTGACTGTTCCCTTTTTTTTAGGTGAAAAACAGAAAATGAAAACCTCTTAATTCAGCATGGACCATGCGCAATTTTTCTTCACATTTTCTTTCTGGATCATTACCTTCGCGTCCTCACGACCGCAGGTGCAATTGTATTGTGATAGTGAATATTTAATTGCCTAACGCCTCATAGCGGCCGGCCCGGTTGGGTTGTAGGCGACGAGCTGTGTGATAACTGTGAAGGCTCAATAAAGGTTTTCAAAAAAAAACAAAAAAAAAAACGGGAGGATTGGCATTTCCTGACTTACTCCTTTATTGCCAGGCATTTCATTTTAAACATTTTAGATTAATGGCCGGCCAGATGGACCAATCATCTATGGGTTTGTTATTTTCCGCCTTATTACAAGACATTCCACAGGGGTCTAGCCATTTTCTTTTCAAGTTTGGGGATTCAAAATTTTTAAAAAAAGTAAGACTGAAGATTCTGAAGGCAGCCCTGAAAAATTGGGTATTTGTGAGGAAGAAGCTGAATATACCATATTATACATCGCAGGCCCCAATATGGGACTCACCAGGCCTTCCTGCCCGCCTAAATGACCACTTGTCATTACCGTTGAAACAGGCAGGGTTGATCTGTTGGGGTGATTTGCAGGAGGATGGGCGTCTTCTGAACTGGGACACACTTTCAAACCTTACAGGGGGAACCCTCACCAGGTTTAAATTTTATCAGTTATCTGGGTGTTGGGCAACCAGGTCAAAAAGACCCCTAGATAGCAAACCTCCTAACCCTAAATTTGATGCGGTACTGAGGGTCGGTAGGTGGAAGTCCCAAATATCTTTCTGGTATGCAGCAATGTTAGAGGATGAGGAAGTGACAGAAGCTGAGATAAGCAAACCATGGAGTAAAGTTACTATTGTTGATAGTGGAGCCCTTATGGACCTTTGGTATGATTCTTTTAACGTTTTAAAAGCGGTAATTAAGCCAGCAGCTTTAAAAAGAAACCACTTGTACACAATGTATAGGGCTTATATTACCCCAAAGAAACTGGCTAAATACTCCAACTTAGCGTACAACTGCCCGAGATGTGCTTACCCAAATGCGGACGATGTCCATATGTTTGCTGAATGTCCTGAATTAGAAGAATACCGGGGCAAGATAAGAGATTTCTTAGAAAATGTTCTTTCGGTACCTATCACAGTTTCTGTATCCACTAAACTGTTAGGGCATTTTCCAGGTTACCAGATAAATGATCTCGCCACAAAATTTGTTTTCTATGTTATGGTACTCGCAAGGCGTGAGATCTGTAGAGCCTGGAAGGATCCAATTCCCCCCACCTTTCCAAACTATTTAAAGCAGATTGTGATGACAAGTAAGTCAGACATGGCGTGTGACCCTGGGAGTCGAGATAAGGTCTGGGCGGCCTTGGAGGCATGGCAAACCCGATGATTGGTATTCCAATGATTTAACCGGAACCCTGTTGGTTCCCTGGGCTCCTAAGTATATTGGGGCGCACACTGAGCGATGAAAAGGAGTATGGAAGGGAAGGCAGAGGCCACTTGAGGGCGCAGGCTTACCACTTTGCTTTTGGCCAAAAAAAAACAACTAGGGCCGGAATAGAACGACCAAAGCGCATTGAGGTGCCAGTATCCCATCAAGAGTTCAGTTTATGGTTTATGAGGATTACCCAAAAAAAAAAAAAAAAAAAATTTTAAAAAAAAAAGCTAACACCTGGCTTGAGCAGTTCTTAGCCATGTTATCCAATGGGAGGTGGATAACATGGCTAAGAGCATTAGCTCGGTAATGCATGAATATCGCTGACTTTTCAGCGATATTCATGCATTGCGGCCGATTTTTATCGCATTTGCGATAAACCTTGGTAATACCGAGGTTTATCTGCGATAAAAATCGCCGCAAGTCGGCGATACATTTTTGTCTCTAACCAAGCAATAGCGATACTTATCGCTGTTGCTTGGTAATATGCCCCAAAGTCCGCAGATACATTTACCTCATTTTCTGGTATGATGCCATCAGTCTCTAGGAGCCCATGTGACGATTGAGGAATTACTGTGCAGTAATTGTAGAATGACTGTGTGGCCACAAGACATGATCTTTGAATAACACCTTGATCCCAGGATCAGTGTGCTGGCCTTTACGTGCTAGGAATGTGACGTAAAAACACACCTTCAAAGAAGTAGACCAGCGCATGGCTACTCGACCAAATAAATACACTACGGGGCATATTCTCAAGGAGCTATCGCCGAGTTAACGGCACTTTATCGCAGCCAAAGTCGTGATAATCCTATCTCCCCATTCAAAAGCTGGTGCTAACAGCCCATATCACCAGTTTACCTGCGATAGCAGCCTCAAAAAACATCGCCACAGATGACACCGGCAACTATCGCTAATGAGATGCAGAGTAGGCGTTCCCGTGCCAAAAGCAGCAACAACACCACTCCGCAACATTCTCAACGACCAGCCAGATCAGCGATAAGATCACAAAACAGGCAATAAGGCTCGTTAGCAGCGAAAAGTGAACACCTGCTCTGACCTGGTGTAAAAGTCCAATGACAGCCTGCGCCACAAAAGGGAGCCCAGCCCAGATCCACACCTGAAGAGCAACAAATGCCATGGAGCCACTGATCATGCATGCAGACACCCAAGAAGGCCACAAAACCCACTGCTACCACCCCCAGGAACACCCCCCGCCTAACCCTAGGCACCCCCCGGACCTAGATATTGCACATCAATCACACAAAACCATGAACAAAAGCATACACATGATGTCGCACAATTACAACAATCAACATACATGTGAGTACAGAAAAGCTGATTCATTCATTCACCATTGGAATTCCAAACAAAATATCACATTCTAATGTTTCTCTAAACAAATATTATGAAGAGTCATGGTGGGGCAACCCTGGACAATCTGCGAGTCACAGCCTGCAAGACAATATCCAAGATAAGAAAGTGTGCCAGGCACTCATCAAAGGACAGAGAGAGAGAGAGAAACAAAGAGTGAGAAAGAGAGAGACTGAACAAGGAGCGCAAGGCCAATCGGGCCCTTGGCACCTACAAGCATGCTAACTGCTGCTTGTGTTTCGTAATTGGTGTACCCCAAATCACAGGCCTGGCATCAAAGTCAGCACGAAGGCCACATCACATTTAAGAAATGCAAGCAGTAGTCAGACTAAAATTAGGCATGAAAGCTCCTTTGTCTCAAAACACAAGGTGGAAGGACAACCGAACCCCCGACCTTGGTCCTGAATTCGGCTGGCACACCCTGGGTGAGATACCATACCAGCCTCCGACGACTCCCACACCAGGAACTGCGCTAATGATAGACCAACGTGCCCACACACACTTGTCCTTGCACGAGCTACACCTGCAAGGGATGCTTTTGAAACATTGGGTAAAAAAACAACCCATACATCAAAACGGTGCACACACATGCGACTCATTGCCCAGAACTGGGGCATATTGTCCACCTAACTGCCGCCGTTCTGAGGATTGCCTGTGCTACGAGACCAACAAATGCAATGGCAGGCAATCCCGGGCACATGCACAACCCCTGTCCCGTGGAACTGTACTGTGCATGAATGCTGCATCTGTTGGGATCACTGCCAATGGCAGTGTTGCGAATCAGTTTCCGTCTGAGTTTCCATCTTGCCTACGTCACCTGCGGCCAGCCTTGGTTCCACTGTCGATCATGCTCATTCGACTGGCCCATAGAGGTCTGCCTATCCAACGCAACAGTAGCTGTATTGGACCTGACAGTGCGCCTCCTGTTGGCCCACGAACAAGAGTGTCACCGGGATACCCGTACATGGGATGCACTTATAATTGGCATATGTGCTGGCAGTTATGCATGGGAGATAGCACAACTCCTTGTGTACAGTGACCACATCGAGGCGCTCCCCTATTGGGCTGTGTTGCGGATTGGTGAAATGGCGTGGACGGAGCATATCTGTCTGGACCACTTAATGGATTCCTTGAACCCGACAATGACGTACTGTTGGAACAGATTGCCCATGAAGCTGCGCTCGCATTAATGGACGAGTAACTACATTCCTGCAGCCACATCAGATTGTCACCCACAGCATAGGTCTCAACACCTTGTTGCATCATGGGGACTGCTCACATATCCCACCACAACAGTTGACATGTCTGTCTTCATCTAGACTCAGAATGCATGTGCGTGGAACTACACCTGTGTACCCACACCTGTGCAAGGGGATGCAGTTCTATGGTCGGAGCAGCACAGCGTTCTTTGTCAACGTTCCCAATTTGGACATACTGCTGGGGGGAGAGCACACACATGGCAATGTAGTACATCATGTGACCTTGTCGGACCCTTTCACCTGATCACTGTCAGCAAAGCTGACAGTCGGCGCTGTCCAGTGGTACAGGACTATGCAGATCCCATGGGCTGTGAGTCGCGTGCCCTTACACGGGGCAATGAGCAGACACCAAATATCACATGACTCGTTCAGCAAAGCAAGGTGGGCTGAGACCGTTGCCATTCGTAATGATTTTGTGTACATTTTTGCCTCCCCATTTCTTGCACCTCGACATGTTCCCATGCTGCTTGTAAGTGTCTTAAGCATTTTCCTGCATGTTGCGGCCCTTGCCTTGTCCGTACTGACATGTACATACCAATAAATTCTACGCAACTTCACTGGTGTCTAACTGTGATGAGTGTTGATTAGATTGACAAATCGTGTGCCACAATGAGCATCGTCCCTACACAGGGAGGGACTGACTGATGCATGTACAATGGGAGTGGGTCCCATTTGACAGTTCCACCTCTGTGAGCCAGACATTGTGTTTGGGATAGTTGCTGGCAGACCTGTGCACTTACGTGTCTTCAGCAATGAGAGCATGGTGTCTACACTCTGGCCATGTGGAGCTATGCTATACATCAAAACAGAATGTGTCCACACAGATGTGTGTGAGTAGGTATGCGAAGTGACGTACTGTTGTCACATGTAATGGAGGACACCACTTCTGGCCTGCTACCAATTTTATGATTTCTACACACAGCCCTATTTAATACATGGACGTGTGCCTATGCTGGGGGTTTGTGAGATTGTTGTTCATGTGCAATGGGGCCACAGCTAGTTCACACCTTCAGAGTCATCTAATTGGCCATGTGGCTCAGGGTCAAACATGCGCATTGATGTCATTTACCAGGGTGTACCCTCTTGTGCAATCAATGTCCCTACATCCATCCATACTTCAATACTTGAGTGAACATAGACATGACACATATGTGTGAGTTTGAATGTTTTATTCAGATTCTAGTGAATGCCATAGCTGGAGCTGTACATGGCCATGCCAAGCCCGCAATACACGGTAGCCCTGTGGTAGGCCAACCAGAGTCCTTTGAGTTTTGAAAAGTGAATTGGAAGAGGGAGAGTGCAATCCAATCCACAGCAGGATTGCTGTGGAATTGGTAACCAGTGAAGATATGGCAGTCCATGTCGAGGTCCAGGTGAATCTCACATAGTGTTCCGGGGGTCAGTGGGAGGTGTTGTCCCAGTGCATGATGCATAGGGCTAAATCAGGCAGGGACAGGTCATATGACGGGGATGTATGCTACTACCTCCTTCCTCACACAGTAATCACCATCCACATCTAACTCCTCTGATACTTCTGTGTCTGGTGTGTCCGGTGTGTGTGGTGGTGTAATGGCTGCATCACTGTGTGCGACTGACACATCAGGATGGAAAGGTGATAGGGCTGCATCACTGTGTGCCACTGACACATCAGGGGTCGGAGATGTGTGTATCGAAGTTCCCGCAGCAGTTATCTGGGACAGGCTCAGTGGCAGCAATGGCAAGATGAGGAACTGCAAGGCATGGAAGATCCCAGCTACATCTCCCTGGTGTTGAGCTGTGGCAGCCCTACTTCCAGCCGGCATATGCTCCATGGTCTCCATTGTTCTGCACCTCTGTGCCAACTCTGTGCTGTCCTCGCTGGTGACTAAACAGTTCTTGTATCCGAGTAATGGCCCCAGCATTGTCAGCCAAGGATAGTTGGGGAGCGTGGTGCGGACAGTGGATGTCTGTTAGGGACTGTAAGTGGTCCCTGATGGGACTCAGACACCCACGTATGGTATCAAGTTTGGCTGCCACAAGCTTGAAACCCACCCGCAGCTGCTCAGACACCTCCACCTGGCAACGCAAAACACTGCGTTGGAATTCCATGTTATGTTCGGGGGGATCCTGGGAGTCAGCCGTGATGGTGTGTGTTTCCCGCTGTGTGGTCTGTGCAGGGGGGTAGGGTCACCTCGAGGCAGCTGGGCTGACTTGCTCCTGGGGGTGGGGTGCGGAGGCCGTCCATTAGCCATTGGAGGGTATCTGTACATATGTGCAGGTGGTCCTCTTCATCATCACTAATGAGATCTGTGGTCTGCTCTGCGGTAGTGGTTGATTGTCCTTCTGCAATGTAAAGGGGAGATGCAGGTCAAGAGAGTGTCCCATGTATGTTGACGCTTTGTAAATGTTTACTTACAGACTGCATGACAATGTACATTGTGACTGTTTTGGTGGAGCTAGCTATTTGATGGCAGACAATGGGAATTTTGACTACATGACGGATGTGCAGTTACACTCGTACATTATCATCACACAGTGTCAGCCAATGCCACATGTGAGTGGCCAGTTACTACTCATAAGCGGAACCTGTTGTGTCCTCTGTCCTGTGGTGTAGGTGTTGCACTTTGTACCACATTGCAATCAATGTTGATGTGCTGTGATTGGGATGTGTGTGTGCTGCAATGTGGGTGAGTCACCCCTGCAGCGTAGATTTCACGGACCCTTATCCCTTTGAGGCGGTGTGCCTTTGAATAGTGTGCTTTTCGGGGGCTGAATTGTTTGTGATTTGGGTCTTATGTGCTCTTGGACATATTTTGTGGTCTTGTGCATTGTTTGTCTGCTAATGTGTAATGAACGTCATGGGTTGTAGGTGGATGTGCATGTTTCAGAGTGTGACCTGCTCCTTTATGGATGTAATCCATAATGGGCCACCTCAATGTTGGATTGTGCATAGTGTCATGTATTTTGACTGAAGCCATGCTATTGGTCATGCAGTGTCACTTGCATTGTCAGTGTGGCTCACACAGCTGCTGCTTTTCTGGATTAAGCACATGTGCATGGGTAGGTTGTGTCGTTGGTGATATGCAGGGGGCCCATATGTGCACATAGTGGACGGGGCCTACTTGGTGTTTCTATGTGTGCTGCAGTGTGCCAAGGGTATAAGGGACATGTTCCACTATCATTGTGCGTGTGCAGTGTGCTACACATGATTGTGCATGTGTGCCATTGTTCCCATCTCCCACCGTCCCTCAGTCCTTGGTCGTTACTCACCCTGTTGCTGTTTGGTCAGGTCATATTGAGCTGTGTCCAGACCCCCAATTCCTGCCACTGTCTTCACACTGGTGACTGTGGCCACCATTTTTTCAAGCTCATCCAGCTCCTCCTGTGGTTCAGGACTCCCACCTCCATTCATCGCTGCTGCCTTCCTGTTGGCGGCGAGTTTCTGTTTGATCTGGCTTTGCACATCATGCCAGTGCCTCTTGACCTCCTCCACTGACCTCCTCAACACTACGACTGCATTGACATTGTTGACGATGGTCTGCCATATTTCCGTTTGGGTTCCAGTGCCGCAGTGGAGGTGACGAACAGTTGTTGGTAGTGTTCTGTCACCTCCATGACGATAATCCGGTCTTCCAGCAGACTGAACCCCGTCTTCCTCTTTTCCTTGCCCTTCCCCGTAAACGGGGTTTCTGGCTTGTCCTCCGTGGGGCTTGTGGGGTTCGGGTTGTGCTCTGTACTCGGTCTGTGTGCATCCATGGTGCTACGCAGTTTGATTTGGTTTTGGTGGGTTCTTTTTTGTTGCTTTTATACTGCATTTTCCTCATGGCACGTGGGAATTGGAGGCCTGTCGTTGGTTGACTCTGATTTTTGTATCGTGATTTGGGGCATCGCAACTTTTTGGGCATTTGTGTTTCGCATTTTCTGTGCATCGCGTTGATTTTTACATGGTCATTTGGCGCGTTATACTGCTACTATCGCATGGTGCCACTGGGTTGGGAATTGGATGTTGAGACAGTGTCATTTTCTCACGATAGACATCAATATGCAAAGTTGCGTTAAGCTAAATTTGCAATGGTTATCACACGTTCTTGAGAATATGCCCCAACGTTCTGATATGGCACCTCCACTGAGCTCAGGGAAGCTTAACAGCAGTAGGCACCTGTTAACTCTTTACAAATTTAACTGAGACACCAGGGCGCAGAAAGTGAAAACGAAAGCAAACTTATGGAGAAAAATATATCTGATACAGAATTCCCAGAAGTTTCCCAAATTACACTGCTGCATTGGTTCCAGCCCATGACGTTTGGGTCAATGTCAGGAGTTCTAAACCCCAGGGTCAAATGCTACACCTACTGTTGGTGTATTCCTGGTACATGCATCTCATGATGAAATTCGCTTCCTTTCTGAGGGGTGGCCATTTACTGTGCAGACACACAGCAGAGGGAACAGGATCATGGCAGCTGGTCATGGCTTAAACAAAATTACTGCGAACGGTGACAAAAGATGTGCTTTGCCACAATACAATTAAGTAGAAGGAGTACTCAGGATCCGATTCCATGAGCAGTGGAGGAAGACAGACTTGGCAACAGCATAGCACTGTTAAGATAGCCCTGGGTCACAGTGGCAGCTCCTCCGCTAAGGTGGAGGAGCGTCACCCCACTGCTCACTGAGTGAGCTATTAAAAACAGAAAAATAAAATGATAGTAACTTAACCTTATTATCATTTTATTGAAACGTACTTGATCAGTTGTTTGGGGCGGGCTGGGCTGTCCTGCTTCGAGGCTGGAGGAGGAGTGGTAGGCATGACATTTTGGTCGGCTGTCTCGGGCCAGCCACAATGTCATGCGCACATTGCATGTTCTCCACCCAGGCTGAATTACAGCCTTGGTGGAGAACATGCCCAAGGTCCCATTCAGGTCTGAGCGCTGAACCACAGCGCTCAGACCAATCACAACACTGCCATGCAGCATTGTGATTGGCTCTGGGGCGCCTGGGTGCTTCCTGCTTCCATAGAAGCCAGGAAGAGGACGGGGAAGATGGAGAAAAGGCAGCAGCCGGCCGGATCCAATTTTTTTCAAATGTATTTTTAATTCCCTTCCTCCACCGCTCCCTCCTCCTCCCTCCCTCACTCCCATTCCGTAGCATCTGCTTCTGCCCTGGTATCCAGACTGTGATCAGTGGAAGAGGTCACAGCTCTAGATCATTCAAGATGGAAAACAACACACTTCATGGGCTACAATTGCGTGGCCTGTGAAAGAGGTCAGAGTTAGCCATGGCACAGTCAGGGCTGTTTCTAGTTGTTTTGCCGCCCTAGGCGAGAATTGAAAAATGCCACCCCCCTCCCATTTACTACCATCACTCTCCCCCCTGTCATCCAGGCCTGAAGAATTAAGGCATTAGATATTACCAAACTCGTTTTTTTTGCCCCCTAGGCGGCCGCCTAGTCTTCCCTATTGGTAGAAACGGCCCTGGGCACAGTAAGTCTGAAGACAACCACATGATTCTGCCCTGTGAGCAATGAAAAAGGGCACAGCCGGCCATAGCACCATAAAAGAGATGACCATCAGGCTTTCTGATTCTATGAGCGTTGGGAGAGGGAGCAGGTAATGATGGAAGTCTATGATGTACAAAGTCGAGAGGATCCAGTGTCATGTGTAGTGAAACAGTACACAGCCCGTGATAGCAAAATAATGCATAAAACAACCATGCACTGTGAGACTGAAGAAAAGCACAAGGCCTGACCTGCTGTGTGCAGATTCTTCATGGGCCTTTAAAATGCTTTTGCAATGCTTATGGAAATTTCCACAAGCCGCAAGAGGTAGACTTCATGCCATAGTATGACAGCCATGTCAAATGTCGATCTTGGCCGTTACCGCTTCTCTATGAGGAGCCACTGGATTGCAATTCGGCATTAGTGCAGCACTTCTCTCGCCTGTAGAGGCCCTGAAGCACAGCCTTGAAAGCGGTTCCTCCATTGGTGCGGAGATGTTAGAGAGTGAGTTTGTAGAGTGGCCTTTGTGGCGAGCACGGGGTGTTGGGCTTGAAATCTGGAGTGTTGCTGCGGGAGTGCCACTGCACCTACACATTGAATGTAACATTGAATTAAAATGTATGGCAGATGCTGTCATCCCTGCAAACAGGTGCCACCTGCTCCTTGTCTCATGTATACATGAGCAGCACGTCATTTTGGGGGAATTTCTTAGCCTTCTTGGAACTTGAGATGGCTGTGGAGCATTCTTATTCTCTTTGGGAGCGCATTCCAGAGCTTGGCCATTGGCACAGAGAATGATGTACTTCCAATGCAGGACTTTCTGAAGATGGAATACCCCGAAAAGGACCAATATGGGCACAGCTTTCTTATCTGGCAGTTAGATGAAGCAAGGGTGCTCCAGTAGTGTGCCATGGAAGGCCCTATGAGTGATGCAGAGAGCTTTAAACCAGACACGCCTTGTCACAGCTGCCAGCGCTCAACTTCAAACGTTGGAGTGATGTTGTTGTGCATAGGTAGGTGTAGAAGTGGTCTTATAGCAGTTCTCTGGATTCTGTAGAGGAGATAGAGAGAGCTGAGGCCGTTTTTTCGGTCTACTAAGGACTCCACCCCTGGGGCACAGCATGAATGGCAGTTGTTACAGCCTTTACAAACGTATTCTGAGCCTGACCCCGTCCGCAGGACGTCAGGCCAGCCAGCAGGCTAAAGTCCGAGGCAGAAAGACAGTGGGCCACCTTGGCTATCACAGCAAGTGAGGTGCCTGCCCCTGGCTCCCTCCAGGCAATGCAGAGGCCGCAAGGAGCTGCTAATGGGAAGCCCTTAGTACGTGCGTGGCAGGGGACTGCAGCAGGGAGAGGACTGGAGGGGCGGTGGGCGGTTAGCGAGGTCCAGCGAGTGAGCTCCTCAGTTTATTTTTGCCCCCCTTTACTCCATGCAAGAGACGGAGATAAATCGGTCTCTGCTCTTCTCCTCTGTCTGCCAGATATCGATTACCGCAGTCAACAGGGACAGGCTGTGGCCTCAGTCGGCTTTGAAACTGGGAAACCATGTTCAAGTCCCAGTGTCAGCTCAACATCCTGTGATTCTGAGCAAATCACAATCTAACTGAACTTTAAAAATACCATGACCCCCTGTAATGTATCTGGTGCTCATGTAAAGTGCTAGAATGTCTCTGGGCCAAGTTCGTGCTATATAAAAATGCATGCAAGGAAAGTGACACTATTTTTTTGTTTATTTTCCCTTTGTCGAAACGTGCACGCCATGCTAGCAGCAAATAAAACAAAAACAGATGCCCCTTTCACCTGCCTCTGAGCATTGGAGGACCTCTCTTAAGTACTGCAGAAAATAAACTGAATATCTAAGGCCAGGGTGAGTGTAAAAGGCAGTCCAGGTCTGCTCCATGTCCTGTTTCCCAGCGGAATTAATAGAAACGTCCACAGCAAACATATGGATAAAAAAGCAATTAAATTGAGGAACTCGTATTTTTCATAATTATATGCCTCCAAACCATATTTGTGCCATTGGAATGTTAATTTCCTATTTAAGTACTGGTCCCCTAAGCTTTAAAATACTTTATTACCGGAAATCCTTGCCATCAATTAGCTCCATGGTCCTAACCCAGCACTGTATTGCGAAAGGTTGCAATCTGCGAATGTGGGCCCTTCTTTTTGGCTGTCCGTTCCGAATTGTGGCCCCAATTGAAGCCGGAGTCCTACGCTTTGGCTTTTACTATGTTGCCTTTATCCCCGCTCTCCCGCGCCATTCTCTTAGTTTGTATTTTAAAGCGTCCTCCCCTCTACCAATTCCATCCATGACCCCTCTTTGTGTACAGCTTCCCCCGTCCCTGCCATCCTTCTCTTTTGCTTGAACCCTCTCCCTTGCTTGCACTCCCCTCTGCCGTCTTGGCTGCACATTCCTTTGTCCCTCCCGTGCACCTGCTCCTCTTCCTTCCTTACTTCATCCTTTAACCTCCTTCTCTCTACCCTGTGCACCTGGCTCTGAGTTATAGTCCTGCCTCACTTCTGCCATCAAGTCTCCCTTGACTCTTCCTTTCTCTGCTTCTCCCTTCCCTAAACCCTCTTTTCTCTACTACAGCCTTCCGTGCATTCTCTCTCTCTGCTTCTCCCTTCCATGCACCCGCTCTTCTCTGTTTCTCCCTTCCATGCACCCTCTCTTCTCTGCTTCTCCCTTCCTTGCACTATCTCTTCTCTGCTTCTCCCTTCCTTGCACCTTCTCTTCTCTGCTTCTTCCTTCCATTCACCCTCTCTTCTCTGCTTCTCCCTTCCATTCACCTTCTCTTCTCTGCGTCTTCCATCCATGCGCTCTCTCTTCTCTGCTTCTCCCTTCCATGCACTCTATCTTCTCTGCTTCTCCCTTCCTTGCACCCTCTCTTCTCTGCTTCTCCCTTCCATGCACTCTCTCTTCTCTGCTTCTCCCTTACTTGCACCCTCTCTTCTCTGCTTCTCCCTTCCATGCACTCTATCTTCTAAGCTTCTCCCTTCCTTGCACCCTCTATTCTCTGCTTCTTCTTTCCATTCACCCTCTCTTCTCTGCTTCTCCCTTCCATTCACCCTCTCTTCTCTGCATCTCCCTTCCATGCACCCTCTCGTTTCTGCTTCTCCCTTCCATGCACTCTCTCTTCTCTGCATCTCCCTTCCTTGCACCCTCTCGTCTCTGCTTCTCCCTTCCATGCACCCTCTCTTCTCTGGTTCTCCCTTCCTTGCACCCTCTCTTCTCTGCTTCTCCCTTCCATGCACCCTCTCTTCTCTGGTTCTCCCTTCCTTGCACCCTCTCTTCTCTGCATCTCCCTTCCATGCACCCTCTCTTCTCTGCTTCTCCCTTCCATGCACTCTCTCGTCTCTGCTTCTCCCTTCCATGCACTCTCTCTTCTCTGCATCTCCCTTCCTTGCACACTCTCGTCTCTGCTTCTCCCTTCCATGCACCCTCTCTTCTCTGGTTCTCCCTTCCTTGCACCCTCTCTTCTCTGCTTCTCCCTTCCATGCACTCTCTCTTCTCTGCTTCTCCCTTCCATGCACTCTCTCGTCTCTGCTTCTCCCTTCCATGCACTCTCTCTTCTCTGGTTCTCCCTTCTATGCACCCTCTCTTCTCTGCATCTCCCTTCAATGCACCCTCTCTTCTCTGCATCTCCCTTCCATGCACCCTCTCGTCTCTGCTTCTCCCTTCCATGCACCCTCTCTTCTCTGCTTCTCCCTTCCTTGCACCCTCTCGTCTCTGCTTCTCCCTTCCCTGCACCCTCTCTTCTCTGCTTCTCCCTTCCATGCACCCTCTCTCCTCTGCTTCTCCCTTCCATGCACCCCCTCGTCTCTGCTTCTCCCTTCCTGCACCCTCTCTTCCCTGCTTCTCCCTTACCTGCCCCCTTCTTCTCTGCTTCTCTCTTCCCTGCACCCTCTCTTCTCTGATTCCCCCTTCCATGCACTCTCTCTTCCATGCACCCTCTCTTCTCTGCTTCTACCTTCCATTCACTCTCTCTTCTCTGCTTCTCCCTTCCATGCACCCTCTCTTCTCTGCTTCTACCTTCCATGCACTCTCTTTTCTCTGCATCTCCCGTCCTTGCTCCCTCTCTTCTTTGCCTCTCCCTTCCATGCACCCTCTCTTCTCTACTTCTACCTTCCATGCACTCTCCCTTCCATGCACTCTCTCTTCCACGCACCCTCTCTTCTCTGCTTCTACCTTCCATGCACTCTCTCTTCTCTGCTTCTCCCTTCCATGCACCCTCTCTTCTCTGCTTCTACCTTCCATGCACGCTCTTTTCTCTGCATCTCCCTTCCTTGCTCCCTCTCTTCTCTGCCTCTCCCTTCCATGCACCCTCTCTTCTCTACTTCTACCTTCCATTCACTCTCTCTTCCACCCTCTCTTCCCTGCTTCTCCCTTCCATGCACTCTCTTCCCTGCACCCTCTCTTCTCCCTGCTCGCCCCCTCTAGAGCTGTGCACTTTGTCATCGGCAGATAAGGCTCTGCTGTGCGCACCCGACTGGATCTAATCCCCCATCTGTATCGTTTCTTTATTAACATGGATGTAATCCCCTATGCCACCTCGCCCCTCCTCTCCGTGCCAGTCAGCAGCCCTGTCTGCGAGCAGCCGTCAGAAAATTCAATTAGGCGCCTTCCCCTTTTGGAGCGGCACGCTAATAAAATCCTCATTTGTTCGCCATCAAACGCACCCAGCGGTGAGATGGGAGCCGCAGCCGCCGCCTGTTCTCCGGCCTTGGACGGGTGCTCGGGAGCGAGGAGTGGGCAGGACACCAAGGAGACTTCTGCGTCGAGGTCTCGGGGAATCACACATTGTGGGGATACGACAAGGCTAGCAGCCATCCACTGACTCGAATGTGAGACCCCAAGGACGTCAGTTAGAAGCTGCTTGCCCTTAAACCCAATGGCGCTGCCCTTACTGCCTCTGGCCTCGTGAAGCAGGAGCAGGTGGAGGGCGAGACCAGAGGCTCAGGAGCCCCGTTTACTTTCTGCAGTTCCAATTCCTTAGCTCTCCACACAGGCGTAGTTTACAGCCCTCTAAAAATTTACTCTGTATTAAAAGTTGGCTACAAGTGCCTTCAGCAGGGAATGACTAGGTGTCTGTCAGATTTCACCTGGGAGTTTTAGATACACACATACATACTCTCTTCTTTGTTTTGAAGATCTTAACAAATGCAGTTTCCCTCGTGTCCTGCTTCTCATAAAATGTATTTTCACAACCTATACCAGCGTTAATATTGGGAAATCTGTAGTGTATCCCCCCTCAAAAAAAATCTTACAAACCAAGCTACGCCTGTGGCTCTTCCAGAGAAAAGATGGGCCTTTGAGGGACTGAATGTTTGGCGAGAGCTCAAACTATTGATGTCGTTAAGGGATAAATTTAGCGCAATGTCACTTCTTCTACCTCGACCATTTTGACAAATGGATATGCATGAGGTTTACTGGATTAGGCGCAATATGCACAGTTGGAAGGAATAGTACGGATTTGTTGCCCAGTGGATGATGGCTGCGATGAAAGACCAGGAAGATATACCAGTTCCTAACTGGTTGTATCCAGTCAGTCAACGTGGCCCGCTACTGGAGACCTACAACCACATCAGTGGAGTACTGCAAGTCTCAACACTTAGACTGAAACGCTTCAAAACTTACATGAGCCCGCTCACCAGCATCATCCATGCCCGCGGTATCAACATCCCGAGGGGCATAACACTTCTTGAGGGGGCCCCCCTGCAAAGTACATGGAGGGGCCCCCATGCTCTGTACTGTACAGTCAGTAGATCTCAGGCCGGCGGAGAAGATGCCCCCCTGGAGCTCGGGGGCTCCCCACACTGCGGGGGCTGCAGGGGCTAATAGTATGCCACTGCAACATCCTATCTTATGCCAATAACACACAGCTGATATGCTCCCTCTTGGACACTCAAAGTTTGCCACCTACATGATCGAAGTAGCCGACTGGATGAAAACCAACGGTCTCAAACTGTACATTGGCAAGTCAGGAGCCATGACTTGGGATTCCATTTGCGGCACAGCAGAACTCAGACCAACAGCCATTACCCACGCCAAGAACCTCAGTATTGTCATCGACAAACAACTCACCATGACCGTCAAGCCAACGGTGCACCCACCTCCTGCTTCCACACCCTAAAGATGCCAAACAAAATCTTTAAAAGGCTCCCAACCAACACTCACAGAACCATTACTCAAGTCCTCATCAGAAGCGAAAGACTATGGTAACGCCCTCTGTCCTGGAGTCAGCACACCACTGACCAGGTGTCCCCAAACCATACAGGACTCAGGAGCCAGGGTCACTCTGAACCTACCATGCCACACACACTTCACCTTGTACCTCAGGGAACTCCACTGGCCTCCCTTACCTCCCTTACCTGAACAAGCTCTTTTCAAACTCCACACGCACACCATCAAAGTCTTATGCAACATGATCCAGCCTACCTCAACAACTTCATCACATTCCACAAACCCACCACCCACCTCTGCTCTGCCAGACTCTAACTCGCATGCTTCATTCTCAGATCCAGACCCGGCAGCTGGGCCTTCTCCTACATCACTTCTAAAGCCTGGAATGAGCTGCTGCTGCACATCAGAGCCGCCTCTTTCTATGTATACTTTTGCCAGCAGTTGAAGACATGGCTTTTTCGAAAAGGATTCCACCAGTGTACTCCTAGGCCAGACCACGCTGCCTTGGTTAAGTGCCAGGATACCCTTCCGGGTGTCCACAGGGTGATACAGCGCTCTCCAAATACATACCTGTGATATACCCCCAGTCTATCTGAGAGTATATTTTTGCAAGTCACAGGGAGGGCACGGGAGAGAGGTATAGAAGAGTAGAGGTGTACTCTGCATCAATACGCTGTTTGTGATGTGCTGAGGGCCCACTGAAATGCATTGTCTGGATGTACCTAATCTCTGGTTTCAACCCTGGGGCATCAGCGATTTTCGCTACGTATATTCTGTAGCATGACCCACCCGAGAATGTCACAAAGTTGCACATCAGTTGCTATTAGTAAAGCAAGTCTACTTCTGTTGAGACCCATCCCAACAAGGGTCTTCCTGCTCCTGAAAACTCTCTCTGGGGGTCAAGCCCCACTTCCGCGTGGTGCAGCAAGTGCTGAGAAGGTAAGGCGTCCATCTTGGTGATACACAAGTTACACCTGCAAACATAACATAGAAACAGCTGTGTTTCTCAGGGTGTGCAGCACTACACAATTCCTCCCTGGTGCACAAGAGGCACTGGAAAGTGAAATAGCTACTCACTTACAGTACTTCACTGGGTCCCTATCGTGACTAATCGACTATGTGGTAGAATTAAATTTGGGTCTCCCTCTAACCCTATGAGGCCGGCACAATTCATTGAGTCACTGACGCTCTTCCAGCTGCCGCTAAGACATATACCTAACCTGTCCTTTTCCATGGCCAGTGTCCCGGTGGCCTGGAAGCAGGCTTGGGTGTCCCCTATCATCAAGAAACCCACGTTGGATCCTTTAAAACCGGAGAATTTCAGACCAATCTCTCTTCTCCCGTGGGTGGCTAAGATTGCTGAGGCTCATGTTAATAACGTTCTTTCTCAATACATGAGCCTTCATAACATTCTGGATCCGTCTCAAAATGGCTTCAGGCCAGGCCACAGTACCGAGTCCGCCCTACTAGCCACGACTGAACATCTGCGGACAATCCTAGATGCCGGCCAGAGAGCAGCGCTGATCCTGTTGGATCTCAGCGCTGCCTTTGATACGGTATCTCATGATATTCTTTTGTATCGTCTGGAGGTCGTAGGGATGACCGGAACTGCCTTGGAATGGTTTAGATCATTTCTGAGGGATAGATCTTTTCGGGTATCGGCCCCGCCGTTCCTCTCCCAACCCCATTCCATCTGGCTCTGCATTAAGCCCGTCTCTGTTCAATCTATATGTCCAGCCACTTGTGGCTGTGGCTAAGGAGTGGGACCTAACAATGGTATCATATGTCGATGATACTCAGCTTATGATCACCTTAGCTGAAGGGCCATCTACATCGGCCACTAGGTTCAGAGACAGGAGGACAGCAGTAGCCCAATGGATGGCAGGCAACTGTCTTCAGCTTAATGCGAGCAAAACTGAGGTCCTTTTGGTGGGGAAGAACACTGCCCTTTGGAATGAGCACTGGTGTCCGGTATCTTTGGGGACCATGCCAACGCCAAAGACACTGGTCAAGAACTTAGGAGTTTGGATGGACTCCTCGCTTAGTTTTCAGATCCATACTAAGAGAGTCAGTCACATGTGTGGGTTTGCTAAGGGGTCTTAACCCTATCCTGAAGTTCTTTGAACCAGTCAACCCGACAGCTCATTGTCCAATCCACTATACTTTCGCGATTGGACTATGCTAGTGTGCTGCTCTTAGGGGCCAATAAAGCCGAGATACAGCGACTCCAACGAGTTTAAAATTCTGCAGCTAGAATTCTGGTGGGACTTCCCCGCCGGTGCTCAGCTAGAACTACGATCAGAAGGCTGCACTGGCTTCCGATTAATGCCCGGATCCAGTTCAAAGCTCTTTGCCTGGCATTTAAGATCTTAAAATCTGGGAGCCCGGAGCTTTTGTGCTCCCTTCTGATTCCGTATGTCCCTCAGCGAAATCTACGTTCGCTGGGACAACACTTGGTGACGGTACCACGGACTACACTTTACCGAATTGGTGGTCGGTCCTTTCGTTTTTTGGCCGCCAAGCTGTAGAACTCCTTACCGGGTCATATTCGCGGATTGGAGGATAGGCTGTCTTTTAGGAAAGCCATTAAGACCTTCCTCTTTCCTTTAACTTAGTGACGTTGACTATGGATGGTTAGCTCTCAGTTGATCCTGTATCTTTTAGATCTGCTAGCGCCGGGATGCCTCTTTGCTGAGGCAGCTGTGCGCTTTAGAATTTTCGTAACATAACATAACATAACATAACATAACATAACATAACATAACATAACATAACATATTCGTACTTGGCCCTGCCACCTGTCTCTAACCCCCTGACATAGATTGAGGGTGACAACAGTGCAATTATGTTGTACTGTGCCCAGCCCCCAATAGCTCAGGGGAGGAACTCTCCAGCACCCCGTTCCGGCTTAGTGGTGTGCCTTCACCCCAACGACACAGGAGTCTTATCGGTCTGCCTGTCAAAGCAGGGCTGTTCCCCTGGAGGGGTTGTCCCAGATTTCTTTGACCATTTTCACAATCCGGTGCACAAGACCGACTTGGAGACGCAAATTGTTTCTTAAGAAAGTGTTTACATGTCTGCGTAGTCTTTTGAGGAAAGAAAAGTCTGGGGTGTAAGAGTGAGCAAGAAGAAAGGGAGAAGAGATACTGGACGATGAGGTGGAGCTGTGAATACAAAGTGCAGCTGGCTCCTCAGAACTCTTCATGTGCTTGTTTCTTCAGATGACTCACCAGCCTCTGCCCTTGTTTACCTACAGAAATCATTGATCATTGATGTCTCTGTTCTCAAGACTCCGTGGGGAGTAATCAAAGGCAGTAAAGGTGCCAAGAGTTCTGGCCTGAATAAAATTAAATTGTTCGTTGAAACAACTTTATCTGCTGCGCATATGAATTTGAGATTCCAATTTCATTACAAGACGGGAGGCTACCATTATGCAATACCCTTTTACTGATGCCCCAAACATGCAGCTCTTTAAAGAATAGTAATACATCATAAAGCATTTACATTTTTCATGAAAACACAAATATCCAGTGCACGCAGACATCCGCCTCTGATATTTGCTGCTCCTCAACAAGATAAGTACATCTAATTATGTCTTTCTATTTACTCTTTAACCTTGCAGTGTTGTATTAGGATTTGTTTCTATGACTTAAGATATATGTATTTGATTGAGTTTTTTTGTCTGTGCCCCTCCAATTTGCGGTTGGCTAGGTAAGTATACTTTAGTGTCTTAATATTGTCCCCGGTTTATTCAAAAAAGAAAACAAAACAAGGGAAAACCTTCTTTTAAAAAAATCGTATATTCTTACCGATAGTGCAGGGATGTTTGTCGATCGTATTTTGACCCGTTTTACTGCTCCTGCCAGACAGCAAGAAACAGATACTTGAAAAACGAAAGATGGGGAGCTACAACGTTAGTTTTGCATCGCTGTTGCGCTCTCCATCTACATTAAAGGGGCTTTTTGTTTTCTACAAAGGGAGGATCTGGCTTGGCAGTTCGGGCTGGACTGTTCCCGTTGGGCGCAGGGTCAAGACTGATTTGCATATGGCTGGGTCCAAACTGGAATGGCATGGTGAGGAAAAAAACGATGGATTTAGGCCCAGATCTCTGTCCTAGGGTGAATGTATGACATTGTTCTGCACTCTGTCCATCAATTGTTGTTTTTGCATTTGTCACCCCGAGTGGGACAGATATGCCCAGACGGGGGTCCCGTACTCTCCATGCCACAGGAGTCAAGCTATCCGGGCTGATGAAGGCTGAAAGCTCGAAACTGGTCCTAGGATGCTTGTTTCCAGTCCAGGGAGTACCTAGCTTGGCAGTTCAGGCTGGGCTGTTCCCTTTGGGCGCAGGGTCAAGACTGATTTGCATATGTCTGGGTCCAAACTGGAATGACATGGTGAGCAAAAAAACAATGGATTTAGGCCCATATCTCTGTACTGGGGTGAATGTATGACATTGTTCTGCACTCTGTCCATCAATTGTTGTTTTTGCATTTGTCACCCGAGTGGGACAGGTATACCCAGACGTGGGTCCCCTGCTCTCCATGCCACTGGAGTCAAGGTATCCTGGCTGATGAAGGATAAAAGCCCGATACCGGTCCTAGGATGCTTGTTTTCAGTCCAGGAAGCATCTGGCTTGGCAGTTCGGGCTGGACTGTTCCCATTGGGCGCAGGGTCAAGACTGATTTGCATATGGCTGGGTCCAAACTTGAATGGCATGGTGAGCAAAAAAATGATGGATTTATGCCCAGATCTCTGTACTGGGGTGAATGTATGACATTGCTCTGCATTCTGTCAGTCAATTGCTGTTTTTGCATTGCTCTCCACAGCTACCATTTAGAGAGCTTTCAAAGGTTGTCTAAGTCCACCAAAATCAACATATGCGTTGTCTGTATTAGTGCAGGGTGCCCACTTAAATAAGTGTGCACCATATACTAAGCCAGCGTCTCAACACTTTAATGTTAGAAACTGTCGGTGGCTTCAGGATAGAGTTTTGGGAGCTTCCAGTTCAGGTGGTAAAACCAAAAGAGTTGGTGTTGGATGCAGAGAAGTTGTCTCTGATAGATTTGAAAGTATCCCAGATGTTGGACAAAGGGGTGTTATATTGTGTCCCAGATCAGGAGGCATCAGGGGGCTTTGTGAGAACATTTTTTCTAGTAAAAACGAAGGACAAAAAATGACATCCTGTTTTAAATTTAAGAGAGTTGAACACATTTCTAAACTAAATACATTTCAAGATGGAGGGTATCCAACTTTTACAAGATATGTTACAGTCCAAAAATTGGTTGGGTAAATTAGACCTCAAAGATGCTTACTTCATGATATCCATGGGCAGGGACAGTCAGAAGTATCTGCTCTTCACAATGAGGGGTGTCCTTTATCAGTTCCTCTGCCTTCCCTTCGGGCCACTGAAAGGATGTCCACAACAAGACCTGCTGGGAAGACACGCTTTATTCAGCTACCAGGTCTCCATACCCGGCAGCAACTGTCATCCACAGAACCTCTAGCTCCCCCCAGCATTCTTTTTCCAATTCCAATCCCCACAGCTGTCCTCCGCTCCGTGATGTTTTACCGAGGTGATTTGTCCTGTGGTAACCTTCCTCAGACATCGAGAAATTTGCCTAACTAATAACAGATAACTGCCTTATCTTCAGAAGACTAACAAGAGTTAGCTCTTCCCCACATAACCACCATACTCAAACATAAATATACAGCACATCCCTCTGTATTTAAGCATGTATTTGGACTATAGGTGTGTACCTACATATGTGTGTTGCTTTGTATAAACCTGTATAATTATATTTTTAATCTATAGATATTCATTAGTTCTGCTTAACAAATGTACATATTACTTATAGTTATATTATTCTATGTTTAACATGTATATAGGTGACTGCATAAATAAGTAAATGTTTTAGCATAACTATTTATCTACACTTGCTTCACTATTGAATTACAAAAAAACACATTCATTAACTTTACAGCAACACTTTAAGATCTGAGTTTATTAAATGCAACTTAAATCTGCATATATTACATTCCTTATACATATATATCTTCCATGTACTTATGTATCTTTCTCTTTATTACTTTGCTTCTAATTCAGCATCTCCAATGCACTACCCTATATCTCACCATATACTTCTCACAATATATCTTCTACCTCAACTCTCGGACTCATCTCAAACTTCATTCTATTACTCTCCAACGCACTACCCTGTTTCTTACCCTATACCTCTTTCAATATATCCTCTACCTTAACTCTGACTCATCTCAAACCTCATTCTACTACGTTTTCCAATGCACTACTCTATTTTTCACCCTATACCTCTCTCAAGATATCTTCTACCTCCACTCTCCCACTCAATCCAAACCCCATTTCACTACTATGATCCCCAAAATAACCCTTTGTAAACTCTTCTCTCCTCTACCCCTCCTTGCATCATTCTCATACTCTTTTACTATTCAGATCTCCCAAATAAGCCTTTCTAAACCCTTCCCTCTGACTCTTCCCCCTCCACCTTCCATTTACTCACCCCAAACCTCCTCCTCCTGCTATGAACTCCAAAAAAAGAAACACAACAAAATAACTATCTAGACCCTTACCTCTTCTATCCCTCCACTATTCCTTTCAATCCAAATAACAAATTAACCTGTCCACCGCTCATATTAATGCCATACCTCCCTCTACTAATTCCCCACTCGTCTTGTTTGGGGTCCGGAGTAGTATGCTTCTCCGAAGAGTGATTCAATACCTCATCAGGAGTAGGAAGAGCTATATAAATACAAACCATTCCCTCTTCCATCCCTCCACTATTCTTTTCAATCCAAATAACAGACTAACATGCCCACAGCTCAAATTCATTTATTATTTCACTATGCTAATTCACAACTATTTTTGGGGGGGTTCCGGAGTAGCGTGCTACTCGCCAAAAAAATGCACTGACACCTTGTATGGGATAGTAAGCGCTATATCAATGCAATTACAATACAATTATGTCTCAGGACCGGTTGGAATTTCTGAATTGTTTGGCATGGACTTTTGGAGAATCTGGGTTTCATAGTGAATACAGAGAAGTCTGTCATGGGTCCCACCCAAAACATAGAGTTTTTGGGTTTCCAGGTAGATACTATTCTATTTCTATTGATTCTCCCACAGAGGAAAGTGACAAAGATAAAGAAGGACTTGAGATCAGTTTTGTCCAAATAAGTAATCTTCCTGAGAGTCGTGGCAAGAGTTCTGGGACTTTTATCGTCCTTCATTCAAGCCATTTGTACTGGCCAACTACATTACAGGGGCCTCCAGAGATTGAAAGCTTTGAGACTAAGGAATGGCTTGATTTCCCTCAGTTGAAACAAAAGGACACCCACAGTACTGGCCACACAATGGATGCCATTTTCTCTAACAATAAAGCCATCATCAACCTCAAATTGCTTCCACTTTCCTGGTCGAATGACCTGACAGAATCCTCCCCTCCACCTGTGGAAAACTTGGAGCTAGCTACCGAGGACTATTCAGATTGGCTCAATACGACACTTTCTCTTACTGTCCCTACTAAGAAGGTCAATCAAGGAAAAAACAAATCTTCTGCTCCTTGCTTTTCAAAAGCCATTCGACTAGAAAAATAAAGTTGTAGACGACAAGAAAGGAAATGGAGGGCCCAGTATGATTCACATGAAAAAGAAGCATGCAAACTATGCCTATCTAAATACAAATCTCTTTTGGTTAAGGAAAAAGATGGCTTTCTTTACATCGCAAATGGAATCCTCTAAAAACTCTGTCAAGGAACTCTATCAGGTAGTAAACAAATTAACTAAACAACTAGAGATTAAAGGAGGCTGGGTCAGTCAATCCTTCTGTGATACTATTGCTCAGCACTTCAGAAGTAAAGTCCATCAAATGTTTACCCTTTTCAATCACCCCAGTGATACTAAGCCACCAGCAACTAATAGCAGGAAGGACAGCTTGTGGGACAGTGATATCACATTGGCTTCCTTAAACACTTCCTCCACAGTCACAATAGCTCAGATTGGTGATCTTATCCAGACTACAAAATATGAATCACCAGATGATCCATGCCCTCCTTCAGTGCTTACGTCCATCTCGAACCCCATAGCCTTGAAACTGACAGCCCTTTTTAATTCCATGTTTACCACAGATATTTTTCCTACCATCTGGAAAAGGGCGTTTATTCTTCCGCTCTTAAAAATCCCAAAACTTGATCCGGAAGACCCTTTGAACTACTGACCCATCTCCAGACTCCCCTTTCCCTTCAAAATAATAGAAAAGATCATGAACATTCAATTGAATCATTGCACCAAAGAGAATAACTGACTCAACTCAACTCAATTTGGGTTCAGATCGGAACACAGTACTGAGACAGCGCTTATTAAGGCCACTGATGAACTCAAGCTCATTCAGGATATGGGCGGAACGGCCGCACTGATCTTACTAGATCTATCGGCGGCGTTCAATATGGTGGACCATTCCACCTTGACCCATGTTAGATCTGGGGGTCTCTAGTTGGCAATGCTTATCACCTTTGTCCAAATAGGGATCCTTACTTCTAAGTCAGGATAAGGGGATTACACTCCTTAATAACCCCTGCTCGCCCCCTTGGTAGCTTGGCACGAGCAGACAGGCTTATCTCAGAGGCAGTGTGTTAAGCATTTGTGAATATACACAGTAATACAGTGAAAACACTACAGATCGACACAACACAGGTTTTATAAAAATAAGTATTCTTTATATAGACTTAAACACAAGACCACAAACAACAAAAATCCACAATACTACACTTAAGATTACTTAAAAGATGATTAAAGTCTCTTAGTTCAAGTTGTTGGTAAATGCAACCAAGTACTCATCAAAGTACCTGGATGCGTAACACAAAGGGAACAAAAGGCTCGCAAATGGGCAGATGCGTCGGTACCATGACCCGGGGGAACGGTTGCGTCCTTCCTCAATGCTTGCGCAGAGTAGGACACACGTCGTGAGCATTACCGGAGCGGAGGTGATGCGTAGATTCTCGGCTTGCGGGCCCATTGCGGTGCGCAAGATGGCACCTTGATGCGATGATCCGTTTGTCAAGCGAAAAGATGGCGCCTTGCGACTTACTTTGGAGCCGCGACAGGCCCTTCGACACGCTTCTCTGGTGATGCGATGGCGACTCTCTCGATGTTGTCACGCTTCTCCGGTGATGCGACAGCAGGCAGCTTCGATGAACACACGCTTCCAGGGAGATGCGGCGAAGGCTCGCTTCTACGACGTTGCAATGATTTCAGCTGCGGCGGCGACACGCTTCTTCCCGATGCGTCACGCTTCCAGCTCCCAGCGGCACGCAAGTGACTGGAGTAAGAATTCCCAGCAAGGAAATTCAGGAGGGAGCTGGGGTGAAGTCATTTGGCCCTGAGACTTCAGCACGAGGCAAGCACAGTTCAAGCCCTTGGAGAATATTCTGTAGATGAAAGTCCTTACAAAGTCCTTCTCCTTTCCCTTGGCAATGAAGCAACCACTGCAGGCCAACCCAGCAAACAGCACACTGGCAGAGGGGCAGTACAACTCCTGCAGCTTCCTTGGTTCTTCTCCTTGGCAGAATGGTTTCTTGTTCCAGAAGTGATCTAATTTCTTGGGATCAGGGTCCCAATATTTATTCCCCAAAATCCTTTGTTCTCTGAAGGCAGAGAGGCCTCTGCCTAGTTCAAACCAGTTCCTGAGCACTTTGTTACATGACTCTCTTCTTCCTTTCACTGTGCAGGGCAGAGACATCAGACGCCCCACAGGAGGTGAACTAGCACAGGGGAGGGAAGATACAGCCCTGGAGCACTCTGCTGACATGATTCCTCCTCTCCTTTCACAGTGCAGGGCAGAGACATCAGACAAGCCACAGGAGGTGGAGCCAGCATTGTAGAGGGAAGGCCCAGCCCTATTCAGGTCCCAGGTGCAACTCCTCCCTCCCATCTAGATGCAGCTCTCTCTATTCACCACTGGGCTGCCCCAGCCTGTCTCCTGGAATCCCCCAGCCCTGTCACTCACAAACCCAGACAAGGAATTCACAACCCAGCAGAGGCAGGCTCAATTGGTTAGGCAAGCAAATACATGCTTTCTAAAAGTGGTATTTGCAAACCCAGAATATTAAAATAAACTTTACTAAAAGATGTACTTTATTATTCTGAGTTCAGGCATACTAAATTCGAATTTCTACCATGTTCCCTGAGTCAGTTAGGATTATAAGCATGATATAATCTAACTGCTCAGTCTGGCCTATGAGAACAGGTAGCCCTCAATAGTGAAAAACGAAAATGGCTGTAATTCACTACTAGAACATGCTACACACATCAGAGCATGTCCTACCTTGTACTTACAATGCACCCTGCCCTGGGGCCAAACATAGGGGTGTCCAATATGAAGCAAAGGGAAGGTTTAGGGACTGGCAAGTGGGTGCACTTGGCCAAGTCGACATGGCAGTGCTAGACTGCACATATGGCTTGCAATGGCAGGCCTGAGACACACTTTACAAGCTGCTTTTGTAGGTGGCACAACCAGTGCTGCAAGCCCGCCAGCAGCATGTGATTTACAACTCCTGGGCACACATGGTGCACTCTACTAGGGACTGACAGATAAGTCACATAACCCAATCATGGAAAAACCAATCAGTACATTAATGTAACATAGGGAGCACTTGCACTGTGGCACTGATTAGCAGTGGCACAGTGCCCAAAGCACAAATCCAGCAAAAAACCCATAACAAAACAGAGGAGGCAATCCGTCAACATGGAAGGGAGACTCACGCCAATGATGCCAGATCTAACAGCCCACCATTTGAAAGCCATTGGCATAAAATATGTAGCCTTAAAATTACTTAAATCTCTCTTTGCCTGTAGGTAGAATGCAGTCAAATTAGATACTTTCTCGTCCAATTCCTTCTCTCTGCCCTGTGGAGTTCCACAGGGATCATCACTCAGCCCTACTCTTTTCAATTTATATGTAACAGAACTTAGCCTCTTGTTCAATCATTTGGCTTCTCGCTCACATCCTACACGAATGAAACACATATTGTGCTGTCCGCCTCTAATAATTCTAAAGACACTAGCTATCGAATCCAAAACTGCATGCGACAAATCAGCATATGGATCAGCAACACTGTCCTAAGTCTAACTCAGAAAAGACGGAGGTGATTCTATTTGGAACTCAACTTCTGGTCTGCACCCTGCTGGCTGGCAGAAATGGGCATGCTCCCCTCACCCACAACTAAAGCTAAGAATCTTGGGGTTATCCTTGATGATAAATTAAATCTTGGTAAGCAAATTAATGCAGCCATTTCATCCTCCTATAACACCCTTAGAATCCTACAGAAAATATACATTTTTCTCCCCATCAATTCTAGAAAGACAGTAATTTCCACATTAATACTTTCTAAGTTAAAATATTGTAATGGCCTATAGCCGCCTGCCAGCTCAATATATCAACACACTTCAAGTTCTACAGAACTCAGCTGCAAGGCTACTGCTAAGACTGCTCAAGCAGCAGTCTGTCTCTATTGCCATAAAAGATCTTCAAAGGCTGAATGTAAAAAATAGGATCAAATTCAAATCTATTTGACTTACTTACACGACCCTCCACGATTCGGGACCATTTTTTCTTAGGAAAGCTTTTTCTGGTACGTTCCCACCAGAAATCTTAGGTCAACGGGATCTTTTAAAATAAACACTTTTAGATACAAAAAATCCAAATAAGAAGGTAGGAGTCTTCTGGGGCAGGAGCAACCAAACAGTGGAATCTCCTTCCTTTTCACATTAGATCAGCTCCCTCCCTTCTAAAATTCAGAAAGTCCCTAAAAACCTGGTTCTTTAACCAGTAGCTTCTCCTCTCACATTACTCATTACTCTGACTAGAGACAAGACACCCTCTGGTATATGTTGCACTCTACAGATTTTTTTAACATAACATATGATGGTGTGGGGATTCGCTTCCAGTATCAAAAGACGCAGGGGAGGATCTGGAATGGTTTGTTGAGAAGTCTCGAAGCTTGAAATGGCAAGTCCATCTTCAGGAATGTTCCCGACTGTGTCGTGGAATCAGATGCAAACAACTAGTGCTGGGGAGCTCGGCTGAACAATTTAGAGACAGCTGGAAGATGGTTAAAGGAGGTGAAGTCACTTCACATAAAATGTTTAGAAATGTTGGCTGATCTTAATGCTTTAAGGAGTTGCAGGGAATTATTGACAAATTCCAATACACTGATTTGATTAGACAATTTCACAGCCGTTTCTTATATAAACCGCTTGGGAGGTGCCTTGTCAAAAGCTTTGGCAGATTTGGTAAGGCAAATTTGGTATTTTTGTTGGTTACACAATATTGTGTTGAGAGTGGAGTATATTCCAGGCTTTCAGAATGTAAGGGCGAACTGGAATTTTAGATATCTCTGGGGCTCCAGGGATTGGAAGTTAGACCCAGAGGTTTTCTCTTTGATACAAGATTTGTGGGGGGAGATTCAGGTAGACTTCTTTGAAAGCAGGTTGACCTACCAAGTACCAAGGTATTTCAGTTGGAGGCCGGATCCAGAGGCAGCGGCTGTGGACACTTTTCTGCAGCACTGGGGCAGGGACAAGGGCAAAGTCTTTCCCCCTTTCTCCATGATTTAGAGAGTATTATGGAAAGTGAGGCTGGAGTCCTGCAGCATTATCCTAGTGACTTTGTCGGGAGGAGCCGGGAATATTAGACCCAGAAACTCCTTCTGATGTGCATGTACTGGTTATGCAGGTACGGGACGCGTCTGTCCCTTTAACCCGATCGAAAACAAGCTGTGGGAGGAACCAGGAAGTCTGACGTCATACCACCAGAACCTATCGGGAGAAGAGGAAGGAGAAGACGCAGAGATTTCAAGACGAGATGATGCAGGAATGGGACTGGAGCCAAGAGGGTCCCGAGAACCAGGTGAACCCAGGGGCAGCGAAGAACTCCAGGGAGGAGTCGGAACCGAAGGTAGAGCGGCGGCTCCACCGAAGCGAGAGAGCGTCGGCGGAGTCCGACACTGCGCCATCTCCCGCCACCCCCACAGAGGAGGGTGGCAGGAACAGGTACGTGGGCGCCCCCTGGGGTTTGTAAAGCCACAGGGAGGGAATGGGTAGGCTGGCGGGCGGTCACTGCTTCCTTGTCTTCGGGGAACTTCACACTCTACTTAAACGCAGTGTTATCCTTCCCTCATGGCCTCTCTACACTGTCCCACATTGCTAATAGGGAAAACCGACGCCTGACCTTGTTTTTTTTTTTCTTTTCTCTTTAAATTCGTTCCTGAGCAAACAACCCGCCAGCGACGACCTTTCCTTGGGACTCTGAAAACCAAGAGCCTAACGCTGTAACAAAGTACCACCGATGACAAGAAGAGAACCCCTCTTTAACCCGACATTGGAACTATTAATCCTTACTAAATAAAAGTCCTTTTATTTGTTTTTGAACCATTACCTCGTCTGACAGTGACTTATTTACTAAGACTAGCAGAATGTCCATCAGACCTTGGGTCATATGACAGACTCCCTTTTGGAGGTCTCGGGTTTGGTGTACAGGGGTGATGGAACTTACAGTAGCCATTCCATGATTGGTCCCGGTATCCTTGGGTCATATACAGGGTTCAGACGGAGAAGATCATCCTTTGGTTTTAGAGGGGAAAATTAACCTTCTTGTTTGGAAGATTTCAGGGGTTCAGGCAGACATTCAGGCCTTTCAGGAGAAGCTAAGGTGAGTCATGGCCACCGGGAACAAGAAAAAGGTACAGAGGCGTTTAGAAGAAATGGTGTAGTTGGTGCGTGGCAAGGGATCTGGATCCTGTGGAAGCTCCTATACACCAGGTAGCCAATTATTTAACAGATCTCTTTAACTCAGGTCTTTCATATAAGACCATAAATTGCAATAGATCTGCTATTTCTTCAGGTCATGCACTGATTATTAATTTGGTAATTGGGAGTAATTCTTTAATAAGAAGAGTGATGAAAGGTGTGAGATTGAGAAGATCCCTTAGGGCTCGTTATGAGTCTCTCTGTGATGTCAATTTGATTTTCAAGCTGTTTACTTCTTGGCCAGCCAATATTTACCTTTCTATTAAACAAATATCCATGAAGTTAGCAAATTTGCTATGTTTTATTTCTTTTAGAAGAGTGTCAGACATCAATGATCTAGAGTTATCTAACTGGTTCTATTCACCAGAACTTTGACATATGAAAAAGTACAAAAACAATGTCAGATTCAGTCTTCTATCCTTTTTTTAATGATTGTGAAAAATTATGCGTGTTAAGTTGTATGAGAGTGTATGAGAGTAGGGTCCTGGAGTTTAGAGCACATGGTGTTGATCATCTGCTTTTATCTTATGTAAAGCCTTATAAGCCTGTATTTACAGCTACATTGCCCAGATGGGTGTGTATAGTTATGACTGAAGCTGGTGTGGATCTTTCCAGGTTTGGTGCCCATTCTTCAAGAGGTGCGATGGCTAGAAGTTTTTTTGGTCAGGTGGTTCGCTACCTGAACAGTGGCGGTGCGTCTATTGGGGGCGTTGGGGCGTTGCCCCACTAGCCATGGACGACCATCACGCTGAACAGGCAGGTTAAATGTAAATAATAAACTGAGCGTGAGCTCACTCGCAAATTTCTCTGCAGGAACGCTAGCTCAGGCTCAACTCAGCTTACCAGGACATGCACGTCATCGCGGAAGTTGTGTGGGCGGGGCTGCGGCACAGATTGACAGGGCAGCACAGCAGTCTGCAGAAACAGCGCAGCTGCTGTGTGCGCATGTCAATTTTTGGGCTAGGAATTATTAGGACTGGCCGGCGCATGCGCACACGGTACAGTACCTTCCCCTCCCTTACCTACAGCGAGTCAGGGTGCGAGGGACCCGGGCCCCCGGGTCCCATTATGGGCAGGCAATAACCCTGCTCTTAGCCAATCCTGGTGCAATGGTGCTGCTAATGCAGCGCCAGGATTGGCTGAAAGCAGTCACCACGCAGCCTCGCATCATCCTTCCCTCCTCCCTCCCTCAATTGTGGCCTGGCTGCGAAGGAGCGGTGGCAGAGGGGCCCTGATCCTGGGTTGGTGCTGGCTTTGCCTTGCTCTCCGCTGGAGTCAGAGGCCGTGGAGTGCCGCTAGCATGGCCCTTCCCAAGCCAGGAGAGGATCGCACCCGGGGCCTTCTATATGGCGGATCAAGAGGGGCTGCAGCCTGACTGTGAAGACCGGGTCATCATCATCTGCGGGCTCAAGCCAACTGATTCTTCCGGCCTCATCTCCCGAGTCCCTCTGCCTTTGGATCATTGGGATGCCTAACGCGGTGCTCAAGGTTGCTGCAGGTGGCTGTGGGGTACATTGTGCTTGACAGGTGAGTGTTGTGGTGGCGGCGGTATTTACGGTGTGGGTTGTTCTGATACTATCTTCAAAGTGGGCACGTGTACCCATGTCTCTTTGAAGCGGATACCGTAACCCCAAATCTTTGACTCTGAACTGCGTCCGCCTGGGTGGCGTAAGCCAGAACTGTGCAACTTCACATGCACACAATCGAGACTGGTGCATCTAAAAATACCAAAAGCAGTTTTCCGATCTGCTTGGATATTCCTGTGTTAAAGAAAGATACAGCCAGCTAAGAAACCCTCTGTTAAATTCAGTAAAGTAAAGATGAGGGGTCCTTGTTGTAATGTTCATGTAGTATATTTATTCTTGAGATTAGATAGAAGGTACAGCATTCAGTAGGAATGTAATATGGTAAGAAACCCCACCGGGAGCAGATAACTTCCTGCTCAGCTTCCAGGTAACTGATAAATCCCTTGAATAGCAACAGGTAGAATCATGGATGACATCATAGAGACATGACATAGACAAGCAGACACTAACACTAAGGAGGGACAAAGAGAGAGGAAGAGCAGGATATAACACCCTCCTTCTGCGATCCCTCGAAAACAATCAATTAACCTGGTGGTGTAACGTGAAACCCTAGAGACTAATTTGCTCTCTTCCACCTGCTCAACTAGTGAATAGCGCCTGCCTCCCCTTTCACTGATCCCTCTAGGCTCTTTTCGTCTCTGACCGACTTTTTATTGTTATTATCCTTCTCTGTCATATTGTTATGAGCCGGTATAGTCAATGTAGAGCATGCCAATGACCATTACCTGAGGTCTCTCTTCTTTAAATACTTCAGAAGAGAATTAAAGGAATAAACACATTTGCGTTGCTTGTCAATGCGTGTCTTTAAATCAGAGACGTGAATTCTGAAGGCCAGTTTATTATCTAATGTAATGGTCGGCCTGATTTAGTGTTGTGCCGATGAGCACAGGTCTTGATAATGCGCTATTTTGCAGTTGAGCGCTATCGTCACTTATGTGACCCCCCTGAGAGTGATTTGGGTGCTATCTGCAACTTCCACAAAGGTTACACATATTACGCATGCAAAAATAACGCTATGTTACCCATCCCGAATCTTGGTCATTGTTTGGACCTGTTATCTTTTGGCGCTAAGATTCCATGCACAGCCAGGTCACGCCACATTGCATGACCAGCTGATGTGTCTCTGCACAGATGTGTTTGTGCTGTTCCAAGTCCTAGGGGGGTGTTTGTGCTGTTCCTGGGGGTGTTTGTGCTGTTCCTAGGAGTGTTTGTGCTGTTTGTGGGTGTGTTTTTGCTGTTCCTAGAGATGTTTGTGCTGTTCCTAGAGATGTTTGTGCTGTTCCTATGAGTGTTTGTGCTGTTCGTGGGGGTGTTTTTGCTGATCCTAGAGATGTTTGGGCTGTTCCTGGAGGTGTTTGTGCTGCTCCTAGGAGTGTTTGTGCTGTTCACTAGAAAGCAATTACAGTTTTTATTGCTCAATGATCTGTGTGTTTTTTGGATCCATCCCCAGGGGTGAACCCCTGGAACCCCCGTAGGTGGTTCAGGGTTGCTCGCTGCAGTGAAGTAGGACAATTGTTTTACGCCCGACACTTTCAAATGTCACCAGCCACCACTGTACCTGAAATACTGAAAACAGCAGACTGGTCAAATTTATATACTTTTGCAATGTATTATTTGAGACCAGTAGAACATGTTAGTAGTGTCACTTTGGATGGCTTTAAACATGCATAATGGTAGCCTCCGGTCTTGTAAGGAAATGGGGATTCTCCGATTAACGTGCAGAGAGAATCTTGATTTCATTAAAGACAACGAAAGCTAACATTATCCCACCCTCCTCACCCTTGAGGAGAGGTACTAGGATGGTGAGTATCAACATATGGTGAATAACATTAATGATTTTGTGGAAACGTTTAAATAAAAATTCTCTCTCTTTAGCATTTGGTTTATAACTCAGGTGTTTACAGTTGGGAGTGAGTATTTTCCACCAATGCTATGAGAGAGCGGAACTGCACCACATCGTAGTGTCTATGGTGCATTTCTGCTCTCTCCCTTTGACGCAGTGCAGCACAACAGCTTCCCTTGCTGTGTTCCATTGTGTTAAAGTTTAGTAAATCTGCTCCTTAGTCTAGAAATGGAAACATGCCACAAAGTGATCTCTCAGGCACAGCCTTAAGGAAGGAGTTCACATTCCAATTAGATTTAGGCACCAAGGTTCAAACGCTTCACCAGGAGTAGTAGATGCTCACCGCTCAGGCCTCTGCCTCCACCTGACAGAATTAACATGCATCACTGTGCAATAGGCCTCAAGGTATACCTCATTGATGAGCTCTACGTAGGTCAAAACCGGTCTGGGGTTACTTGTGTTCTCATCTGGAGGGGATCTGATCTAGCAGTTTGGGATGGGCTGCTCAAACTGGGGCAGGGTCAAGCCTGATGTGCATATGCCCAGCCCCTGTCTACAGTGACTTCTAGATTGGCTTAGTGTATGAAAAATGGTGGACTGAAATGGAGCCTGAGCAAATGCCAGTGGCTGAGATTAATATAAGCATTCCATCTGCTATTTTCTTATTGTTGTGGTAGATGCCCTAAGTATGACAGGCATGCCAAAATGTAGATTCCAGTCTGGAGGGGACCTGGTCTAGCAGAAGTGCTTCTATTGGTGCAGGGTTACAATCAATTTGCATACGGGTAGCCTCTGTCTAGAAAATAGCATAATTTTTGACAAATAGTGGACTGGGACATGGGTATATAGATTTCCACTTCAATTAACCCAGCAAGATTAACATCAAAACACTGCACGGGGTGTGAACAAAGTAGCCTGACCTCTAAATGGTGCCTTCCTTTTTGCTGCGATGAAATTACTGGTGCTAAATGTAAAATGTGTTGTAGAATGCACCATGTAAAAGAGAAATCATAACTGTACACGATTGCTGGGCGGGCGTGTGACAAGATTTTCAGGCATGTCAACACTCGACACGCGTATAAAAGAGCCAAATATTACGATAGGTCCGCACTCCTATCTGGCAATACACGAGCCAAACAAGATCGGATCACGTGTGTGATCGATCACTCAACTCTGAATTTCAAGATCCGTAATATCCTCAATAAAAATTGGAGAATCTTGAATACTGATGATAATGCTGCGGCACTTCCTCCCCCTATGCTTGCATATAGGAGAAATAGAAATTTACGGGATATGTTGGTTCACTCGAGACCTTGCGCCAAAAATGCTCAATCTAACTACCAGTCCTCTATCACAGGTTTGCCAATAGTTGTGGGCAACCACAGATGTGGTTCCTGCCACGCGTGTGACTCAGCCATTGTATCGGACACGATAATATACAATAAAAAGAACATAAAACTGCGATTCTTGACCAACTGTAGAAGTAGTAATATCGTGTACATTATTTTTTGCGGCTGTGGCTTGGCTTATGTAGGGGAGACAGGTCGCGAGTTTCGCGTCCGTTTCAGCGAACATAAGTCCGCTATCAGGACGAAAAAATTGTCAGCCCCCTTAGTTCAACACTGTCTGGAGAAATCTCATACAGAAAATGAGATAAAATGGTGCATCCTAGAGAAAGTGACACCTAAGTTAGGTCAAGCTAACGATATTACACGCAAAAAACGGGAAACATTTTGGATCTATTTACTGGACAGTGTGAAACATGGATTGAATGAAGAACTTGTTTGGCATGTGACATAATAAATATCTCCGATATTTGAGACACATTTGTACTGGTCCTGATAGGAGTGTCCGATTCCGTTTCTTCTCAGGGTTGCCCCTAATCAAAACTGTTATTTCCAGCTCACTGCACCCTTAGAGATTCCTTCAGTCTTACATCTTCTCCTATAATTAGGCAATGACAATCTCGAGTTTATTAACTCCGTTTTCAATTACAATCTCTAGTTTATTAACTCTGTGCCGTAAGAATTATCATATTGCAATTAATATGTATTTTTCAATGGTGGGGTCCATCATCCTGATCTACCTTCTAATTCGACCTTGACCAATCAACTACACATATTTTTTTGTAACACTTAAGCACGCCTTTTTCTATTACTTTGTCCCCGTCAGATTACTTTTAGCTTCCACGGTTGTCCTATCTTTGTTTTCTTACCTGGTAGGATTCTGTTAACTGACAGAGACTGTGCCCGTCACTTAGTCCGTTTTTTATGCCTATTGGGTGACGCATCGGTAAAACGTATATAGAAAGCGACCCCACGTGAGACATGGAGTCCTATAGGATCGGCTTTAAAATCAAGGGTCAGCCATTGCCTGGAAATCTCCGGCGGAGGAGGCTTTGTACGGCGTGGACATACGGCCCCAAACTGCGGTATCTATAAGGTAAGGAATCCATCGCGTATTGAGACCCGCCAGAGGAACTTTGCTTTAAAATCTTATTACCGGCATTCCCGGCTGAACATCTGCCATATTTATATCTTGGCGGTGCCGGGCTGACATGCCTTACACAGTCGCCTAGTATCACGGGAGACATCTCTCAAACACAGCCCGGTTGATAGGAGTGCCATATGCCTCAAAGCGGCGCTTAGACGCTTAAATATGTTTTAGGCTAAAAAGCACTAATGCCACTAAACGTATGCCTACTGTTCAAAGTTGGATCAGTGATAGGCTTGATGTTTTGTTTAAAGCTACTGTTGGGATGCTCTGAGTTGCACCGCATGGGGAAAACTTAATAACGTTCTCTCATTCCATCTTACAGGGGACTGACTGGAATAATGTAAACAGATACAAAGGATCTCTCACGCATATTGAAGTAAGAGCACGCCTTAGACTAGGATGTACCTGTCGCTTTGCGCTACCTTAAATAGGGTCACTGTAAGGTAGTAAGTTTAAAAAGATTACTTATGATGAATCTCTCTTTCTATTATTTTTATAGATTACGGTGTAAAATATGCCAGCTGATCATCGAAGCCCTTAGCCTCCTCCTAACCTCAGCCATCTATGAATAAGCTGCAAATCAAAAAAAGCTAAATAAGTTTTCTAAACTTTAAAATAAAGGTATTTACCTTTTGGAATCTTGGAGCCTTAGTAGATATGGACTTTACTGTGGTGATTGTAATGAGCCTTTCCCTAAATATACATTTAAGATAAAACATGAGATATCTCTTCCTTGTAGCTACTTAATGGCGGCATAGGACGTCCTGCCCCCTGAAATGTATTGAAGACGTCCTTTTGGGTGATCCCAGTGCTGTGTTATAATACTGGTAAGCTCAAGGGCTATGTCCTATGGTAAAACATAGATAATTAATTGAGAGGATAATATGAGATTTGAGACCTTCTTTTCAACTCTATTATATGATAATTCAGATTTACTAGATTACAAGTAATGTGGTTCCAAATACTTAGCCTCAGTCATATCCAGGACTCTTGGGCATATATATTAGGTCTGGTCTCCTTTCTTAATGAACATAGGTTTTGCATAATTTTAGATTCTTTCCCGTTGTGGTCATGTTGTTGAGCTCCTGTTGTTATGCAGCAATATTAAATTTTTCTAAACGTTTTTGTGGTGACAATATGGTTACATATATTGTTTGTAAATATAGATACACATTTTTTTCAGATCCCTTGGTATCTGCACAGATATGATGAAAATGGTCCTGATGAAGGCGGTGTAAGCTGCCGAAACGCGCGTAGACCTGCGACGGGAGCCTAAAGTTACATCTTGGCCCGATCTTTTTTAGCATTGTCATCTTGCTAAAATATTAATCCAGTTCCTTTCACCATCCTAGTCTGGAGTTTGAGTGTGGTATGGTTGTTAGCACGTGAGTGTGTTGAGAGATATGGGTGTTACCAAGGGTTATTATTGAATAATTTTGTATTTTGTACATTTTCTTTTTTTGTAGATATTTAGGATTTAACTGTGTTTGTCTTTAAAAAAAAGTTTTTGACATGAATTGAAAAGCTTTTGATATGAATTGATAAATGTATGTCTTGTGATTTCTGATTGACAACAGAACTCACATAAACTAAAAGATATATAAAAAAGAGAAAAATAAATTTTATACGTTTTGAATAATTTCAGTAGTTTTTCTATTTTTTGTCACCTGGTTAGATACTTATAAACTTAGTTGTTTAAGTGAATTAGCAGGCCACCGCAGGAACAATTTCCACATTAGAACTGTTTTCCCCTCTGTTCCTGGGCCACAACGTATTTTCTTGAGGGGGTCCCTTCGTACATGTTGCTAACACTCGACACATGAAATGGAAAGGCAGGGGGAGCAGCTGTGCACGAGAAGAGCCTTCCCATGCCAGATTGTAAACAAAAGAAAATGAGAAGAACAAATAGTACGCCAAAAGTAACATAAATAGATAGGAGGGGAGGGGTACATGTAAGAGGGGCAGTTGCCATGGGAGGAAACCAAGCACACTAATGAGGGACAAATACAACCAATGCACCACTCAAAAGTCCGCATTTCAGAACGTCACACAACATAACGAATGAGAAATCGAGGGGCGTCCCAAAAGCCCACAGAGGAGAATCAGTACGTCGAGAGACATGAGTGCAGCCTAGTGTCAACCTAAAAAGGTCTAGATGCTTGTTGTTATGAAAAAAGGCTAAGAAGAGGAGCTGTTTATAATCTAGAGGAGATTGTTGGAGCAGATGCTCTTTTTATATGAGATGTAGGTGACTGAGCATTTCTAGTCAGCTTTTTAGATTTACCAACTCAGTATTTATACATATTTTGTTATTTTGCTTCAAATTAGGTCATGTAGTTTGTATTTATAAATGTGCTGGTTAAAGAAAAAGTATTGTTTACTTTCTCCTTTCGAATTTTGCAATGAGCAAACCATTTTTTCTGTTTTGTAGGGATGAAGTTGATTGTTGGCGTGCATTTATTGATACACGCCAAGTCCGAGGTGAGCAGGGTTCGCATTTTATTTATACGTTTTGGAGGAATACTGTATGGTAATGACATTATTAACAAAGCGTTTTCTTACCGTGACAGGGCTTTGCAGGATGGGTAAACAACTTTGGGGCACTAAATCCTGCTCTGAACCCTTTGGTTTTTCGTGGCACCCAGAACTTTGAGTTTAAGTGTCTTTGTTCACCCTTCTCTTCCAGCTTAACTAATTTAGACTGTTCTTAAAAAGTCACATTTAAAAATCCCATCTTGAAAAATACTTGCCCTAAGTCTCGATTTTTAATGGCCCTTTCTACAGTGTACTTTCACTATGCACATTTGCTTACCCTTGAAGGCGCTGCTGGGAGCGCATTGCTTTGTAGAACTATTTCATTTATGTTGCGGATTTCTCTTGTAGATTACGGCTTTAGGTGTGGTGCAACTTTATGTTGCGCCTCTGAACCACAATGGATATTGCTCCTTATTACATATATCATATGGCATGTGAGCCTTGTAGTGACGGGTTCATGTGAATGGAGTCATCAGTGATGTCATTTGAGATGTCATTAGTGTAGTCAATGGTGATGTCACTGACCATGTCATGAATGATGTAATATGTGACATCATCAGCAGTGCATTACGGGCACACGAGTTATAGTTAGCAGAACTAACTATAACGGAGGAATTTCTATGACTTTGTACGAGTGAAATGTCCAGCTAACTATAACACCCCTGAAACCTATGTTTTTTTCTGTGAATTTCTAAGGTTTTTTAAATGCTGATTTCGAACTATAATGTCTCTGAAACCTGTGTTTTTTTCAGTGAATTTCAACACTTTTTTAAATGCTAATTTCTAACTATAACGTCTCTGAAATCTATGTTTTTTTCAGTGAATTTCAAAGGTTTTTTAAATGCTAATTTTTAAGTGTAATAGTAGTTATACCAATTTTTTTGTACTGATTTTCTAGTTTTTAACAGTTTATTTATGAATATTTTATTCATTAAATAACATTATATATTTTTCTGAAAATTGCATTTTTTTTTAAATCAAACTGAAATATTTTTTTTCTTTTAATATATTTATATTATTTTCTTTTTAAATTTTTTCCCAATTTTTTTTCTGAGTCGCGCACCCAAAGTGTACACATCACAGTGGATGTGCGTATTCTAGCCTCCATTTTAGAAAAGTCGTGAAGGATCCGCGTACGGTGTGCAACGGCTGAGTGTTTTTCAGTTACACCATATACATTTATTATTACGTGATGTGTGCGATTGGTATGCGACCAGTCCGCGACTCTTGCTCCGGCGTATTTGCGACACATGCACATTACGGTACACAGCGCTTGACTCCAGTGGCTTGAAGAGCACAGGACCCACGTCTGGGAGACTTATTTGTTATGAGGCTTCCTAATTTCCTGATTTACTACAGTCTCCTCAGTAGGAACTACTTTCAGTTTTTTTACTTTGATTCCATCAAGAAGGCATTCAGATGTGTCACACATTTGCCATAAATTCTGAATGTTAGCCCTCTAGTTGCTCATTAGATCACTGTAGTAAAGCTACTGCTCACCAGGGAAGTCTGCTGCTGGTATACAAAGCGATTCAGAAAGGGGGTGGTGATGAACAGAGTGTCTGAATTAAGCAGACCACTCTTACCCAGTACAAAGATCAGGGCTTGAACCATCACCGTTTTTTAGCTCACTGCACCATCCCAGCTCAGAACCTGGCTACATGCAAATTAGTCTGTTCCTGTCCCAGTGCATGATGGAAACAGGGCAAATCAAACTACCAAGCCAATTCTTATACTGGGAAGGAAACAAGCTTCCGGGGACCGGTTTCTGGCATTTCAGCCGTCTTCGGCCCGGCTTGCTTGAATCCTGATGGTGCAATGAGCAAGAGACTCACAACGGAGTATACCCTTCCACACTTATTGTGGACAAAACGATTCAGAAAAGGGGTGGTGATGAACAGAGTGTCTGAATTAAGCAGACCACTCTTACCCAGTCCAAAGATCAGGGCTTGATCCATCACCGTTTTTCAGCTCACTGCACCATCCCAGCTCAGAACCTGGCTACATGCAAATTAGTCTGTTCCTGTCCCAGTGCATGATGGGAACAGGGCAAACCAAACTACCAAGCCAATTCTTATACTGGGAAGGAAACAAGCTTCCGGGGACCGGTTTCTGGCATTTCAGCCGTCTTCGGCTCGGCTTGCTTGAATCCTGATGGTGCAATGAGCAAGGGACTCACATCTGAGTATACCCTTCCACACTTATGGTGGACAAAACGATTCAGAAAGGGGGTGGTGATGAACAGAGTGTCTGAATTAAGCAGACCACTCTTACCCAGTCCAAAGATCAGGGCTTGATCCATCACCGTTTTTTAGCTCACTGCACCATCCCAGCTCAGAACCTGGCTACATGCAAATTAGTCTGTTCCTGCCCCAGTGCATGATGGGAACAGGGCAAACCAAACTACCAAACCAATTCTTATACTGGGAAGGAAACAAGCTTCCGGGGACCGGTTTCTGGCATTTCAGCCGTCTTCGGCCCGGCTTGCTTGAATCCTGATGGTGCAATGAGCAAGGGACTCACATCTGAGTATACCCTTCCACACTTATGGTGGACAAAACGATTCAGAAAGGGGTTGGTGATGAACAGAGTGTCTGAATTAAGCAGACCACTCTTACCCAGTCCAAAGATCAGGGCTTGATCCATCACCGTTTTTTAGCTCACTGCACCATCCCAGCTCAGAACCTGGCTACATGCAAATTAGTCTGTTCCTGTCCCAGTGCATGATGGGAACAGGGCAAACCAAACTACCAAGCCAATTCTTATACTGGGAAGGAAACAAGCTTCCGGGGACCGGTTTCTGGCATTTCAGCCGTCTTCGGCCCGGCTTGCTTGAATCCTGATGGTGCAATGAGCAAGGGACTCACATCTGAGTATACCCTTCCACACTTATGGTGGACAAAACGATTCAGAAAGGGGGTGGTGATAAACAGAGTGTCTGAATTAAGCAGACCACTCTTACCCAGTCCAAAGATCAGGGCTTGATCCATCACCGTTTTTCAGCTCACTGCACCATCCCAGCTCAGAACCTGGCTACATGCAAATTAGTCTGTTCCTGTCCCAGTGCATGATGGGAACAGGGCAAACCAAACTACCAAGCCAATTCTTATACTGGGAAGGAAACAAGCTTCCGGGGACCGGTTTCTGGCATTTCAGCCGTCTTCGGCTCGGCTTGCTTGAATCCTGATGGTGCAATGAGCAAGGGACTCACATCTGAGTATACCCTTCCACACTTATGGTGGACAAAACGATTCAGAAAGGGAGTGGTGATGAACAGAGTGTCTGAATTAAGCAGACCACTCTTACCCAGTCCAAAGATCAGGGCTTGATCCATCACCGTTTTTTAGCTCACTGCACCATCCCAGCTCAGAACCTGGCTACATGCAAATTAGTCTGTTCCTGCCCCAGTGCATGATGGGAACAGGGCAAACCAAACTACCAAACCAATTCTTATACTGGGAAGGAAACAAGCTTCCGGGGACCGGTTTCTGGCATTTCAGCCGTCTTCGGCCCGGCTTGCTTGAATCCTGATGGTGCAATGAGCAAGGGACTCACATCTGAGTATACCCTTCCACACTTATGGTGGACAAAACGATTCAGAAAGGGGTTGGTGATGAACAGAGTGTCTGAATTAAGCAGACCACTCTTACCCAGTACAAAGATCAGGGCTTGAACCATCACCGTTTTTTAGCTCACTGCACCATCCCAGCTCAGAACCTGGCTACATGCAAATTAGTCTGTTCCTGTCACAGTGCATGATGGAAACAGGGCAAACCAAACTACCAAGCCAATTCTTATACTGGGAAGGAAACAAGCTTCCGGGGACCGGTTTCTGGCATTTCAGCCGTCTTCGGCCCGGCTTGCTTGAATCCTGATGGTGCAATGAGCAAGAGACTCACATCGGAGTATACCCTTCCACACTTATTGTGGACAAAACAATTCAGAAAGGGGGTGGTGATGAACAGAGTGTCTGAATTAAGCAGACCACTCTTACCCAGTCCAAAGATCAGGGCTTGATCCATCACCGTTTTTTAGCTCACTGCACCATCCCAGCTCAGAACCTGGCTACATGCAAATTAGTCTGTTCCTGTCCCAGTGCATGATGGGAACAGGGCAAACCAAACTACCAAGCCAATTCTTATACTGGGAAGGAAACAAGCTTCCGGGGACCGGTTTCTGGCATTTCAGCCGTCTTCGGCCCGGCTTGCTTGAATCCTGATGGTGCAATGAGCAAGGGACTCACATCTGAGTATACCCTTCCACACTTATGGTGGACAAAACGATTCAGAAAGGGGGTGGTGATAAACAGAGTGTCTGAATTAAGCAGACCACTCTTACCCAGTCCAAAAATCAGGGCTTGATCCATCACCGTTTTTTAGCTCACTGCACCATCCCAGCTCAGAACCTGGCTACATGCAAATTAGTCTGTTCCTGCCCCAGTGCATGATGGGAACAGGGCAAACCAAACTACCAAGCCAATTCTTATACTGGGAAGGAAACAAGCTTCCGGGGACCGGTTTCTGGCATTTCAGCCGTCTTCGGCCCGGCTTGCTTGAATCCTGATGGTGCAATGAGCAAGGGACTCACATCTGAGTATACCCTTCCACACTTATGGTGGACAAAACGATTCAGAAAGGGGTTGGTGATGAACAGAGTGTCTGAATTAAGCAGACCACTCTTACCCAGTCCAAAGATCAGGGCTTGATCCATCACCGTTTTTTAGCTCACTGCACCATCCCAGCTCAGAACCTGGCTACATGCAAATTAGTCTGTTCCTGTCCCAGTGCATGATGGGAACAGGGCAAACCAAACTACCAAGCCAATTCTTATACTGGGAAGGAAACAAGCTTCCGGGGACCGGTTTCTGGCATTTCAGCCGTCTTCGGCACGGCTTGCTTGAATCCTGATGGTGCAATGAGCAAGGGACTCACATCTGAGTATACCCTTCCACACTTATGGTGGACAAAACGATTCAGAAAGGGGGTGGTGATGAACAGAGTGTCTGAATTAAGCAGACCACTCTTACCCAGTCCAAAGATCAGGGCTTGATCCATCACCGTTTTTTAGCTCACTGCACCTTCCCAGCTCAGAACCTGGCTACATGCAAATTAGTCTGTTCCTGTCCCAGTGCATGATGGGAACAGGGCAAACCAAACTACCAAGCCAATTCTTATACTGGGAAGGAAACAAGCTTCCGGGGACCGGTTTCTGGCATTTCAGCCGTCTTCGGCCCGGCTTGCTTGAATCCTGATGGTGCAATGAGCAAGGGACTCACATCTGAGTATACCCTTCCACACTTATGGTGGACAAAACGATTCAGAAAGGGGGTGGTGATGAACAGAGTGTCTGAATTAAGCAGACCACTCTTACCCAGTCCAAAGATCAGGGCTTGATCCATCACCGTTTTTTAGCTCACTGCACCATCCCAGCTCAGAACCTGGCTACATGCAAATTAGTCTGTTCCTGTCCCAGTGCATGATGGGAACAGGGCAAACCAAACTACCAAGCCAATTCTTATACTGGGAAGGAAACAAGCTTCCGGGGACCGGTTTCTGGCATTTCAGCCGTCTTCGGCCCGGCTTGCTTGAATCCTGATGGTGCAATGAGCAAGGGACTCACATCTGAGTATACCCTTCCACACTTATGGTGGACAAAACGATTCAAAAAGGGGGTGGTGATGAACAGAGTGTCTGAATTAAGCAGACCACTCTTACCCAGTCCAAAGATCAGGGCTTGATCCATCACCGTTTTTTAGCTCACTGCACCATCCCAGCTCAGAACCTGGCTACATGCAAATTAGTCTGTTCCTGTCCCAGTGCATGATGGGAACAGGGCAAACCAAACTACCAAGCCAATTCTTATACTGGGAAGGAAACAAGCTTCCGGGGACAGGTTTCTGGCATTTCAGCCGTCTTCGGCCCGGCTTGCTTGAATCCTGATGGTGCAATGAGCAAGGGACTCACATCTGAGTATACCCTTCCACACTTATGGTGGACAAAACGATTCAGAAAGGGGGTGGTGATGAACAGAGTGTCTGAATTAAGCAGACCACTCTTACCCAGTCCAAAGATCAGGGCTTGATCCATCACCGTTTTTTAGCTCACTGCACCATCCCAGCTCAGAACCTGGCTACATGCAAATTAGTCTGTTCCTGTCCCAGTGCATGATGGGAACAGGGCAAACCAAACTACCAAGCCAATTCTTATACTGGGAAGGAAACAAGCTTCCGGGGACCGGTTTCTGGCATTTCAGCCGTCTTCGGCCCGGCTTGCTTGAATCCTGATGGTGCAATGAGCAAGGGACTCACATCTGAGTATACCCTTCTACACTTATGGTGGACAAAACGATTTTCTGAATCGTTTTTGGCCACTATAGGTGTGGCAGGGTATACTCAGACATGAGTCCCTTGCTCACTGCACCATCAGGATTCAAGCAAGCCGGGCCGACGACGGCTGAAATGCCAGAAACCGGTCCCCGGTAGCTTGTCTCCTTTCCAGTGAAGAATTGGCTTGGTAGTCTGGTCTGCCCTGTTCCCATGATGCACTGGGCCAGGGACAGACTAATTTGCATGTAGCCAGGTTCTGAGCTGGGATGGTGCAGTGAGCTAAATAACGGTGATGGATCAAGCCCTGATCTTTGGACTGGGTAAGAGTGGTCTGCTTAATTCAGACACTCTGTTCATCACCACCCCCTTTTCTGAATCGTTTTTGGCCACTATAGGTGTGGCAGGGTATACTCAGACATGAGTCCCTTGCTCACTGCACCATCAGGATTCAAGCAAGCCGGGCCGACGACGGCTGAAATGCCAGAAACCGGTCCCCGGTAGCTTGTCTCCTTTCCAGTGAAGAATTGGCTTGGTAGTCTGGTCTGCCCTGTTCCCATGATGCACTGGGCCAGGGACAGAATAATTTGCATGTAGCCAGGTTCTGAGCTGGGATGGTGCAGTGAGCTAAATAACGGTGATGGATCAAGCCCTGATCTTTGGACTGGGTAAGAGTGGTCTGCTTAATTCAGACACTCTGTTCATCACCACCCCCTTTTCTGAATCGCTGGTATACAAAGTGCATGTTTCAGTCTGCATATTTGTATCTTTTAATTAAATAAAAGAAGATTTGAGAAGTCAAAATGTTCCTTAATTTTTCTTTCTGCAGCACTAATCATAATTTCTATGGCAACATGAAGCCCCTCATTTTGTCCCTTTTCAAATTAAATGTTTTAGGTGTTATCACTTTATTCCAATCAAGATGGCTTCAGGTGTTCCATACTTTTGTCATAAGTAAGACTGTTAGCGCTCTAGTTGTTCTTTAGAACACTCTGGGGCATTCTGTCATTGGGCTATACTTGGGCTACATCTGGGCGATATTTGGGCTCTTTTGTCTCTGGTGGCCATCTTGGGAGACTTATTTGTTATGAAATTTCCTAATTTCCTCATTTACTACAGTCTCCTCAGTAGGAAATACTTTGTTTTTTTACTTTTATTCCATCAAGAAGGCATTCAGTTGTGTCACACATTTGCCATCGATTCAGAATGTTAGCACTCTAGTATCTCATTAGATCACTGTAGTAAAGCTACTTCTCACCAGGGATGTCTGCTGCTGGTATTCAAAGTGCATGTTTAAGTCTGCATGTCAGAATCTTTTTTAATGAAATAGAAGTGGATTTGAGAAGTCACTCAAAATGTGCCCTAATTTTTCTTTCTGCAGCACTAATCATATTTTCTATGGCAAAATGAACTCCTCATTTTGTTCCTTTGCAAATTAAATGATTTAAGTATTACCACTTTATTCCAATCAAGATGGCTTCAGGTATGCCATACTTTTGTCATAAGTAAGACTGTTAGAGCGCTAGTTGTTCTTTAGAACCCTCTGGGACATTCTGTCATTGGGCTGTACTTGGGCTACATCTGGGTGAAATTTGTGCTACATTTGGGCTCTTTTGTCTCTGGTGGCAATCTTTGGAGATTTATTTGTTATAACGTTTCCTAACTTCCTCATTAACTGCAGTCTCCTCAGTAGGAAATGCTTTCAGTTTTTTAATTTGATTCCATTAAGAAGTTATTCATATATGTCACACATTTGCCATAAATTCTGAATGTTAGCACTTTAGTTGTTCATTAGATCACTGTAGTAAAGCTACTGCTCACCACAGAACTCTGCTGCTGGTATTAAAAGTGCATGTTTCATTTTGCATGTCAGATTTTTTTTTAATAAAATAGAAGAGGATTTGAGAAGTCACTCAAAATGTGCCCTAATTCTTCTCTCTGTAGCACTAATCATAATTTCTATGGAAAAATGAACCCCCTCATTTTGCTCCTTTGCAAATTAAATGTTTTAAGTGTTATCACTTTATTCCAATCAAGATGGCTTCAGGTGTGCCATATTTGTGTCATAAGTAAGACTGTTAACGCTCTAGTTGTTCTTTAGAACACTCTGGGACATTCTGTCATTGGGCTATACTTGGGCTACATCTGGGTGATATTTGTGCTACATTTGGGCTCTTTTGTCTCTGGTGGCCATCTTGGGAGACTTATTTGTATGAAGTTTCCTAATTTCCTCATTTACTGCAGTCTCCTCAGTAGGAAATACTTTCAGTTTTTAGGTTTCGCCTGGTCGAAAGCTGCGCACCGCGCAGCTTTTCGGCGCAGGCGAAATCTTATGTCTAGAGTATGTGTGCTCATGTCCTGCCCCTCTGTTCCATTGGCTAGCTCCATAAATGGAGGCTAGCCAATGGAACAGAGATCTGTCGGTCAATGCCGGAGCAGATTCGTGGGCGTGCCCGAGAATTTTAGGCTTTTGCCCACGTCATGCGGCTGTGGGCGTGCTTTTTTTTTTAAGCTTTGTTTTCACCATTTCGGAAGTGTCCTTTGCAGGGGTGGGTTGCGCGATGTCCCGCTGTCCGTTCCCGCCCCCCCTCCCGCTGTCCGTGTGCCTGATATGAGATATTCACTCACTTTTGCCGTGTTGTCTCTCTTGAGTCTTGAAGAAAGGATTGGAAGTCGAACATCAGGCCTCTTGATCGAGAGCCTAAATGCAAATGTTACCGCCACAGCTGCTATGATGTGTTGCTTTTTGTTATGAGATGACAGAGATATTGATTCCCCGGACTTGTCAGCGATTTGTCCCGTTAGATGCAAATCCACAGTGATGGTATTCTCTCGAGCTCACAAGAACACGGCAAGTAGTCTTGTTCGTGGGCCACCACTGCTGTTTACCTTTGGTGTCGCTCTGTCTGATCTCTGCATTATTTTGTTTTCATAGCACGTTATGCATCGTTCTAGATTAATGTTATCCACAGTTTGCGGTGATATGCATCCTGAAACTCGGATGGATTTTACATTTATCTTTTTACTCTGATTCATAAGAAATATAATCTGTCATCCTTAGCTCCGTGCATCACGTGCCGTATTTGGTAGCTTCTCATAAGAAGAGACCATCGACCCAAGCATTCAGAGCTGGTGCCTTAGTGCGTATCCGCTTCTTGCACATCCGCTTCCAAGCTAAAGTGAGCAAAACAATCATTACTTCTTCCAGATTGGCATCTAACCCATGGGAATTGTGGCTAGCCGGAAATTGTGCACAGCACTGACGCCGATTAGTGCTTGATTATTCTGTAAACCTATCTTTAAGTGTGCGTGACTGTCCCCCAGTTTGATCGGGTAGATCTGGAGCACAAATGTTCCCATTTTGGACTGGCACTTGTTGGAGAAAGGTTTGTTATTCAATTCCAAAATTCTGGATTCATAAAGCATAGCACATCACTTGTGCAGCGACAGTGTTAGTCCAGTGGTCCTTTACCAGGGTCCTTGCCCAGGCTTTGTTATGAAGGCTTGAAAAGAACACTTTCCAGCCTGATGCCTGGCTCCGGTTCAGCTTGAGGTTCCTTATGGACACTGGAGCCCTAAACCAGCAGATCTTTCATGTGGCGTGAGTGTGAGTGCAGAGTGCAAAGTGAGTGTGCAGAGTAGTGAGTGCAGAGTGAGTGAGCAGAGTAGTGAGTGCAGAGTAGAGAGTGCAGAGTAGAGAGTGCAGAGTAGAGAGTAGAGAGTGCAGAGTAGAGAGTGCAGTGTAGAGAGTGCAGAGTGCAGAGTAGAGAGTGCAGAGTAGAGAGTGCAGAGTAGAGAGTGCAGAGTGGTGAGTGCAGAGTGCAAAGTAGTGAGCGCAGAGTGCAGAGTGACTAGGGAGTGCAGAGTGACTGCAGAGTGCAGAGTGACTAGGGAGTGCAGAGTGACTGCAGAGTGCTAGGGAGTGCAGAGTGACTGCAGAGTGCTAGGGAGTGCTAGGGAGTGCAGAGTGACTGCAGAGTTCTAGGGAGCGCTAGGGAGTGCTAGGGAGTGCAGACTGACTAGGGAGTGCTAGGGAGTGCAGAGTGACTAGAGAGTGCTAGGGAGTGCAGAGTGACTAGGGAGTGCTAGGGAGTGCAGAGTGACTGCAGAGTGTTAGGGAGTGACTAGGGAGTGCAGAGTGACTAGGGAGTGCAGAGTGACTAGGGAGTGCTAGGGAGTGCGGAGTGCTAGGGAGTGCAGAGTGACTAGGGAGTGCTTGGGAGTGCAGAGTGACTAGGGAGTGCTAGGGAGTGCAGAGTGACTAGGGAGTGCTAGGGAGTGCAGAGTGACTAGGGAGTGCTAGGGAGTGCAGAGTGACTAGGGAGTGCTAGGGAGTGCAGAGTGACTAGGGAGTGCTAGGGAGTGCAGAGTGACTAGGGAGTGCTAGGCAGTGCAGAATGACTGCAGAGTGACTGCAGGGTGCTAGGGAGTGCAGAGTGACTGCAGAGTGCTAGGGAGTGCTAGGGAGTGCAGAGTGACTGCAGAGTGCTAGGGAGTGCTAGGGAGTGCAGAGTGCTAGGGAGTGCAGAGTGACTGCAGAGCGCTAGGGAGTGCTAGGGAGTTCAGAGTGACTGCAGAGTGCTAGGGAGTGCTAGGGAATGCAGAGTGCTAGGGAGTGCAGAGTGACTGCAGAGTAACTGCAGAGTGCTAGGGAGTGCTAGGGAGTGCAGAGTGCTAGGGAGTGCAGAGTGACTGCAGAGTACTAGGGAGTGCTAGGGAGTGCAGAGTGGCTAGAGAGTGCTAGGGAGTGCAGAGTGGCTAGGGAGTGTTAGGGAGTGCAGAGTGACTAGGTAGTGCTAGGGAGTACAAAGTGACTAGGGAGTACTAAGAAATGCTAGGGAGTGCTAGGGAGTGCAGAGTGACTAGGGAGTGCTAGGGAGTGCAGAATGACTGCAGAGTGCTAGGGAGTGCTAGGGAGTGCAGAGTGACTAGGGAGTGCTAGACAGTGCAGAGTGACTGCAGAGTGCTAGGGAGTGCAGAGTGACTAGGGAGTGCTAGGGAGTGCAGAGTGACTAGGGAGTGCTAGGGAGGGCAGAGTGACTGCAGAGTGACTAGGGAGGGCAGAGTGACTGCAGAGTGACTAGGAAGTGCTAGGGAGTGCTAGGGAGTGCAGAGTGACTGCAGAGTGCTAGGGAGTGCTAGGGAGTGCAGAGTGACTGCAGAGTGCTAGGGAGTGCAGAGTGACTGCAGAGTGCTAGGGAGTGCAGAGTGACTAGGGAGTGCTAGGGAGTGCAGAGTGACTGCAGAGTAGTAGGTAGTGCTAGGGAGTGCAGAGTGACTAGGGAGTGCTAGGGAGTGCAGAGTGACTAGGGAGTGCTAGTGAGTGCAGAGTGACTAGGGAGTGCTAGGGAGTGCAGAGTGACAAGGGAGTGCAGAGTGACTGCAGAGTGTTAGGGAGTGCTAGGGAGTGCCGAGTGACTAGGGAGTGCAGAGTGACTAGGGAGTGCTAGGGAGTGCTAGGGAGTGCAGAGTGACTAGGGAGTGCTAGGGAGTGCAGAGTGACTGCAGAGTGTTACTAGGGAGTGCAGAATGACTAGGGAGTGCAGAGTGACTAGGGAGTGCTAGGGAGTGCAGAGTGCTAGGGAGTGCAGAGTGCAAGGGAGTGCAAGGGACTGCTAGGGAGTGCAGAGTGACTAGGAAGTGCAGAGTGACTAGGGAGTGCAGAGTAGTGAGTGCAGAGTAGTGAGTGCAGAGTAGTGAGTGCAGAGTTGTGAGTGCAGAGTGGTGTGTGCAGAGTGGTGAGTGCAGAGTGGTGAGTGCAGAGTGCAGAGTAGTGAGTGCAGAGTGCAGAGTGACTAGGGAGTGCTAGGGAGTGCAGAGTGACTATGGAGTGCTAGGGAGTGCTAGGGAGTGCAGAGTGACTAGGCAGTGCTAGGGAGTGCAAAGTGACTAGGGAGTGCTAGGGAGTGCTAGGGAGTGCAGAGGGAGTGCTAGGGAGTGCAGAGTGACTGCAGTGTGCTAGGGAGAGCAAGGGAGTGCTAGGGAGTGCAGAGTTACTAGGGAGTGCAGAGCGACTAGGGAGTTCTAGGGAGTGCAGAGTGCTAGGGAGTGCAGAGTGACTAGGGAGTGCTAGGGAGTGCTCGGGAGTGCAGAGTGACTAGGGAGTGCTAGGGAGTGCTTGGGACTGCAGAGTGACTGCAGAGTGACTGCAGAGTGCTAGGGTGTGCTAGGGAGTGCTAGGGAGTGCAGAGTGACTGTAGAGTGCTAGGGAGTGCTAGGGAGTGCAGAGTGACTGCAGAGTGCTAGGGAGTGCAGAGTAACTGCAGAGTGCTAGGGAGTGCTAGGGAGTGCAGACTGACTGCAGAGTGCTAGTTAGTGCTAGAGAGTGCAGAGTGACTGCAGAGTGCTAGGGAGTGCAGAGTGACTAGGGAGTGCAGAGTGACTAGGGAGTGCAGAATGACTAGGGAGTGCTAGGCAGTGCTAGGGAGTGCAGAGTGCAGAGTGCTAGGGAGTGCTAGGGAGTGCAGAGTGACTAGGGAGTGCAGAGTGACTAGGGAGTGCTAGGGAGTGGAGAGTGACTAGGGAGTGCTAGGGAGTGGAGAGTGACTGCAGATTGCTAGGGAGTGCTAGGGAGTGCAGAGTGACTGCAGAGTGCTAGGGAGTGCTAGGGACTGCAGAGTGACTGCAGAGTGACTGCTAAGGAGTGCTAGGGAGTGCTAGGGAGTGCAGAGTGACTGCAGAATGCTAGGGAGTGCTAGGGAGTGCAGAGTGACTAGGGAGTGCTAGGGAGTGCAGAGTGACTAGGGAGTGCAGAGTGACTAGGGACTGCTAGGGAGTGCTAGGGAGTGCAGAGTGCAAGGGAGTGCAGAGTGCTAGGGAGTGCTAGGGAGTGTGAGGGAGTGCAGAGTGACTAGGGAGTGCAGAGTGACTAGGGAGTGCTAGGGAGTGCAGAGTGACTAGGGAGTGCTAGGGAGTGCAGAGTGCTAGGGAGTGCAGAGTGACTAGGGGAGGGCTAGGGAGTGCTAGGGAGTGCAGAGTGACTAGGGAGTGCTAGGGAGTGCTAGGGAGTGCAGAGTGACTAGGGAGTGCTATGGAGTGGTAGGGACTGCAGAGTGACTGCAGAGGCTAATGGCAATGTAAATGACAATGCCATTTATTTATCTGTTTTCAAAACCAACACATAAATACAAATGTTGTCATTTACAATGCCAATAGCTCTAACTTTTCCAAAGGCGAAACCATTGCATTGTAAATGCTTGTTTGCTTTGGTTCCATCAAGAAGGCATTCAGATGTGTCACACATTTGCCATAAATTCTGAATGTTAGCACTCTAGTTGCTCATTAGATCACTGTAGTAAAGCTACTGCTCACCAGGGAAATTTGCTGCTGGTATTCAAAGTGAATATTTCAGTCTGCATGTTAGAATTGTTAATGAAATAGAAGAGGATTTGAGAAGTCAAAATGTGTCCTAATTTTTCTTTCTGCAGCACTAATCATACTTTCTATGGCAAAATGAACCCCCTCATTATGTTCCTTTTTAAATTAATTGTTTTAAGAGTTACCACTTTATTCCAATCAAGATGACTTCAGGTGTGCTTTACTTTTGTCATTAGTAAGGCTGTTAGCACTCTAGTTGTTCTTTAGAACACTCTGGGAAGCTGCACATGTTTTACTGAGAATGTTGGACGTCATTCTCACATGACTGAGAAAGATAATGTGAATTTACAGAAAATATGCTCTCAGTTTAGCTTATAGATCACCTTCCAAACCTCTGTGGGAAAAGCATGAGAAAATAGTTTTCTCTCAAACATGATTCATGATATCCCAGCAGTAGGCTTTTTCACATTGTTAACCCCTTCGCTGCTAGGCCTTTCCCCCTCCTGTGCTAAGCCTTTTTTTGGCTATTTGGGGTAGTGCGCACTTAGGCCTCTGTAACTTTTTGACCACATAAGGTATCCACGCCAATTCTGCGTCCTTTTCTTCCAACATCATGGGGATTCTGAAGGTACCCAGGGTTTGTGGATTCCCTTGGAGGGGTCCCAGAAATTAACCAAAATACAGTAAAATGTTTGTTTTTTTCAGAAAAATTGAAAAAATGGGCTACAAATGAAAGCCTCTGGGTTTTTCCCTGCAAATGTTATCAAAAGGGTTTATGGGGCTGAAATCACAATTTTCCCAGCTTTCAGGGAATGGCAGTCTTTTGTCAGAGAGCCAACATGTTTTACACAGTTTTGGCATTTTTTTGGAACATAGCCTATTTTTGCTATTTTTAGTGCTTTCAACCTCCTTCCAGTTAATGGTAAAAATGAGTATGAAAGCAGTAATGGATCCTGGAAAGCTATACATTTTGGAAACGTAGACAAAATTCTGAATTCAGAAAGGTGTCATTTGTGTAGATCCATCAAGGTTTCTTTATAGAAACTAACAGTTAAATTTTTGGGAAAAAATTGAAAATAAGTTGAAAAAAACAGCCTTTTGTGTCAACGTTTTCTCCTGTAACTTCTTGCAGTTATGACAGCTCTTTGAACGCAATATACCGTTACATTGCTCGACCTTCCTGGTTGTGGGGATATATAGGACTTGTGGGTTCCCCAAGAACCAGACAAACCCAGAGTCAAAAACTGAGTAGCGATTTGCAATGGCTTTGTATTATGTACCGGGTATATAGCAATTATTGTGTGAAAATGTATACATGGAAAAATCTGTACGAAAGACACCAATGTATTTCTGAAATAGGAACAAATTATAGTGTTCAGAAACAGTACATATTTGCGCATTTTTAGGTCTCGTCCTATTCCATTCCACAAGGAATGAATAGGACGAGACTATTGGGGCTAAACTAAGAGATAAACTAAGCTCTGAAAAAAGCGGATTTCCAGAAGTGCATGTGGTCTTGTGAACGCGCTTCTATCTGCCTGCCTCGCATCACCACATGAAAGCCATTTGTTGCTTGCTCACACTTCTTTCACGGCCGCGAGGCCGTGTGTGCTTCAAAGGGATCCGCTCACTTCTCCTCCCCCTTGCCGAGAGCTTCACATTTCAAAGAGCTCTCCCCGCCTCCTCTCCCCTGCCCCACTCTGACTTCACATTCTTTCTGTGATCTCGGCACATCACTTAATCTCCCCATGCCTATGATCAATTAATATTTATAATAGCGATTGGAGATTTGGAGGGATTGAGAATGAGTTGGTGAACTAGCATCCAGTTGTGAATAGTATTGAGAGTAGAGCTGAGTAGTGAGAGATCATGAGAGGAAGACACCTTGAGGTAGATTTGGGTGTCATCCGCATAGAGATGGTAGAGGATTCCAGATTTGCTTAGAAGGTTCCCTAATGGTTCCAGATAGAGATTGAACAGAGTGGGAGCAAGGATAGAACCTTGAGGGACGCCTTGACCAACCACCAGTGGAGACGAGAGACTGTTTGCAACCTTGATCATTTGGGATCTGTCCGAGAGGAAAGAGGCAAACCATTTGAGTACTGTGCCTTCCATGCCCATTCTCTGTTGAAGAATGTTAAGAAGGGTGTTGTGATTAACAGTGTCAAAAGCTGCAGAGAGGTCAAGAAGAATCAGAAGGCACGATTCCCCCGAGTCGAGAATATGCCGCGCATCATCGATCACTTGCAGCAGGGTTGTTTCAGTGCTGCAGTTTTGAATAAAGCCCGACTGGAACATGTCGAGGAGATTACCCTTAAATCTTACACCATAGGTACACAGCCCAGCCCTGATGAAGAACCCCAGTGATTAAAGAAGGGTTTGGAAACGCGTCGGCTATCTGGCTGTCTAAAAACGACGCACACATAAATATAGGGCAATCTATTTTATAAACAAATGTACCTGAATAAGCTTAGGTGTACATGATTCATAGTTCTTTTCTGTTTATTTGAAATGTAAATGTTGATGAAAATTTTCTCTACTTTGTTTTGCGTTTGAATATATCGAAAGCACTATAATGGATGTAAAAATGTGTCCAAAATGTGTCTACAGTTGAAGGAATGTTTTTTCACTCTAAAAATTGTACAAAAATAAATGTACTTTGATTAAGCTAATGTATGATAAATACACACCCTCCTGAATCATTGAAAGGAAGGTTCACACCAGCTGAATAAACAAGTGTGGTGGTACAAACTCGAGCCCTGGCACCTCCCTTTTTTCTTCTAAAGAAGAATCAGAAGGCACGATTCCCCCGAGTCGAGAATATGCCGCGCATCATCGATCACTTGCAGCAGGGTTGTTTCAGTGCTGCAGTTTTGAATAAAGCCCGACTGGAACATGTCGAGGAGATTACTGTCCATAATGTGTTGGGAGTGTTGTTTTGCAACACATTTTTCTGTGATCTTTGAAAGAAAAGGGAGATTGGTGATGGGGCGGAAGGTATTGAGGTCCTTTGCATCTGCAGAGATTATTTTTAGAAGGGGGGTAACCTGTCCTGTTTTGAGGACAATTGGGAGGGATCCTTGACTGAGGAAGAGATTGACTAGCCTGGTCCAGTAGGAGAGAGTGTTAGTATAGAAATCAATGGCGATGCCACTGGGAATGGGGTTGGAGGGTTTGGTTTCGTGGATGCATTTGAGGAGATCAACCTCTGAGATGGCGGCAAAGTTCTGCCAAGTGACTACGGATTTTCGCTCCTCGATGGGGGTGGGGTGGTTGACCTGTTCCACCTGAGATTATACCTTTTGATCGAAGAATATAGCGAACTCACTTGCTTTCTTGGAAGCATCCTCAGGCTTGATGGTTTGGGGAGAACACTTAGGGTTTTTGATGAGGTCGAAAAGTTTTTTGGGTCTGTTTTTAGCTGAATCGAGGAGGGATCTGAAATGTGATGTTTTTTCCTGGAAGATGTGCTTGTGGTATATGGATCTTGCTGAACGTAAAAGAGAGAGGTTGGGGGTGGATGGAGATTGTCTCCAGTGCTTCTCCAAGATTCTAAGGTTTTTCCTAGGGTGGGTCTTTTCCTTTTGCTTTGGAGTGGAGCAACCTTGTCGATTTCAACTGCAAAGATTGAGAAGCAAAGGGGAGTGAGATCGTTGACATCCGTATTGGGGTCCAGACTAGGAAGAGACTGCATAGCAGAATCACATAGAGTCTCAAGATCAATGTTTTTTGTGTTGCGGAACCACGTAGAGGCTCTTTTGGGTTGGCCGAGAGTTAAAATGTGAGAGAGGTGAAAACAGAAGGGAATGAGGAAATGGTCAGACCAGTCAACACGGATGGGTGAAGCAGTGGTAATCTGGTCTGATTTGGAAATTACAAGGTCCAGAATTGAGCCCTTGGCATGTGTAATTTCCGAGCAGGGTTGTGCAAGATTGTTAATGGCTTGGGAACATTTGCTGTTGCAAGACAGTCATTCTATAGGTTTCTGCACAGAACAGAGTGGAAGTCTGCGTCTTTCAAATTCATTGTGCTTCTTGCAGCACTAAGGAATTTGCTCTGAAGCACCCAAGCAGAAGAATGGGCACTACCAGTCCTGTTGAATGCCCTTGCTGCTCTCCTAATGAAGTGCCACTCCTCAACATTTTATGTCAGTTTATTTTTTTATGGTATTGTCCAGGCTGTCCCTTAAGTAGGCGTCTGTGTGGCTTCATGGCCGTTGAAGATGTGCTATAAATTTCATGTTGGGATATAGGCAGTGTTCATTTTACAGTAGTGAAATCAACTGCACCCTTATTCAGACTTCAACTCTACTGTTTAAGGTAGATGGGTAGGCTTGAATTACATGTTGTATGCCCAACGACTAAAAGGCTCCGATAATAGAGCTATTTCAAACTGAATCCTTCTTGCAAGCCAGCTTCATAAAAGCAGCACATCTCTCTCAATCCAATTTGCAAATGACAACATTGGTTGGTCTCTTTGAGCCAATAGCAGCTGCTGGGCAGATTGCCATTTTTCAGTCCAATATCCTGTTGAAAGGCATTTGAAAGGGTGATGTGCCCTGGCCAGTTTTTTGCTAGCTCAAGATTCACTGACCAAATCAGTTGTAGGCTACAATCAGATTGTAGTGCATCAATGTTCTTGAAATTATTCATCAAACAGATATTCACAAGTCCCAACAATCTCTGGACCACTGATCACTGGTGCAGAATTCTCCCATAGGAGTAGCAGTGAACCACAAGCAACTCTGGTATGTGGTCCTAATGTTGACTTAGGCGCTCCTCACGCTTTCCCGAAAGTGACTCCTCTTGCAAAGCAACCGTGTAGTTTCTTTCTCCTCATCCAGACACAGTGAAAATTACTGATACAGTTGATAGATGGGATGGCTCAAATGTGAATGGTGGTGTCCCTGGCCGCTGCATTTGTCGGAGTCTGTACATCTTGCTGACCAATTCTTTGAGCATGTGTTAGTATGGTGCTTTCCCATTTCGTTTTTAAGTTCAAATTACCTTGGTTTTAAAAACATTATTTTTAATCAAATTAAAATAAGATATAACTTTTTATGTAAACCTGGGTTTGTGTTTGCGAGTAAACCCCCAGCCCCATACATTGATAGATATGTACCTTAGACAAAGTTGACTTAATAAAAGTGTTATGTTTAAGTTTAAAAAAAATATAATACGATATTAAATCTTAAACATTTATCTTAAAATTCCATTAGCTCAGTTTTTATTAATATATCTTTACAATTTAAATTATATTTAGATTGTGTACTTTTAATTTTCAAATTATCCTCCGAATTATATAACTATTTTTTTATTAAATTAATTTTAGCTTTGGTTTCAGTTAAAGAAATTGAATATTTACAAAAAATAATCTCTGAATGTATTTATTGGAACGTGTTTTTTGTGTGTTTTTACATACATTTAAACATCAATGTTTAGGAGGACGCTAAAGAGCCCACGGCAAGATGGCCGCACTCTTGTGCAGACCTGCCGTCCGGAGACTGCTATCCGTCAAGTATCAATGTTATGGATCATAATCTGCATCACTAGATCGCCGCACCATGTAGTGCAGTGGAAGCGACCTCCAACAAGATGACAAATGCAGAGTTGAAGGCTTGAGGAGACTGCGAAACACCACTCTACACACCGTGGGCGGTAGCAAGATGATGGCCCGGAGAGGCACTGTGGGAGACAGACAGGTGTGCCGCCGGGCAGGCTTGAGGCAGCTGTGCTGCCAACCATTGAATATAGTGAACTGCCTGGTCCGAGGGCAACCCCACGCTGGAGGAACTGGGTGCTGCGGGGACTGACGAACACGTAACTAGTGCAGGGGTCTGGTTAGGTGACCGGAGGAGATGCTGCTGAGGCGCGGCCCAGTACGCAGCCTAATTGACGAAGAAGGTGTGATACCACGGCGCGGGCGATGGGAAACAGTGCAAATGGCCCACTTGTGACCTGCGGCACGGAGACCAAAGAGAACGGAGGAGTACGAGCTACCCATTCCCCATGTGAGAGGGACCGTTGATCTGCCGGACAAAAGGGCGAGGCCCGCTGAGTGTGCGGGGACCATAAGGAGTGAGAGATAGAGAGAAAGGCAGAACTGTCAGTGATCGCAGAGCTTAAGCATGGGCATAGGCAAAGGTGATAACAGCAGACGCTATCTGATCGGGGTAGCTCCCAGAGGCTGAATAATAGCAGGAAGAGTGATGCTTGAAAGACAGGTGGCCTAGAGGTAGGCATTCAGGATATTAGCGAATGAAGTGGTGACTTGAAGAACGAAAAAGGGGTCTGGATAAACCCACAAGTGCATTGGAGATCGATAATGGAGTGGCTCAACCCTAGACCCACCACAGGAACTGTCTAATAGCTGAGCAAGGGCAACACAAATAGTAAACATGGGCAAAACTGACAAACAACAAACTTGGTTACATTTTAAGTCAAGCTGTTCTTCACGCCCCCAGACCATGTATTCGGACACGGAATTGGAGGCCCGGCCCCCGGAGACACCCCTGCTTGAAACTACACTGCTGGTGATGCAGGAGAGTCTTCCGGCCATCGATGGCAAGATCTACACATTGACCCTATGCATGGACAACATGGTGGCCAAGCTGGACAAGTATACAGTGCGATTTACAACGGCGGAGCAGCAAATCTCCTCGGTGGAGGACAAGTCACACAAATCAGCTGTCAAATGTCGAGACATGGAAAAGATTTTAGAAGTCATAAGGCGAATAACGAAGATTTAGAAGTTCGTACCCGGCGCAATAATCTTTGCATAGTAGGGGTTCCAGGAAGCACCAACACAGGCCACCTGGAGGATTATATTGAGGCTATGTTGAAGGACGGGTTTGGCCCAGAACAATTCTCCCAGGTGTTGATTGTCGAAAAGGCACACAGATTGCTCACCCCTAGGCCGCCTGTCGGGACCCCCCACCCACTCCAGAGGCCTATCATAGCCCAGCTCTTAAACTACCCGGAACGTGACACTGTACTACACCTGGCTTGGGAAAAACAGTCCATCAACTATCAGGGGAATGATGTAGCTTTTTCCCTGAATTTTACAATAGCGGATCAGGTGGTGCGCTGAGAGTTTGCTTCAGTCAAGAAAAAACTCAGCTCTGCCAATATTCCCTATGCAATGCTCTAGCCTGCACACCTCTGGGTTGCCCACGAGGAGAAGCCAAGATTCTTCATTACACTGGGGGCAGCGTTGGACCTTCTGATAAACTCAGAGCGGAGCCGGCCCAGCCCGTCACGTTCAATATCTCCCCCACACTCGAGTGATATCGGTATTTGACAGTGTATTGAACAGTGAGTACCATATGGACCTGACCAGTACTCTCTGTTATATACAGCTATTATAGACATAGTCCCCCTGTTTAATGTGCTGGCACACTGCCTTTGATAATGGGCGAGTCTGATCTAGCCAGTTACCCTGTGTAAATACCTCATTGGAGATATGTCACGAGAGATGAGTAAAATTGAGATGCGGCAGGGAGACAGTGGAATATGTATATATATATATATATATATATATATATATATATATATATATATTCAATGAAAAAACCATAGGTTATAGTCCATATATAGTTAGGAATTTGCATTTACAAAACCTTGAAAATTCACTGAAAAAACCATTGGTTATAGACCATATATAGTTAGTGATTAGCATTTACAAAACCTTAATTTACTCGCACAAAACCATAGCAATTCCATATATAGTTAGAAGCGCTAACTATATATCGCGCACCCGCAATCCACTGCTGATGATGTCACATATTACATCATTCATGACATGGTCAGTGACATCACTGATGACATCACTGTTAACAACTCAAATGACATCACTGATGACATCTCAAATGACATCACTGATGACATCACTGATGACAACTCAAATGACATCACTGACAACATCACAGATGACATCATTCATGTGTTAATACGATGAACCTCTACAGACTCTGATATATCCTTAGATACACTCAGTGAAAACAGACACTCACAGATTGTCACTCATCCATGGAGTTACTCATACACCTAGACAGTCATGCAAAGAATCAATCACACCTCCAATTCCTCAACTATACAGTTATACACACCTTACTTATTGAAACATATTGTAACACATATTTACTCTCTTATATAATCCCTAATAAAAGTTCACAATGATCCATACAGCCACTCACACATTCACTGGCTCTAATGCACAGTTATTTATATATGTTAACTCTCACATGTACTGTGTTTTACATATGTACTTACTTTGACATGTAGCACTGAGATATCCATTCACTCACCAATACACTCATGCACACAGTCAACCGCCCATACAGCTGTTTCCACATGCACTTTTGAAACCATACATCTAGTGAATCAACTGCTCACACATCTATGCACAGAGTCACACACCTCCCAGCCACTCACACATATACTCAGTCTCCCATACAAATACTTGAGCAACCAATCAATAACCCATATAGTTATTCATATAGCTACTGATCAACACATGCAGCAGTTTACAGAACAACAGATATAATGATGCACAAATTAATACTGTTTAATCACTAACCCATGCACTCAGTGAGACACATTTAATCACTCCCTCATACAATCAGTCATGCACCTACTAAATCCTTCATCCAGACATTTATACATCCACTCATTCTTCAATATGTAAGACATATTTTAACTTTACAGAAACATACAGTCACTGGATGTTGTCATCAGTGATGTCATCAGTGATGTCACTGACCATGTCATGAATGATGTAATATGTGACATCATCAGCAGTGGATTGCGGGTGCGCGATATATAGTTAGCGCTTCTAACTATATATGGAATTTCTATGGTTTTGTGCGAGTAAATTAAGGTTTTGTAAATGCTAATCACTAACTATATATGGTCTATAACCAATGGTTTTTTCAGTGAATTTTCAAGGTTTTGTAAATGCAAATTCCTAACTATATATGGACTATAACCTATGGTTTTTTCATTGAATTTCAATGGTTTTTTAAAAGCTAATATCTGTAGCTGTAAAATATATTCTTCTTTAAATCTTGAAATATATTTTTCATGTTCTTTAGACAATTTTTTTAAAACATTTTTTTTTGTTTCGCTCCCAGTCCGCGAACCGGTCAGCTTTCCGTTTGCTCAATTTAAAGCCGCGGCTTAGTACGCGAACCAGTAAACGTTCCTTTAGCGTAACTGTTACGTTCGCATGACGTTTTGCGTTATCGCGTAATACGTCATTGGACGCGCCAAGTTAGCGGACCCGGAAGTGGACCGGAAAGCGGAGCAAAGCGCGAAACGTAAACACAGCAGGTCATGTGACTCGATAATTACACTTTTCATTGGTTCATTTCACTTTTGGTTTCCTAATGATGTAATACTTGGTCATGTGATATAAAATTAACACTTTTCATTGGTTTAGAATTTTTCCTTCTCCCAAATGATGAAAACCCCTCCTTCTTTCCTCACTCTGACTTTCATCTTGGTGAGAGAAAGACCTTTTTTGATTCATCAGCAATGGCTTCAATGGTTGCTTCTGCCAGTGTGCCCCCACCACCTCCTCCACCTCCTCATGGGAAGAAAAGACTACCTGCTTCACTAATTATAGAAGAGGAGGAAAATCAAGAAGAGGAGGAAGAGGAAGAAAATGACGAGTTTTTGCCAGAGGAGCCCAGGAGATATAATAGGAAAGAAAATTATATCTGGCAATTTTTTAAATTTCCTGCTGACCAAAAAAAAGTAAATGCCAGATACGTCTTTTGTCGCATTTGCGGCGATCGTCTTTCAAGGGGCACAGACAAAAAGTACAGCTATGGCAATCATACAATGCACAGGCACATGAGTCGATGGCACCCTAACAATTACAGCAATGCCCAACTTCGCGACCAACAACAAAATCCCCCAGAAATGGCAAGAAGATCTGTTGTTCAGGAGGTATCGGGACCGGAGGCGAGGGAGGTGATCCCGAACATCCAAATCAACATGGGAGAAGTGAAGCAAGTCTGTGTGTGGTGCAACCAGACACTTTGCTTCCGCGAAAGTAGCATTATCCTTATAATGAGAGCCATCAACAATCATGTGTGCCCAAAACGCCCCAAAAAGTAAATTCTTCTTTTTTTTGTTGCTCCTGTTGAGCCGTCTTTGATGAATCATTTTTGTTTCCCCCCTCCCCCCAAAAAATAAAAAAAAATACAAAATGTTCAGAAAAAAACAAAAAAATATAAAAAATGTTCAGAAAACTAAAAAAAAAAATATAAAACAACAAAAACAAAAAAAACAGTTCTTTTCAGAATTCGTTTTTAAACACAGCATATAAATCAATTGTATACCTGCATTCATGAAGAAATGACTGAAAATGTCCTTGAGACACATGAAAGTGTTTTCTGGAATGCCCTAGCACCATTTTTGGGACACTATTAACATGGCTAGGTAACTCCCATAATCAAAATCTAAATTTGCCCAGCGCAATTGGGAGCGTATTTACAAGACACTTGCCCCATGAAGAACACTTTCCATTTAAAAAGGTAAACCACAATGCAAGAATATCGCTGAAATGTCAGCGATATTCATGCATTTTCCAGCAAATGCTCTTAGCCATGTTATCCACCTTCCATTGGATAACATGGCTAAGAACTGCTTGCAAATGCAAAAAAAAAACGGCCGCAATGCATGAATATCGCTGAACAGTCAGCGATATTCAAGCATTTTCCAGCAAATGCTCTTAGCCATGTTATCCACCTTCCATTGGATAACATGGCTAAGAACTGCTCGCAAATGCAAAAAAAAACGGCTGCAATGCATGAATATCGCTGAACAGTCAGCGATATTCATGCATTTTCCAGCAAATGCTCTTAGCCATGTTATTCACTTCCCATTAAATAACATGGCTATGAACTGCTCAGGGCCCCATGAGGAACCCTATCCATTTTAAAAGGAAAACATAACATCAAAGACACTCAAATGCCTTATAAATATGGCCCAAAACAACCTATGAAGCTCTAACAGTACATATCCAGAAATGTAATTGATTTCAAAATTCGTTTTTAAACACAGCATATAAATTAATTGTATACCTGCATTCATGAAGAAATGACTGAAAATGTCCTTCAGACACATGAAAGTGTTTTCTGGAATGCCCTAGCACCATTTTTGGGACACTATTAACATGGCTAGGTAACTCCCATAATCAAAATCTAAATTTGCCAAGCGCAAGTGGGAGCATATTTACAAGACACTTGCCCCATGAAGAACACTTTCCATTTAAAAAGGTAAACATAACATCAAAGACACTAAAATGCATTCTAAATATGACCCCAAACAACCTATGAAGCTCTAACAGTACATATCCAGAAATGTAATTGATTTCAAAAATCGTTTTTAAACACAGCATATAAATCAATTGTATACCTGTTTTCAAGAGGAAAGGACTGAAAATGTCCTAGAGACACAGGAAAGCGTTTTCTTGAATGCCCTACCACCATTGTTTGGACATTATTAACATGGCTATGTAACTCCCATAATCAAAATCTAAATTTGCAAAGCACAAGTGGCAGCGTATTTACAAGAAATTTGCACCATGAAGAACGTAAAATAGCATAATAGACACTCAAATGCCTTATAAATATGACCCAAAACAACCTATAAAGCTCTAGCAGTACATATCCAGAAATGTAATTGATTTCTAAATTCGTTTTTAAAAACTACATATCTGTTTCAGCTTACATAACAGACCATGGAATGGGCTCCATGTACCACAATAACTTGTGTTACTGCATGCCAGAATGCTACACCGAATATGCAATTACAATTTCTCAAAGTAACAAAATCTATTTCTATATCACTACAGACAAAGCCACAGTTTAAAAACACAGCTTTCTTCATCATTTTCTCCTTAATTCATACTATTCTCTCTCTAAAATAAATAAATCTTTTCTCACCTTAGCAAATACTTTTTAAGTTTTGAAAACAGTCTCAGAAATACACCAAATTGTCTTCAGCAGAAGAAAAACGATGCACTCCAGAGGCTGCAGCTATTGAAAGCAGAGAGAAACAGATATTCATTTCACATATCTCTCATATTAGCCAATCATAACTCTTCCCTCACTTTTTTCAAATCAAAACCCTTCCCCCCCTCTGCCCTCTCTGCCTTTTTTCCATAGCAACCACCTCCTGGAAGACCTCTCATGTTTGCAAATTCACACAACAATGTTTCAATTGAACTCTGAACTCTCAGTGCACCTGCGTATCCAGTGCAATCTTTCATTAAATGTTTCTTCCTTGACCATTCAAATTACATCTTTCAAAGAACACATCCATGCACCCTAACTTTCTGTTTTCAGAAATGGAAATGCACCAATCACTGCTAATGATTCATTAGCATTGGAAATCCACAGTTTTTTTTCTTTACAAACTCCTACTGTTTCAACTGCCCTTTCATTACCACACTTCATCTGACTGCAGAACAACCTTCTCCCACCATGTTTAAGGTCTGGATTGTTGGACATAGTTACATCCACTGGGCTCAAAGGTATGCTGAGAACAGAAATTTACACAACCTCAATTTACAGGATGTGGAAATTAAGTGGTTGGGCCAAAGAGGATTAAAATGTCACCAATTGATACCATTGGTGAAAACCTTTATGCATTTGCCAAAACCTGACCTGTTAATAGTGCACTGTGGAGGTAATGATTTGGGCACTTTGACAGGGGTAGGTCTGGAAATGCTTTTAAAGGACACCTTGGAGCAATTAATGGCACTTTTTCCTCAAACTGCTTTGGTATATTCCAATATATGCCAAAGACAGAAATGGAGGTGGTCCAACCAATTTTCTCCACAAATTGAGAAAGCGAGGAAGCATGTAAACAAATCTGTTTCAGCTTTCATGAGAGACCATGGAATGGGCTCTCTGTACAACAATAACTTGCGTTACTACATGCAAGATATCTACAGAGGAGATGGAGTTCACTTCTCAGATGAAGGCAACAGAATTTTCATTCTGAATTTAAGACTGTGCATTGGTACCTACTTATAAGTACCTAAATGTACTATAAACCCAAAAGCTCTTCTCAGAGCTACCCTTCATCTGATCACACACTTTTATTATTTTTTTTCTAACTTTTTTCTGTAATTTTCAACAAACTACGCTCAAAGAGCGCTATCCGGTACGCGAACTGGAAGCTAACCGCGCAAAATTTTTTTAAAAAATGTTTTTTCTTCGCACATATAGTCCTCCTCAGCCACCCTCAGAAAACGTAGGGGGGCAAACTACTTGTACCATGCCCCCTTCTACCCATTCAGAACATTATTTACCCTCCATTTTATACCTTGATGCGACCGAAACACAAAATGGTGGACTCCCGTTACGCTCCTAGTTCGCGGACCGGACCGCTTTCCGGGAAGCGGTCTAAAAAAAGGTGGGAAAGTGATTCACAGAAAAACGACTAGAGACACTCTCACCAAATATAAATTAGCTCATACTACATAACAATCCCTTTCATTTTCACAAATTTGATTGAAATTTAATTTAGCCATTTAGCCTGTAGACCTCTCCAAGTACCGTGAGGTAAATTACTTCACAAAACACATCTGAAGTGTTGGAATTGACAACCAATGAAAATGTTACTTTCATTTTCTACTTTTATTACCTGACATTTGATTGGTTATATACTTGAATATATATAAAGGAAGAGAAGGAAACACAGCCATTTTGACTGCTACTTCTTGTTGTACATTACAATAGAATTATCACTAAACTCTTCAACTTGTTTGTAAAGGTAAGTTGTTATTTTTAAAACTAAAGTATATTGTACACTATAACTTAATATAGTAGACTTTTTCTGCTAGATATACACTATCCCTCTGTACTAGTAATGTATTTAGATAGACTTCTCTGTTATAGTTATGAATGGAGTTGACTTGTCTTGGTTAAATCACATACACTTTTTTATAGTCCTATTTCCACTCTGATACTATACACTGCCAAAAGATAAATTCACTGATAAAAAATGACTATCTAAAATTAATCCCAACAGTGCCCTATCTCTACTAATATATATTGTTTTAATCCAAATTTCAGGCAAAATGGAAGGCGAAAACCAAGTTTCTTTTGAAATGGACCTGCAAGAGAGCAGCCAGGAATTGATTGAACAAATTGACATGGAATTTATGGATGAAAGCTTGGATAATGAACTGCTGCAATGTGTCCAAGCAGTAGATGCCCTCCTTGCAAATGAGGACATTTTACAACCTCACAGCTTGCAAACAATATTTCAAGAAAATAATGACATTTCAGACACTGAAATGTTAGAAAGTTTAATAAATTATGAAAAACAATAAAAATTTTAAAAAAAATAAAAAAAAAAGAAAACAAAAAAAAAACAAAAACAACAAACAAAACAACAAACAATTAACATTTAGTCTTTGAAAAGTATATCATTCTATTATCCTTAAAGTACGCTGCCTAGAACGCTTTCCGGTTCGCGTACTAGGCGCTCATCGCGAAAAAAAAAAAAAGAAAAAATTTTTTTGAACCCTGCTGGGCCCTTTTAAAACCTCCACATAAAACCTAGGGGGTCAGGAAGGATCTACTATGCCCCCTTATGGAAATTTCCCCCTTTGTTTTGGCCTCCTCTTATCTCTCGATCCTACCGAGAGACAAGATGGCGGCCGCACCGGACTGTTTAGAATGTTGACAGACACCGAAGAGCCAATCAGCTTTCCGTGCGCAAAGTTCCGTTACGCGAAAAGTACGCGAACCAGATCGCTGCCCGGAGCGCTGTTACAGATATATATCTTGATTTAAACGTTAATTTCTCAAAATCCACTGGAGCACATATATTGAGACCTAGCAAAGGCACATCGGCCTAACAGTCCCTACAATTTTGCCAAGTTTCGTGCAAATCCATTCAGCCGTTCGAGCTAAAAGTGAGTCCAACCGCCCTATGGAAAACTCAATGTTAAAAACGCGTTTTGGGACCCCCCTTTTTTCTCAACCCCCCCTTGACGACCCCCCCCCAAATTTCCTGGAGCTGCTCAGAAACAAAATGTGCCATTTTCCTGAAAATTTCAGCCAATTCCGTCCACAAACGCCAAAGTTATTAGGCATAGAATTTTCAGAAATCCCATAGGGAAAAAATCCTAACTATATATACCTACTGGCGACCGCCAGTAGGTAATATATATATATATATATATATATATACATACATACATACATACTAGATATATACACTCCAGCAGTGTGAAAGGTTCAGCCCCTTGGGACAGGTGTGCTGAATAGGGGTACTGCAAAGAATCAGGATACGACAGAGCACATGGAGAACTACATATAAACTTTGCATTAAATGACAGAAAACAATAGGTGAAGGAACATAATTAACAAGAGCGGTGGATTGTTAATCTTACCCCAAGTAGAAAGAGATTCTCCCGATAAGCTATGAAAATGACCACTTTAGAACTCTTCTCTCCGACCACCCTGTGTTGCGGGAGGGACTCCAGGCCTCTGGCTGCCCCCACGACGATATACCCCACATTTACAAGTAATTAATTACCATGCGAACAGGAAAAATCAGTAACTCATAGTTGATTCTACTGTTTGTTGATGTTATAGTATGTTGGGAATGTCTTTGGCATGATTGGGATGCTAAAGTGGGAGGGGAGATTGAGGATTGTTTTTTGCATGCTTTACACAGAGTACGTCATAGAATTATTTGTTTATTTGCTATGAAAGAGAGAATATTATGGCACCATGGCAAACCGCAAGACTATGATTTCTCACTGCGGCATAAATGCGGGAATGGGAATGAACGGGGATTGAATAACCCCAAAAAGATTTATCAGATATTTACATATCTTGGTAGGCGCTATTAACACCTGGCGTTACTGCTAGAAACATATCTTACACAATCAAATGACCTAAGGGTGAGCACTAAATGGGCAGTTGTGAGGCTGGCCTCCTCATATTCTTCATATTTCAGAGGGGTTCTCATATTGCTAAAGAAGGGAATAACATTCAGAGTTACCCAAATGGAGTCAGATGAACATAGGCCGCTTCACATTGATACAGGTCAACATCTGCAGGTCAATAATTATTATCCTAACTACTTATAGGCCAAATGTGGATGGCCCTGACTTCTATCACCAGCTACCAAGTAGGCTATATGCCCTACAACCAACAATAATGCTATCGGGCGGGGGACCTAAACACCTAATGAGACCCTATCCTTGACCGTAATGCAGTAACTGAGTGGCAGGGTAAACGGTCTGCCCTAGTGATCCGCAAAGTAATGGATACACATACTTTTACTGATATATGGAGGACAGGATACCCAACGGCTAAGGAGAATACTTACGTTTCTTCAAGGCATAAAAAATGGTCTAGATTGGACTACTGGTTAATCTCAAGAGAAGATACAACATGGGTGGAGGAGGTTCTACACCTACCAAGAACAGTGTCAGACCATTCACCAGTAATGCTAGACCTGGTGATTCCCGCTCACCCGCTCACTCCTCAGAGCTGTTTCAATGGAGATTACAGGCCTCATCCTTGCTGGATCCTGTAATCAGAGATGGGGTAAGGGAAGCTATTATCCACTATTTCCTTGTAGAGGGGGTAGGTATGCTTTGGGAAGCTTTTAAAGTCACTATACAGGGGACATGTTTAAGGTTGTAGGCAGGAGTGCTTAAAGCTTTACAATCCAGGATGCACACCACAGAAAAATCTCTGAGGGGGCTGGAAAGGCAATGCGAGTTGCACCATAATCTGGATAAACTGGCAAAAATGTGAGATTTGGTCACGGAGTATAGTGAGACAGCAGACCAAAAAGTGAAACACGGGTATGAGCGCCTGGTGGGGAGGTCTTTAGGTGAGGGTGAGAGGCCTGGTCGTAGCCTGGCTTCTAAGATCAGAGTGCAGTATACACAGACACATATTACGGAGCTAGAAACACAAGACAGGAAGAAATGCTAAAGCACACCTGATATACTGGCCCAGTTCATAGAACACTATTCAAGGTTTTATTGCCAACATGAGGCTGCCTATGCAGCCGAGACAGCCACCTATATGGATGAGCTAACGCTTGAATGGGTGTCCCCTAGGCAACGAGAATTCCTAGTACCAAAGGAAACCCCTGAACAACACAACAATCAATCGTAGCTCGTGAGTACATAAAGAGTCTAATTCTTTCATTGAGTTTTCTTCGTTTCTTTAATCCTCCTTCTCAACAGGAGATATTAGTCATTCCTGGGATACAGTGTACATTCCAGTCAATCCTGTAGTCAATTACGTAGCCAACACAGGTTTCATCATTGGTTATTAAAGGAAATTGACTTCATCAGGGCTACAAAAAAAATAAACTAAGCATTTGTATGACTACTCAATGAAGGAATGACTCTTTTTGTACTCACGTACTCTGATTGATTTGTGTTGCTGAAGGGTTTCATTTGGTTCAGGTTAAGGGTCTGTCCTTAACACATCTTAAGGGTGTAAGTGGTTACCCTTCCCTTTTTGGAGCACCATATAATTCTTATTTCTAATTACATGGGGATACTGTGAGGTTTGCGCATAATATAACCCATACCACTGAAAATGTTCTATCAGAGAGTTCCCTGTACAACCCATTATGGTTGAGGAGGTATGGGAGGCCATTAAAACACTGCCTAATGGGAAGGCATCAGGCAGTGGCGGGATACCAGGGGCCTCATTTATGAAAAGTAACGCATCGCTGCGTGAAAACAGCGATGCGTCACTTTTCACTGCGCACTCCTGCGACACCAATGATGCGTCATATTTAATGTATGACGCATCATGTCGCAAGGACTTACAGATACGTCAGTATTTCTGACGTATCTGTAAGCGCAAAAGTGACGCATTGCTGGAGTGTGTCACAAAAGTGACGCAACTCCAGCAATGAGTCCTTTCACATGGGGAAAGCCCCATGTGAAAGGGCTTGCGTCAGTCTTACGCCTGCTGTGAGGCAGGCGCAAGATTTTGACGCAACAGCGTCCTAAAAGTGACGCAGTGAAATCTCATAGATTTCACTGCGTCACTATTACGAGCCTTTTTGCGGGGGAACGCCCCCTCTGCATACATTATACCTGACGCAGGTATAATGTGGCGCAGGGGTTTAAAAAGTGACGCATCTACCTAGATGCGTCACTTTTTAAATATGGCGCAACGAGGCGCATTTTTCACACCGCTGGTGCGTCACAAAAAGTGACGCACCGGCGGCGCAAAACTGACGCAAGGCCTTCATAAATAAGGCCCACAGTGAATTTTATAAAACGTACGCAGATCTGCTGGCGCCGAATCTATATGCAATGTACGCAGCGGCGTATGAGCAGTGACAGATCCCTCCAACTTTACTAGAAGCCCATATGATTAAATTGCTGAAGCCAGGCAAACACCCAGCGAAGTGCGACTCATACAGGCTGCTGTCATTTTTTGAATATTGATAATAAAATAATAGCCAAAATCATAGCGTCCAAGGTGCGGCCGCTTCCGCCTGCATTTGTGCTCAAGGACCAATCGGGATTTATTTCAGACCGATGACTTTGCTGAACCTGCATCCGCTGTTTGCGCTACTTCATCAATTAAACCCAAATGTTAAGGCTGCGGCGGTATTATTAGATGCAGCAAGAAGCCTTTGATTCCATACAATGGAGCTATATGTTTAACGTCCTGCAACGCATGGGAATGCCTCAAGCATTCATGCAATGGATATGGTAACTATATACAGGCCACGCGGCAAGAGTGCGTGTTAACAACAATCACTCCTCGTTGATACAGATATGTAGGGGAACACAACATGGTTGCTATTTGCTCTAGCGCTAGAACCCCTGGTGTGCAGAATATGGCAGAAATTTACTGAGGCAGCATTGAGGTTCAGACAGAGACCACTCGCCATTTTATTATACGCGGACGACATGGTGCTTTATGTTCCCAACCAGGAAGTGCAGCAACCCCATGTTACAGGAGTATGTTAAATATGAAAGACACTCCAGACTTAGTATTAACTGGGATACATTAACTATATTCCCCTTGACGAATAGTACCATGCCGCACGAAATGGACTTCCCGCTTGAGTGCAGTGATGAACTAGTTAAATACTTAGGGGTGCGTGTAATAAAGTAGGATCTGCTTTCATGGTTACTCCCACTTTTTGCTGGTGTCATTCTATTTTCTGACTAGTCTAACTGGGATCCTGATAATCAGGACCCCAGTTACTGTGCTCTCTTAATAATTTGGGCCATGGTAAGTACTTTGTTACCTTCCTAATTGGTTTCTGGTGTACCCTTCTACGTCTCCAGTAGTACTGAGGAATCCCTGGAATGCGTACAACAGAAGTCTCTCATGTGCTACAGCATGTATTATGCCACCCATGAGAGACCACTCAACCTGTGACTACAGGTCTGTTATAGCAGCCTATGTGAACTGGTGCTACCACCACTGACAACAGATGAGTTTCCTTATATCTGAGGTCACTGTATTTAAAACCTATAGGTCACCCCCTAAGGTAGGCCTTTCAATCTTGAAGGCAGGGTGCATGGTTATAAGTGTGAAGGCGCCCTGCAAGAGCAGGACACCCTTACAAACCCAGGAGTTGATTCCCTAGGATTTGTACATATAGTGGACATCAAGTCAATTATGAGAAGCTTTATTACATAATGGCTGTACCGAAACCAGCCAAGTTTGGTATCAAACATGTTGGAATCCTACCCCAACACCGATTCCAGTGTTGGATGTAGGATCCCAGGTACTGGGGGACTCCCCTAGGGAACCCCCTTTATTCCTGGTACCATCCTTTTAGGGTTTAACAGCAAGCTAGTACTGCTGCCAACCACAGACTCAATCCTGCCCTCCTGCTGCTGAGCCAGGCTAGAGCAGGGAAAGGTAGTACAATAGGTTTCCTGTCATAGGGAGGTGTGAACAATTCCCAGACAGGACTTTGTGTACTGGACTGGGGTGGGGGCACTTGCCGGCACCACCAGACGGCTTTGAAGGGCACATTTAGTGCCCTCCTTGCATACTCCAGTTGAAATCATTTCAGGGAGCCGTTGGCTCCCACTTTGGCAAGGAAATGGACCAAAAACATGGGATTATCCTCCCCTCTGTCCATCTCCTCCTGTTGGAGAGAGCCCTGAATCGTCCCAAACCTTTCCTTTAGTTCTTATGGGCTTACCTGTGGGTGGATATTCAGATTAGTCGAGGGAGAAGATTCAGATCTGAAACTACTTTTACTTCCACCGTCTGGGCACTATGGACTTCGTTAGACTTTGCTTAGGGAACCGAGACTGCATCTGGGAAGACACCTGCTGCTCCTGGTCTTGTTGTCCTGTCATTCTTCTGCATTGTATGTGCCTGTGCTTCATCCAGTTTCATCTCCAGGCCTGTGGGCATCGAAGACAACAGGAGTGAAGGAGTCACTGCCCGAATCTGTACGCACTGCAACTAAGCTGACTGGTCTGCTGCTCCTGACGTCCTCCAGACTTCGAAAGGCCCAGCATCACAGGTTGCAGTTCTGCAACTGCCTCGAGGCCTGCACTGCCTTCGCACCGAGTTTGAGGCCAGTATCCCTTGCCAGAAGTGCTGGGACAGCACCACTGTGCACAGCGTAGACTTGCCGCTCCAAGAAAGCTCCAGCCTCCAGTATCTCGGACTGTCAAGATGTTTGTCCTCACCACATCCTCTGCACCGTGGGTCTGCATCTTTGGTGAGCTGCTCGAGGTCCTCTTGCGACTCATGTGCCTTTGGTCTGTGGGTCCTCTTGAGGGTCTTCTTTGGCTCCAGTGAGCTCCAGTGCTTGCTCAGGCCTGCTCTGACTCCCCTGCATTTGTTGAGTCCCTTGAACCTTGCTGGTCCCGACATTGCACATTCTTAATTTTTCACGTCTGTTGCTGCTGCCAAGGCTTGTTGGTGCTCCCGCCAGACACCGATCCACTGGTTTTCGACTTCCGGTGTGGGACAGCTCATGAACAGCTCCTGGTCTTCCACAGCATCACCTGGTCCTCACAGCTGCACGACAAGGTCACCGTCAAATCTCCTGCATCTTCCGTTATCGGTGTTCATTGGTTTTCCATGCCTCCTGGTTACTCCAGAGTGTCATAGACTCTGTCCCCTCTGCTTGCAGGTACTTCTCTCTAAGAATCCATCCTTGGATTCCACCGAACTCTTTCACCTTCTTCACCAGCGGCATCTTCACTGAAGTCCTCCATTGTGGTCTACACCGCTTTCCAATGTCACTTTGCACCTATGCACCAGGCTTCCCTGATGTAGGTATCCTGGTTCCTGGGGCATGCACGGGTGGGGTGACTCTCCAACCTTCCAACTTCCACTAGGTTTCTTCAGGGTCCTCTGGGAAGGGTCCTTCTTCAAAACTGCAACTGCAACTTCCCTATTGACTTGCATTGAGGATGCAGCTGTCTTTCCCTGGGTGGTTACTTGGGTTCCCAGCTCTTCTAAGTCTTCTGGGTCAAGTCTTGACTTCGATCGCAACTCACATTCCACTTTATTAGTATATGATTTGGTCTATCCCTGGAGACCACTGTATACTTGTGCTACTTACCTGTTCTCCTTTTGAAGCATTGTGTGTATTGCGTTTATATCTCCGGGTAGGAGATATACCAATTGGCTAGTGAGTGTTTATAATAAATATTACTATTTTTATAACTACACTGTGCAGTTCTTTTTCGTTTAACGTACAGTACATGATTAGTACTGGTAAAAGCAATCTGTTTAACACTCCTTCTGGGCTACACCTGAAGGCTGCTCTCCACAGCTACAACATAAGAGAGCTTTCTAAGTTTGTCTAAAACACTGAAATCACCAAAAGGGTTGTCTTGATTAGTGCATAGTGCTTTACTTAAAAAGTGTGCACCATATACTAAGCCAGCCTCCTACGTTGGTGTGCAGCGGTTGGAATTCATGCCTGCACTATATTTACCAGCTAATATAGGTGTGGGATAAAGAAAAAACCATCACTAGCATTAAGGCACATATTAAATATTTTCGTAGACAAGTATGTTCTACTGAACTTTTAGATTGGTTGTTACGGGTCTAGCACAACCCTTGCTCCAATTTTAGGAAATTTCGTTTTTACGAGAGTAGGTAGGTGCAACACCACACTACACCTAGATGCCATGTCTATAGTTATGGAACCCAGTGAGTCTCACCCTTCTAGATACAGTGGTCTTAAGTACCAGGAACAAAGGACCATGTTTACCTGTAGAAAATTGAAGACACATGGTAACCCCATCACTAAGCATATCTTAGAGCTGCTTATCCTATATGACCTCTAGAATCCTGATAGGTCAGAGGAACAGGACAAAGTGGGTGTGGATGCTCCAGAAGATGGGTCATGAGGGGTTGCCCCGAATGACCTTAATTCTGAGCATGACCAGGAGGAATTAGATGGATGCGGTCTAGTTGAATCCGGAATTGGAGGTGAACCATGAGATCCTAGGGATGCAAATTGTCCTAAAGCCAACATCAAGAAAGCTACTACCACTGACCCAAGACAACTGCTCCCCCTAGCACCAGTACAGGTGATATTACAGCTCCAAAGGGATTAGTTGGGTTAACCTTGGGTTCTGAAGTGGGTTCTGGCCAAGTCAGAGCTCTTACTCAGGCTGTCCTTGTCTGTGACAGTGGCATGGATCTTGCGACTTTACTAGTGAGTCCAATAGAGGGCAAGTACAGGCAACAGTCTTTGATGAATGGAAAATAAGCTATGGCTTCCAGGGACAAAGGGGCCAGTGTCGCAATGGTTAACAGATCATACTTGGTCAGTTGTACCAAGTTACCAATGCTAGCAATGTCAGGTCTGATCACTTTCTGGCAGTTGTGAATCTCAGTTGAGGAGGGGTAACCCTCCAACAGCATCTGTACATAGTTACATGCTAGTGGTGGTAGACCATGCCACTAGGTATCCAGCGGTTATTACACTTAGGACCACTACGGCTCCTGTGGTGACTAGGGCCCTTCTGTGAGTCTTTTCCAGAGTGGGTTTCCCTAAGGAGGTACAAACGTCATGTCTAGTTGTATCACTGCAATGTGGAAAGGGTGTGGCGTGAACTACAAGTTTACCAGACCCTACCATCCACAGTGCAATGGGTTTGTTGAAAGGTTCAAGAAAACCCTCAAGTGTATAGGACTTCCAGAAAAGCCTAGGCGAAAATGGGATGTCTTAGTACCCTGCCTTCAGAGAGGTTCCACTGAAAGGGATTGGTTACAGCTCATTTGAACTTCTGTTTGGGCATCCAGTTAGGGGGCCCATTGTGTCTGTTTAAGGAAGGCTGGGAGAAGCCTCTCAAACCTCCTAAACAGAATATTGTGGACTATGTCCTTAGCCTGCGTTCACGTATGGCGGAGTACATGAAGAAGGTCAGCAAAAACCTTGAGGCCAGTCAGGAGCTTCAGAAAGCTTGGCATCACAAAAAGGCTGTACAGACTGCTCACCAACCAGGACAGAATGTGTGGGTGTTGGAGCCTGTGGCCCCAGCAGCTATCCATGACAACTGGAGTGCCCCCCACGTTATTCTTGAGAAAAAAGGTGAGGTCATCTATTTGGTTGACCAAGGTACTCCCAGATGTACCCACAGGGTAATTCATGTGAACCTCCTAAAGCCTTTTGTTGACAGGGCTGGCATGATCTGTTCCTGGCCATTGATGAGGGGCAGGAGGAAGAAAGTGACCCTCTCCCTGATCTCTTCTCCCAGGGCCCTGTTGATGGATCTGCTGATTGAGAAGCATTGGCATTGGCAGGCAGCCTCCTTGCCCAGCAGCAAGCTGATTGTAGGAAAGTCCCCAATCGGTTTCCCCACATGTTTTCCCTGACTCACAGTTAAACCACCTGGTGTACCCATGAAGTGGACACAGGTGACAGTCTGCTTGTGAAGAATAACATTTACAGACAGTCTGGCCATGTCAGAGACTGCATTAGGACTGAAGTCCAAAAGATGCTGGATTTGATGGTCATTGAGCCTTTGGATAGCCCTTGGGCTAGTCCAGTAGTCCTGCTAACAAAGCCTCACACCAAAGATGGTAAGAGAGAGATGAGGTTGTGTGTGGATTACAGGGGCCTCAATGCAGTCACTAGGACTGATGGCCATCCAATTCCAAGGGCAGATGAGCTTATTGATACTCTAGCCTCAGCCAAGTATCTGAGTACATTTGACCTGACTGCTGGCTACTGGCAAATCAGACTCTTTGAGGATGCCAAGCCAAAAACAGCATTTTCAACCACTAGTGGGCATTATCAATTTAATGTAAAGCCTTTTGGTCAGAAAAATGCACCTGCCACATTTCAGAGGCTGTTAAACAAAGTCCGAAGAGGTCTGCCTATAGTGCCGCTCATCTAGATGATATTGCTGTCAGTCAGTCAGAAATACTTTATTCGGTTCATGACAAAAACCACAAAAGTATACAAAGGTCCAAAGAAGGGCCGAGGTATCAGATTACAATATGGTTAACAGACAGCAAAAAGATATATATAAAAAGATAAAAACTGTACAGGGTAGCTTCCAAATTCATGTACAAATTTAAAAAACATACACAGTTGATCCAATTTAATTAAAAATTCATTATTAATAAACTCTAACAATAGACCATGCAAGACTATTATCTCAGACTAACTAGTTTTTTCCTTAGTCTCATGGCTATGTTTAAAAATGTAGCAACATTAATGAGTTCCCACGTATTGGACAGCAGTTGAAGATATAATAGGGCCGGTTTCACTTGTATAAACCCTTTGTCCTTTAGTAGGGGTACAATGAATTTTTTCCGGATATCCGTAAAATAACCACAAAAGAACATAAAGTGAGCAGTGTCCATTATCGAAAATCCATCACAAGTGCCCAATTCTAATTCTGATACCTTAGTCCAACATGGGCGCCCAGAGAGAAGGAGATGAAATTTATTGGTTAGTAAATATCTATGATTAGCATTATTAACAACCTTCAGATATGGTTCTAAATCATGGTCTGTTGTTACAACTAACTGATGGGCTCTCATGGTTGGCTTAGTCAACTCATGGTCTTCTCTATCCATCCCTTTGTGCAGCCTAAATGCGGTCTTGTCCCATTTCATGTCTCCCTTAACCAGTTTGGACGGCTCATCAAATAATTCTGGGCGGCCTAATGAGACTGCAAGTTTTTTAACATATTTTAGCCAAGGAATGGATTCCCAATGTTCTAAAGTGAGACAGACCCTCAGGATCTCATGGTTCACCTCCAATTCCGGATTCAACTAGACCGCAATCCACTTTAAAAGGGGTGCGATGGCGATCCGGTCTTCTAGGTATTCCTCCCCACATTCTTGATGGACTATGAAACCTGAGGTCGATTGTGGTACTGATAAGATGGACTTCAGAAACTTATCCTCTGCCACCTGTAACAACTTGGCGTTCTTAAAACACCATAGGTCTGCGCCATACATCGCTATGGAAACACATTTGGCGGCATAAACCTTTAACACTGCCTGTAGCGGTTTTACCCCCAATTTACGGGAAAAACCCAGAACTGTAAAGATGGACCGAACAAAAGCATTTCTTTTCTCAGACAGTTGTGGAAGCCAGGTGGAACTTTCATCAAAAACCACCCCAAGGTATGAGAATCTAGTTACCCTCGATAACCTATTCCCATTACAGTGGAGTGTCATCAGCTTCCTGTGCCTGCCCTTTGTACCCACTGCCATGACATGAGATTTGTTGCAATTAACGCTGAGATCCAAGGAGGACATAAACTCATAAAAGGAATTTAAAAGAATTTGTAACCCTACTGACGTACACGCTAAAAGAGCGGCATCGTCCGCATATAATAATGCGGGGAGGGGAAACTTGCCTGCCCTCGGGATATCCTTACAAGCTGCTCCTAGCACACTGGCCAGCTCATTAATGTACAAGGTGAATAATAGGGGGGCTAAAATACAGCCTTGCCTGACCCCGTTGGTTATACCTATCTTGCCCGTACAATATCCCTTACGATCATATCTCACTGTGGCTGTGAGATCCCTGTGAAGATTGGCTAAAAAGTATACTATGTTTTCATCGATGCCCATCTTTAGGAGCAAACCCCATAGCTTGGACCTGTTCACCCGGTCAAAGGCCGAGGACAGGTCCATAAATGCTATATACAAACAACCTTGCTTCGCTATGGTATACTTTCCGATCAGCAATTGGAGGTTGAGGCTCTGATCTATCGTACTGTGCCCCTTTCTGAACCCATACTGTAATGCTGACAGAGAGTTCGTTTCCTCAAGCCAATCAGTTAATTTACACAGAACCACTCTGCCTAGGACCTTCACTGCAGAATCTATAAGGGAAATTGGGCGGTAATTGCCCGGGTCTCCTCTATTACCTTTTTTAAAAATAGGTACAATGACCGATTGCGACCAGGTCGTTGGGATACCAAATTTACAGATTCTATTAAATACATTAGATAAAACTTTAGACCATATTGCTATATTGGATTTGAAAAGATCGGCAGGTACGCCATCAGGGCCGGGGGCCTTATTGCTTGTCATTTTACTGATGGCTTCAGCCACCTCACCCTCATTCACCACTAAAGTATATGGATGACTAGTCAACGAGGTTGAACCATCAACCCCTATAGTCACCTGTTCATAGACTAATCATATCACAAAGCTATACGCGCTGTTCGCGCATCCTTCTATGCCAAGGAAATCGACTCCAGCCCCAACCCCACGAAAACGATTTTTAAACTGGTCCAAAAACTACAAAACGGTGGCAACACTGCCTTGTGTATCTCCTCCACTCAGCAGTGTGAGGACCTCGCCACTTTCTTTATAGAAAAGGTGAGGAAGATCTATAACACCTTCTCACATAACCCTTCTGACTGCACTAGCTCTCCCAACTTCCCCTTCAAAGGTTCCAGACTCACCTGTCTGCCAGCTATCTCTCATGAGGACCTAGCTAAATTCTGCAGAAAGGTGAAATCCGGTGCCCCCTCAGACCCCATGAGACCAGCTAATTTTCTAGGAGCTCTAGACTTCTTTCTTCCTTCTCTGGCCACGCTCCTTCGTAAAGGAGCTACTGAAAGTTCCCATCTCTCCCTCTTCCACCACCCCCCAGGTAGACAGAAGCAACGACCTAGCCACATATTTTAACAACAAAATTGCCCGTATCCTTACATCCCTCCCCCCTCCTAGTTCCCCCACCCACAGGAACAATACTCAGCTCCCCTGTCAGACGGGAACACGTCCCCAACTTGAGACATTCAGGCCAGTAACGCCTGACGAGGTGGAAGCAACCCTGAATAAAATAAAAAGCGGATCTCCTTTAGACCCTGCACCCATGAGATTTCTCAAAAACGTGGCCCCCGCTATCACCCCCACACTCACGGAGCTCATCAACTGCTCACTTGCACGAGGATCAGTCCCCGACAGCTGGAAAAGTGCAGTGGTGAAGGCACTCCTTAAAAAGCCTCAGCTTGACCCAACTGATATGGCAAACTACCGACCCATATCCCTCCTCCCGGGGATTAGCAAGATCACCGAGAAACTGGTGAATGGTCAACTCTCCCGATTCCTCGAGACGAATAACATCCTACGGCAATCCCAAACCGGGTTCCGTCCGGGACACGGTACAGACACCGCCCTTCTTGCCGTCATCGAGGAAGCAAGGCGCATTCTAGACTCAGGAGGATCAGTGGCAGTGATCCTCCTGGATCTGAGTGCCGCCTTCGACACGGTCAACCATCGTGTCCTCCTCCATCGGTTGGCGACAGCAGGGCTCACCGGGATGGCACTCAGCTGGATAGAGTCCTTTCTCACCGGACGCACGTTCCAGGTCTGGGACGGCGAATACCACTCGTCCACACTTCCACTCACCAGCGGGGTGCCTCAGGGCTCCTCCCTGAGCCCCACGCTTTTTAACGTGTATATGGCCCCTTTGGAAGATGTGGTAACACCATTCGGGATCAAAATCGTGAGCTACGCTGATGACACACAATTGGTCGTCTCCCTATCCCAACTAGACGACCACCCAGACAAATTACCAAACTGTCTCACCGAAATTCACGGGTGGATGTGCGAATCGTCATTAAAACTCAACGGTTCCAAAACCGAAGTGATGCTCATGGGTAAACAATGGGCTACCATCCCCCCGGCGATCTGGCCAGACGTGTTCGGGGAAATCCCCACCCTGAAACACGAAATCAAGACCCTCGGAGTCTGGCTAGAACCCGACCTCTCAATGAAGACTCAAGCGGCCAAAACGGCAGGGACCTGTCTTGGGCTCTTGCGGACCATCCGCAGAATCTTCCCCCTTCTACCGCCCGTGTCCAGGAAACTATTAGTTCAGGGCCTTATAATGTCACGGTTAGACTATAGCAACATGGTCTACCTGGGTGCGCCGGAAGCTACCTTAGCGAGACTGCAAAGAGCCCAGAATGCAGCAGCTCGTCTAATCATGAGCGTACCTCCAAGAGTATCCGCCAAACCCGCTATTAAGGCTCTGCACTGGCTCCCAGTCCGCCAAAGGGTGGAATTTAAAGCCATGTGCACGGCCTATAAACTGATCAATGGCTCGGGACCTGCGATCCTCAGCGGCCTGGTCACTCCTTACAAAGCACCCAGAGCTCTACGGTCCGAGAACGAACACCTGGCCAATATCCCCAAATTTAAGAGGACACGCACCGGAGGTCGACGTTTCTCTGTAAAAGCGTCCACCGGATGGAACTCCCTCCCACGCTCCCTCAGACTGGAGCCCAGTTACCTGACGTTCAGGAAAAAACTCAAAACCCTTCTGTTTCCTAAATAAACTCTTCGCCCCTATCCCCCTCAGCAGGATTTAATCTTATAGCGCGGGGATGCCCTCGGGTCACCAGGCGCTTTACAAGTTGCTAAAATAAAATAAATAAATAAATAAATTAATCTCTCCTTTTCATCGGCCACAGTACCTACATGTTGGAAACAGGCATGGGTCACTCCCATTATCAAAAAACCCACCCTAGACCCCACCGGAGAACTACAGGCCCATCTCACTGCTCCCCTGGGTGTCCAAACTAGCAGAAGCCCATGCGAACACCGTACTTACTGACCATATGGCCGAAAATAACATCTTGGACCCCTCCCAACACGGGTTTAGGCCTGGGCATAGTACGGAGTCCGCCCTTCTATCCACCACTTAACACCTCCGGAGGATTATGGACACCGGTCAAAGTGCTGCGCTGATACTGCTCGATCTCAGCGCAGCCTTTGACACGGTCTCCCATAACATCCTACTGAGTCGCCTGGAAAGCATTGGGATCAGTGATCTGGCGCTTGAATGGTTCCGCTCGTTCCTTACGAGCAGATCCTTTCGTGTCTCAGCCCCCCCATTTATCTCCCAATCACATGCTATCGGCCAAGGAGTCCCACAGGGCTCTGCCCTCAGTCCATCCCTTTTTAATTTGTATATGCAGCCCCTTGCGGCAATGGCCAAAGAATGGGATCTCACGCTGCTGTTGTACGCCGACGACACACAGCTGGTAATCACCCTCACTGAGGTGCCCTCTACCTCTGCCACAAGATTTAGGGATGGACTCGCCCCAGTCGCCCATTGGATGACGACAAACTGCTTACAACTGAATGCAGGGAAAACCGAGGTGCTACATCTGGGCAAGAACCCCAGTTGTTGGAATGACCACTGGTGGCCCCCCTTGCTGGGCCCCATCCCCCCTCCCAAACCTCTGATTAAAAACCTAGGAGTATGGCTGGACTCCACGTTGAACTACCAAACTCACACTAAAAGAGTAGCAGCTATATGCATCGGGCTGCTGAGAAGCCTTAATCCCATTCTAGGCTTCTTTGACCCCAAAACACGGCAGCTCATTGTCCAATCCACCATCCTTGCCCGGTTGGACTATGCGAGCGTCCTATTGTTAGGTGCTAATAAAGCCGAGACAACCAGGTTTAAGCGAATTCAGAACTCAGCGGCTAGGGCAATAGTCGACCTTCCCAGAAGGTGCTCTGCTAGAGCCACCATACATAGACTCCACTGGCTTCCTGTGGAAGCCCGCATTCAATTTAAGGCTCTTACCACTGCTTTCAAAATCCTAAAAACTGATGGCCCCGAACTTCTCCGTCCGCTTCTAACACCCTACACCCCCCAACGCAATCTTCTTTCCATGGGTCAACACTTAGTAGTGGTCCCCCGCACGAAACTCTGCCGTATCGGGGGTCGCTCCTTCAGACTATTGGGAGCAAAACTCTGGAACTCCCTTCCCCTGTACATCCCCTGCCTTGACAACTTGTCCACTTTTCGCAAAGCAATAAAAACTCACCTCTTCCCACTTCTGTAAGCTTCTACTCTCTCTCCCCCCTCCAGTAGGTTGTGCTATGGTTCTTAGCGCCGGGACGCCCCGTTGCTGGGGCAGCTGTCACGCTCAACAAACCCATAACATAACATAACATAACATTTAAAATGGGTGAGCCACTTGTCTTCCTGGATGCCACAGTCTAAGACATTGTTACTTGAGTCAACAAAGTAAGGTTGATTGACCACTGCCCAAAATTTGGCACTATTCTTTATCACGTCTATGGAGTTCAATTCTGCCCAGGCATCTTCCCTGATCTCCCATCTCCTCTGTTCTACTGCTACTTTATATGCTTTCCTTAAGAGGGCCACACGTTGTCTGTCAACTGGCTTGCATTTTAAAACCTCCTTCAGTTTGCGATTGGCTACTGAACAGTTATGGTCAAACCAGCCGACTGTCCCCAAATCTTTAACTTTACCAGAACACGTTAAATCAGACATGACCTGGTGACAGACCTTTTGATATGCCTCCACTATCTCTCTGTCCCCAGCTTCCTCATCCATACATATACTCAACTCCTCCCCTCTAATATTGGAGAGGTTACTTAAGAAATCCTCAGGAACAATTTTGCACCATTTAATCCTACGTGCCTGGTCTGTTGCCCGAATATCTAGTTTATCAACCCTGTGCAATGGGCTCTCAGATGTGCTAAGGACGCCTCTAACATGTAGAAAGACAGGGTTGTGATCACTAAAGGGAGACCAGACAGGAAAATAGCCTACTATGTTACTCCCCAGGGTTAAACTAGTAAAGATAAAATCTATAGTTGACCCGCTGCCATTTCCCTTAAAAGTTGGTATGTCCACCTCATCCCCCGTGGGTAACATTAAGCCATTTTCAGCCAAGATATTTTCTAATAGGATCCCCTGATCTGTATGCTCAAAATGAATATCACCTTGTTCAATGGGGGCAAATAGATCATTGGACAAAAATTTATCTGGGCATCCATGAATATTAAAATCCCCCAGTAATATTATAGAGCATTGAGACTCCGTCAGCTCCTTATATTCTGCTAAGAAGGAATTTAACGCTGCCAGGTTGCTGGTTGAGGTGGCTCTATCAAAAGAGTTATAAAAATTTACAATTAGGACATTATATGCCCCTTTACAGGCAATTTTGACTGCCAAACAGTAGGGGGAACTTGAGGCAATCACTGTGTGTGTTCCAAGAATGTTAGCTGCCACTAGGGTTACCAACCCCCCCCAGCTCTTCCTCTGGTGGTGGTAACTGCTGGGAGAGAGTAGGTAATATAGCCTTCCAAGGTAAGTATGTTCTTTGTGTCCCAGGTCTCCTGTAGGCCAATGATGTCTGCAGAACCTATAAATTCCCTCCAAATGGGATCATCAACTTTGTTCCTTAGCCCAGCGATATTCCAAGTTACCACCTTTATTCTCTTTTGCCTCTCGTGGCTTCCCTACCTGCTAGTTGACTTTTTGCGCTAATTACTAAATCCCTGCCCTTGCCAAGCTCATGGGCAACTGGAGCTGATACCCTAGTATCCACACTAGGGACCCCAATCTCCGGGGCCACTTTTGCGGGTGAGACGGGTATGATCCTGTTTCCTTTATCATTTCCTGACACTGTGCTCACTTGTTGTCAATCCACCCAACCTAAGTCGGACAGACAGTCATACTGGTTCGTCATTGGGAGGTTGCAGAGGTTATCTAGTACATGGGGAGCTTGGGTATAGTTATTTGAGTACCCAACAATCATACCATTACCCCTAAAACTATCTGCATGATGTCTATTGCCATAGTTATGCCTTCCTCCTCTTCTCTGAATTAGATTCCATCCCTCCTCCCCGCCCAAACCCCAACTATAGGGATTCATGTCCCTGGGCACCTCTTGCCTCCTCTATGATGATTGGGGTCTTTTAGCCAACTCCATCTACTGTCCCGTTGCTCAATAGGCGTGTAAAAATAGGACAAGGGCCTGGCCGTGACTAGGGTACCATTGTTAAGAAGATTCCCCCGGCAAATGTATTCCACAATGCGGGAATCTTCAAAAGTCACTACTGTACAGTCCCCCTGTATTCTTTTCCTGTTATGTCCCACCCAAGGCGTTCTCTCAACCATTAAGATATTGCCACAGAGATTTGAAGGTAAGGGATAAATATTAGAGTTTCGTAACCCCTGTCAAAATAATCACATAGGGATGGGCATCCGGCGGTAGGTGAATGTTTTGCCGAGTCATAATTTTTTCAAGGGGGGCTGAGTCGGGTTTGGGGGTAAAGGTAACGGGCCTTTTAGATTACCTTGGTTAGTGGGCTTATTTAATGTAGGGGTTTGAGTACTCTCTTTATTACTCACAGGGTTAGGGAGATTCAGCACCGGGTTCTTGGGTGTCTTATTTTTGACCACTACTGAGCTCTTACCCGCAGGCCGGGGTTTGCTAGCTAGAGCGGTAGCATGAGTTGCCCTATTGGCATAATGGCTGTCCTGAAACCTTATGTCCTTGTGTATGTCATGAAGCAGTTTTTCAATACCATGAAGCCTAGCTTCTAAGGGTGCGAGTAGCGTTTTAATAATTTTTGTTATAGTACAGCCTATGGGCTCCTCCTCCCCATCTGTAACCCCTGTTCTGTCAACTCCCGACCTATCGGCTATGGTGCTGTCTTCAAGGATATCGGCCAGGGAGTTGTCCAGCATGGTATCATCAATGATATTCAAGGGTAGTCTTGCGGTCTCAGATTGAACTACTTCCGCCCCAGTTTTCTGCCCACCAGATTCCCTACTGGGATCCCTCAACTCTACTATAGTACCCCTCTCGTTTGAAGAGGCCATAGTCATCCCGCTGCTAAAAAAACCTGGGGCAGACCCAGCTTGCAAAGCCAACTTTCGACCCATCTCGCTGCTGCCCTATTTGGCAAAAGTTCTAGAGGCGCACGTGGCTAAGTGCCTCTCTAACTTTCTTGAGGAATCCTCCTGCTTCGACCCCCACCAGGCAGGCTTTCGGCCTGCACACTCCACTGAAGCAGTAGTCACGACAGTCTTGGACACCCTGCGTGACTGCGCCGACAGACGCTCCCCACAGGCCCTGGTGCTCCTGGACCTTCGGCCGCTTTTGACACGGTCGATCACAACATCTTGGTCGACCGTGTCGAACAGGCCGGCGTCCGGGACCTAGCAGCCTGTTGGTTGAGATCCTTCTTGACAGACCGCAACCTACCAAACACTACGCCTTGGTGATCTAATGGGTGCCAAACAGGCCATCACCTGCGGAGTGCCACAAGGTTCCTCCCTGTCACCTCACCTATTTAATCTTTACATACTTCCCCTGATTCAGACCCTAAGAGACAAACAGGTGAGAGTCTTCAACTACGCAGACAACTTACAACTGCTCTTTACCATCGACAACACTGAAGACTCCATACTGCATTTTCAGTCCACCATGAGTTTCATTAAAACTTGGATGGACCAGAACCAGCTCAAACTAAACCCGGGGAAAACCGAGTTAGTTTTGACCGGCGACAGCACTAAGTACTGGGGCCTCCACTATTGGCCTTCTGAATTAGGCCAAGCTCCAACACCTTCCTTGTCAGCCAAACACTTGGAGTCACCGTGGACCGCGACCTATCACTGAAAGCGCAAGTAGGTCAGGTGGTCTCCAAGTGCTTTTTCCAACTAAAAAAATTCGGAAGGTACGCCGTCTGCTTACTTCAGAGGCAATCACCCAGGTTGTGATCTCAACTGTACTGTCCCATCTGGACTACGCGAACGCCATCTACCTAGGTCTTCCCAACTACCTAGTTAAGCGACTCCAGATGGTACAGAACCATGCCTCAAGGCTAATCCTGAACCAACCTAGGCGACACGCAGCTACCCCTCTACTAAAGAAACTACACTGGCTCCCAGTAACCCAGCGCTGTGCCTTTAAAACTGGTTGTATAATCTTCAAGTCCCTCTATTGTAAAAGCCCCTCATTCATTAACCAACTGTTTTCCAGATATACTCCATCCCGCAACCTACGCTCACTCCATTTGAGCCTCCTGCAGACGCCCTCCTTCAAACTTAAGCGCGCAGGAGGCCGTAGGTTTGCGACCCTTGCTTCCTGCTTGTGGAATTCCTTCCCCCTGGAGATCCGGAATTGTCAAGACCTCCTCTCTTTCCGGAAAGCCTTGAAGACCTGGCTCTTCAGACAAGCATTTCAATAACGCAACTCCCCCCCTTTGTTCATGTTACTGATGATCACAGCGCCAAGAAACCAATCGGTGAAAGTGCGCTTTAGAAATATTTTAATAACATAACATAACAATCAATACTAGTGTTCCCGGCTGTTATAGCGCGGACTTTCTTAGCTCCAAGGATGTTGGTGTTTGGATGCTTACGTTTGGGGATGGCCCCCTCCCGCTTCCCCCTCTTCTGGTCATTTTGGGTCGCTACCTTAGAGTGTACCTGAAGATCTACCAAGTTAGACTCTAACTAGTCCCTGTGAGGTTGTGAGCCTGAGCCTGGGGATTAAGGGGTGATGAGTCTCGTAAGCCAGGCTGCAGGGAGTTAACATTGTGAACATCGTTAACATTATGAACATCAACAAGAGTCTGCACAGGGTTAGGTATGCGTAACGAAGTGTCAGGGGTACGTACGGAACCAATGAGACCCACAGACGATCTTTTGGCTAATGCCAGTTCCTGGGAAACCCTTCTTTCCATGAGTACGATACCTTGATCGATCAGGGAATTGGTACGCACAATAAAATCATCTAATGTCCCGGTCAGCTTTTTACCACCCGCCGCCGCCATACTTCTAGTTTCGCTGCACTCAATCATTTTCCCCGAAAACAGAGAGAGGAAACAGTGAGAACCGCGGACACTAGACTTTCGTGGAATGTACAGGTGAGTGACAGCTGATCAGCTAAAAGTGCCCCAACCACTAACATAAGAGCTAAGGCAAACAAAGTAGGCTTACAAAACGGGTAAATGCTCCACAGTCTCGGGAGAACAGCCAAGAGCCAAGAGCCTTGGCCCAGTCCGGTCTCTACCGGCCTCTGACAGCCGCAGACGGCCCCACCCTTGTCCCGGGCTTCTCCCGGGATGCTCCTGTGCGCTCCCGCGCAGCGGGGAAAGTGTCCTTTTGATATAGGACAGTTGGTTGGTGGGGGCGGGGCAAGCAGGGAGACTGGCTCAGGTGTCTCGGGGTGAACTCACAGGGACTCCTGGGAGATGGAGTCCCTGGTTCTACTGCTCGCAGCCCTGCTGCTACGCTACACACCCCACAGGCAGCAGTCACCAAATACCCAGCACCTCCTTTGGTGCAAAGTTCACGAACAACGCGCACACAGCGATGCGGGACCCGCGAAGCGGGTTCCTGAGAGATGCAGCGCTGGGAAAGGCACACAAACAGCAGCAAAGGACCAAGGTTCAACGTCCCGACAGGTAGGCAGGTTCAAAGTCCCGTTGGGATTCTGGAAGCAAAAGATTTTTATCTTCGTTGGTGGGGGAGGGACAAGCAGGGAGAGCGGCCCAGGTGTCTCGGGTTGAACTCACAGGGACTCCTGGGAGATGGAGTCCCTGGTTCTACCGCTCGCAGCCCTGCTGCAACGCTGTACACCCCACAGGCAGCAGTCACCAAATACCCAGCACCTCTTTTGGTGCAAAGTTCACGAACACCGCACACACAGCGGTGTGGGACCCGCGAAGCGGGTTCCGTGAGATGCAGCGCTGGGAAAGGCACACAAACAGCAGCAAAGGACCAAGGTTCAACGTCCCAACAGGTCCCGACAGGTAGGCAGGTTCAAAGTCCCGTTGGGATTCTGGAAGCAAAAGATTTTTATCTTCGTTGGTGGGGGCGGGGCAAGCAGGGAGAGCGGCCCAGGTGTCTCGGGTTGAACTCACAGGGTCTCCTGGGAGATGGAGTCCCTGGTTCTACTGCTCGCAGCCCTACTGCAACGCTACACACCCCACAGGCAGCAGTCACCAAATACCCAGCACCTCCTTTGGTGCAAAGTTCACGAACACCGCGCACACAGCGTTGCGGGACCCGCGAAGTGGGTTCTGCGAGATGCAGCGCTGGGAAAGGCACACAAACAGCAGCAAAGGACCAAGGTTCAACGTCCCGACAGGTCCCGACAGGTAGGCAGATTCAAAGTCTGTCTTTAGTTCCACCTGGGAGGATCACCTGGTCAATCTCAGAAATGTTCTGTAGGGCCTGCAAAAGGCAGGCCTCACTATCAAGGCCACAAAATGCCAGATAAGGCAGAGTAAGGTTGTACACTTGGGTCACCTGGTAGGTGGAGGCGAAGTTCAACCATTGGAGAGCAAAATCCAAACCATCAGGACTGGGTTGCTCCAACTACCCAGACTAAGGTCAGAGCTGTCTTGGGTCTGACTGGGTAATAAGGAGGTTTGTTAAGGGATATGGGTCCCCTTAATGATCTCGCCTCCAAAAGTGTGGTATTGGGTTCTCCAGGCCTACATACTCCGCAGAATACCCTCTACACCATAAGAACTGTTGGCACGGAAACTAGAAAATGCAAAAGACAAGTTTATTAAGACCCCATGGGGTGGTGGTACATTCCTACAGCACCCTTCGGCAATGCAAGAAGTATCACACCGAACATCGGTGTAAGTCCTTCTTTTATACAGTTTTACAGACATTAAAAGATAGCGGTACATGGTTACAGAGTTTTAGGTACATATATGGTCATTTTTGGGACACAGCCAACTCATGGGAGGGGTTACAACACCACTGGTCAGTTTGGCGGAATATTCCTAAGCGATGACTGGTCATTCGGAACTGCGCATGTACGGGCTTGACCATTACTAAAAATAGCCTGTTGCTGGGCAAACTCAAGTGGTCAGTGGTACAGAGGACGGACAAAAGGGCATGCTGACCACGAGGCGACACATTCTCTAAAATGGCAGCTGTAACATACAAAATGGCATTTTCACAACTATAGTCAAGATAAGGGAATAATATGTAGCAAAGCTTAACGCTAACCCAGTCATTGTCAAATTACGACAGACGACCCTTTTAGCGTTCAGCTGAAGCTACCTCATAATGGACATAATCAGGATACTCATCTTCTATATCGATGGACATAATCTGGGCCACTTCTTTATGAATCATTTGTTCATTTTTAACAAAAGCTTGTCTGGATGGAATACAAGCTGATAGACACATAGAACATAATGCAGGGCCACATTGAATACATAAGCATAAAAAGAATAATATCCCAATTATTATACATAGAATCGTCAGTAACTTCCAGCCCCATGTACTAAGCATTGACCAAAACCACCCCGAAAAGGTCCACGTACCATTGTCAGGATGTATCTCAGCCGCAATTTTATGTAATTTGGATATGGCATCATACACAGATGGTGAATTATCTGGCACGTAAACACAGCAACTACTTCCGATAATGCGGCATGCCCCCCCTCGATCGGCTAGAACCACATCTAGAACCATCCGGTTCTGGAGCGTTACAATTCTAGAGATCTGAAGCTCTTCAGTTAAATTCCCTAATGCAAAAGCAGTATCATTGGCAAGAGCTTCAACAACACAAGTTAATCGTCGTATTTTTCAGCTATTTAGAGCAGCTCCCACAAAAGAAAACAAACCCAAATTAAAGTCAACATATTGTTGCAACGCAGTGTCTGTTTGGTCTATGTCATCAAGAACTACTGCTCTCTTGACTCTGTTCAATATAAAATCATGATACAATACATAATCATTATGATACATGGGCGGAGCAATAAATACAGGGGGCAATACAAAAGATATGTAGCATGTTCCTAACCATCCTAAAGGGAGACGATGATAACCTTTATTACCACATATGAAGTACGTATTTCGGGAGGCTACAAATGAAATGCCATTCGGTGTATCAAAGGTGAGAGTGGTCTTACATTCACTTCTGCCAACTGGGATTGTACCTTTATTACGTACACAGAGATCGGCTTTTGTATCAATGACATTAATAACATGAGAATTGGACATATTAATACTTCGATGATTACTGTAAACTCGTGGTGCAGACACGTTATCCGGGCGGTACTCTTCCCATTCAAACTTAGTACCTTCAGCTTGCGAATAGCCGTCTCGATCATTGAAACAAATTTTGTTTAAACGAAAAAGCAGCCCCCTTTTGTTGGCCATCGCAAAGTGAACAGGAGGGTGTACCAGACATTGCAAGACCCATTATGAGAAAACGGGAGTGGGATAAGCGGTGTGCCTCCTTTCTTCTGATGCCCAGGCAACATCCCACATACCCAGCAGTTAGAAGTGTTCGTCATATTGTGAGTGTGATGCAGAATTTGAATGAAACTATTGTTCAAGTAAGTCTGTCGGTGCCGCTCTTCATGGTACGGTAGAGTGAAATGAAAATGTTCAGATGGAGCCGGGGTAGTCGGCAGCAAATGTTCTTGCACAGGCACCATAAGTTCTACTACCCAGGCTATCACAGCTATTACTACAATTGTCAACACAAATAATACAGCACCAAGAATTCTTTTGTCTCGTGCTGCAGAAGACGCCATAGTTCAAAGTTCACAATGTCTTAAAATACAACTAAAAATAAAAAATATGAGTGCTGAGCTCCGAGGTACCCGTTGTTTTCTTCTCCGGGGTCAAGACGGGTGTCGCTACACTTGGCAGAACTGATCCCCCCCCCTTGAGATTCCCGGCTTCCGTTTCACAAACCTGGAGCGGTAACTCAACCAGTCTCGCATCAAAAAAAAATTCTTCTTATCGTGGTCGCAGATTGTATCTTTCTCGTCCAGAAACAGTGTGGTCCGGGAAGGCTCCCTCCGATTCGACAGATGTTACAGCTGGGCTCTTCTCCTCGTCCAAGATGTCTCGGTCGTCAGACAGCGCAGTCGGGCTCACCAGATCCGGAGAGACACGACGGCAGTGAGTAGAGTGCACCCACCGCTTCCTGTTGGTAACTCGCACAGCCGTTCGAGTTGCGAGCAATACCTGCTCGGGGCCACGCCACCTCGGTTCCAAGCTGTTTGTCCTCTCAAACGAGCGAATCATCACATGGTCGCCAGGACGAAGATTATGAGCCTCTCCAATGGAATTGTCAGGGAGCGCTTCTCGAACCTGTTGATGAATAGAGAGTAAATCATTTGTTAATCGTACCAAATAATCGTTCATCATTATACAAGGCACATCATGTAACAATCGAGGCTTAGGAACTCCCCATATGTTCATCGGCCTTCCAAACACCACTTCATAAGGTGTGAGGCCAGTTCGGGAATGGGGCACTGATCTAATAGAGAGTAATGCTAAAGGCAAGGCATCCGGCCACTTCAAAGACGTGGATGCCACAATCTTTGCTAACTTTAGTTTCAAAGTAGCATTGTACCGTTCAACAAGACCTGCTGACTGAGGATGGAACACAGCATGAAACTTCTGCTGGATTCCCAATCCCTTCAACACGTACTCCACAATTTTCCCAACAAAATGGGGACCATTGTCGCTCCACAAAACTTTGCAAACGCCGTATCGAGGGAAGTACTCCTTGAGCAAAACCTTCGCTGTTGTCAACGCTGTATTATCCTTCGTGGGGAAGGCCTCAACCCATTTGCTGAAAGCACACACCACCACTAAGACATACTTAAGGTTATTGCAACGCTCAAGCTGGATGTAATCCATTTGCAGTACCTCAAACGGTGCAGAAGGTGGAACGAACCCTCCTTTCGAGTATGCGTCCCTTTTGCAGGATTGTGCTGTAAACATATCAAACAGGTCTGCACTACTCTCTTGGCCGTAATGGCAATCTCAGGATGCTCCCAAACTCGCGTTAGCAATCGAGTAATTGCAAGAGCTCCAACATGTGCCAACCCATGTGTCACCTGGACCATCGCTTGCAAGTAAGCTGCAGGCAATTTCCATCGTTCCATATCTTTGCTCCTCCAACAACCCTCATCATCCAGCACCCCCTCTGCTGCCCAGGTTGCAAGTTCTGCTTCAGTCGCTGATTTCTGAATGTCTAATATCTCCGCTCTAGCATCGTGCCATCGCTCAGCCTGCGACTTCACAACATACATTGGAGAGTCATTTCGTGACATAGCCGTTTGTCTTGCTATACTGTCTGCAAAAGCATTACCTTGTCCCACTTTATCAGTGACCTTTTTATGTGCACTGCATTTGATTATCGCCACTTTCTTTGGACAAAGTAACACATTTAGGAGATCACGCCCTAGCTCTCCGTGCATAATGTGTACTCCATGCAAAGTCAAAAACCCACGTTCTCTCCAGAGTAGGCCAAAGTCATGCGCTACTCCGAAGGCGTACCAGCTGTCTGTGTAGATGTTCACACATAAGCCAGCACTCAATTCGCAGGCTCTTGTCAAAGCTATCAGCTCCGCTGCTTGGGCCGATTTCTGTGGTATTCGTGCTGTTTCTACCACTGTCTTAAGTGTCGTGATCGCATATGCTGCAGAAGTTGTGCCATCTGGCAGCCTTAAACACGATCCATCAACCCACAGTTCCCCATCCACATCTGGAAGTGGCGTATCCTGTAAGTCAACACGACCCTTTGTTTTTTCTTCAGTCAGGAAAACACAGTCATGGTGTTCTTCCTCTTGGCCCTCCGCAACCGGATACGGCAATAAAGTGGCAGGGTTCAGGGTAGCACATCTTTTTAGTGTGATATGTGGCGCCAGAAGTGTAAGCTCATATCCTGTTAAACGTGCACTCGTAAGATACTGGGTTTTCGTTTGGTTTAGCAGAGCGTCTACCGCGTGGGGAACTAATACCAACAGTTTGTGTGACAAAACTATTCCCTCACTCTGTCGTATAGCTACTGCTGTTGCTGCAACTGCTCGGAAACACCCAGGAAACCCACGTGCTACAGGATCAAGAATGGCCGAAAAGTACGCACAGGACCTCTGCTTATCCCCGTGTGTCTGCACTAACACTGATAATGCGCACCCATCTTTCTCGTGCACATACAACGTGAAAATCTTTGTGTAATCTGGTGTACCTAACACGGGTGCAGAACAAAGGGCCTGTCTCAATTGTTCAAAAGCATTCTGACATTCATCTGTCCATTCAAGGGGCATTGGTGTAGTTTTGGACAGTAACGCTAACAAAGGTTTTATAATGTGCGAAAACCCCATTATCCACTGTCTACAAAAGGACGTTAGTCCTATGAAGGCACGTACATCTCTCTGAGTGCGGGGGACTGGTGTATCTAATATTGCTTGAATTCGATCAGATGTTAATGCACATCCCTCCTTAGACAAAAGATGACCGAGGTAGGTCACCTTTGGTCTACAATATTGTAACTTTTTCCTAGAGACTTTGTGATTATTCTGAGCCAAAAAGGAAAGCAAGGCAAGAGTACTCTCTTCACATTGTGCATAGGTGTCTGCAGCCAATAGGAGGTCATCAACGTATTGAATAAGAGCTACTCCAGATCGCAATTCAAATGAATCGAGCTGTCTTTTTAAAGCCTGGCTATAAATGCTAGGGCCCTCTGTGTAACCTTGAGGATCACGACAAAATCTATACGATTTATTATTTAACGTGAAGCCAAATAGATATCTGCTGTCGGGATGGATGGGAATGGAAAAGAACGCATTCTTAAGATCAATGACAGAGAAAGTAGTGGCAGTGAGGGGGACCAAAGTAAGTAAGGTGGTGATGTCAGACACCACCGGGTACTGGGGTATTACAATTTTGTTTATTTCTCTCAAATCAATAATAAATCGATAGACTTTGTCGTCAGTGTCTTTCTTAAGGATCGGAAGAATAGGGCTGTTACAGACATTGTAGGGAACTTCTTCCACTACTCCTGCAATAATCAAATCCTGAACGATGTGCGTCAGGGCGATCTCACCTTCTCTGGATATCTTATACTGCGGTACACGCGGCAAAGATACTCCCTCCTTGACAGTAATTCGAATAGGCGGGATGAGCATCTGTCCCACATCCGTATCTGATGTCGCCCATAACGTGTGTGGGAGAGAGGCTAACGCTTCAATTTCTTGCATGGTACATAGTCTGCCTGCATCTGGATAATTGTCATTTAGAATAACCCGCACTCCTTCAGGAGCGCAGCGTATCGTTGCTCGAAAATATTTGAGCAAATCTATGCCCATAATATTGTCTGGGGTATGGGGCGACAACAAAAATGGACATAGACCAAAAAATTTATCAATGCAAAATGCAAGAGGTTGTGATAATGGGCTTGGAGAGGGTGTGCATCCAACCCTATACATGTAATCGTTTCGCCAGACAGGGGAGCCCTTGGAACCAAGGTTTTAGACAAAGCACTACGAGTAGCTCCTGTGTCAACTAAAAACTGATCAGTAGAACCCAAAACGCCCGCTGATACATATGGACCTCTTTGATCTACTGGCACTTCAACCGATTCCACACCCCATCCTACGCAATCCTATGCGTGCACATAATCCTGACTCTCCACATTTTCACCCTCCGAAATCTGATACTGATTTCGTCGATCAAAAGTATTTCGTTCATCCTGACCACGACCCCTCGCCTCAAACCTACCATGATCACTTCCTCCACCTCTCGCTCCCGAATAACTATTCCGTGTCCTTCCACCTCCTCGACCACGCTGGCTACGTTGCTCACGAAGCACCGGACAGTCTTCAGCCCAATGCCCAAACTCTTTACAATATGCACATTGGTCCTCAGCAATATCGGTACGACCATACGACGCATTACCCCCTCCTCGCCTGCCTCTATCATTCCCTCTAGATTGCGCACCGCGAACCTGTGCCGACATCACCTGCGTCTTCAACTCCTTCACTTTCTTATCAACACTTTCTTTAGCCTCTAATTCCTGCCGCTCATAATACTGAGCCATAGTTAACAAAGACGCAGGGGTCGCCGTGGTCCAAGAACTTTCACTAGTTTTCAACCGCTTTGCAATCTCCGGTAGGAGATTAGCCACATACTTATCGACAAACAGATGCCTACCCGTATCATCTGTTAACAATTGTCCACTGTAATCATGAAACGCTTCTTCGAAACGTGTGAAGAAGTCATATACCGACTCGTCTTGTTTCTGTTTGCACAAGGCTAACATAGTCCAATCAATCTTTTTAGGGGGAACAAGCATTTTCAATTTATTCAAAATAGCTGTTGGGAGATCTAAAATCAGCTGACAGGGTTTACATGCAGGCTCCCTATCCAAATCAGCTTGGCTTATATCTTTCCAATTTGCTCCTAACATAGTTTGATCATCAAATTTACGAATCGCTCTCCACATATCAGGGGGCAGTATCATCCCAAAGAAAAGATCAATATCAACCAGCGTCATAACACAAGAAGAAATAGCCCCCTCCACTCCTTCATAAAAAGCAGCCGGATTTTTGCGGGGATCGGGTAAGGCGTTTTTCAATGCCATAACATCCGCTCTATTCCAAGGCGTATACACCCAATTATATATAAAATACCCTTTTGCATCCCCGGACGTTTTATCATCACTGGTACCTTGCCCTTTAGGGGGAACATACAAAGGTGCAGCTTCACGCATAGGCATAACATGCACTTTAGAACTCTTATCTGCTCCAAAGATAGAACACTCTTTGGATTGCTCCGTCGACCCCGGCACGGACTTCTCTGATGCTTTTCGTGCTTCCCGCAATCTGGACGCCTCATCCCGTAGCTGGACCAATCGTAGGAAAAAGGCATCCGCATCTGAAATATCAAATAGACCTTTACGCATATTCTCATGATGGACAGATATATCCTTAGATTCTAAATCCTCTGAATTCTTACGAAATCGTTCAACAACTTCATCTGCAAAGGTACTTAAAAAACACAACTGTTCTCGTTCTGACCATTTATTCCTTTCAGCATTAATCTCTGACATAGTTATTTTATTCAAATTCAGTTTCCTAGCGAAACTGCGCAAATCCGCGGCTCTACCAGCAGTTAACCTCGTACTCGCACTATCTCGATCTTCATCACCAAAGTCCTCGTCCGGAGCAGTGGGTGAAACATACGGAGGCGGAGACCGATCTAATAACGAAAAATCATCAACTTCATTAGTAAGGACAGGATAAAGCGGACGTCGAATAGGAAATTGACCACTTGTTTGCAAATTACGTTCCCGTGCCTCCCTCTCTTTCTTCTCCTGCAACTCCTTCTCCTCCAGCTGTAAAGCTTTATCTCGAGCAGCCTTGCACTGCTCTTTTTCCGCCAAGGCAATCTCACGCTTCATACGTTCACGCTCTGCTTTCTCCCACATTCGCACACAGTCAAACATATCCTTTCTAGACCTGCGTTGAAACAAACATTGCTCCACAAACTGAACCTTTCGTAAATCAAACGACCCATGTAGTGGCCATTGCAACTCGGGATCAGACTTGGTGTATTTGTTCCATAATTTACTATACAATATAGGGGGAAGGCCGAATTTAATATACATTTCACGGTTAGGAGTCCCCTCTGGGGGAGCCGGCTGAGACTCGTTTAATCTGTATGTGGTACCACTCCCAAGACAGCACATCCCTCGGAGTGTGCTTAAAACAGGCATGTTCAAAAAGTACCACGGAAACGTGATACCGTAAAAATGGCACTTACTATACTTCACACAAATGTGCCGCTCAAAATACAAACAAAGTTAGAGAAACATCTCTACATGCCTGCCTATGTGAAGTGCACTACACATATACATCAATTCATAGAACCAAATGTTAGCTAACTCAAAACATATTCATATTCATAGAACCACAGTAAGCGTCCGCAGACTACCTTACCAATCACAATTCTTACCCAAATCTGAAATATCCAGGTTCCAACTACCAAGGTCTTTGATCAAATCAGCCAAACCGGCACTGTACGACCACGCACACGAGCAGGATCTCAGTCGGGGACCGGCGCCACCTGGAAGGTCAGATCAGAAGGAAGGGAAGAAAACACCGTGGGTGCCAAGACTCGGGTCACTCAGTGGCAGCGTACGCGTCCATTGCGAGTTTCCAATCCTTCGTCACGACCTCTCCTTCGGGCATCCGAGTCGCCGATGAGTCCCTTCGTGGTCGCCAATTTGTGGTATTGGGTTCTCCAGGCCTACATACTCCGCAGAATACCCTCTACACCATTAGAACTGTTGGCACGGAAGCTAGAAAATGCAAAAGACAAGTTTATTAAGACCCATTGGGGTGGTGGTACATTCCTACAGCACCCTTCTGCAATGCAAGAAGTATCACACCGAACATCGGTGTAAGTCCTTCTTTTATACAGTTTTACAGACATTAAAAGATAGGCGGTACATGGTTACAGAGTTTTAGGTACATATATGGTCATTTTTGGATCACAGCTAACTCATGGGAGGGGTTACAACACCACTGGTCAGTTTGGCGGAACATTCCTAAGCGATGACTGGTCAGTCGGAACTGTGCATGTGCGGGCTTGACCATTACTAAAAATAGCCTGTTGCTGGGCAAACTCGAGTGGTCAGTGGTACAGAGGACGGACAAAAGGGCATGCTGACCACGAGGCGACACATTCTCTAAAATGGCCGCCGTAACATACAAAATGGCGTTTTCACAACTATAATCAAGATAAGGGAATAATGTGTAGCAAAGCTTAACGCTAACCCAGTCATTGTCAAATTACGCCAAAAGAATGCTAAAGAAAGTTCAGTGGACCGTTAGCTGTCAAAAGTACCTAACAATACATAAATGAATGTGTCCATCTGTAACATAACTGGTACGCATGGCAGACGGCCTGTAGTGTGTGTGTTTTTTTCTTTCTTTCATTTTTGAGGAAAGGAAGAGGATGATCACCTGGCACTGTAGAAGATGTACGTGAATTAGTGTATATAGGTATTAAAGTGCTTTTCCCTGCAAAAAAAAAAAAACTGGTACGCATGTAAAGCGCTCATATTCATTTGGGTCTAGTTTGCACAATATAAAACTCCACACAAAAAAAGGCATTTGATGACCTGAAGCAGGCCATGTACAGTGCTGTCATTCTGCAAGGTACTGATTACTCCAAAACCTTCACTGTCCAAACAGAGGCTTCTGAGACAGGGGTTAGGAGATGTTTCGTCACAACTTAATGCAGAGGGCCAGGACCAACCAGTAGCTTTTAAAAGCAGAAGGTTGACCCCCAGGGAGAAACAGTGGTCAGCTATTGAGAGGTAGGCCTTTGCTGTGGTTAGGGCCTGAGAGAAGTTGAAGCCATACCTGTTTGATACTCACTTCATTGTTCAGAGAGACCATAAGCCCCTATTATAGCTTAAACAGATGAAGGGTAAAAATCCCAAACTTTTGAGGTGGTCCATTTCCCTACAGGGATGGAATTGTCTGTGGAACATAGACCTGGGAGTAACCATGCCAACGCAGATGGAAACTCTAGATATTTCCACTTAGAAAATGAAGACTCAACTGGGTAAGGGTAGTCTCATCTCCTTTTTTGGGGGGATGGGGTGGTTATGTAGAAAAGTAGGATCTGCTTTCATGGTTATCCCCCCCCCTCACTTTTTGCTGGTGCCATTCTGTTTTCGGACTTGTGTGACTGGGATCCTACTAATCAGAACCCTAGTCATTGTGCTCTCTCCCTAAATTGGACTATGGTAAGTACTTTGGCACCTTGCTAATTGGCTACTGGTGTATCCTTCTAAGTCCCCAGTATATGGTACAGAGGTACCCAGGGCATAGGTACACAAGGGGTCTCTCATAGGCTGCATCATGTTTTATGCCACCCATGAGAGACCATTCAACCTGTGACTACAGGCCTGCCATAGCAGCCTGTGTGCGCTGGTGCCAGCACCACCCACTACAGATATAAGTTTCCTTATATCTGAGGTCACTGCTCTTAAAACATATAAGTCACCCCTAAGATAGGCCTTTCAATCCTGAAGGCAGGGTGTTTAGTTACAAGTGTGTGGGTGCCCTGCCTGAGCATGACACCCCCTACAAACCCAGGAGTCAATTCTCCAGGTTTTGTAAGTGCGGTCAACTATTTTATACGTATAGTGGGTATCAATTCAATTAAGAGATGTCTAACTATATATTGGCTACACCAAAATTGGTCATGTTTGGTTTCAAACATGTTGGAATCGGTTGTATGATGTTACAACGCATGTTATTACAACGCGTGCTGTTACATCGCATTCGTTATAACGACTGCGATGTTACCACGCTATGCCTTTACAACGCGTCTTTACATCGACTTGCGCTAGGTGGTGTGCTAACATTAGAAAAGTGTAATTTACTATTCCAACTCCAGTCCACTTATCAGTAGGGAAGGTGTTGGGATAGTAAACTACACTAATTTAATGTTAGCACGCCATCTAGCGCAAGTCGATGTAAAGACTTGCGCTGTAATGGCATAGCGTGGTTACAGCGCGGTCGTTGTAACGACCGCGATGTAACAGCATTGCGGTGTACTGACCGCATTGTTAAGGATGTTTCCCGTTGGAATCCTACCCCAACACCGACTTCAGTGTTGAATGTGGGATCCCATGTACTGGGGGCTCCCCTAGGGAGCCCCCTATATTCCTGGTACCAGCCTTTCAGGGTCTAAATCTCTCCAGGAAGCTCAAGCCACCTTCTCTTCCGGCATGTTGGCAATTTCTCAATGGATGCTTAACAATATTTTACAACTAAATGCCGGAAAGACGGAGATCATGCTTTTTGGAGAGGCTCCACTGTTGTGTACCCCTGAGTGGATGCCAAAAGAGCTGGGGAGTGCTCCAGCACCAAAGACAATGGTAAAAAACCTAGGGGTTCATATTGAGCAGGCCTTGACCATGAAGGAGCATGTGACCTACACAGTTGGCTCATGCGTCCATATGCTTAGCCTGCGGAGAAGAGTCTTCCCCTTTCTTCCTGATTCTACATGGAAGACTCTCATTCAGACTTTAGTGTTGAGCAGATTGGACTACTGCAATGCCTTGCTGATTCCAGCCAACGAGTCCTCTCTGGACCGCCTAAAGGTAGTGCAGAATATGGCGGCTGGTTTAACACCGAATGCCCCTTACAGAACAGCCTCACTCCCCCCTTCTCCAAAAGCTCCACTGGCTGCCTGTACGCAAACGAATAAAGTTTAAGGTTTGCACCATTACCCACAAAGCAGTGTGGGATAAATTACCTATTTACCTGGCGGAGAAACTAAACAGTCACATCACTCGTAGGGATCTCTGCTCTGGTTCGAAATCCCTCCTCAAGAAATCAAAGGTCAAGAAGTTAAGGCCAGGGGGAAAAGCATTGTCATGTCTGGCACCCCTTTACTGGAATCAGCTCCCCATCGCACTGAGGCAGTGCCCAAACCATCAGCAGTTTAGAAAGGCTTTGAAAATTGTTCTGTTCTAGACTAGCTCCTGTGTGACAGCTTCCTTACTGTGGGTCAGTGAGGGCTCAAATACCCCTTCGGGGGTGATTCAAGCACTATACAAATTCATAAAATATAAATAAATAACAGCAAGCTTGTGCTGCTGCCAATCACAGACACAATTCTGTCCTGCTGCTGCTGAGCCAGGCATGAGCAGCGAAAGGTAGAACAATAGGTTTCTTGTCACAGGAATTAGTGCATTCGGCTGGGGTGGGGCACTTGCCATGGCCACCAGACTGCTTTGGAGGGCACATTTGGTGCCCTCCTTGCATACTCTAGTTGAAACCAGTTCGGGGAGCCGTTGGCTCCCGCTCTGGTGCAAAACTAGACAAAGGATATGGGAGTATCCTCCCCTCGGTCCAGCCCCACCTGTGGGAGGGACCCCTGAATTATCCCAACCCTTTCCTTTGGGTACTTAAGAGATTACCTGTGGGTGGTTCTTCAGATTCATCGTGGGACAAGATTCAGATCCAAAACCACTTCTACTTCTACCGTCTGGGCACTTTGGACTTCATTTAACTTCGCCTTTGGGAACCTAGACTGCATCTGGGAAGACTCCTGCTGCTCCTGGTCTCGTCTTTCTGTCAGTGTGTTGTTTCATCTGTGCCTGTGCTTTATCCAAGTTATTCTCCAGGCCAATGGGCATCAAAGACACCCGAAGGAATCTCCTATGGAGTGAAGGAGTTACTCCCCTACATCTGCAGGCACTGCAACCAAGCTGAGCGGTCTGTTTCTCCTGACATCACCCGTACTTCGAAAGGCCCAGCAACATCGGTTCTGCAACAACCTCGAAGCCTGCACTGTCTTCTCACTGAGTTTAAGGCCAGCATCCCTCGCCGGAACCGCTGAAACAGCACCCCTGTGCACCATGCCATCTTGTCAAGGCTTGTTGACTCTTTCTCCAGAGGTCTTTGGGCTCCAAGAAGCTCCAGCATCTCTTCCTGCCAAGATATTCTTCCTCACTGCATCCTCTGCAGAGTGGGTCTGCATCTTTGGTGAGCTACTCGAGGTCCTCTTGCGACTCCTGTGCCTTAGGCCTGTGGATTCTCTTGAGGGTATTCTTTGGCTCCAATGGGCTCCCCTGCTTGCTTGGGGCCTGCTCTGACTCTCCTGCACTAGGCGAGTCCCTTGCTGGGCTCAACACTGCACCTTCTTTGTTTTCCACATCTGTTGCTGCTGCCAAGACTTGTTCGTGCTCCTCCGGACACCAACCCTCTGGTTCTCGACGTCTGACGTGGGACAGCTCGTGAACGGCTCCTGGTCTTCCATAGCCTCACCTGGTCCTCACAGCTGCAACGACAAGGTCACTGTCAACTCTCCTGCATTGTCTGTCCTTTGTGGTCATTGGTCTTCCATGCCTCCTGGTCACTTCCGAGTGGCATAGATTCTGTCCCCTCTACTTGCAGGTACTACTCTCCAAGAATCCATCCTTGGATTCCACAAGACTCTTTCACCTTCTTCGCCAGCAGCATCTTCACTGAAGTTCTTCATTGTGGTCTACAGAAGTTTCCATCGTCACTTCGCACCTATGCAACCGGCTTCCATGGTGTAGGTATCCTGGTTCCTGAGGTATGCACAGGTGGGGTAACTCTCCAACCTTCTATCTTCCACAGGGTTTCTTCAGGGTCCTCCAGGAAGGGTTCTTCTTCAAAACTGTAACCGCAACTTCCTCATTGACTTACATTGAGTATGCGGCTGTATTTCCACTCTGCACACGGCCTCCTTGGGGTTATTGGGTACTTACCTTTGGTGGTTCCTTGGGTCCCCAGCTCTTCTAAGCCTTCTGGGTTACGTGTTGACTTAGGTTGGAGTTCTCTTTCTATTTTATTAGTATATGGTTTGGTCTCCCCCTGGGGACTACTGTGTATTTTTGCGTCTTACCTGTTCTCCTTTTGAAATATTGTGTGTATTGTGTTTATATCTTTGGGTAGGAGATATACCAATGTGCTAGTGAATTTGTATGATAAATTGTACTATTTCTATAACTACACAGTGTGGTTCCTTTTTGTTTAACCTACATTACATGATTAGTACTGGTAAAACAAGCTGCTTAACACTCATTCTGGACTAAGCCTTAAGGCTGCTCTCCACAGCTACCACTTAGAGAGCTTTCTATGGCTGTCTAAGACCACTAAAATCACCATAAGGGTTGTCTGGATTAGTGCAGGGTGCTACACTTACTAAAGTGTGAATCCACAGAGATACCGAGATCGTCCTTCGGGAGAATTATGGTCGGGCGGTGTCAAGACTAGAGGAACAGGTGGCACGGTGGATACAGTTACCCTTGTCGCTGGCGGATAGGGTGGCAGTCATGAAAATGGTTGTCCTCCCACAATTTCTCTATCTTTTTGTTAACATTCCCCTCAACTTGAATAAAGTATACTTTACCACATTGTGCTCCAATTCGAACAAGCTAGCATGGGCGAGCAAGCAACCCCGTTGCCAATGGGATACACTCACCAGGCCATATGCGCAGGGAGGATTTGGTGCTTCAGATTTAAATGTATATTACCTCTGTGCGCAAGCGCACTTTGCGCACTATTGGTACTTTCCTTCCTCCTATCTGCCCCAATTAGCAATAGAAGCGGATGGCGTGCACCCCAAGCCGTTGACAGGTCTTCTGCCAAAGACACGACCGATGAGTGCCAGGACGGAAAAACACAATTGATAGAACTGTAAAAGCTTGACAAAAACTGGCAGCACTAGCAGGAAAGCTGCCTCTATATGCCCCAGCCATGTCATTAGCCTACCACTCAGATGTATCTGTCACACAGGAGCCCAAGGCCCTGTCTATTTTGGCAGACATTGGAATAGTTACTATGGGAGATGCATACTTAAAGGGTAACTTTATATCCTTAGAAACTATTCTCGCACAACAAAAAAGTCCCCCCCCTACTAATGTTCACATACCATAGGCTAAGGGAGGCACTTAAAATGATAAACCTGTTACACCCAACCGCACCGCTCCAAACTATGCTGGTGAGTGCTTCCCGCAAATAGTTTGTCACCGATTATATAATGCGACACAATCAGAGACTTCCCCCAATCAAAGCAGATGTCTGGATTGGTGGAATAAAGTGGTGGACACACCAATCACCCAGAGAGACTACGAATACTGTTGCGCTCTTACTGGCCGACTGACAGCCAATTGTAATTTGCACATTATTAACTTTAAATACATACACCAGTTGTATTACACCCCACTACAGCTATATGGTTATGGTTTATGGGCGTCTGCCCACTGTAAGTGGTGTCGGTTGCCAGATGCAGACTTTCTACGCCCGGCATGGCACTGTGAGAAGGTGCCAACTTTCTGGGCACAAGTCACTCAGGCGCCATCGGACCTGATGATGGAAACAGTAGCATGACCCCACACATATGTCATCTGGGACTCTTTGCAGATTTACGACCTATGATTGCAGACTAGTAGCCATTGCACTCCTAATGGCAAAAAGGTAAGAGGCACAGAACTGGAAGGGGGGCAGAGGGGCACAAAAATGTGAACAATGGTTAACTAATATACCATATTGTAGAGACCAGCTAAACATCTGAGCGGGGGAAATTCCAGTACCATCAAGGCCTAATGATATATGGGCACCGTATACAGCATACCTAATGGCAAACCAGCAAGAAGGCACCCCAGTCATGCCTGCCAATGCCTGAACTGTTTCGACATCTCGCCCCTTTATCCACAAAATACACATAATGTAATTGTGGGGTTGAAATGCATCATGGGAGATGTGCGAAAACTGTGACAGTACTATTGTATTATTTCTGTTGATAACATTTAATAATTACATTGGAAAAAAAAATCAATGTTTAACTTGTCTACCATGTCAGACTCCCAATGTAAAGGCAAGGGAAGGGAAGTTACCATGCTATGAAATTATTAAAATAGGTGGACCTATCACCTCAGATTCCATTCAGGCACGCGAGGAGAAGTCTTGGTGAAGTTAATGATTGCAGGTAAAGCTTCAAGCAGGAAAATCGGTTTTCGCACTGAGGTGGTTGTCGATGGGGTGCCGGTCGATGTAGAGCCCAGTGAAGATTCTACCTGCAGACGTAAACGTTTTTCTGGAGCTCAGATTACCCCAGCAAGACAATGCTGTAGACAAAGATGACTACAAATCTCCTGATATTGTCATTGAGCCATCCCGCTGATGCAGAATTGCAGCTGCGAAGAAAGTCCTGGGTACTGTGGTGAAGTCAATCCCACCAATGATGCGCCTTCGTAGCTTATGGTCCCACACTGGATCTCAGAGCAAATTTTCTAAGAAAAGTTTCAAAGTCTCATCTTTTAGGCTTGGTTAGAAGAAGTACCCTCTAGCGTCACACCAAGGGTCCATGGAGGGAGGAGTGGGGGGAACTCCCCTACCTACCCCCAAAACTGGTTCTGATCAGTTCTCCCCCTGGTCTTGGGTCCACGTTGTCTAGGAGGACATAAGCAAGAGCAGGCCTGATGTTGGGTTTCCTTTGTGGGTGCTGTGGGCAAGATCCTTTGAAATGTAATTACAGCAGAGTGCAGCTCCTCCACAGCCATCCTACTAGAAAGACCTACTCCCAGCAACACCCAAGTCCATTGTTTACTGTCTAGACACAATACACATTATTGAGGATGGGGAACCATTAACAGGCAGCTTGAAACTCCTACAAAGGCCTCAAACTTTGTGTAGAAAAATGCCAACTTTATAAAAATGTATTTTCAAAATTATAATCTAAAATAGGATTTTACAATTCTAGAGGATTTTAAATGACAATACATTTGAATTAAAATGCATACATCCACCTGCTCCCAATCTGAAGTTACACTTAAGTATTAGGCAACACAGTGTTAGTCTATGGGAGAGATAGGCCTTACAACAATGAAAATTGACTTTAGTCATTATTCATTGCCTGGACATGTAAAACTTACATTTGCATGTCCTACCTTTCAAATACCAAGCACCTGGCCCATGGGGTGGTGAGGGCCTACCTTAGGGGTGATTAAGTACTAAAAAAGGAAAGTTTAGGTCTGGTAATGTATATTTTGTCAGGATGAAATGGCAGTTTAAAACTGTAACAAAGGCTACATTTGCAGGCCTCAGATGTTTTGAAAGGCTATTTTAGGGGTGACACAATGTGCACTGCAGCCCAACAGCAATATTTAATTTATAGGTCCTGGGTACACGTAGTACCATTTACTAGGACCTTACAAATAAATTAAATGTACCTATTAGGTGTAGTCCAATTTTATTGTGTTTAAAAGGGAGAGCACAAGAACTGTGTGCACTTTTCCCCTGCAAATTATTGGCCTAAAAGCCAACACAACCTGGTTAAGAAAGGCTGAGGAATAAAAAAAGCCTGGGATTAACCTCAGTGGCGGCTGCCTCAGTACAGGGGTGGTGAGCCGAGGGGGTCCCTTGCTCACTTTGCCACTGGATTCAAGCTAGCTTGGCTGATGAGGGGTGTTACCCGAAACAGGCCCCAGGATGCATGTTTCTGGTTCAGGGAAGACCTGGCTTGGCAGTTCGGGCTGGACTGTTCCCATGAGGCACATGGTCAAGACTGATTTGCATATAGCTTGGTCTGAACTGAGGTGGCGAAGTGAGCTAAAGAATAAGGATGGATTCAACCCAGATCTGTTACTGGGGTGAGTGTCTGAATGTCAGAATCCCTCCTTTTAGCAAGCTTAATGCAGACTCAATGTGTTTAAAGACAAGAAAATGGCGCGCCAGCCGAGACTTCACTTGGTCCGGGTTGTGGAATGCGCGGAATGCTAGGTTAGCAGTCTAGCCTTCCCAGCGCGTGATTGAGAGTCCAGGTGCAGCGCGCGTTCCTTTGGAACTGCGCACTTCACCGAGGATTCCGGTCACAGAGGTCGCATCAGAGAGTGTCTTAGGGAAATAAGCAAAGAAACGTTTCCAGTCAGTGAAGAGTTATTTCAACTTTCATTGCCTTGACCTTGGGGTTCACGTAGTCAAGAGTTTACAGAGTGTTCAAGCAGAGTTCGTTTTTTCAGAGAAGAAACCGGAGCCTTTTGAACAGCGTGTCAGCGAAGAATCTTTCCAGAGCTGTGATTTCCAGTCATTATTTCACGGAAGCAGAGGAAGAGAAACTCATTCGAAGTAGCGGAGAAATACAGAGCTAAGTGGAATGTTTCCTGTATTCGGTGCAAGTTCATGAGACTGTCTAAATATTGTTATCTCAACGGTATCAATGCAAGAAAAGGTTAATGAACAGTTAATTGAGTGAATCCGACTCACCAGTGCTGAATTTCGTCTACAGAACCAGTGCAAGACAGAAGACTTCAAGTTTATCTAGAAAAAGATAGTGACAGTGTTAGAGAGGTTTGTTTTGGTACTGTGAAAGAATTTACAAGCAGAAGAATAGGAAACTTACCTGGAGAGTTGAATGAGGTTAATTCATCTATTCAGGAGAAGGTCACTGTACAAAGAAGAAAACAATATAAGGACAACGTTTTAGACAACAATGGTAGGTGGAGAGAACAAGCAGCATTAAATAGTGCAAGCACAGAGCATAGAGCAGAAAGTAATAACCCTATTATCATTTGTAGAAGTAAGAAGGAGAGCTGTCATCTGAAAATACAGAATAGGCAGATCATCCACAAAACTACACTTCAGTATAAAAGAGCGGCAGGTCGTTACTGATTCCTGGGTAGGTGTTCTTAGAAACAGTAATAGGAAGACCAGAGTAGCTCAGGTACAGTGATTTATTATCTTGTATGTGTTTAGTATTCCTAAGGTTCTTTGAGAAGCTGATTTGCAAGCTGATTGAAGATTCCTACGGAACTCCAGAGGATCTTCTCTGTTTTATTTCTTTCGTTATTTTATCCAATTTTCCCCTTCCCTCTATCTAATCAGTTAGAGTCAAGATATACTTCTGATTCTGATTGGTTGGAAGTGGGAGTCGGAAAGCTAGCATCTTCTGTTCCTGTGCAAGTCTTCGAGAGGAAAGAGTTGGTAAGCAAGTGGACTCTGACAGAGTGAAGTGCCCACGTTGTAAACTTGCACCCGAACAGAATGGTTGAAGGAATTAATTTGCAGACATTGGGGGCGGTTTTAGATACAATACAAAAGGAGTTAGTAGCGGTAAAAGAAGAAAACCAAAGGTTGAGGCAAGAGGTGATAAATTCCAGAAAAGAAACCGCAGAGTTAGCGCAGCAAGTTGGGCCATCACTTTTAAGAAATAGGGAGACTCCCATAACATCTACGGGGGAAACTAGCAAATCAACCACACAGGTCATACATTCCTTGTCCCCGGTTATACCCCTAGCGGCACCAGAGAGATTTATTGGGGATCCCCAGAAAGCACAGGTGTTCATCACACAATGTTCCTTGCACTTTATGTGTCGCCCTTCTATCTTCCCTACCGCACAATCTAAAGTGGCATTCATCTTATCATATTTGAGTGGAGATGCGGCCGCATGGTCTATGCCTTTGGTATCAAGAGATGACCCTCTTCTGCAGAATTATGATGAGTTTAAAAAAGATTTTTTGCGAATATTCGACCGGAGAAGAATCTCGCAGGCAGTGGACAATGAGTTGTTGGATCTGAAACAGGGCAATAGAGACTTAGTAGCATATTTGGCCCAATTTAACAAGTTAATTATGGAGACTGATTGGCCCGAAAGTAAAAGAACTGCAATATTCTATCGTGGCCTACGAGATGAATTAAAAGATGGACTGGCACAAATACCTAATCGACCCACTGAGATATCTGCCCTAATAGATCTAATATTGGAATTGGATTTCCGTCAAGGGGAACGGAAGGGTGAAAGACGACGTGAGTTTCGAAGCACAGTACCCCGTTTTGATAGAGCAAGGTTTGAACCAGGAAAAGGTTCAGAAGGAGGTAACAACTCAGAACCCATGCAAATCGGAACTATAAGGGGACCGCTTACTAAGGAAGAAAAAGAGAAAAGACGAGCCAGCAATCTATGCATGTATTGTGGTTCAAGTGGACATTTTGTGAGGAATTGTCCAAAGAAACCCAAAGGATCTTATAAGCCGAAGGAAAACTAGCTGCACCACCTGTAGAAGGAGTTGTACAGGTGGATGCGAGTCAAGAACCAACTCCATAAGAACACCAATTGGCTAACACCCTACAGTCGTCTTCTCCACATCTCATATTATCAACGACCATCAAGTTCCGTCAAGAAGTGCGAGAAGGCATAACAGTTATGGTGTATTCAGGGGCAACAGGAAACTTTTGTGATCTGAAATTCGCAAGTAAGATTGGGTTGAGGGCCATAGCTAAAGACAAGAGTGAATCAGTCAGAGCCATTGATGGGACGAATTTATCTTCTGGCCCTATAGTAAGTCACACGGAATTGGTGCAGTTAATTCGAGAGGATGGCCATCAAGAAGACATTCATTTTAATTTGATCGACGCACCTCAGTTTCAGTTGATTCTTGGGCTTCCTTGGCTCACTGAGCACAATCCAACGATAGATTGGGCTGCCAGAACCATAGAAATGACTTCAGATTACTGTAGGAACAACTGTTTCGGAAACCAAATAGAAAACCATCCGGAGAATCCGGCCCAAGCCTTATGTTCAGCTGATGCAACGGTGTGCGTAATCAATACCCAGACGATACCCCCGGAATATCAAGATTTTAAAGATGTGTTTGATGAGCAGGAAGCGGAACAGTTACCACCGCATCGTGTCTATGATTGTAAAATAGACTTTGAACCAGGGGCAAATATGCCGTGCAGTCGGGTTTATGCTCTGACCGAAAAGGAGCATGATCATTTAAAAGAGTACCTCAACAAGTATTTAGCAAATGGATTCATTCGTCCTTCTCAATCCCCAGTCTCCTCGCCTCTATTCTTCGTGCCGAAGAAGGCGAGTTGAGGACTTGCATTGACTATCGCGCAATCAACCGAATAACCAAGAAGAATAGATATCCACTTCCTCTCATTTCCGTCTTGTTAGACCAGGTGAAGGAGGCACGGATATTCACGAAGTTGGATCTAAGAGGGGCATACCATCTCATCCGAGTAAGAGCTGGGGATGAATGGAAAACGGCGTTTAGAACCCATTTTGGACTGTTCGAGTATCAGGTGATGCCCTATGGGTTGTGCAATGCCCCTGCTGCCTTTCAGCATTTCATAAATGATGTTCTCAGTGAATACATAGATCAATGTGCAATAGTTTATATTGACGATATCTTGATTTACTCTGTCGATGTACAAGAACATCGGAACCAAGTACAAAAGATTCTACAAAAGCTGAGAGAAAACAAGGTATTTGTCAAGCTGGAAAAATGTGCTTTCAATGTCACGGAAGTTGAGTTCCTGGGTTTTGTAATTTCGCAGTCGGGTATTCACATGGACAAGCGGAAAATTCAGGCAGTGTTGGAATGGAAGTCCCCAACCAGTGTAAAAGAAGTACAAGCATTTATTGGTTTTGCAAACTTCTATCGTCGGTTCATTAGTGAGTTCTCCCGCCGAATCCTTCCTCTCACTAGGCTGTTGAGGAAAGGGGTACAATTTGAATGGTCTGAGGAAGCAGAATTAGCATTCAAGGCCTTAAAAGATGAATTTACTTCAGCTCCGATCCTTCTTCATGCAGACCCATCTGAGCCCTTCTATGTTGAAACGGACGCTTCAGATCTGGCTGTAGGAGGTGTACTTTCTCAAAGGAACAAGGAAACTGGTCAACTACACCCCGTGGCCTATCGTTCACGGAAATTGACTCCAGCAGAAATCAACTATACAATAACGGAAAAGGAACTATTAGCAATAAAAGACGCCTTCAAGGAGTGGAGACACTACTTAATGGCGAGCCCATCATGTAGTCACAGTTTACACCGAAATTTTTAAAATCAGCCAGGACCTTAACGCCTCGGCAACTTCGTTGGTCATTGTATTTCGCCGACTACGACTTTGTCATTACCTACAGACCTGGAGCTCAGAACGGAAAAGCGGACGCCTTGTCCCGAATGGGTACAGGAGAAGGAAAAGAGGAAATTAAGACACAAGCAATCATTCCCAATTCTAAAATCATCGGTGCAGTAGATTCTTTGAGTGTTAAGGAACAAATTCTCCAAGTCATGTTGCCTGAGAAAATGCTGGAGTGGGTGCAGCAAGGAGATGGAAGAGAAGTCATTGATGGTTTACCTTATCAGATTGAAGCCTTGTACTTACCCACTTCTACACTACAGAGACAAGCAATGAATGAATGCCATGATCATCTGTTGGCAGGTCACAAGGGAGAATTGAAGACTGTGGACTTAGTTAAAAGAAAGTATTGGTGGCCACACATGAATAAGGACATTGAGCAATATGTAAAGACATGTGAGATTTGTGCGCAGGGAAAATCAGAACGGCAAGCACCTAAGGGTTTATTACAACCTTTGCCTAACCCTCCTTCCCCCTGGCACACAGTCACTCTAGATTTGATAACTGATCTTCCCACTTGTCAAGGGTTTAACACCATCTTAGTGGTAGTGGATACATACACCAAAATGGCGCATTTTGTAGCCTTGAAGGGAACTCCAACTGCTAGGCAGTTAGCAGCTCATTTTAGTGCTCAGGTGGTGAGATTACATGGAATTCCTGAGGTCATGATATCGGACCGAGGGACTCAATTTGTGTCTCATTTCTGGAAGGCCTTTATGAAGAGACTTGGGGTTGAGACACGTTTTTCCACCAGTTTTCACCCAGAGACTGATGGACAAACTGAACGAGTGAACCAGGAAGTGGAGCAGTATTTAAGGTTATTCACGTTGAAGCAGGGTGGGAAATGGTTGGACTATTTATGGACTGCAGAATTTGCCTATAATAACGCAAATAATGTGTCCACGGGTTATCCACCATTCTATTTGAATTATGGCAAACACCTGAATTCCACAGTGCAAGATGTTTACATCTCTGTCCCGGCAGTCCAGGATTTAGTAACTCACTTACAGCAGATACATGAAGAGGCATCCAAGAATTTAGAGCAGGCTAAAAGCAAGTACAAGAAGTATGCTGACAAAAAGAGAAGAGATACCCCAGATTTAGAAGTAGGTGATGAGGTTTGGTTAAATACTAAGAATCTTCGACTAAAGGGCAGTAGAAAGTTTCAGCCTAGATTCATAGGACCATATCCTATTGCAGAACAGATCAATCCAGTAACCTTTAAACTAACTTTGCCCACGAAACTAAAAATTCATCCAGTTTTCCAGGTCTCCTTATTAAAGAAATCAGTTGAGGGGTTGCGGAAAGAAGGAATTCCACCTCCCATTCAGTTAGAAACTGGATTAGAATTTGAGGTCAAGGAAATTGTGGATTCAAAACGAGTAAGAGGAAGACTGTACTATCTGGTGGACTGGAAAGGCTATGGGCCAGAGGAAAGGTATTGGGAGTTGGAGTCGGATGTTCATGCTCCTAGGTTGGTGTGTCTCTTTCACCAAAGAAATCCTACCAAACCTAGACCGGGAGGACCCTCTTTGGTGGGGGGTACTGTCAGGATCCCTCCTTTTAGCAAGCTTAATGCAGACTCAATGTGTTTAAAGACAAGAAAATGGCGCGCCAGCCGAGACTTCACTTGGTCCGGGTTGTGGAATGCGCGGAATGCTAGGTTAGCAGTCTAGCCTTCCCAGCGCGTGATTGAGAGTCCAAGTGCAGCGCGCGTTCCTTTGGAACTGCGCACTTCACCGAGGATTCCGGTCACAGAGGTCGCATCAGAGAGTGTCTTAGGGAAATAAGCAAAGAAACATTTCCAGTCAGTGAAGAGTTATTTCAACTTTAATTGCCTTGACCTTGGGGTTCACGTAGTCAAGAGTTTACAGAGTGTTCAAGCAGAGTTCGTTTTTTCAGAGAAGAAACCGGAGCCTTTTGAACAGCGTGTCAGAGAAGAATCTTTCCAGAGCTGTGATTTCCAGTCATTATTTCACGGAAGCAGAGGGAGAGAGACTCATTCGAAGTAGCGGAGAAATACAGAGCTAAGTGGAATGTTTCCTGTATTCTGTGCAAGTTCATGAGACTGTGTAAATATTGTTATCTCAACGTTATCAATGCAAGAAAAGGTTAATGAACAGTTAATTGAGTGAATCCGACTCACCAGTGCTAAATTTTGTCTACAGAACCAGTGCAAGACAGAAGACTTCACGTTTATCTAGAAAAAGATAGGGACAGTGTTAGAGAGGTTTGTTTTGGTACTGTGAAAGAATTTACAAGCAGAAGAATAGGAAACTTACCTGGAGAGTTGAATGAGGTTAATTCATCTATTCAGGAGAAGGTCACTGTACAAAGAAGAAAACAATATAAGGACAACGTTTTAGACAACACTGGTAGGTGGAGAGAACAAGCAGCATTAAATAGTGCAAGCACAGAGCATAGAGCAGAAAGTAATAACCCTATTATCATTTGTAGAAGTAAGAAGGAGAGCTGTCATCTGAAAATACAGAATAGGCAGATCATCCACAAAACTACACTTCAGTATAGAAGAGCGGCAGGTCGTTACTGATTCCTGGGTAGGTGTTCTTAGAAACAGTAATAGGAAGACCAGAGTAGCTCAGGTACAGTGATTTATTATCTTGTATGTGTTTAGTATTCCTAGGGTTCTTTGAGAAGCTGATTTGCAAGCTGATTGAAGATTCCTACGGAACTCCAGAGGATCAGGACCAGTCTCTTCTCTGTTTTATTTCTTTCGTTATTTTATCCAATTTTCCCCTTTCCTCTATCTAATCAGTTAGAGTCAAGATATACTTCTGATTCTGATTGGTTGGAAGTGGGAGTCGGAAAGCTAGCATCTTCTGTTCCTGTGCAAGTCTTCGAGAGGAAAGAGTTGGTAAGCAAGTGGACTCTGACAGAGTGAAGTGCCCACGTTGTAAACTTGCACCCGAACAGAATGGTTGAAGGAATTAATTTGCAGACATTGGGGGCGGTTTTAGATACAATACAAAAGGAGTTAGTAGCGGTAAAAGAAGAAAACCAAAGGTTGAGGCAAGAGGTGATAAATTCCAGAAAAGAAACCGCAGAGTTAGCGCAGCAAGTTGGGCCATCACTTTTAAGAAATAGGGAGACTCCCATAACATCTACGGGGGAAACTAGCAAATCAACCACACAGGTCATACATTCCTTGTCCCCGGTTATACCCCTAGCTGCGCCAGAGAGATTTAATGGGGATCCCCAGAAAGCACAGGTGTTCATCACACAATGCTCCTTGCACTTTATGTGTCGCCCTTCTATCTTCCCTGACGCACAATCTAAAGTGGCATTCATCTTATCATATTTGAGTGGAGATGCGGCCGCATGGTCTATGCCTTTGGTATCAAGAGATGACCCTCTTCTGCAGAATTATGATGAGTTTAAAAAAGATTTTTTGCGAATATTCGACCGGAGAAGAATCTCGCAGGCAGTGGACAATGAGTTGTTGGATCTGAAACAGGGCAATAGAGACTTAGTAGCGTATTTGGCCCAATTTAACAAGTTAATTATGGAGACTGATTGGCCCGAAAGTAAAAGAACTGCAATATTCTATCGTGGCCTACGAGATGAATTAAAAGATGGACTGGCACAAATACCTAATCGACCCACTGAGATATCTGCCCTAATAGATCTAGTATTGGAATTGGATTTCCGTCAAGGGGAACGGAAGGGTGAAAGACGACGTGAGTTTCGAAGCACAGTACCCCGTTTTGATAGAGCAAGGTTTGAACCAGGAAAAGGTGCAGAAGGAGGTAACAACTCAGAACCCATGCAAATCGGAACTATAAGGGGACCGCTTACTAAGGAAGAAAAAGAGAAAAGACGAGCCAGCAATCTATGCATGTATTGTGGTTCAAGTGGACATTTTGTGAGGAATTGTCCAAAGAAACCCAAAGGATCTTATAAGCCGAAGGAAAACTAGCTGCACCACCTGTAGAAGGAGTTGTACAGGTGGATGCGAGTCAAGAACCAACTCCACAAGAACACCAATTGGCTAACACCCTACAGTCGTCTTCTCCACATCTCATATTATCAACGACCATCAAGTTCCGTCAAGAAGTGCGAGAAGGCATAACAGTTATTGTGGATTCAGGGCCAACAGGAAACTTTTGTGATCTGAAATTCGCAAGTAAGATTGGGTTGAGGGCCATAGCTAAAGACAAGAGTGAATCAGTCAGAGCCATTGATGGGACGAATTTATCTTCTGGCCCTATAGTAAGTCACACGGAATTGGTGCAGTTAATTCGAGAGGATGGCCATCAAGAAGACATTCATTTTAATTTGATCGACGCACCTCAGTTTCAGTTGATTCTTGGGCTTCCTTGGCTCACTGAGCACAATCCAGCGATAGATTGGGCTGCCAGAACCATAGAAATGACTTCAGATTACTGTAGGAACAACTGTTTCGGAAACCAAATAGAAAACCATCCGGAGAATCCGGCCCAAGCCTTATGTTCAGCTGATGCAACGGTGTGCGTAATCAATACCCAGACGATACCCCCGGAATATCAAGATTTTAAAGATGTGTTTGATGAGCAGGAAGCGGAACAGTTACCACCGCATCGTGTCTATGATTGTAAAATAGACCTTAAACCAGGGGCAAATATGCCGTGCAGTCGGGTTTATGCTCTGACCGAAAAGGAGCATGATCATTTAAAAGAGTACCTCAACAAGTATTTAGCAAATGGATTCATTCGTCCTTCTCAATCCCCATTCTCCTCGCCTCTATTCTTCGTGCCGAAGAAGGCGAGTTGAGGACTTGCATTGACTATCGCGCAATCAACCGAATAACCAAGAAGAATAGATATCCACTTCCTCTCATTTCCGTCTTGTTAGACCAGGTGAAGGGGGCACGGATATTCACGAAGTTGGATCTAAGAGGGGCGTACCATCTCATCCGAGTAAGAGCTGGGGATGAATGGAAAACGGCGTTTAGAACCCGTTTTGGACTGTTCGAGTATCAGGTGATGCCCTATGGGTTGTGCAATGCCCCTGCTGCCTTTCAGCATTTCATAAACGATGTTCTCAGTGAATACATAGATCAATGTGCAATAGTTTATATTGACGATATCTTGATTTACTCTGTCGATGTACAAGAACATCGGAACCAAGTACAAAAGATTCTACAAAAGCTGAGAGAAAACAGGTTATTTGTCAAGCTGGAAAAATGTGCTTTCAATGTCACGGAAGTTGAGTTCCTGGGTTTTGTAATTTCGCAGTCGGGTATTCACATGGACAAGCGGAAAATTCAGGCAGTGTTGGAATGGAAGTCCCCAACCAGTGTAAAAGAAGTACAAGCATTCATTGGTTTTGCAAACTTCTATCGTCGGTTCATTAGTGAGTTCTCCCGCCGAATCCTTCCTCTCACTAGGCTGTTGAGGAAAGGGGTACAATTTGAATGGTCTGAGGAAGCAGAATTAGCATTCAAGGCCTTAAAAGATGAATTTACTTCAGCTCCGATCCTTCTTCATGCAGACCCATCTGAGCCCTTCTATGTTGAAACGGACGCTTCAGATCTGGCTGTAGGAGGTGTACTTTCTCAAAGGAACAAGGAAACTGGTCAACTACACCCCGTGGCCTATCGTTAACGGAAATTGACTCCAGCAGAAATCAACTATTCAATAACGGAAAAGGAACTATTAGCAATAAAAGACGCCTTCAAGGAGTGGAGACACTACTTAATGGGAGCCCATCATGTAGTCACAGTTTACACCGACCATCATAATTTGAAATTTTTAAAATCAGCCAGGACCTTAATGCCTCGGCAACTTCGTTGGTCATTGTATTTCGCCGACTACGACTTTGTCATTACCTACAGACCTGGAGCTCAGAACGGAAAAGCGGACGCCTTGTCCCGAATGGGTACAGGAGAAGGAAAAGAGGAAATTAAGACACAAGCAATCATTCCCAATTCTAAAATCATCGGTGCAGTAGATTCTTTGAGTGTTAAGGAACAAATTCTCCAAGTCATGTTGCCTGAGAAAATGCTGGAGTGGGTGCAGCAAGGAGATGGAAGAGAAGTCATTGATGGTTTACCTTATCAGATTGAAGCCTTGTACTTACCCACTTCTACACTACAGAGACAAGCGATGAATGAATGCCATGATCATCTGTTGGCAGGTCACAAGGGAGAATTGAAGACTGTGGACTTAGTTAAAAGAAAGTATTGGTGGCCACACATGAATAAGGACATTGAGCAATATGTAAAGACATGTGAGATTTGTGCGCAGGGAAAATCAGAACGGCAAGCACCTAAGGGTTTATTACAACCTTTGCCTAACCCTCCTTCCCCCTGGCACACAGTCACTCTAGATTTGATAACTGATCTTCCCACTTGTCAAGGGTTTAACACCATCTTAGTGGTAGTGGATGCATACACCAAAATGGCGCATTTTGTAGCCTTGAAGGGAACTCCAACTGCTAGGCAGTTAGCAGCTCATTTTAGTGCTCAGGTGGTGAGATTACATGGAATTCCTGAGGTCATGATATCGGACCGAGGAACTCAATTTGTGTCTCATTTCTGGAAGGCCTTTATGAAGAGACTTGGGGTTGAGACACGTTTTTCCACCAGTTTTCACCCAGAGACTGATGGACAAACTGAACGAGTGAACCAGGAAGTGGAGCAGTATTTAAGGTTATTCACGTTGAAGCAGGGTGGGGAATGGTTGGACTATTTATGGACTGCAGAATTTGCCTATAATAACGCAAAGTATGTGTCCACGGGTTATCCACCATTCTATTTGAATTATGGCAAACACCCGAATTCCACAGTGCAAGATGTTCACATCTCTGTCCCGGCAGTCCAGGATTTAGTAACTCACTTACAGCAGATACATGAAGAGGCATCCAAGAATTTAGAGCAGGCTAAAAGCAAGTACAAGAAGTATGCTGACAAAAAGAGAAGAGATACCCCAGATTTAGAAGTAGGTGATGAGGTTTGGTTAAATACTAAGAATCTTCGACTAAAGGGCAGTAGAAAGTTTCAGCATAGATTCATAGGACCATATCCTATTGCAGAACAGATCAATCCAGTAACCTTTAAACTAACTTTGCCCACGAAACTAAAAATTCATCCAGTTTTCCATGTCTCCTTATTAAAGAAATCAGTTGAGGGGTTGCGGAAAGAAGGAATTCCACCTCCCATTCAGTTAGAAACTGGATTAGAATTTGAGGTCAAGGAAATTGTGGATTCAAAACGAGTAAGAGGAAGACTGTACTATCTGGTGGACTGGAAAGGCTATGGGCCAGAGGAAAGGTCTTGGGAGTTGGAGTCGGATGTTCATGCTCCTAGGTTGGTGTGTCTCTTTCACCAAAGAAATCCTACCAAACCTAGACCGGGAGGACCCTCTTTGGTGGGGGGTACTGTCAGGATCCCTCCTTTTAGCAAGCTTAATGCAGACTCAATGTGTTTAAAGACAAGAAAATGGCGCGCCAGCCGAGACTTCACTTGGTCCGGGTTGTGGAATGCGCGGAATGCTAGGTTAGCAGTCTAGCCTTCCCAGCGCGTGATTGAGAGTCCAGGTGCAGCGCGCGTTCCTTTGGAACTGTGCACTTCACCGAGGATTCCGGTCACAGAGGTCGCATCAGAAAGTGTCTTAGGGAAATAAGCAAAGAAACGTTTCCAGTCAGTGAAGAGTTATTTCAACTTTAATTGCCTTGACCTTGGGGTTCACGTAGTCAAGAGTTTACAGAGTGTTCAAGCAGAGTTCATTTTTTCAGAGAAGAAACCGGAGCCTTTTGAACAGCGTGTCAGCGAAGAATCTTTCCAGAGCTGTGATTTCCAGTCATTATTTCACGGAAGCAGAGGGAGAGAGACTCATTCGAAGTAGCGGAGAAATACAGAGCTAAGTGGAATGTTTCCTGTATTCTGTGCAAGTTCATGAGACTGTGTAAATATTGTTATCTCAACGTTATCAATGCAAGAAAAGGTTAATGAACAGTTAATTGAGTGAATCCGACTCACCAGTGCTGAATTTCGTCTACAGAACCAGTGCAAGACAGAAGACTTCACGTTTATCTAGAAAAAGATAGGGACAGTGTTAGAGAGGTTTGTTTTGGTACTGTGAAAGAATTTACAAGCAGAAGAATAGGAAACTTACCTGGTGAGCTGAATGAGGTTAATTCATCTATTCAGGAGAAGGTCACTGTACAAAGAAGAAAACAATATAAGGACAACGTTTTAGACAACACTGGTAGGTGGAGAGAACAAGCAGCATTAAATAGTGCAAGCACAGAGCATAGAGCAGAAAGTAATAACCCTATTATCATTTGCAGAAGTAAGAAGCAGAGCTGTCATCTGAAAATACAGAATAGGCAGATCATCCACAAAACTACACTTCAGTATAGAAGAGCGGCAGGTCGTTACTGATTCCTGGGTAGGTGTTCTTAGAAACAGTAATAGGAAGACCAGAGTAGCTCAGGTACAGTGATTTATTATCTTGTATGTGTTTAGTATTCCTAGGGTTCTTTGAGAAGCTGATTTTCAAGCTGATTGAAGATTCCTACGGAACTCCAGAGGATAAGGACCAGTCTCTTCTCTGTTTTATTTCTTTCGTTATTTTATCCAATTTTCCCCTTCCCTCTATCTAATCAGTTAGAGTCAAGATATACTTCTGATTCTGATTGGTTGGAAGTGGGAGTCGGAAAGCTAGCATCTTCTGTTCCTGTGCAAGTCTTCGAGAGGAAAGATTTGGTAAGCAAGTGGACTCTGACACTGAAAGGTTTCAGCAATAAGTTCATCATCTCCTTGTGTTTACTTTGTTCACCCTAAGTTGGAAGGGTATGCTTAGATGCGGGTCCCTTGCTCACTTTGCCACTAAATTCAAGCTAGCCTGGATGATGAGGGATGGTACCCCAAAACTAGTCCCAGGATGCTTGTTTCCGGTTCAGGGAAGACCATATTTGGCCGCTTCGGCGGACTGTTCCCAAGAAGCATAGGGTCAAGACTGATTTGCATATAGCTGGGCCAAGTTCAAGTTCAAGTTTGTTTTATTTGATTCGGAACTCCGAAGAGATCCACAAAAAAGCAATGAATGCAACAATACAAGACCATTTTTACAAGAAAAAGAAAAAAGCACATTACAAAGTCACAATTTCTGTACAAAAGGCCAATACGGGTTACAAGAATCAATAATACATACTATGCAAGAAGAAAAAGCCCCTCAATAAATATCTAAAAAACATTTTAAAAAGTTAAAAACATTAAAACAAAACATCTCGTTAGGAGGGTTATTTAGAGCATGTACAAAAGCATTAGCAGTAAGAATACTCAATTTCAAGCAAATGTGGCGTAACCATTTGCGACGGAAAGGGAGCAGGGAGGGACATATAAATATGACATGTGTCAGATCTTGTTTAGGGAAGTTGCAAAAGTTGCAAGCTGCGGAAGTACCATACCACTTAGCCAAAAGTATATTTAAAGGCAAGAGATCTTGTCTTAACAGAAACCAGAATCGTCGGACACCATGGGATAGGTTCCAAGATATGTAGGGTTGCCTATATTTGATTACACAAGATGAGATAAATGGAGTGGCTCCCTTCCTAGTTACAATATACTCCCTATCTAATCTGAAACTAAGTGCCCATGAGGCCCGTTTCAAAACTAGTTTTAATTGGCCCTGGGAGAGTGAGAAAAGGGAGGTCTCATCTAATTTCAGAAGTGTCACTGCCCTTCTGATTTTTTACAAGAAGGGAGAATTCATTAAAAGACCCCAATAGTTTGTCTTTCATTAGGCGTCTTAATGTCCCCACTTCCCCCTTGGCCAAACAGGCAACCCAACGCACCAACCCCGCTAGGCCCTGGGCCCAACTACTACGAGCTCCAAACTCCAGTCTGAAAGCGGCAGCTGTACATGAATTATCAGTAGTGGTTAGATTCCGGAAAATCTTCCCCCCTGCCAACTGCAAAAAACCCCATTGCCCCAAATCCACTATTTCAAGTCCATATAGTAAAGTGGACGGGATCTTAGCACGAAATACCTCTAACAGGAAGGAGAAATGGCGCCTCCCTGTGGCTGAATAAAGGGCTTGTAAACTTTTGCCTTGGGCCACAGCTTTCCGCATGTTGTTATCAATATGGGGTTTCTCACTGGAGTTATTAGTTATTACCTTCCCCAAGAAAACATAACTATTTACAACTTCCAACTTAAGTCCCCCAACTGTCCATCCAAATTTCACAGCTTTAGGTTTTTTATTGCCAACAATACACATTATTTTGCTTTTAGAAATATTTATTTTGAGAAAGTGAGTTTCAGCAAATAAATGGAGGGCATGCAGGCGGTTGTTTAAGCCTTTAGGCGTTAGATCCAACAGTAAAATATCATCGGCGTAGAGTAAACTAGAAATCGCGACACCTCCCAGCGTAGGAGCTATTCCTTTGCAGGCAGCCAGAGTCATAGGGAGATTCGAGATATATAAAGAAAAAAGAATAGGGGCTAACAAACAACCCTGCTTGGGACCATTAACAGAGTAAATAACCCTAGTTAGCCCTCTTTCTCGCCCCAAAAGGACCTTACAACAAGTATCTGTGTGAAGTGCGCGCACCAGCTCTAACAAAATAAAAGGCATACCCAGCGCAGACAGCTTCCTCCATAACAGCAGACGGTCTACCTTATCGAACGCTGTAGAGAAATCAATGAACGCTGCGTACACTTTACCGCCACGGACCCTCACATATTTGTCTGTAATTATCTGTAACGCCGTAAGATTATCAAGAGTACCATGACTCTTACGAAAGCCTGTCTGTTCAAGGGGCAGTATATTACTATTAACTACCCACTCATTTATTGGGTACAGCAGGCATTTAGAAAAGACCTTACCAATTGCATCAAGAAGGGCGATTAGGCGATAGTTTTGAGGAACATTCCTATCGCCCTTCTTGAACAGCGGCACCAAAATGCTACCCTTCCAAGATGGCAGAACTGTTTTGCTCATGAAGCAGTACCTAAATATCGGAAACAAAATCTTGCTCCAAGAGCTGGGATCCTGCTTTAGAACCAAAACAGGGAGCTCATCTGGGCCCATTGCACCAGAGGAGCGTAATTCTATTATAGCCCGTTCGATAACCCTCTCAGAGGGAGGATCTATGAGGGAGCTATCTTCTTTACAGTCCCCAGAGGCATTTAAACAGCCATTACTCGCGTAAAGGTTAGAAATAAAACTAATCCAAATAGCTTCAGCAATGGGAATTGGAGAAGAAAAAGACCTTGTTCTGCAGCCCTCACTAATTAAGGACCAGAACAACCTTGCTTGCCCGCGCACTGCGGCCTCACGCAAGCTAACCCATATTGTGTCCTCTTTGTCCTTTTTATTTTCATTTTAACCCTATGCCTCCTTCTTCTCAGAAGGGTTGTTTTATTGTTTCTATCGAGGGATCTGCATAGATATTGTTCCCTAACTAGTTTATTTATTTCCCTCTTGAGACACAAAATAGAACTAGGAGTTATTTTCCTCCTTTTTTGTCGAGAGGGTTTTCTAGCAACAGACGTTACCACCTTCAAAAAATCTTCAAAGAGGGGTAAAGCCGAGCTATCCTCATTTTGTAAAGCATTTAGTTTATTCTCTATAATAGGTTCTAGGCCCATAATAGCTGTGGAGTTCCAAAAGCAACGTCCAGTCTTGTTGGCAAAATTAACAAAGTCACCGCTAAGAGTCCAGGAATCAGTGATAGGCGGATTTATCAACACTGATACCGATAACACATTATGATCACTCAGTGTAGTCTGCAAGATTGATAGGTCGTTTAGAATATAAAAACTATTCATATCTATAACCACGTAATCTAAAATAGACCCACCATGAATGGATCTGTGCGTACAATTAGCAGGAAAATCAGAGGAAAATCTTCCATTTACTATAATCCCCTCCATCTCAACAAGTTCGTTTAAAAACTGTTTCCCTCTCTTGTTTGTTTTAATCTTATCCGGAAAAACGGCCCGGGGAATATGGAGAGATTCCTCTTTCAACTTGTTTCGGAAAAGTTCCAAACTTAGGTTTGAGACATGACAGTTGAAATCTCCCACTAGTATTACATGGGGAACGGGAATTTTATCCATAATTTTCTTTATATAGTCAAAAACCTGTTTTAGAATGATATCGAAACTAGCTTCCGGGGGGATATAGGAGTTTATAATTACTAAGGGTTTCAAGTTCTCAACATTGTCCGCACTAAACAATGTTACTGATTGAAACAGCTTACTTGAATCCAGGTGGTGAGAAAAATTCCACCTTATTTGATTTGAAAGTAAGCAAGCAATACCACCCTTAGCATGGCCTCTCTTTGATGGTGAGGCTCCCCCCTCTAGGCAAAAGTAATCTTTTACTACTGGCATTTTATCTACACACCATGTTTCTTGTAAACAAATTACAGGGGCCTTCAATGAAGAAAGATACTGCAGTTTCTCCGGGTCATTTTTTAAACCATATAGCTGGGTCTGAACTGAGGAGGTGAAGTGAGCTAAAGAATGATGATGGGTTCAACCCAGATCTGTGACTGGGGGTGAAAGTCTGAAAAGTTTCAGCACTCCGGTCCATCATTTCCTTGTGTTTGCTTTGTTCACCGTAAGTTGGCAGGGTATGCCCAGACATGGGTCTCTTGCTCACTTTGCCACTGGATTCAAGCTAGCCTGGCTGAGGGGGGGACTTACCCCGAAACCGGTCCCAGGAAGCTTGTTTCCAGTTCAGGGAAGACCTGGCTTGGCAGTTCGGGCGGGACTGTTTCCATGAGGCACAGGTCCAAGACTTATTTGCATATAGCTGGGTCTGAACTGAGGTGGCGAAGTGAGCTAAAGAATGATGATGGATTCAACCCAGATCTGTGCCTGGGGGTGAGTGTCTTGAAAAGTTTCAGCACTCCATCCATCATCTCCTTGTGTTTGGGCCGTCCATCATCTCTTTGTGTTTGGGCCGAGGATGGGAAGGATGAAAAAAAATAAAAGCACCCAGGCTCCCGGACTCTCCCAGCTAGTCACAATGCTGCAGGAGCAGCATTGTGATTAGTCTGAGCAGCCAGTTTCGTCAATCAGGCAGTACCTGGGAGGCTGGGCATGCTCTCCACTGGGCTGTGCAACGCACATTACGGCTTGGCTTTTTTATTAGTGGTTTTACCACCACATGCTTCTATGTTATATTATATGAAAGTTCTTCCTGATTGCAAATTTCCTACAGCCTAGTATGTTCCATCTGTTTTTCCTGCACTCAGCCAGCAATGCCCCCAATCAATACATGGAATTTTCTCAATGTCTGCATACCCAATTTGCCACTTCTGTGTGAAAAATGTTTAATTCGGACACCTTTGCACATTGGCTCCCCCCTTTTGTTGGGGATATGGTGTGTCTTGCGAGGGTATACCTGTACATTTTGACTTGATGTTATCATTGCAGTTTGCCTTCAGGGGATTGTTGTTTTTTTTACTCCCAACTTAGATTCTTCTTGGCAATGTATGCTAATTTGTTGGCACTGATGTGAAGACAAATTGCTAATGATCCTGGTCCTGGAGAATGTCTTTGATCAACTTGTACAAAACATACAACATGGCATCAATTAACATTGGACCCCAGTTTATGAAAGGGAAACAAAAGGAGCTTCTGCAATTAGATAAAGTGGTTTTCCAGACTTCTGCCCTAAGTGGACTAGGCTTCTTTTGTCTGAGACATACTGGACATCATCTTGATTACCCAAAGCTCCCTGGGAAGTTGACAAACAAGATAATTTTGCGGTATGGATAGTATTATTATTTGAGATCAACAAAAGTCGATTTTTCTGCACAAAGCTCCTTCAATTACAACTTTTATTCAATCGTTTCATGTGGCCATCACTTTAACAAATGTTAAATAATACAACTTCACATCGTTTACAGGCCATGAACTGTTACTTCAGACTGATCTCTCACCTCCCTTTCCCAGCCAAGGTCATAGAGAAGGCCACCAATGCCCAACTATCTGAATTCATCAAAGAGAATCATATCCTGAACACCTCCCAATCGGCTTCCGAAGCAACCACTGTCTGTAGACTGCATTCTTTACCGCCACAGACAACATCCGCTCCCTCCTCAACCGGGGCGAGACAGCAGCCCTCATCCCACTTGACCTCTTTGCCGCCTTCAACACAGTTTACCACCACACCCTAATCACCAGAATCCACAAAGCCAGCAACAGGGCTCTGGACTGGATCCACTCCTTCCTCAACGGCCGGACCCAGCAAGTCAGACTATCACCGTTCTTCCCAGAACCCACAGAGATCAGCTGTGGAGCCCCCAGGGCTCCTCCCTGAGCCCTAACCTTTTCAACATCTACATTCCCCCTTGCAATCATCATCAAAAGCCATGGATTCCTAGACCGACAACACCCAATGAACCCACAATCGCCAGAACCAGCTTCCACAGCAGAATGCAGTCCGTCGCAACATGGATGAAGGAAAGCTGCCGCAAGCTCAACTTGGACAAGTCGAAAGTCCTCATCCTGGGATCCACCGCATCAGCCTGGTATAACTCCTGGTGGCTAGCTGCTTTGGACACTCCCCCCACCCCGATTGACCATGCAGACATCCTTGTCATCATACTGGACTCTTCACTCACGATGGACCGCCAAATCAAAGCAGTTTCCTATGCCTGCTTCCAAATGCTCCGCCTGCTCTGAAAGACTTTCAGATGGATTTCCATGGAGTCCAGAAAGACGGTCACCCAAGCACTCATCACCCGAAGACTTGACTACGGCAACTCACTCTACGCCCGCCCCACCCACAAACAGCTCAATAAATTACAGTATGTCCAAAACGCCGCCACCAGACTGGTCCTCAACATCCCCTGCCACAGCCACATCACGCATCACATCCAACAACTCCACTGGCTTCCAGTAAATAAAAGAGTCACTTTCAAGCTCCTCATTCACACTTACAAAGCCCTACACAACTAAGGACCAGTGTACCTGAACCACCACCTCACTTTCCACCTACCCACCAGACAACTCGGATCCGCCTATCTCACCCTCGCCTCTATCCCCAGGATCCACAAGACCAGAACCGGAGGAAGATCATACTCCTACCTTGCTGCCAAGACATGGAACTCCCTGCCCCTGCACCTCAAGCAATCAGCGTCACTGACCCAATTCAGGAAAGACCTCAAGTCCTGGCCCTTTGAATGATCCACCACTCAGTCCGACCAGCAGCCACCCCCCCTACCCCTAGCGCCTTGAGACCCTCACGGGTGAGTAGCCATGCTTTACAAGCCCCTGATTGATCGAATGCTTGATGTTCTTTTTAAAAGCTGGAGGAGCAGGATCACACATGCATCAAAGGACAGCGACTAGATTTTCTAAGGGTTGCACAGTTGCGCACGTGGGTCTGTGCAATATTGCCCTCTAGCGGGCACATTTTGAATGGTACGTAAATAAACACAATGATTTAGGTTGCTTTATGCCACCTGATCACCTGCAAAATACATCTGTAAATAACCCCTAAGTCTACAGTCTGTAGGCAGCTGTACACAGGGGTTTGTGAACACAGGAGCCTAAAGCGGACATGATAGCTCGGTGAACCTGGACCTTGGAGGGGGCTGCATGGAAAGTTTTGTAGGGAGGGGGTTCATTTTTATACTTGCCCCACAGAGGCTAAACATGTAGGCTCTTCATTTCTGTACGCACTTCTAAATGTTTACATTTTTTACACACCCTCAGAAATGCTCAGTCAAAGATTTTACAGTTATTCTTCGTTGATTTATCTTATCAATAAACAATAACCAAAGAATACCTATTCATATATGTAGGAATGGCCTGTGTGTATACTATACTAAAGTAAGGTATAGTGTGTACAGAGTCCAGTGAGTCCCCAGAAGTATAGCAGAGGCTAAATTAGTTAAGTACTAACAGCTCTCTTTGTGGTTGTGTGGGCGAGCAGTTAGGCTTATCCAGAGGCTGTGTTAAGCATGTATTGTATTCACTCAATCAAGACTGATACACACACTCAGAGACTGAATCCAGACCAATTGGGTAAGTATAAAAAAGTATACATGTATTTTATTTTTAGAACCAAGCATGACTTGGCACAGGTAGATAAAATATACTTGGAATGCAGGAATTCACAATGAAATGCAGCTCTGATTGAATGTTGCAATAGTTACAGTTTGGTGTTGATTTAGAAAGCAATTTGCATTGTACAATAATTACTTTTAGAAAACATTTTAGTTACTTTTAGATTACTTTGAGTACTGGGGTGGTATGCCTAGATACCACACCTAAGGATCTCACAATACAAGGTTAGTAATACTTTTCTTGGCTTTAAGTAATAGTTTCTGTTTTCTCAAACAAAACAACAGTTCAACACTTGGAACATTTAAGGGCCCAAAATCACATAACATGGGTTTTTATGGGAGAAAAATGGTTATCAGTTTTCAGGTAAGTAAACGGCTTACAAGTGGCAGTTTTGGGCGTTAGGACCAAGGTCTAGTTAGGCACTCTAACTGCACCATCAGCGGCACTAGGGCTGGATGCAAATATTAGCCAATGGGGCACATGGGGGTGGGTGGCTGATCACAGGCAGGCCACTCGGTCTCAGAAGCTAAGCTCCTGATCCAGCGCCCCAATAGAAATTTTGTCTCAACTACACTATTCACTACCTAATACTCACCATACTATAATATCACAAAAGGCCCATGAGACTGAGACAGAAAATTGAGCAACTGAATCATGTGGCCTAATTAATCAAGCTATCTAAACTTTATTTGTACATAATATACAACTGCAGTATAACATTCTGACCATTAGTAAATAATGAAAACAATTAATTAAGCCACTTTTGGCCAATGAATCAACTGATGGTAACAACTAAATTAATCAAGACCAGCTTGACATTTTAAGTCTTTTATTTTTAAAAGTTAAAGCTTTTTATTTCCAATCACTTTATTAGCTCATTTTAATATCTGCAAACATTTTATTAAATCAGTATCTTTTTATTCAGGTTAATGGCACAAAAGTCTGGCATTTCAAAATTTCTCAAAATCATGAATAAAAGCAAACAAAACCCTAATTCCCTAAATTAAGCTTTCTGACCTGTAAAGGAAAAGACATTTAAATGCATTAAGCAATCTTATGTGTCCCAAGAAATCGGGCAGCACTTCACCCTCAGGAACAGACAACCTCGCTCCTCTCAAAGGGCTTAGTCTTTATACCTTTCTAACTCACTAATCTAACTAAAATGTTATTATTTAATGTCTTTCAGCAACTTGATTGGTTGCTAATCGTCAGACCATCGTGAGGCCACTTTTTCAAAACACCAAAACATCATTGCCATTGTCCTTTCACGTGAAGCGACACCAGCTTCCGTGGTTTGCAACATTTTACTGAAAACTGTTCACAGTTTCCTCCATAGCTCGGCCGATCCGCCGCTTGTCACTTCCTTAGCCTTGGAAAAATAACTTTTCAGAGCTAATCTCGCACAATAGTTCTTGTTTAGACTTCAGTTTATTCAAAGAAATGTCTTTATGGAAGAGCTTTCCATCATGGCTGTGCTTGGCTCATCTCTGTCAGGCTAACAAACATTCTCCAAAAATCACAGGCCTCAAGCCTTTCACTCGGGCTAGTATTTAAACAAACACAAAAGAATAATTAATTTCAGGTTATGAAAGTCATTCTGTTACCCACCCACCATTGCTAATGTTAACCCATTAGTATATGTCACCTAGCAAAAGCACAAAGAAAAGCGGCATTTAATAAAAATCTACCATTCTTCATAATGTCCAGCAGGATTCTTCATATATCTGAAAAAGATAAACAGACACAACATAGACGAAAGCACGTATAAAATAAGCACATGCCATTAATTAATCAGCCGCATTAATGTTGACAAAGACAATAGGACAAACAAAACAACGTTAATTATGTATTATAAAACATACTTGCAAATGCAACATAAAGCACATAACGTTAGTCCCTTGTATATGTGTATGGAATTTTACTCTAGGTTGATTTAATAATACAAAACATACAAAAATCTATTAATATAATTAACCAAGTTATGGGAGATTAACTTCACGAGCCAGAATAAAATCATTTCTGTAACTCGCTCCATCAACTCCCTCATCTGGTGATTTCAAAATCACCAAACAACACCCAAAATTTAGAAAATTTTGAACCCAATTTAGAGACATCACATTTTGACTTCTATCAGTATTAGTTTCCCTAAACCCCTGTCTCAGCAGTTTGTTCGATACTCTCATATTGAACCCTCCGCATCTCCTCCAATTCAATCTCCTTCTCCTGTTCCTTTCTAAGTTTATAAATCCTCCCCTTTTCTCTCTGATGCTTCTTTCTCTTGTGGATCATGCAACTCATTTTTAACAGAAGTATCACCATAATGATGACAATTACTGGACAGAGCACCTTGCAAATGATTGAACTACCAATCTCTGAAAACCATTCTTTAATTGCCTCAATCCTTTTAGCTAATCGTTCAGTGAAATTTTCCTCTTCCAGGGGTTCTATTTCTGCATTTAATTCAGTGATATTTTTAATAAGCGTCTCAATATTCCGACTCTTGTCAGGAATATATGTACAACAATGCTGGACATGTAAAACCCCACAGACTCCTCCCTCTTTTGCAAGCAGAATGTCTAATGCAAGACGATTCTGCATAACCATGCTTCTTGTAGCAACAAGTTCTGTGTTGACTAATTGAAAACCACTTGCAGTATCTGTTGACAATCTGTCTACAATCGTGGAAACCTTTCTAATTTTAACTGAATTCATGGTTATACCTACCATGGGATTGATTGTGCCAAAAATGTCTCCCATGACTTCTGTAAAACTTTCCCTCTTAAACCTGTTCAGGTGTTCACCAAATTCAAAAGTAACCTTCTCATTTCTGTCAACATGAAAAATCTTTGGAAAAACGAATCCAAGGTAGCACGTCCCATACCAATGGCCAGGGAGGCTAAAATACGCCTTCTTACCACAGATAAAATACATTCCAGGAAAAATAGGATCTTTCCCACCTTTAAATCCCCATCCCCCTATGATACGATAAGTATCTTCACATTGACTAGCACCAACAAAAAAGTTATCATAAAGTGTGTTATCTCTTCTAATGCAAAATTTACCACTAACTGGTTCATCAATGTGAATAGCTGCATTTGTATTAACACCATTAAGCTTGGCATCCTCCATTTGCCAGAATTTGGACTTAGCATGTTTAAGCACCTCATTTCTTTTGTAAATTGCCCTTCTCTCCTCAACCATATTCAGGAAAGTCTTTTCTTCTGCTCTCATCTTGCATGTTAAATTATTTCTATAAGCATATTCATAGTTAAGCTCATTAGTTACCAAAAAGAATTCCCTAATCTGCTTCGCAGGCTTACCTTTGTTTAAGCTATTTACAACTTTGAGGTTTGCAAAAACCTCATCAAAGTCTGAGTAATAATACTCAAATCGACCTGTTTGATAAAACAAGCTAGCAATCACACTGCAAGTGATGCCATATGTGAGGGGTAACATGTTATAAGTAACCCCCTCTGAGACAGAAGCAGGAAGCTTCACACAGACATAGCAGTCCCTTACATTCATCACTTTAAGGTACTCAGATAAAAGCCTAGACAATGAATTGCTAGAAAAATCTCCAACAGATCTATCTTGATGGATCTCTGGATTATGCTCAATAACTCTGTTAGACTTGCCAGCATGCTTTTCCTGTTTAGTCTCTGCCTTACTTGTCATATTAGCTTTAAATTTCTGCTTATCAATACCAAAAGGGTAAACAACAGCTAAAATTAACCAAACCAGTATTAAAAGAACAACACAAATTGAAGACATTTTGCAACACCTTCTCAAAATGTAACACCTTGAAGTATCAGAACTAGGCATTTTAAAAATGAGTAAACAAAAATCAAAAACAAAAATTTTTAAATTATGAATAATGTAAGTAATGTAAGTAAACTATATCTCCCCTTTAAAATAAAATAAAATTAAAAAAAAGTAACCCTAAAACAGCTTTTCTTCGACCTTGCGTCACATGAATGTGTTTTTCCAGCTAACACAATTTCTTCGACCTTGTGTCACCTAACACATTTTCTTCAGCCTTATGCCAGGAATTAAAACCCTAATCTAAAAGAAAACAACTTCAATCATTGTCACTAGCTTCTTCCAAATCTTCTTGACTGCTACTTCCAACGTCAACAATTGGCGGAATGATGATATATGTCCACTCTGGGGACTTATACTTTTGGTTGGGCTTAATCACTCTTTTTGCCTTACCACTAATTACTTCAATTTTTCTACCTTTCTCGTTTTTCTTTTCAGAGTCACCTCCCTGACTTGAAATCTCGTTTACCTGTTCTTTTGATTTCTTTACCAATTTGAATTTCAGATTTTCTTCCGGCCAAACATCTCCTTTCCTCAAGATTTTCTTCTTTGGCACAGTTTCGTTGCATTCAGCTTTCCAAGCTCTTTTTCTGAATTTTCTTATTTCAGACTCTTCGTCACTCCCATCTGTATCTGTTTCTGAGACTTCAAATCTGTACCTAGGAACTTCTTTACTCAGCAGCTTCACTCCATTAGGAACATCATCCTTATAGATGGTACTTGGTAATTCTTCCTCTTCTTCAGGGATCACCTTCAGCTCCCCAGTTTCAGAACTCTTGTTCCCACATTCAGAGCTACTCCTCTGCTTTTCAATACTCTCCTGGACTAGATTATCGTCTTGCTCAGAATTTTCTGCTTCTGAATCCTCTTTTTCTGCTTGAGATTCTTTTTCTAACAGATTTTCACCATTGTATTGATCTAGAGTCACAATTTCCAGATCTTTTTCATTCAATGCCTGATTATTTTGCTGATCATCATATTCTGGACCTTCAGGATCTCCTTCTGAATCCGAATCAGTTGTTGTATCACTTTCTTCATCAGAATTATCAGGAGGTGGTACACGAATGGTGTGACTTGCATGCACCCACCTTTTCAAACCCCTACACTTGATAGCAATTGTTGTTAGAAGAATTACTTGTCTTGCCTTCTGCCATCTAGGTACTAAACAGTTTCTCCTTCGATGCACCTTTGTTCTGACCCAATCTCCAGGTAACAGATCATGAGCTTGTTCTTTCTCTTTTGTAATCACATCTGTTCCCACCTGGTGAAATACAGAATTAACTACATCAGAAAGATTCTGACAGTACTCAATAATTGCACTATCATTAATACTCAAAAGCTTGCCAACTGGAACAAATGCTTGCCTCATAACTCTACCCATTAAGATATCATGGGGACTAAGGCCTGTCTTTTTCTCAGGAGTGCTTCTCAAAGACATCAAAACAAGTGGCAAAGCGTCTGTCCACTTCACTCCTGTAGCTAAACACATTTTTGAAATTCTATTTTTGATTGTTCCATTTATCTGCTCTACAACACCTGATGCTTCTGATCTGTATGCACAATGTAGCTTCTGCTCAATTCCCAAAGCTTCACAAATTAATTGTAACAACCTGTTTTCAAAATGCGTTCCACAATCACTTTCAATAGTCACCGGAAAACCATATCTAGGTATGATCTCCCTCAACAGTAATTTTGCCACAGTGACTGAGTCATTGTGACGAGTTGGGAAAGCTTCCACCCATATTGAAAACAGACAAACAAACACAAGCACATACTTGAGCTTATTGTGCTGTGGCATGTCAATGAAATCCATCTGCAATCTGGTAAAAGGACCACCCTCCCGTCCTATGGTTCCCAAACTCACAACAGTTTTCCTGTTCGGATTCATTTGTTGGCAGGTCAAGCATCTTTGGCAAAGTGATTCTGCAATAATTCTGAATTTTGGACTAATCCATGTCTCTCTGAATAATCTGATCATGGAATCTCTTCCTAAATGCCCTGGACCATGGTACATCCGCGCCATGTCAGCAATCATGCAATTTGGCATTACTGGTCTGTCATCTTTGTAAACCCACACTCCATCTTCTTCTCGCTGTCTGCACTCTGCTTTCAACCATGTGTTTTTCTCTTCCTCATCTGCCTCATCTTGTAATTCTTTTACTCCCTGCCATGTTTCAACCACAGATATTAGCATGAGAGAATTCAAAATGTGACTTTTGTCTTTTTCCCGATTGATTGAATAATTATTCTTTGCACAATATCTTGCAATCTCATCTGCATAAGCATTACCTTTGGTAATATAGTCCTCACCCTTTTTATGAGCTGCACATTTCACGACAGCAATTTTTTCAGGTAACTGAATGCCATCGATCAATCTTTTGATCACTTTTGCATTTCTGATTGGCGTTCCTGCAGAAGTTAAATAACCCCTTTGAGACCAGAGCTGACCATAGTCATGAACAACGCCATATCCATACTGACTATCAGTCACTATGGTATCTTTTTTCCCTTCTGCTCTTTCGCAAGCTCGAATTAGACCAACCAATTCTGCAATTTGGGCTGAACGAATTCCATCAAGAGGTGAACCCTCTTCAACATCTGAGACTGTACATACTGAATATGCTGCTCTCAGAATGCCCTCGTCTGTTCTTAGACAGGAACCATCAACAAAGTAAACCAAATCAGATTCAGGCAAAGGAACATCTTTCATATCCTGCCGGGGTTTGGTGCAGTAATCTACAACATCCAAACACTCATGATCAGTGTCAATTTCATTATTAACTTCAGTAATAACACCATCTGGCAATAATGTTGAAGGATTTAAATTAATGAAAAGGGATTTGCAGTATTGTACGGGTTACCAAATTTACAACTAAACAGACAGCTATAAACTACGGCAAAATAACACACACACATAAGGCCCTGTTTAATTGCCGAACCCAAAATGTCATTTACATGATCATTGCCCGTGTGGAAAAGCATACATAGGCGAAACCCAAAGGGAAATAAGAGTCAGAATAAATGAGCATAAGTCAGCCATCCGTACTAAAAAGATAACAGCCCCCTTGGTGACACATTGGATTGAGATGGGTCACCAAGTGGAAGACCTGCGATGGTGTATATTAGAAGCTGTAAATCTCAATAGAAGAGGAGGTGACTCAACCAGAAAACGAAAACAAAGGGAACAATACTATATGTCCAAATTCAGTACCTACAAAACAGGATTGAATAATAAAGAAGAATGGGAGAGAATCCTTTAATATGAGCCTAAAGGCAATCATATTAGATTAAAAACGTTTGAGCTCTTTAGATTCAGTCTATATCCACATCACCATTAACTTCTGCCAGAACTGAACCGTCCTGTCCTACTGAACAGGCTAACATGGAAATTAGTTGACCCACATCCTTTTTGGGATAACTAAAGAGGCATAGACACTAGAAATAATAAAAGGTTTAATAGAACAACCTCCTTCCAATTTTTAAATAGCTAAACGGAAGGGTACTATCACCTTGGGAGTAGCGCAGACCCCCTAGTTAATCTGACCATAATCGACATCCGAGTATTCATTATACAAAAAAAATTTGTGTAAAAATAAATGCCTAAAAATGCCAACTAATAAGCGCGAGATGGTGAGTTAATAATTATACCATCGAATTTAAATTTGCACGAAACAAACAATCCCATAATGAATAGGAGGTCCCAATGAGGAATGAGAATTAAAAACGATTCCTCCCAGATACCAGGAACACGGAGAAAACTAAAATAAATACAAGGGGCAACTATCCCCTCGCCTTCCCCAAACCAAAATGGCGCGCCTGATATGAAAACACAGCGAGCGCCGCCCACAACGGGACACCGGGGCCTCGTATTGACACGAAATAAACTGAAGAAAAACAATAACATAACGCGAGTTAAGTATATAATAACTAAAACTTTTAGAAGTTGACACGCAGTTTAAAAATCGCCGCAATAAAAGAAAAGTCAATTGCCCTATCCAAAATGGCGGCCACGCGCAAGGTCCGGTTCGTGAAACCGGGCACACAAAAGCGTTTTAGTAACTGGGTGGCAATGATCCCAAAGGTTAAATGCCCAAATAGAGAGAAGAACTAACATGAGACTAATGGAAAAAACAATTAGATAAATTTCAATTGATATAATAACGGAATGTGACGTCTATGATATGACCAACGATCAAACATCCGCTATATATAATTAGTATTGGATGACTAAAAATCATTAAAACAGAAAATCTCAGACAGAAGGAGTACAATATGAATAAAAGAGGTTGACTGCCACTCTAAATATAAACAAATGGACACACTACAAGATGGCGGCCGCATAATCTAATTTAACCAACTAGCTAAAAACAAATACATCCCAGGTGGTAAGAATGAACCAATTAACAAGGATATATAAACTGGAGATAGGATGTGAGTTAATCAGTTCCAAAAAACTCGGAGGAGAGGAAGACGCCTCGCAGTTCAGCTACCACCATCAAGTAAGTAGGATAAAGAGAGGGGGCTCTACTTAGAAAGAGAGCAGGCACAAACAAAATATAATCCTCCTTATTCTTTTATCTATGTATTTTGTTTTTCTAGAGTTGTTAGCTAAATTTAAAAAAAGCTTCAACTGAGAAACTGCCAAATCCAAAAAACTGGACACATAAGAGAGTGAACTAAACAGAAAAGTAACTCCTTTCCTAACCAGTGAGGTAAGATTCTCAATACAAATATGAGACATAGTTTCAAGCTAATGAGAATGACTTAGACTAATAACAGACACTGTCCCTTAGATAAAGCAGCAATAACGAAGAAGAAAAGGTAGCTCCCAGAGGCGTTCTTCCCACCATGCAAAGTAATATGGAAATAGGACCGGTAAGGACTGTGAATATCAGTATTAGTAACTGATGTAGGGAAGAGTATAGAACTATAAAAGTATGTCTTTTTCCTAATAGGATTGAAGTGGGTCTATCCCATATAACCTGAGTGAAAACCCGAAAATACCAATACATAAGGTAAAAATCAGCACCATAGGTATTCTTATGAACGACTATGCAACATAGAACCAGTAATTAAACAAAAAGGTTTTTGTTCTAGCACAAACAAAGACAAGTGAAAAGAGCAGATAGAAACAGGCTCATAAGGACTGACACAACAGATCCAGGATATTAATTTACCTGGGTAAGTCAAAGGAAACTTGAGGGTGGGACTGTACAGTTAATAAATCAATCAGTCTCTGATGTTAATTAAGTAAACATCCAACATGTATCTACAGTATAAAGACCATGGTATATGTCCACCCATCAGATAGATTACTTAAATACTTAAATCTTTTACAGTATTAAAAATATGCAGAAAACTAGAGATGCATAAGAACAATAAAGTAAACCTTGGATTGTAAGGTGTGAGGGTTACCAAATATTAGGGCACAATCGAATATATGTAGTAATCTAAGTGCATTTGATGTTATAATGGAATGGGACCTAATGAAATGTACTGTGATCTTTGTAGATGTGACAATACAGGGAACGAGTCCTGAAGAAGGTGCAAGACCAAAAGGGGCACCGAAACGCCGCGTTGACAGTTTGTTCCTATATCATTGTTTGATCAATAAATGTGATGTTTTAATATGTTGGTGTAGATAATGCCATAACAGCATTTTTTAATCTTATAACCCTTTTTAACATTGAGTGATATTTTTGCAAAAATTGAAAGTTTATTTCTTGTTGTTTCATATAACAGATTTGTGTTATTATGAATTTTAACTTTTATAAAATAAATGAATGACATTTTACAAAAACCTTTGTCCGTGTGCATGTAGTTTTCATAGTACTTTAGGGTCCAAAAGACTTTTAGTTGTAAATTTGGTAACCCGTACAATACTGCAAATCCCTTTTCATTAATGAGAACGTCCCCTAAGGGATGTACATCACCTATGACTCATAAAATCCAGGAGAAGGAGTTCTGTATTTTGTATGATTGTTGACCCAATCCTTTTCCTGTTAGAAAGGGTAGCTCCCTACTCACAACTTTCTAGAAGGATTTAAATTCACACATCTTGCAATAGAAACATTATCTGATCCCAGAATTGTTTTCTCGTATTTAGTCAGTCTGTTACTAGTTAAATGCTGAGTTTTGCTTCTGGTAAGAAGAATTTCAACCAAATGAGGTACATATACCTTTACAGGAAATCCCATAATGATTCCTTCACTCTGCTCAAGGCTTACACTTGTTGCAGCCACTGCTTTTAAGCAACCTGGCAAAGCTTTTGCAACAGGATCCAAAACAGCTGAGAAATAAGCAATTGGCTTTCTCAGTTTTCCATGTCTCTGAATCAAGACTGACAGTGCACAACCTTCCCTTTCACTGCAGTACAACTCAAATTCCTTTTCATAGTCTGGCATTCCCAAGGCTGGAGCTTCACACAAACTTCTTTTTAATTGTTCAAAAGCCTCTAAGTCAGTTTTTGTCAATCTAATTGGATCCTTTATGTCTGCTTTTGTCAGTCTTTGCAGTGGTTTTGCAATCACCGAAAATCCACTGATCCACTGACGACAGTAACCAACCATTCGCTGAAACATTCTGACCTGTCTTTGTGTTGTCGGGGGCTGTATTGCTAGAATCATTTTAATTCTTTCTATAGTTACTTGTCTTGTTCCCTTTGCAATTCTGTGACCAAGATATTTTACCTCTTGTTTGCAAAACTGTAATTTTGCAGGTGACACTTTATGTCCTTCATCTGCCAATCGATTTAAAAGGGTAATGGTGTCAGTTACACAATTTTCTCGTGTCTTTGCAGCTACAAGTAAGTCATCAATATACTGGACCAATGTTGAATTTCCAGGTAAAATCAAATCTTCCAGGGATTTCTTTAATAACTGATCAAAAATAGATGGACTCTCAGTATACCCATGGGCTGCTCTCAATCTCTTTTAGAACACCTTGATTAATGAATTTCTCAATCACTGGAATGACTCCTTCAATTGTTTCTGCTTTCATTTTATATTGAGGAACATTCGGGAAATCTATTCCTTGTTTTACAGTAATTTTTACTGGATCCACATGTTTCATGAGACCCAAATCATTTCCAGTTAAGTCCCAAATTTCTGGATTGACTGGCTTTTTAAGCTCTTCAGGCAAATTGTTTTTGTCAAAAGCAGGAAATAATTTACTTTCCTCTTCGACCATCAACATTGTCAATTTGTAAAGACCATCTACTTCTGAAGTTTGTAACTCAATACCATCCGGTGAGCAATAAATTCTACAATTCATTTTGCATAGAATATCACGACCTAACAAATTTACAGGACTGCTGTCACAAACTAGAAACCTGTGTTTATCTTTGTAATTCACAATCTCAACTTTTACAGGCTCAGTTAGGCTTGTTTTAATCTGCTGATTTGCTACACCTACAACTTGGATGCACTCACCAGAGAGAGTTCTGCTGATCTAACAGTAGAACGGGTAGCACCTGTGTCCACAAGAAAAGTGACATCAACATTGTTCACTTTACCATTAACAAATGGACCAGCTTGGTCTACCTCAAGAGTGGGTCCAAGCACACACTCTTCCTCCTCTCTCAGGCACCATCATGAGTAATCTTCTGATGAATCACTCACTTCATTATCTTTCTACCAAAATTGTTGAGAAACATTTGACACATTCGTTTTTGACAAAGAGTTTACCTGATTACCTCCACAGAAACCAGTTTCTGGTGTATACCTTTGAGCATTTACACAGTTTGGAAATGGTGCTTGTGGAATTTGGCTCTGCTGATTCGCTACCTGTCGCTGTAGCTGTCGCTGCTGACTTAACTCGTTTAACTGCTGCTGTAGCTGTTGCTGCTGATTTACCTAACTCTGCATCTGTGAATTCAATGAGGTATTTTTAAAATTTCTGGGCGGATTTTTACACTCGCGCTTCCAGTGTCCAATTTCGCCACAATCAAAACATGGGAGCTTCTGTTTTAGCTCTTCAATATTCACATTAAATTTAGGTTTATTATTAAAATTATTTGTAACTTTGCCTTGATTCTGATACACATTTTTATTTTCAAAAGCCATCTGCTGTTGCTCAGCTACCTTCACTTGTGCCCACATAGCCTTTTCCTTAAGGTTTTTCTGTTTGGCATCAATCTCGTCACTGCAATATTTTGCTTTTCTCAGGATATCATCAACTGAAAGTGATTGCCATCCCACGATTCCATGTTTAATCATTTCACTAATTTCAGGTCTCAAACCAAAAACAAATCTGTAAATAAAGTGGCTCATGTCTTTTTCACTTAATTTTTCATAGCCACTGTATTGTTTGAAAACTAACAATAACCTTTCATAGAATGAATGTACTGACTCTTTTGGCTCTTGGTTTGTTCTGTCAATTTTAACCCAATCTACTTCTTTCGGGGGAATATTTTCTTTCAACCAATAAATTACTTTATTGTATATTTCCATAACATCCTTCGATGGGGCACCTGTAATTGTGTCTCAAGCAGGTTCTTCTTTAGGCCAACTCACAGAAATTTTGCATTCTGTCCAAAGATCTGATGGGACAACAATGTCAAAGAATCCATCCAGATGGATCCACAGAACTTTTGACACTTTGATGAATCTGTCTACCTGACGTTACCATTCCACAGGCTTTTCTCTCAGCCAAGGGAAATCATTAGTAAATAACAGAATATCCTGTCTTGACCAAGGGACATGCACATATCCTCCACCTGCTATTTTCCTCATTGGAAATTCAGAAACTATTTCACCTCTGACTCTTTTGTCCTGTTCTTTATTCTTTGACCATTTTATTCTCCACTTACCTAATTCACCTAATCTTTTGAGAAAAGCTATCAATTCTTTAATATGAGTTATTCTTCCAGAAGTATTGAGGTTATCAATATCTTTCTCAGAAAAATCCACTCTGTAATGTTTCTGCAAATGTTTCTATTTGCTTAAGTCAATTTCTAATTCAGCAGCCATTTCTTCCAGTTGTTCATACCTGTTTTTCGTTTTCCACTGAATGCTTTTGCAAATAAAAAGAAGTTCATCATCCTGATACAATCTTAAATTGTCAGTTCCAATTGTGCCAATTATTAATTCCTCCAAATCAGCTTTTAATTTAGCAACATCAAGCTTTTTAAATTCAGGAGCTTCTGGAGATAATGCACTTTGCGTTAAATCTATTTTATTTAAGCTTCTTTCTGAAGTAGCTGAATCAGATTCTGCAACAGATGGTGTCTGACAACCTGTCAAGCTTTGATTAAAAGTTAAATTTGGCATCATAGATTTTTCCCTATGAATTTCTGAAAGTTCCGAATAAAATTTTTCAGCCACCTTTTGAATTTCTAAACCAACAATGGTGGCTGGGCCCAATGGGAGAGAGGGTAGGCAGGGCCACAATAACGTGAGTAAAAAAGATTTGCCTATGCCACAATAACGTGAGTAAAAAAGATTTGCCTATATGCACAAATTGTTTTTTGAATCACATATGGCTAGAAATGAAGTTGATGGTGATTCATTGTCTGTTTTTGTATAATGAAAAATTGTACAACCAAGTATTGACTCAACGACAAAAAGTTATTGTCTGGGTAAACTAATAAAAGTGTTGTTTATCCATAATCATTCAGTGCTTAATTCATAAACCTGGAGGCATAGGCAAATCTTTTTTACTCACCTTTTGAATTTCTGCATTTAATGGAACCGTCAAAGCTGAATGTCTATTTTCTCCTTGATCAAAAACTGGTACAACAGGACCAATCGTTACTGGTACTGTCACTGCTTCCATGCCTTTTGTTAATTGTTGAATTAAATCTTCTTTTGCTCTATTATAATTTGAAATCTCCGGCATATCAGCAAGTCTTCCTGGGTTTCTCAGAAAATCATTTCTCTGTTCAGGAATTCTGTTTTCTCTGGATGTACAAAAATTATTTATTGACCCTACTCTCTCAGGTAATTTTAAAAATCTGGGTGAACCTTCATCAGCTTCCCTTGCAGGTGCACTTGGAGAATTTCCTGTAGAAACTCTCGGGGTGGACTGTGATTCCGCCTGATAAGGTGGTGGTGCGTTTAGTAGAATAAATATCTTCTAAAACTGCATTATCTAATTCCTCATCAAGTCTACTTTTCTTTTGTATTTTCTTTTGACCTGGTTCTTCAGTAATCATTATTCTCACTGGGTACAGACCATCATACATTTCTGCTTTTCTTCAGCGCCTCACTTTATCCTCATGTGTTTCTCTATTTACAATATATTTTGAATTTCTAGGTGCTGAACATTTGCTTTCACGTTCTAATTCCATCATCTCAACTTCCCATTCAACTAAAGCTTCAAATTGTGTAGGTCTAGGCTTTGGCATAAGAGCCATCATATTTTCTCTCAGGTTTCTCAAAATTTTCATATTAAATGACCCATCTTCCGGCCAGGCTAATACGCCATCATTTTTTGAATAATGCATCCAATTTTCAAACCAAATTACAGTATGATAACCATATTTGCCTTCCATATAGGCTGCAGGTGTTTTGTACTTATGAAGTAATTTTCCACCACGCGTTTCAATTTTCTTGTCCAGCGTAAATACATTTTTCATTTTCTGAAACCATGAAGGCTTCATTTTCTCTCTATCATACCAATAACTCATATTTTAAAACAAATTTGCTTATTCTTAAAAGATCGTAATGTTTTCTTGATGTTCCGCTACTCTAGCCAATCCGTGCGCGAAAGACACCAACAAGCCAATCAGGTTAAGCTACGTCACCGCCTTGCTCAACCAATACAAATACTGTATTCAGAACCGACCAATCAGCTGTTAGCTTGTCACTGTCATGTGAACCAATCAGTGCACTTGCTGTGACGTATATTAGCCAATCACAGCGCGAACCGAATGACGTACACTGCCGCTGCAGCTTCGCTGTGTGTTACTCCATAAACTCACCCCTCCTTCACAAAAACTTTTCACAGCGCCATCTTAAACAATTCTTTTCAATGAACTTCAGTTAGTAACTACAAATAAACAAACCATTTGTCTGTTTCTCTGAAAAGGATAGTTTTTAACAGTCATTCAGAATTCCTCTTACATGAAATAGACAACGCTATTTTCACAAACTCCCGCATTCAAAACGAAAAACCCTGATCACGCACACACGAAATCTTGGCAGGACTTTAACCAACCATAGAAATCCTCAGACGCTAATAAGAATAGACGACGCCTCCTTACCCTTCACTCAAGCTCGAATAGTTCTATTACTCTTTTCACAGTAAGTTTTAAAACGGGCTCACCAGGTCCCTATACTTAATGCTACAATTTCATAGACAATCCTCACTATACATTTAACCAGTCACATCTAAGGTCCCTAAACTTGTGTTGTACGTCCGCAACACCTGTGATATATTCTATACCACAATTTTGAAACAGATCAAATGCACTGTGTAACTTCACCTGTCACACTACTGTTTTGCCGGCAATAACCAGGAATTTTTCACACTGCAGGAAAAATCCTTTCGACTACATACAACAAGTGAACAAACTTAACAATATGTTTTAGACATGTATCCTATGTAATTAACATGTAACATGTCAGTTACCATAGCAACCGAACTCTGCTACCAGAAGAATTGATCCAGCGCCCCTATAGAAATTCTGTCTCAACTACACTATTCACTACCTAATACTCACCATACTATAATATCACAAAAGGCCCATGAGACTGAGACAGAAAATTGAGCAACTGAATCATGTGGCCTAATTAATCAAGCTATCTAAACTTTATTTGTACATAATATACAACTGCAGTATAACATTCTGACCATTAGTAAATATTGAAAACAATTAATTAAGCCACTTTTGGCCAATGAATCAACTGATGGTAATGACTAAATTAATCAAGACCAGCTTGACGTTTTAAGTCTTTTATTTTTAAAAGTTAAAGCTTTTTATTTCCAATCACTTTATTAGCTAATTTTAATATCTGCAAACATTTTATTAAATCAGTATCTTTTCATTCAGGTTAATGGCGCAAAAGTCTGGCATTTCAAAATTGCTCAAAAGCATGAATAAAAGCAAACAAAACCCTAATTCCATAAATTAAGCTTTCAGACCTGTAAAGGAAAAGACATTTAAATGCATTAAGCAATCTTACGTGTCCCAAGAAATCGGACAGCACTTCGCCCTCAGGAACAGACAGCCCCGCTCCCCTCAAAGGGCTTAGTCTTTATACCTTTCTAACTCACTAATCTAACTAAAATTTTATTATTTAATGTCTTTCAGCAACTTGATTGGTTGCTAGTCGTCAGACCATCGTGAGGCCACTTTTTCAAAACACCAAAACGTCATTGCCATTGTCCTTTCACGAGAAGCGACACCAGCTTCTGTGGTTTGCAACATTTTACTGAAAACGGTTCACAGTTTCCTCCATAGCTCAGCCGATCCGCCACTTGTCACTTCCTTAGCCTTGGAAAAATAACTTTTCAGAGCACATCTCGCATAAAAGTTCTTGTTTAGACTTCAGTTTATTCAAAGAAATGTATTTATGGAAGAGCTTTCCATCATGGCTGTGCTTGGCTCATCTCTGTCAGGCTAGTCAACATTCTCCAAAAATCACAGGCCTCAAGCCTTTCACTCGGGCTAGTATTTAAACAAACACAAACGAATAATTAATTTCAGGTTATGAAAGTCATTCTGTTACCCACCCACCATTGCTAATGTTAACCCATTAGTATATGTCACCTAGCAAAAGCACAAAGAAAAGTGGCATTTAATAAAAATCTAGCATTCTTCATAATGTCCAGCAGGATTCTTCATATATCTGAAAAAGATAAACAGACACAACATAGACGAAAGCACGTATAAAATAAGCACATGCCATTAATTAATCAGCCGCATTAATGTTGACAAAGACAATAGGACAAACAAAACAACGTTAGTTATGTATTATAAAACATACTTGCAAATGCAACATAAAGCACATAACGTTAGTCCCGTGTATATGTGTATGGAATTTTACTCTAGGTTGATTTAATAATACAAAACATACAAAAATCTATTAATATAATTAATCAAGTTATGGGAGATTAACTTCACGAGCCAGAATAAAATCATTTCTGTAACTCGCTCCATCACTCCTATGGTTAAGGTCAGGGAAAATGGGATCCCAGTCAGCACCAAGTCCACACCAACAGCGACGCAGCAGTGGACTGGTGCTTAAGAGGGGTCGGGAGCCCAATGCAATCATAGGGAGGTTGCCTGGTTTGGATTTGGCTGCAGGTTCGGTCCAGGAAGTTTTCTGGGAGGAACAACCAGCAAGGCAGGTAAGTTTGAGGGCTCAGGGACGTAGGTGCACCTCAGGTCCTCTTCTACAGGCTGCAGGAATGCCTTTTGAGGCCAGATTTCACCTTACCGTGCCACTCACGGTTGGGGGTATCTCTGTGCAGAAGCTGGAAGTGACGTCGGGGAGTCCTGGAGGGGTCAACCCACTGTGGAGTCAGACTCTGGAGCACTGGGGGACCTCGTTGGGATCGGTGGGCCACTTGGACTCAGGCCATAGGTGCAATGGTGTTCCAGGCGTTGAGTTTCCTTGTCCTCACCAGGCATGTGTGTTAGGATTTTGTTGTAACAGAGTTGCTGTTCGCAGGAGATCCGGCATTTGTTGAAGGCAGTCAGTCCTCCCTGAGATTTTGTAAGTCGCTGCCTGCAGGACAAGTCAACTTTTGGTGCCGGATTTTATAAAACTGCAGATGGGCCAGTAGGGCTGGGGCCAAGTCAGTTCTTCTCTGTATTCTCCTCGGCTGTGCGACTTCTTTGTCCTTCTTCTTCGTAGGTTTCAGGAATCTGTCTTCTGGGTTCAGGGCTTCCCTCTAAATACTGTATTTGGAGGGTGTTTTAGAGGTCTTGAGGTAGTAGCCAATGGGCTACTGACCTTAGGGTGACTATACCCTTGGTGTGCTCACCCCACGTCGGGATTGGGCACAATCCTAATTGAAGAGTGCCTGCCATCTGCAGGTTGGCGGGAACTGAAGAGTGGGCTTCACCTCGCCTCCTGCCACCTGAGGGGGGTTGGCAGAGGGGGGCACACCTTCTGGGTTGTTCTAACTTTTCCTGCCGAAAAGGGGGTGAGACAGGAAGGGGGCCTGCTCCTGATAGCAGGAGAGGCCGGGGTTGCGTTGCAAAAGGGGCAAGGCCTTTGAAGCTCCCCTGCCACAGATGGCTCTTCCTGACCTGGGGGAGGTGTGAACATCTCCGCCAAGGAAAGGCTTTGTCTCTGGGCCCAGTGAGTAAAGGCTCCCACCAAAGGTTTGCAGAAACTTGTCTTGTGGTGGCAGGCTGGTGTTTACCAGTCAGGGAATACAGCAAAGGCTGGTTGTTATCCAGGGGGCATCTCTAAGATGATCTCTGAGTGCATTATATAATAAATACCACACTGGCATCAGTGTGGGTTTATTATGCTGAGATGTTTATTATCAAACTTCGCAGAATTCAGTAAAGCTATGATGGTGCTGTGGAGTTCGTAATGACAAACTCCCAGACCATAAGCTCTCTATGGCTTTACTGCACTTACAATGTCTAAGAATGGACTTAGATACTGTAGGGGTACAGTGCTCATGAAACTGTACCCTCACCTGTGGTATAGTGCACCCAGCTAGAGAGGTGACTTACCTATACCATAGGCATGGGGTTGCAGGCATGGCACACAAGAATGTGTGCCATGTCGACTCTTCACTTTTCTCTGCACCAAAACATGCAGCCTGCAATGGCAGTGTGTGTGTGTTAAGGTACAGAGCCACTAAGGGTGGCACAATATGTGCTGCAGCCCTTAGAGACCTTCTCTGGTCACAGTGCCCTTGGTACCGATGGTACCTTTTACAAGGGCACTGTATGTGGCCAGAGAGGTGCCAATTGGGGGTACAAATGTACAGTTTTGGGTAAGAACACACGCCCTTGGAACCTGATTGGCAGGGACATAGGGCACATCAAGTCAAAATGCATCAGCAATATGGCAAACAGTGGGGGAAGGGGGTCAAGGACCTGGGGCATTAATGCAACAGGAACTCACTTTCCTACAATATACCGCCACCAATTTCAAGCCAACTTATCAGATACATGTTTTCTTAAAATAGTGCTGCACTATTTACCAAATCTCAACACTTTATAATAAAAACAAGTAACAACACAATATATTGCCTTTTCAAAAAACAAGACGATACCAAAGGGGATGATGGACGGAGCGTTTGAGCAAATCAAACACTCACCCCCAGTCAACTGATCTGGGTTTAATCCATCATTATTCTTTAGCTCACTTCAATACCCCAGTTCAGACATGGCCATAGGCTAATCAGTCTGACCCTGTGCCTCATGGGAACAGTCCAGCCCGAACTGCCAAGCCATATCTTCCCTGGACCAGAAACAAGCATCCTGGGACAGGTTTCGGGTTCATAACCCTCATCAGCCAGGCTATCTTGAATCCAGTGGCAAAGTGAGCAAGGGACCCAGGTCTGGGCATACCCTGCCAACTTAGGGCGAACAAAGCGATACCAAAGGGGATGATGGACGGAGCATTTGAGCAAATCAAACACTCACCCCCAGTCAACTGATCTAGGTTTAATCCATCATCATTGTTTAGCTCACTCCACCACCCCAGTTCAGACATGGCCATATGCAAATCAGTCTGAACCTGTGCCTCATGGGAACAGTCCAGCCCGAACTGCCAAGCCATGTCTTCCCTGGACCGGAAACAAGCATCCTGGGACTGGTTTTGGGTTCATAACCCTCATCTGCCAGGCTATCTTGAATCCAGTGGCAAAGTGAGCAAGGGACCCACGTCTGGGCATACCCTGCCAACTTAGGGCGAACAAGGCAATACCAAAGGGGATGATGGACAGAGTGGTCTGCTTCCTATGGTTACCCCCACTTTTTGCTGTGTTTCATTGGTTTTTCGACTTTAGTCTGGCTGTGGCCCTGCTAATCAGGACCACAGCCTAGCTGTTCTCTCTCTAAATTGATTCCATGTACATTAGGTACCAGATTGGTTACTGAGTTACCTTGTGAGTCCCTAGTATATGGTGCCTTAGGTAGCAAGGGTATAGGTACCCCAGAGGCCTACCAGGGGTTGAAGCATGTATTATGCCACCCCTGGGAAGCCTTCCAAAATGGCACCACAGGTCTGCACTTGCAGCCTGGTTAAGGTGGTGTAAGCACCCCTTACTGAGTTACAGTATACCGATACCTACCTATCTATATAGACACATATTAACCTATAAGTCCCTCCTATGGCAGGACTTGACAATCCTGAAGGCAGAGTTATTGGTTTTGTGTGAGAGGGTGCCCTAGCATGAGCTGAACCCCTCTGCAGCTTTCAGAAATCCTTCCTTATAGCTGTTCTATGATATGGCCATACCATATACTCTCAAGTGCATTATAATCCTCGCGGTTAATGCTAACTATGGTTTGGCTTTATCAACACATGTCGTGTTTGGAATTCTAATCCCCCCCCCCCGGCCAGTTCTGGCGGCAGGGGTAGCATTCCACACTTCTAGAGGGAGAAGACATGTACACACTGGTATACCCGGTTAAAGTTTTAAAGAGCCTCAGCATCACAAAATGGATGCTGCTGCCATAGACACAAGTCTGACCTCCTGCTGCTGGATGAAACTCCAGCAGGGGAGGCCTGGACAATAGATTTCCTGTCCAGACAGGCACCAGCACCTCCCCAGAAAGGCTGTAGTGTATTGGGGCAGGGTGGGTTGAATTTAGTGAATGCTTTTGAGATATTGCCTGGGGAACACAAGGTGCTCCATGCATTTCCCAGTTCAAACCGGTTGCTGGGGCACTCAGCCCCAGCTCTGGCACAAAACTGGACAAAGGGGAAGGGGTGTTCCCACCCTCCCAAGCTCACATCACCGGACACCTAAAAGACCTCCACTGGCTTCCCATCAACAAAAGAATTACGTTCCGTCTTCTCACCCACGCACACAAGGCCCTCTACAATCTAGGACCCGAATGCCTCAACACCCGACTGTCCTTCTACAAACCCACCCGCCAACTAAGATTGTCTCCTTCCTGGCGGCCAAGACCTGGAACTCACTCCCCACTCACCTCCGCCTTACTCAGAACCACATCACCTTCAGAAAGGAACTTAAAACATGGCTATTCGACAAATAATGAACCCCTTCCCCAAGTGCCTTGAGACCCTCTGGGTGAGTAGTGTGCTATATAAATGCCCGAACTTGAACTTGAACTTATCTTCCCATTGATGGGACCTTAGAGTTAGTCCATCCCCTAAACTTAGCATAAGTGGAGGAACCCAGTCCCTAGGAGTTTAGATTGCCCTGGACGGAACTCTGAAGATGAAATCTTGGACCTTCGACATTCCATATCGACATTAGGAATAACTGAGTATACGTATATGCCCGTTGAAAGCGATATTGATTCAGCGGAAGAGACGCTACCTAGTAATGAGTTCTCGGGTTTGACAGGAAAGAGCAGAGATCTAGAGTATACTTTACAAAGTGTAATGAAAGGAGGGTGTGAGCCCCAAGGTGTTACCAAATGCATGGTAGAGAAGGTAAAAACAATTAATTTGGTGTCTTGGAACATAGAGGGTCTCCAAAAAAAACTGGATTGCACAGAATGGAATCTTTTTATTGAAAGATTCGAGATCTGCTTGTTCCAAGAGACATGGAGTTTGATCCCTTTGCATAAAAATGGCTACGCCATTCGTTTTATCCCGGCAACCACAATAGGGAGAGGCCGCCCATCAGGCGGTCTCCATATCTGGATTAGTGTGCCACTAAATTGGACTGTCTCAGTGCATAAGTTGCCAACAGATGATATATTACACATCTCACTTAGAGGCCCACTCATTACAACAACTATAGAGCTGTTTTGTGTATATGCTAGAGGCACAACGGGTGGCCAAGTCTCTCCTACGATAGCACTACTTGATGCAGCACTAGCAGATCCTCCTCCATTGTCTAATATTATTGCAGGTGGAGACTTGAATTGCACATATGAACCTTTAGCTGAAGACGATTTGGTAGGATCCAGTGGAGAGGATTTAAAACAGTCTATTCCCTTATTAAATCTGGAACCTATTAAGAAATGGTCCCCAAGAGCGATACAACTTAATGCTCTAACATTAGAACACAATTTACGTGCTCTAAATGGGAGGACTTTCTCTGATGCAAAGGGGGCAATGACATATAACAGACTTAGCTGCCCATCGCGCATTGATTATATCCTACTGGATACCAGATCTTGGGAACTATTAGTGGATATGGAGGTTATACAATCCCAAGATAGTGATCATAACCCACTCTGTATGAAAATCAAAGGGGGGATTGAGGGTAGAGCGACAAATGGCCCTTTAATGATCACCAAAGAAGTAATCCCCACGCACTGTAACCGCAAGCTAAAATGGAACAGAGTCATGTGTCAAGAGGATAAACTGACTAGCATCAAAGAGTTTGTGCAATTAGAATCTAGAGTACTGGCGACCCCCACGTCTCTGCAGGCGAGTGACCCAAGTTTTAACCTAGCTGATTCCTACAAAAACTTAATAGAGAAGATTGGTGCCTTTTTCACCATGGGAGAGAACAGAGGGTCAGTAAAGAACAATTTACATAACAAGGGAACCCCCTGGTACACGGCAGGTTGTAGGGCAAAGAGGAAGGCCATTTCAGGCGCCATAAGGAGGAAAAATCCAATGGCAGTGAAGCTAGCTCGCAAGGACTACCAAAGTAGTATTAAACTGGCCAAAAAAGAGTGGGAGGAAGAGCACTGGCAGCAATTAAAAAAAGCGGCCAGCTTGAAAGACTCAACCACTTTTTGGAACCTGATAAATAAATTGGAGAGAAGGGGTGTAGAGCCCATATCGAACCATATTACTGAAGACGAATGGTATACCCACTTTGCAAAAGTGTACTGCGACCCAGTAAACTTGGGGCAACACGTAGTACCACCAATCACTATTATATCACAGATCCATAGTGATCCTGAACCCTTTCATATCAGGGAAGTACAAGATGCCATCGGAAACTTATCCCCTGGTAACGCAGCAGGCCTGGATGGGCTCCCTGGCGACTTACTATTATATGCACCCGAATTATGGTCGCGCTTCATCACCCTACTAATGAACTTGATTTTGCAGGAACACTCTGTCCCTGAGTCATGGAAGGGTGCAGAGGTAGTGACCTTATACAAGAAAGGCAACAGGGAGGACCCTGCCAACTACAGACCAATTAGCCTCATTGACACCATTCAGAAAGTAGTTGGCAGGGTTTCGTCACCAGAATAGGGTCCTGGATAGAGGAAGGTAGTATACTCTCCCATTTCCAGGCAGGATTTAGACGTAACGTAGGAACAATAGATCAGGTCTTCAGGATGTATGCTATCTACTGGAAGACGGTTTGCGTGGCAAAGGGTAATCTATATCTGGCCTTCATAGATTTAAAAATGGCATTTGATCTAGTCCCCCGAGACAAACTCTGGAAGGTACTACTCGATATGGTGCTCCCGAGTTATCTCTTGGAGTTGATAGTAAGGCTCCACCAGGGAAATTACGCCAGAATCAGGTGGGGGGTCCAGGGACAACCAACTGGGAGGGTGCCTGTACAGAGGGGAGTCCGCCAGGGATGTGCGATGGCCCCGACATTGTTCTCCCTCTTTATCAATGGGGTGGTCGACCATTTGAGGGAGGACTCTGCGGATGCCCCCACCCTGGCGGGTGAGAAAACACCTACTCTCCTCTTTGCAGACGACACCCTCTTATTGTCCAAAACCCCCTCTGGGCTTCAGAAGCTTTTAGACAGATTCAATGTATTTTGTGTCGAGAGGGGGCTTATTGTAAACACAGCCAAAACCAAAGTGATGGTGTTGTCAGGAGGAAAAAAAGCCAGGAGAATGAGTGTAACGTTGAATGGGTCCCCACTAGAGGTGGTGGAGGAGTTTGACTACTTTGGTGTCAGGATTACCAACAGAATGAAATGGGACTCCCATGTGGCCAAAATGCTCTTAAATCTTAAAAGAACTGCTGGAGCAATCTTGAGAAATCAGCGCTTGTCTACCAGCAGACCAGTAGCCCCAGCCCTGGTAGTCTATGATGGCAAGGCCTTGGCCTCTGCTATCTATGGCTCGGAGCTGTGGGGATGCGAAAACACCATGAACCTGGCAAGAGCAGAGAATAAGTTTATGAGGTATATGGTTGCCTTCCGCCCTCTACTCCTCTTAAACCACTTTTTATAGACATGGGAAAACACTCTATCTCAGACATTGTGCGCCTCCGTCCTCTGCTGTTCTGGGTGCGCCTGAGAAGGACGCCAGAACTGGCAAACTATGCCTTAGTGTTGGATGAGTTGATCATCTTGAATAGTTCAAATAAGATCCACTGGCTAAACAAACTAAAGCAGTTGGTTTTGAATTTAGGGCTGGGGGAATTCTGGATCTCCCAATCCCCTCCCCATAAGCAAATTATTAAAAAAATCTATTGGGAATGGGTCCAGGCGGAGGAATTTTAAAGCACAAAGTGGGGGTCTTTAACTACAAAATTTTTGGAACAAAAACCCACCAAGAAGTTTGAACCCTTCCTTGATTTTATCCAAATCCCAAGAGATAGGTTGCTCTTCATGAAAATGAGATACGGAGTACTTCCTCCGAACAAATTCATGGAGGGTTGGAAAGGATTGAGGATTCATTCCCATACCTGCCCGGGCTGCCCATGTATGAGCGAATCTTTACCCCATTTCTTGTTCGCTTGTACAGCGTATAAAAAACCAAGAGCAAGATGGTTAAAACCTTTATGTAGAGAGTTGGGAGTGAGAGATTTTAGGATTGCTCTACGTATCCTTTCATCAGATACTGCATCTCTGTTTGTCATATGTGGGATTGCTAAGTATCTATCAAATGCATGGTTTATACGATCAAGGCTGCTAAAAACTATTGAAGGCTAGACTGCGGCTTCTAACTTGTCACCTAAACCCGCTACTGCATATGACTTACGACTTTTTTTATATATAACCAAGTGTTTTATATGTAAATATTCTTTTATCTTTTTAAAATTATGAAATGAATCGAATATGATATTTTAGATGCGTGTTTTATGTTTAAATTGTTTGTACTTTTATGATATGTATATATCGAATAAAGTATTACAATATATCGACTGGAAGATGGAAGAAATCTCCCTTGGGGTCAAGGAGTGACCTCCCTGTTCAAACAGGCACCTAAGAGCATCTTGCCGGTCTGCATTTTCGAGGCTCCTGCTGGATCCTGAAGCATCTGCGACACAGGACATGGACTTCCAGACTTCTCTGAGGCCGACACGAGATCCCAGCAAAGCTGAGACCCACAGCCATCACGAGAGGCATGGGACTGGGACTCCTGGACATCCTGTAATTTTGCAACTGCACCTACTTCCTGAAGTTTCCCGAAGTTGTGCATTGGAATATTTGTTGCCCTTGCCCCGAGCACCTTTTGCACCGAAGCTGAGAGGCCTATACTCCACCAGTATCCAATGAGTCCACTTTTTTCAACCGCAGCTCAAGACTTCTTCACGATCCCTACTCTGTTGGCTAGTGGGTCCCATGAAGGACAATCCTTAGTTTCTTGAGCTTTCCTGGTTGCTCCAGACGTGCCCTGACTCCCCTTCAAAGGGTGAGTCCCTCAAACCTTGCTGGTCTGCACCGAAGCCAATCTTGTCTTCTTGCATGGGTTGCTGTTGCCAAGGCTTGTTGGGTCCAATCTGGATACCGACGCTACAACACTCGACATCCTTTATGGGGCAGCTCGAATCCAGCTCCTGGTCATCGTTGACATCTACTGGACCTCGTGGCTGAAGAGTCAAGCTTCACCTACTTCACTTGAAAGCACCCGACATCGGCTGGCATCTTCCTGTCGCAATCCTGGTCACTGGCTAGTGACCCAGACTCTGTCCCCTTTGCTTTCAGGTTCTTCAGATCTCCGATCCACCCGGACACTTTTCCTCTGGTCGCCTTCTTCACAGCTCTCCATTGGAATCAACGACAAAACCCAACACCTAAAGACACCTATGCACCCGGCTTCCCTGGGTGAGGTAACATGAGTACTCCGGTGCTCCCGTGGGCCACGACTCTCGAAGTGTCTAAGTCTAAAGGGGTTCCATCGTAGTTCACTCCGAAGTGTCCTTAATCTTTAAAATTGTAACGTGCTTTTCCTCCATAGAAGTCAACGGTGATGCACGGCTGTGTTTAGACACTGCACGCGTCCCCCGTGGGTCTCTGGCGTCCCTACCTTGGGTGTTTCCTGGTTGCGCTTCTACTGGCCAAAGGCCTCACTTCTATCCCTCACGTGGTTCCTATACCACTATTTTAGTATATGGTTTGTGAGGCCCCAGGGCAAAACGTATACTGTGCTATTTACTGTGTGCTCTTGAAGGTTCTAGTATTGTACTTTTGCCTCTAGCCTCATAAAGAGACTAGAAGGGTTGTGTTTAGAATAAATACATACATATTTGATATATACCTTGTGTGGTGTACTTTCATTTGATCATTCAAGAGATTATAGACTGGTACAACAAGCTGCTTTACATTCCTTCAAGACTTAGCCTGAAGGCTGCTCTCCACAGCTACCACTAGGATAGCTTTCTATATAGGTTGTCTTAAACCTACCATCAATAAGGGTCGTTTGGACTGGTGCAAGGTGCCCACTAGAATAGTGGACATCATATGCCAGGCCAACTTCTCACAGTGTATTTTAAATGTATGTGTGCCCTGAACCAACCTCAGTGATTACGTTTTTTGGAAGAAAATTTTCCAAATTGAAGGGGCACAAAAGGAACTTGTCACTGACAATGGCACACATTTTACGCCCATGTTTATGAAGCAATTTATTGATTTACATCATATCACACATCTTCATCTGGGTTTGTATTCACCCACTTTTAATGGTTTAGTTGAGAGAATGAACAGTTTATCAAAGGAAAGGGTACAATCTGCTTTGGATTTGGGAATTGATATGGAGGACGTTTTAAGACAAATATTATGAACTTATTTAGTCACACCACACAGTACAAGACAGATCACCTATGCACACTCTAATACATACATTGATTATGTCAAAGTGGACATAGAAAGCAAAGGGCACAAAGCCTATTGATCAAATTCAAAATCACAGATCTTGTCATTCTAATTTTGGCTCTATCGCTTACACCAGCAGGAGAATTTGATATAATCTCCAGGCTAAGAGGTCCTGCCCCGCCCCCTCCTTCTAACCCGCTGTCCGCCCCGTGTTCACTTTACCCAGCTACTAGTATTCACTGTCAAGTCCTTCGCCAGGACTTCCTGTGCACACCTTCCAGCTACTAGGTTGGCGTTCTAGCTCCCCCTCCTATTTTCTCACAACACTGTTTGTATTTCGAGCCCTGAGGAGTCGCGGGAAACTATCCCTTGTGCGACGAAACACGTGTTGGCTGGTCTCTGTTGAACATTAAAGACACTACTGTTGGAACAACCTATTACGAGGATAAGGTCTGTGATTTTGAATTTGATAAATAGGCTTTGTGCCCTTTGCTTTCTATGTCCACTTTGACATAATCAATGTATGTATGAGAGTGTGCATAGGTGATCTGTCTTGTACTATATACAGTGGTGGCGCAGGCTATTACTGAAATTGGGGGGTTATAGGGCTTATCCCCTCAACCTTTTTGCACCTCACACCTTACTTGAACGGATTTACACCAAGCGCTAACCATTAGCTGTGCGCCCTTTTCTCTACCTGACTAAAAACCCTTCGTCTTGACCCTCACACCACACAGTACATTGCATTGTTTAGCAGATAATCTTGAGAATATCATTTGAAAAATCACTAAAGGTACCATAGGTACATATATATCAAGCTTAGAATACAGTAAGTTTTACTGAGCATATAGTTGTGTGACAAGGGCCTAGCACACCCTTTCTACAACTCTAGAGAGGTTTAGTAGGAAACCAAGTAGTGTAGGTAGGTGCACACACCACACCTCACTAGTCATGTCTTCAAAGGAGGGACCCAGTGGGTCTGTTCCAGATGCCAGTCATGGACAGGTATCTAAGTATGACACATTTCCTTTCCAAGAGTTAAGGACTTTGTGTGCCATGAGAAAATTAAAGCCAGGACAGAACCCCGATACTCAACGCCTTATAGAGGTGTTATTGCTTGATGACTTTAAGAAGGCATCAGATCCTGACAAGGGAAGTGATGGGGTGCAGACATCAGAAGAAGAGAATCCTAGTGGGGTGCCCCACCAGGACTCTGATGATCATGGAGACTAGGTAGATGTCAGTGACCTAGACCTGGGGAATCCAGATCTACATGGAGATGAGGAAGGCCAGAATGGGCCTCCCCTTGTTCTCCCAAGTAGACCTGGTGGTGTGCCTAGAAGGAACAGATCACCTTCAGTGGAATCTAACCATTCTGGTACATCTATAGGGTCTTCTGCCTCTTCTCATAGGAGGGGTACCTCACTTGAAAAGAGGGAGCATGAATCTAGGATGAGAGAAGCCAAGCTTAGGATAAGGAGACAAGAAGTAGCCTTGGAAAAGGAGACCCTAGCTCTTGAAAGAGAGAGACAAAAGATGGGACTAGAGTCCCATGGTGGCAGCAATATCCCTAGTGGTAGGGATAGGTCTTATGACCATAGAACCTAAACAAGATTGTCCCTCCCTATCAGACTGGAGATGGCATCCACAAATGGATTACTGCACTGGTGAGGGCCTGCAAAGCACATAAGGTACCCCTGGGGCAGTGGGCAGCAATCGTGTGGCTCTCCTTTGCAGACAAAGGTAGAGATAAGCTCCTCACTGTAAGAGAAGAGGATGCTGACAATTACAATGTCCTAAATAGTGCTCTGATAGATGGGTTTGGCCTAACCACTGAACAGTACAGGTTGCAGTTCCGGGACACCCAAAAGGCACAGACTCGGGACTGGGTTGCCTTTGTTGATTGTGCTACTAAGGCTCTGGAGTGCTGGTTGCTGGGCAGTAAAGTGTGTGACTATACGGGACTGTATAATCTGATCATGAGAGAACACATTCTTAATAACTGTCAGAACCAGCTGTTGCATCAGCAGCTGGTTGACTCTGATCTGACCTCTCCCCAAGAACTGGGAATAAAGGCAGACAAATGGGTCACAACCAGGGTGAAGCAGAAGGTACAGAACCAAGGTGGTGACCAAAAGAAGCAAGACCAAAAGGGTGGGGAGAAAGGTAAAGGCCAGGGGGCATATTAACAAGATGTGCGTTCAAAAACGCACATCGCACATTACACTATCGCCGGATTTTTTCTCCGTGTTAGCGCGTTATTATCAACGCGCATCACATAGGCAATAGTAAATCCTGCGATAGTGAACATTAGCGCGTGAAAACAAGCATTGTTTTCACGCGCTAATGTGTGTCTTGTTAATATGGGGGGTGGATTCAGCTTTATGATCCACACCCCCATGTTAACAATGCCTATCGCCTGGTCAGAGCAGGCGTTGGGAGACCTCCCAACGCCTGCCTTAGTGATAGGGTGTTCTCACCTCCAACCACATTTTACATGTAGTTGGACGTGGGAACACCCACTTTGCATGTCATTAGCGATGTTTCTCGCTGACATGCAAAGTGGGCTTGTGGCAGGCGTTGCAATGCCCTTGTTATTAGGGCGCTGGAAGTATCGCCGCTTTCTCGGCGAATTGTGCCGAGAAAGCGGCGAAACTTCAGCTTGTTAATATGCCCCCAGAAGTCTTCACAAGGTCGCCAAAAAGCTTCTAATGGTGGGGGTCCCCAATCTAAAAAGAAAGAAGGCCAAAAGATACCATGGTGCAAAGTTTGTAAGGTTAATAGTCACTTTACTAGTGATTGCACCAAAAAGGAGACAGCTCCAGCCACCATTGCCCCTAAGGTATCTGTTCCTCCTGGTACAGCTACAAATGGTGGTTCCCAGCAGAATGGTGTAGTAGGGTTAACCCTGGGATCTGAGATGGACTCTGGTCTAGTCAGAGTGCCAACTCAAGGTGTTTTGATCTGTGATGGAGGCATGGATATGAACTCCTCTGTGAGTCCAAGTAATCAGGCAAGTACAGACAAACACCTTTAATTAATGAGAAAAAGGCTGATGCCTACAGGGACACAGGGGCAAGTGTCGGAATGGTGACACCAGACTTTGTGAGCCCTGGACAAGTCATACTTGGTGAGACTTACCAAGTGACCAACACCAGCAATTTCAGGACAAACCATGCCATGGCAGTTGTTGATTTCTCCTGGGGAGGGGTAACTCCTTAAGAAAGTTGTGATCAATGCAGACCAACCTGTAGAATGCTTGCTTGGCAATGATTTGGAAACTATAGGCCTGGGCTGAAGTGGAGTTGAGGACCCATGCAGCAATGCTTGGAATTCCTGCACATGTGTTTGCTGTGACTAGGTCACAGGTCAGAAAGTCTTACATTGAACAGGCACTGGATTCTGGAATAATGGACCCGTTGCCTACCAGGAAAAGGAGCAGTAGGGTTAAGGCAGTGCCTTCCCCCTGACTCAGAGTGAGAATCAGCCTTCCAAGGAAGCTGATTGTGAGCCTGAAGAAGGAACTGTCCCAGAGGAGCTTGAGCCTGATCAGGTTGAGTTCTTAGGCACAGGGGGCCCTTCCAGGGCAGATCTGAGTCAGGCGCAGTTGAGCTGTTCTTCTCTTGAACCCCTCAGACAGCAGGCTGCTGCTGAGGCTGCTCGGAATGCTAGTGGCACTCATAAAATGTACTGGGAAGATGGACTCCTGTATTCAGAGGGTAGAGACCCCAAGCCTGGTACATCCAGGAGGTTGGTCATACCTTTGGCAGTCAGGGGCTTCCTTTTGACACTAGCCCATGATATTCCCTTAGCAAGACACCTGGACCAGAACAATACTTGGGACAGAATTGTCCCTCACTTTCACTCGCCCCACATGTCTGTAGACATCAATAAGTTTTTTCGCTCCTCTGTAACCTGCCAAGCCAGTGGAAAAGCAGGTGGCACTACAAAGGCCCCCCTTATACCACTACCTGTGGTGGGGTTCCCTTTGAACGTGTAGGGATTGACATTGTTGGACCAATGGATCCCCAAACTGCATCTGGGCACAGGTTTATCCTAGTGGTAGTGGCTCATGCCACTGGTACCCAGAGGTAATTCCCCTTAGGACCACTACAGCACCTGTTGTGGCAAGAGCCCTCTTGGGAGTTTTCTCAAGAGTGGGTTTCCCTAAGGCGGTAGTATATAACAGAGGTGCAAACGTTATGTCGAGTTACTTGACTGCAATGTGGAAGGAGTGTGGAGTGAACTACAAGTTCACTACACCCTATCATCCACAATGCAATGGTTTAGTTGAAAGGTTCAACAAAACCTTAAATGGTTTCATTAAGGGTCTCCCAGAAAAGCTCAGGCAGAGATGGGATATTCTGCTACCCTGCCTTTTGTTTGCATACATGGAGGTACCACAGAAGGGGGTTGGCTACAGCCCATTTGAACTTCTGTTTGGGCACCCTGTCAGAGGACCCCTTTGTCTGTGAAGGAGGGATGGGAGTTATCTCTCAAACCCCCTAAACAGGATATTGAGAACTATGTGCTTGGTCTCTGCTCCCCGGATGGCTGAGTACACAAAAAAGGCAACTAAAACCTAGAGGCTAGCCAGGAATTACAGAAAGCCTGGCATGACCAAAAGGCTGTACTGACTGTTTACCAGCCAGGACAGAAAGTGTGGGTATTGGAGCCTGTGGCCCCAGCAGCTCTCCAGAACAAGTGGAGTGGGCCCCACACTATTGATGAACTGAAGGGAGAGGTCGCCTATTTGGTAGACCTTGGAACTCCCAGGAGCCCCCATAGGGTGCTTCATGTCAACAGACTGAAACCATATGTTGATAGGGCAGACATGGGCTTGCTCATGGCTACTGCTGAAGTACAGGAGGAAGAGCGTGACCCTCTCCCAGACCTGGTCTCTCAGAACCCTGATGATGGATCTGTTGATGGAGTAACCTTGGCAGGCAGCCTCACTGATCAGCAGCAAAATGGTTGCAGACAAGTTCTACAACAGTTCAGACATATGTTTTAACTGACTCCAAGTCAGACTACCTGGTTCACTCATGAAGTGGACACTGGGGACAGTCTGTCTGTTAAAAATAAGATTTACAGGCAACCTAACCATGTCAGGGACTGTATCAGGACAGAAGTCCAGAAAATGTTGGACCTGGGAGTGATTGAAACTTTAGATAGCCCTTGGGCTAGTCCAGTAGTCCTAATAACCAAACCTCACACCCAGGGTGGTAAGAGAGAGATGAGGTTTTGTGTAGACTACAGAGGTCTCAATGCAGTCACTAGGACTGATGCCCATCCAATTCCAAGAGCAGATGAGCTCATAGATATGTTGGCATCTGCCAAATTTCTGAGCACATTTGATCTAACAGCTGGCTACTGGCAGATCAGAATAGCGGATGATGCAAAGCCAAAAACAGCATTTTTTTCAACCCCTAGTGGACATTATCAATTTGTGGTAATGCCCTTTGGTCTGAACAATGCACCTGCCAGATTTCAAAGGTTGGCGAATAAAGCCTTAACAGGTCTGGAAACCTATGGTGAAGCTTATCTTGATGATATTGCTGTCTTTAGCTCCACCTGGGAAGATCCACTGATCTACCTGAAAAATGTTTTGGAGGCCCTGCAAAAGGCAGGCATAACTATCAAGGCTACTAAGTGCCAGATAGCCCAGAGTCAGGTTGTGTACCTGGGCCACCTTGTAGGTGGAGGCCAGGTTCAACTATTGCAGCGCACAATCCAGACCATAATGGACTGGGTTGCTCCAACCACCCAGACTCCGGTCAGAGCTTTCTTGGGCCTGACTGGGTTCTATAGGAGATTTGTCAAGGGGTATGGAATGGATCCATTGTGACACCCCTGAATGACTTAACTTCTAAAAGAATGCTTAAGAATGTTCAGTGGACATTCAGCTGTCAAAAGGCATTTGATGACCTGAAGCAGGCCATGTGCACTGCTCCAATTCTGCGAAGTCCTACCTACTCCAAATAATTCATTGTCCAAACAGATGCATCTGAGTTGGGGTTAGGGGCTGTGCTGTCACAATTGAATGATGAAGGTCAGGACCAGCCAGTAGCTTTTATTAGCAGAAGGCTGACCCCTAGAGAGAAACTATCTAGCTATTGAGAGGGAGGCCTTTGCTGTGGTTTGGGCTCTGAAGAAGCTGAGGCCATACTTGTTTGGCACTCACTTCACAGTTCAGACAGACCATAAGCCCCTCTTATGGCTAATAAAAATGAAGGGTGAAAATCCCAAACTGCTCAGGTGGTCCATTTCTTTACAGGGGATGGACTATACAGTGGAACATAGAGCTGGGAGTAACCATGCCAATGCAGATGGACTCTCCAGATATTTCCACTTAGAACATGAAGACTCAACGGGTCAAGGGTAGTTTAATGTCCCTGCTTTGGGGAGGAGGGGGTGTAGGAGAGTAGGGTCTGCTTTCTATGGGTACCCCCACTTTTTGCTGTGTTTCACAGTTTTTTCGACTTTAGTCTGGCTGTGGCCCTGCTAATCAGGACCACAGCCTAGCTGTTTTCTCTCTAAATTGATTCCATGTACATTAGGTATATACCAGATTGGGTACTGAGTTACATTGTGAGCCCCTAGTATATGGTACCTTAGGTACCAAGGGCATAGGTATCCCAGAGGCCTACCAGGGGCTGAAGCATGTATTATGCCACCCCTGGGAAGCCTTTCAAAATGGCACCACAGGTCTACACTTGCAGCCTCGGTGGAGTCTTTGGGGGCGAGTCCTGGTGGATTGATAGTCACTATAGGAGGAGTGGCATGCACTGGCATCAGTGTGCAGGTAGGTTTGGCTGGCCGTCTCAGGACGGCCAAACCAACATGCACATTGAAACCGACTTCAACACGAGCTGCGTTGCCAGGTTGGAGACAGCAGACACATACTCTCAGTCTCACTGGGAGAGCAAATTCCAGGCGCTCAGGCCAATCCTGACGCTGCTCTCAAGTGGCTGCAGGGGAGTCTCAGAGCCTGTGTCTGGAGTGGACTGGAGAAGAGCATGACGCAGCTGGCTACAGGTAAGGGTTTTTTTTGTATTTTATTTGTATTTTGTCGTGCCCCCGCCACTCGACACCTGATGAGTTGTCTAAGCCACTGGCTGTGAAGATTAAACTGTCAATCCTTACGAAGGCAGTGCAATGGGGCTGAAGGCGCCCAAGACTGGTATTCATTGTTTATTTTATTCTGCAAGATGGAACCATAAAGAGGATGGTTAGGAGTAACGTATAGTTTACTAATTTTACATTGATTTATAGTTGATGTGATTTACAAGTGGTTTGATTAAAGTCTGGTGATTAATAGGTTTTTATGTATGTGTAATGAATAGTTTGTCTTTGCATTAGGATAAATGGTCTGTACACTGCAGTCTATGTTTTATTCCAGGCCGGATGAATGTTTCGGGGGTTCCTGCAGGCGTGAGGGGTCTTCTGAAGCTCAACTGAACTCTGCCAGTTTACGGAGGGAGCAGAGAGCACTTCCGAGTGGTTTCTTGGGGCCAGAGACGCTGTGGGAGGCAGGCAAAGATTGTTTCGCATGCAGTGTACATGGCAGGAGAAGCACCTCCATGGTTCTTGAAATCCCAGGGTGGAAGAGGCCACTTAGTTGGTGAGGTAGAGATTGGAGTGTGCAGAAGCAGTGAAGTGGCAGATCTTACAAAAAGTTTAGGCTTTCAGTTTGTGTTTTTTGTAGCAGGAACACACGGCTTGTTGGTGTTGGAGCGCTTTTGACACTAGCTACAATTGCCAGGTGCGTTGAGACAGGCAGACATGAAAATAACAACCCTCAAATGCTGCTGCTGCTCTCCAACAGAGCGACTTCAATCACCCTAGGGGTTATTTTTGACGGTCGCCTGGAGCGGCACAATTTTGTGCTGTCCTGACTGAAAGCTTTTACAATTTTACAAGGAAATTGATGCATCGCTTTGCGTCACAGACAAAAGATTAGTAAATAACCTTGGCTGGGTCGCAAGGTGACTGTGGAATTAATCCAGGTGGGTAAAAAAAAAAAAAAGCTTCCCACAGTTACCGACTTGTTTTTGGCCAGAAGGACAGCGGGGAAAGAAATAGGGGAGGCAGAAACAAACTGGGCATTTCAAATGCACCGGGTAGGTGTCCCTGGAAGAGAAGCAGTTTCATCTTCATTGTGAATGTACCCAGGGAGGCAGTGGGGTGGGGGCTGCGATGGAGAGGACGGATTCTGGAAGCACTGCCAGAAAAGGGATTTGGGAAAGAAGTGTGTTCAAGCAACAGCTGCTGAACTCCGCCCCGGCTGGGCTCCGACATCCACTATTAGTTCTGAGGCGAATACTGGGGAGTTGGAGGGAGGTGGGACTGCTGAGTATTAAAAGCTGACGTGTGGCATAGGAGGGAGCCATCAGTGCTTGGCTTGTTGCTCTTGAAGAATAATCTATTGCCTAGTTTCCACAATGAACCTAGAAGTCGATACTAAAATTATCCGAATTTCTCCTACTATGGGGCATATTTACAATTACTGGCGCATCCCTGCAAATTAGCAGGGATGCGTCAGTAATTGTGCGCCATGCCTCCGCCACCCATGATGCGCCACATTTAGAATGCGGCGCACCATGGGGCAAAAACAGCACAGATGCGCACGCATCTAAGCCGTAAAAGTTTCGCATTGCTGGAGTTGCGTCGCATGCGCAGAGTTTTGACGTAGCATTGGCCTAAAAGTGACTGAGTGAAATCTTGTAGATTTCACTCAGCCACTTTTAGGAGGCGTTTCTGTGCCGGAACCCCCCCCCCCCGTCCCCCCCCCTGCACCGGAACGCCTCCTTAAGGCGCAGGGCTTTACAACGTGACGCATCTCCCAGATGCGTCACGTTGTAAATAGCCCGCTCCATGGCGCATCTTTTGCGCCACCGCTGCGTCACAAAAGTGACGCAACGGCGGCGCAAAAGAAGCGCAAGGGGCTGGTAAATCTGCACCTATATATTTTTTAATTCCTGCAGTGCGTTTTGATAGAACATGCATTTGAGTTGCAGCCAACCGGTTTTGCATCTGTTCAGAAAACCCTTGAGCTGTAGCGGGGGTTAGGAAGCTGCTGCATCTTAACCCACTGTTAAAGGATTTTTGGTAAAAACCATGTATGCCACAGGGGTTGTCGGGCTCGCAACGGTTGTTGGTGGCACTTTCCAGAGCTAGTGAATCGAACTCAAAGCACAACTCAGCTCTAATACGGCACTTTCCATTTGAGTGAAAAAATCATGGAGGGTGTGCAAACCACCCTTGCTTTCTCAGATTTAACCTGTGCAAAGTATTTTCACTAGATGGTTGAAATCATCCAGCTGTTCTAACTCCTGCAACAACTGCCATCTGAGTTTCTAAAACGTTACAGGTTAGTTTATAGTAATGACATTCAAGAGCATAATTGGAAAACTGGCACCTTACAGAGCATTTTATATGCACCGGGTAGGGCTATCTACTCTAAGGCCAACATCTTAATTTCGTGGCAGAATTGCCTGGAAAAAAGGCTATACGTAACCTAACCTGGTCATTCTTTCCACAAATAGCCAACAGTCAAAGGGACATACCACCACCTTACCCTCCGAATGACTGATTTGACCTGGTGCAGATGAAAGCAGGCTGGGGAGGCAGGCAAGGGTTTGTAGTATCATTGCATAAGTATTTCGCCTGTGTCAAACATAGTTTTTCATGATAGGTGACCAGCATGGCTGGCGTTCTGTTCCTCAGGAGGGTGAGACAGACTGTTGTTGGGAGGCTACCCAGGAAGTCCACAGTTTAGCACCAACTTGTTCCTGATGGTGAGTTAACCAGGGCTGCTCAGCCTAACAGAGTGAAATCTCTGGTAGTTCTCGCAGGTTCAACGTTACTGCTCTCACTCATGGCCATCTTGTTTGTCCTAGGTGATTCAAAACAGACAGAAGCTTTTGAGGAAGTCTCCCAATGCTGCACTATGCTGGAAATTTCAGTCATTTACATTTTTCAATCAAGTGTTAAACTAATTTTATGCTTCTGTGGGTTTTTTTTGTAATAGATTTCCTCTGATCTTCTCCCAGCTCATAAGTCTGCTCGAAGCCAGTTGACAAGGTCTGAATTTGAGAATCAAGCCATGTCTTGGCTTCCATATCTACCAATCGCAAACTACACTGAATTGCACAGCTCAATTGTTACATGTTAACCTCTGCACTTTCGAATATGCCTATGGATGGCACAGCGAGGAGAGGTTTTGACTCCAGATGTGAGATTCAGTTTTCATACCAGTCTGATTTTGGCTTCTTTGAAGGATTGTTCTTATGCAGTTCCAATCTCTCAGCTAGTCGATCTACAATTGAATCCACCCCTGAACAGTGAAGAAGCGAATGTGGATATCTGTAAATGGCTAGGGCTTGTTTTTTTTTAATCTCTTTAATCTGAGTAGTAGTACCCCAACATTTGTAAGTCCAGGTTTCATGCAGGGATGATCTGGCCATCTGATCGGTCTGCCAAGCTGTTCTATCCTCCTTCTTGGCCACCTCCCCTTGGCATTGATGCAGCGCGGCTCCAGAAGTTCTCTGAAATTACCATCACCTTATCTCAGGGAGCTATTCACACATTACTCATCAGTGGGGCCCATAACACTGCGAGTCCCTCATACACACATTTACCCTGCTCCGAGGATTCAGTGAAGACCAAAGGAGAGCTGCTGGATTATAGCGGGTGTCTAAATACTACATTTTATACATTATTTACATCTGCAGTTTTATTTCTAATACAATTGGTTGATTTAAAGAAAACATTTAAACACACCAGCATTATTTGTCAATGGATCAGCTAGTAAAAGTTAACTAAAGGACAACAAGACCAGCCTAATTCTCTATTTATTTAATTTTTTTTAAGAGACTAAATCTCCTAGCAGGACCTTTATTTTATTAATTCTAATTGAAGTCATTTAAACATCAATAACCTAGGAAAGAAAGTTTAAAATTCAAAACATTTATTTATTAGCATGATAGTTTGAAAATAAGTAGAATTTCATATTACCAAAGTTTCGGAAACGCAGACACTAAGTTCAGAATAGTTCAGAATGAACACCTCTCTATCTCTCTCGATGTTCCCTTCTCATAAGACTCCGCACCCATTCAAAAGTTAAAGTTCAGAAAAATTTCAAAGTCCCTGTGCCATAGGAAAAGTTGCGCAGTCCGACAGCATGTCGGGGTGCAAAGATAAAATCGGAAAAGCAAAGCTCTCTTCATCCTCCCAAATGTCCTCTTTTATACCCTTTTCACAAACTTATCTATCTAAAAGTTGTAACTTTGGGGTATTAGACTGTCGGTGATTGGTCACTTTGAGGGGTGGATGAGTATCACCTTATCACCTTATTGTTCAATTTCCGCAGTCATCGTTATAATTTAGAAAAGAAAGTTTCTATTGTTCACATCATTCCTCTTCCGCTTGTGTCCTTTAATTTGTTATTCGATGCCCTATTCCCACGTTCACGATGCTGACATTCAAAAAAGTTGGCATCTATTCCAATATTCAGGCCAAACTGTCCTTGAACCATTCTGCACAGGCACAAGCTGCTCGCGCTTCTCCTTTTATTTTGCTGCGCATGCATACATCATCGCAAACTCAGAGTCGCGGTTAGTATCCATCTTTTTTAGGCCACATAGGCCACATACGGGAACTATTATAGAAACAAACACAAATAAACTTTAGAAATAAAGCCCTTCTTTTTACCTCCCCCCATACTAAGGTATCCCAATTAATCATTGCCTAGCTTTAAAGCAACATATAGGCATGATTTACTCACCAATCTCCATCATTTATGCCACGATAAAACAGACAAAAAGCACATTCATGCAATTTTCAATTAGATTATGACAAATGCGTACAATTTAAACATGACACATCACATAATTAGTAGATTATGGTTCGCAATTACATGTAGTTTAGTATCCCACGTGTGTTTGTGTATGTGCATTGTATTCTATTCTATGTTGGTTAATTTAAAAGAGACACGATTAATTCATATTACCTTTATGAAGAAGTGATTTCACATAGGTTATAGAAAAGTTTTGTTTCCAACCTTGCTCCATCAACTCCCTCCTTTGGTGATTTATCACCATATAACTCCCAAAATGTACATTTCCATCTCAACATGTTTCAAATTATTTTAATTAGTATGAGTTACACTCTAGTTTCTTCTATTTTCTTTCTATCTTGATAAAGTGTTTCTTTGAACTCTTCCACCTCTTTCCAACCATACATGGTTTGGCTGGCATCAAGGGGTGCCCACCACAGGGTGCAGGGTTGACCATGACCACCCCTTTTTTCAATGGGAGCCTGTGTTGTCGGTCGTAACACAGGCTCCCATTGAAGCCATTACTGTTCTCGTTGATGGACAACAGACGAGGTGAAGACAAAGTCTGCTTAGACTTCTTCTTCTTGTTCCTCTCCCCACCTCGATGGGACGACGAGGACTTGGGGCTCCTAAAGCGGTCCCATGACCTCCTCTTCTTGGAAGGGGACTGGGATTTTCGAGGAGTCTCGCTGGCCGGTGTCGACTGAAGGACCTCAAGGAGCTTCAAAGCTCGCTTCCGCAAGACCTTTGAAGCCATGGCCCGACAGTCCGAGCTCAACTTTGTGTCATGGACGCGCTCGAGGCACCACAAACAGACAAGGTGATGGCGGCTACTGACATGGCGCAGTGACAGGCGCCACATGGTTTAAACCCTGTATGTCTAAATGACATAACCTCAAAAAGTCAAAAAAGACTTTTTCCAACATATTTCAGAAATAGCAAAAAGTATGCTTCATTTGTGTTCCTAATTCTGATATAGTCTGAATTTAAATGTTGTCATGTGCTAGAAAAAAAACTCTTTCCTCCCTCCATTATCCAGCAAGATTGTCACATAAATCCTCTCACTTTGAAGACAGAGAAAGAAAAGTAAACAAGTGCCATCAGAAGATAGCACCTGATATGTGATCTTGGTCTTTGAATGCACAGCAAATGTGACAAGATAAAACAAGAGTTAAAGGCCTGTTTACGGAAAGGGAGTTCGCAGAAGAATACAGAAAACACAGTTTAGGCAATGGGCGGTACCAACTGAACCGGGAGAGCCTAAAGCAAATAAAGGCAGCAAATAGACATCCAGAAAATGTGAGTTACAATACACAAAGCCAATGGTAATCACCAGGTGGAATGCATTCCTAAGTTAACTTTCTGAAAATCCCCACGATGTCTTTAGCAAACCAGAAAGCTACTCTGTCTGGTGGGCTGCAGTCTAAAAAGCAGAAGTGTCATCAAAAGCATAAAAAGAAGGAACAAAAACCACATTGTCATCTTATCTCTTAGTCCCAGCAGAAGGCCAAAGGGTCAAATATCATTGGTCAATGGTGCAAATGGAGCAAATATAAGAACCAAATCAAAACACGGGAACTATGCAGCAGTAAAGATCTACCATGGAACCTTTTAGGGAATCCAAGCCAGTAGGAAGAGAATTCACCCTGGACCAAAGCAATATTTCACATGTACAATCAATGGCTGTGGATCGATATTCAATCACACCAAGAGGAAAAGGCCTAAATACATAAGAGATACGTCCATCAACTTGAGCTTTTCTGACCCAGTAGCTCTACAGGAACACAATGAAGTTAATTATTGCAGCCTTAACACAACAGGCACATGAAATGGAAGTGCAAGGTGACCCCCTACAAGCGATTGCCCCAGTAGCAATTGAGCTACATAAACGATAATGTCTCTTACTAATACCAATGGCTGACTTGAAACATACAATCAACTGGAATCTGCAATAAAAATCTGTGAAAACTCGGCAAAGGATCAAGTGTCAAGAGACTTTAACCTTTTTGAGCGCCCCTGTAATACCCTGCATGCCTACATCCCATAGCCCTACCTGCAGCCCTATCAGTAGCCCGGATATTAATCAACCAATTGAATACTGAACTGTGCAATTATTTTCTACTCCCTGCTAAAATGAATGCTCGTGAGGGGAAAGGCAGATCGGCATTGACTGGGGGAAGTGTTGTTGGGACCTTGGATCAATTTCTCATTAGAGTCAGCTCTATCTTAGCTCATGAGATTGCCCTGATTGAGCGACGACTCTCCCTAGATCACCTGCAAACCAAACGCTCGTTGTTAGGTGGCTTGGCATCAGAACTGTCCCCGGAACGCCCCTTGGCTACAGTGATTGACTCCCCTGATCCAACAAGAGACACTAGCCAGTCTTCACAGGCGCGACCGGAAGATTCATCAGTAATGGAGGCTCCAACAAGCCCAGTACCTGTGGAGACAGCCTTAGAAGGCGCGCCCAGTGGTGTATATCCACACAATCTCCACAAGGTCAGCGCCTAAACTATCTACTTTGACCACGGTCCCAGCACCAGAGCCGGCCACAAAGAGAAAGAGGGGAGGGGGTCCTCAAAGGCAGAAAAACCCTAAAATGCAAAAGACTAACAGAAATGGCAGGATAGTACCTCCTTTGTCTCCAGTCTCTTTGCCTGTAACCTCTACTTCTGCTGTTATGGATGCCGACCTATTGAGTGTCCCCCTGTCCAACACCCATGACGTTTTGTTGGCTAAAGTTGGAGCTCTTCTTACGTCATCTTTATTACCGATCCTCGATAGACTGTCCTTGATAGAGGAAAGTCTCATCAACTTTGAAATGCGTGTCACATTTAATTTTTCTACCACTGAGGACATTTTGGGGAAAATTTATCGGCCACCCGAAACTGTAACAGCTGTAACAAATGCCTTGTGTGCCCCTGTAAATTACTTATCCCCTCCTGTTATACCTATTTCATCTAATCCTCCGCTTGTCCCAATTTGTAGGTACGGTGGGGAGGGCAGTGTCCCCAAGGATGACCTTGTCCCACTGGGTGGTCAGGAGGGAGAGATAGGAAACGTGTCAAGTGAATTCGCTCAGCTTATTCTGAGTACTCCAAGGAGGGAGGGTGGTAGATCTCGAGGCAGGTCCCCAAGTAACCCCAACAAACATTTTTCTAACTGTGGGACTGGACCCCAGCCCAACCCCGCCTATGGGCATACTAATCGTGACCTCCTAGCAGTACATTATTCTTTGGGTCGCAGTGATAGCATTAGGATTTTACACCTCCCACCGGCCGCTGCTCCCCTGGTGATGGTCCTAAAGAATGTACCGCTTCTACAAGAGGGGCAAACGGAATCCACTGAGCAGTATATGGCTAAAACCATGCACTGGATTAGTGTTCAATTGAAGGTAGATGGGGTACCGGGGTGGGATATCTTCAACCAAATGATTATGGCAAGACGTGCATCCTGGTTGGACACTCCACCAAGGAAGGGTGGGGTGATTGTGTAGTTGCCAACTTCAATAACGCCCATGTTGTTAGATTCCTATTGGGTCACTTGGGGAGGAGAAATCAATGGCGTCCATCTGGTAAAATTTTCTTTTGCCATTGGGTTTTTTCTATAGACCGAATCACCTTTTTCCGCAAGGGGGCATTAACAGTCTCGCACCACAAAGACACATAGTTTGCCCCTTTGATCTAAACCTTGCTAATAGATTTGCTCCCTTGTCTGGTTTAGACACATGCGATTGACTGTCTCCTGTAGTCTTACCTGTGACTGAGGCTCAAACTAGCCGACCTGCACCTGCTCCTGTGATCGCCTTAAGCCATCAGCTGGTTACATCCGGGGGGTCTGAGCATTCTGAGGCCCTGATACTGTTAGATCAGGGAGAAGGTATTGATACGAGTACACTAAGCATGTTATCATGGAACATTGCTGGCTTATTACCGAAGACTACTTCTTCTAATTGGTCTAGTATTTTCATTGAGTTTTATGATATTATTGCCTTCCCGGAGACCTGGTCCTTGAGTACTATTTTTTGTTCAGGTTATATGGCCTTTGGTAAACCCGTAATTGCAAACTCTAAGGGGAGCCCTTCGGGAGTATTAACGGTTTGGGTAAGACAGCGAGTAGGCCTCCAGGTTGAAGAACTTGGGATTGATAATCCAGATATCCAGGTTCTTAAAATAAATTTTGAATACAACCCTGGTCTTATACTAGTTAAGTTCTATGCTAGAGGCATGGCCGGAGGGAAAGCCTCACCAACCATTTCTAGCCTAGATCATTTTTATTAAGTCAATGGAAGGGACAAGTAACTGGTTTATTGCAGGGATTTTAATTGTACGTTTGAGCCCCTTGGTCTAGAAGATGCTAGTCTTACAACGATGAGGATGCGAGTTGGGGTGTTCCATCCTTAACGCTCCCCCCAATCAATAAATGGACGGAGACAGTATTACAATTAAAAAGTTTGACAATGGAGGGTGGGCTCTGGGCTTTCAATGGGAGGACCAAATCGAATGGTAGTGGCAATCCCACCTTTAATAATGGGAGAAGTAGTAGCAGAATTGAGAACTTTTTTTATTAACTCAGAATTGTGTTCAAGATTAAAGGATATGGAGGTTTTAAATAGACCAGAGAGTGATCACCACCCACTGTCATTGACTCTAGAGCTTAACGGTCACCCTTTGGGGAGGGGTGGCACGGAGATTTCTACGACAGATGTTATGTCTCCCGACTGCCGAAGACTAAAACGGGCACGGGTATCTGAGGATGAGGGCACTATGGCACAGATAAGGTCCACTCTTGAAGAGTCTCTTGTAGCCCTATCCCTTCTTGACTCCAGCGAGGTTAGTCTTACAACCCTTACAGAAGCACATGAGTCCCTGTTTATTAAGCTGAAAAGCTATTTCACAAAAAATATAAAAAGATCTAATGGCTCCCCATCCATAAAGCCGCAAAATGGTATGATGGGGCATGCAGGTTAGCTTTCAGACAATTGTCCCAAGCAATAAGGGTGGGATCTACGCAGGAGGTAAGGGAACTCAGGGCAGATTACAAGACCACTCAATTTAGGGCAAAGGAGGCTTATAATGAAAATAGATGGAGAGACCTCCTAGACGCAACCAATGCGAAAAGTTTAAGTGTGGGCGTAAAATCCGTTCCGCTCGTGGAATTTGCGGATTTTCGGCAAATTCGCGATCCGCGAATTCTCGCGAATTTCCCGCAAATTTGCACGCATCAGATTTTTTTTGCTTGGTGGTACAATATTGCGGCGCGCGGCGTTCACTTACCGTCATTCAGCGTTTGCAGAGTTGTTTTTCTCCATGTTTTGCGTGTGCTGCGCCATTTTGAATCTTGCTGCGGGATCCTGCGGGAGTTTGTCGACCGCGATTACGTCATCGCGGCTTGCCATCTTGCACAGCGAGAGTTTGTCAATGTGAGCACGTCATAAAGGCCCGTGATCACGCATCGTGGGAGTAAACAATTGTGAAGACGTAGATGCTGCGGGCAGCAACAATCTCGCGTTTGCGAATTTGTAAAATTTGCAATTCTGCACAAGAAATCCACCAGCAGGCAGCATAAACCTTTTGAAAATGATGATTTTTATCAGAATAACTCCTCAGGTTGACATTTGCCTGCACTTTTTTTTTGCAAGGAGTCCATTTTGGGGGGGGGGGGGAGGAAGGAAGTGCCCCACAGTCTCCAACTTCCTCTTCCTGTCCAGCAGGCTCCTCCCAGTGCTTTCTTCATGTGCTGGTCACTTTCATTTAGATCTTGACCTGGAAGGATTACTTTTTGTGGATGCTGCTGGATATTTGGATTTGAGGCCTTTTTGACTTTCTTTGGATCACTTTTGGATTAGAAATTTCACAAGTAAGTTTGTTTGGGGCATTACAGTTCCTGCAACTACAATTTTGAAACTTTTTCAGAACATTAAATAAAATATATTGTGGGTAGCCACAGTATCCAGTAGGACCAGGGTTAGTTATGGGTGCATGATACAACTGTTTTGTTGAATTTCAACATGATTTAGGGCATGGATGGCATTGGATTGTGGTGATTTTTGTGTGCTTTTCGATTTTTTGGCTGTTGTTGGGGCCTTTTGCCCAGGGGTACTCAGTGGTGCATGGACTGAGTCTTTCTCTGGGGTCTCTTTAATGTAAACATCATGGAGGGCATGGATGGCATTGGATTGTGGTGATTTTTGTGTGTTTTTCGATTTTTTGGCTGTTGTTGGGGCCTTTTGCCCACGGGTACTCAGTGGTGCATGGACTGAGTCTTTCTGTGGGGTCTGTTTAATGCTAACATCATGGAGGGCATGGATAGCATTGGATTGTGGTGATTTTTGTGTGTTTTTCGATTTTTTGGGGTGTTGATGGGGCATGGCCATGTGGGTGGGGGCCATTTTGAGGACTGGTACAGGCAGGGCCTGGCCATGTGGTGGGGGTCTAGGGGCCATTTTGAAGCCAGGCAGTTTGTTTTGTTGTGCCACAGGCCTGCACCCAGTCTGCCATGCTTTCATCCATTATGCCCAGGGGTACTCAGTGGTGCATGGGCCTAGTCTTTCTGTGGGGTGTCTTGAATGTAAACATCATTGAGGGCAAGGATGGCATTGGATTGTGGTGATTTTTATGTGTTTTTCGATTTTTGGAGGTGGTGTGGGGTCCTGTCCATGTGGATGGGGGCCATTTTGAGGCCTGGTCCAGGCAGGGCCTAGCCATGTGGGTGGGGGTCTAGGGGCCATTTTGAAGCCAGGCAATGTGCTTTGTTGTGCCATAGGCCTGCACCCAGTCTGCCATGCTTTCATCCATTATGCACAGGGGTACTCAGTGGTGCATGGACCGAGTCTTTCTGTGGGGTGTCTTGAATTTGAACATGATTGAGGGCATGGTTGGCATTGGATTCTGGTGATTTTTGTGTGTTTTTCCAATTTATTTGCTGTTGTTGGGGCCTTTTGCCCAGGGGTACTCAGTGGTGCATGGACTGAGTCTTTCTGTGGGGTCTCTTTAATGTAAACATCATGGAGGGCATGGATGGCATTGGATTGTGGTGATTTTTGTGTGTTTTTCGATTTTTTTGGCTGTTGTTGGGGCCTTTTGCCCAGGGTACTCAGTGGTGCATGGACCAAGTCGTTCTGTGGGGTCTCTTTAATGTAAACACCATGGAGGGCATGGATGGCATTGGATTGTGGTGATTTTTGTGTGTTTTTCGATTTTTTGGGGTGTTGATGGGGCATGGCCATGTGGGTGGGGGGCATTTTGATGACTGGTACAGGCCTGGCCATGTGGTGGGGGTCAAGGGGCCATTTCGAAGCCAGGCAGTGTGCTTTGTGCCATAGGCCTGCATCCAATGTGCCTTGCTTTGATACATTATGCCCAGGGTTACTTAGTTGTGCATGGGTCTAGTCTTTCTGTGGGGTGTCTTGAATTTTAACCTTATTGTGGGCATGGATGTCATTGGATTGTGTTGATTTTTGTGTGTTTTTCGATTTTTTGGGGTGTTGATGGGGCATGGCCATGTGGGTGGGGGCCACTTTGAGGACTGGTACAGGCAGGGCCTGGCCATGTGGTGGGGGTCTAGGGGCCATTTTGAAGCCAGGCAGTGTGCTTTGTTGTGCCATAGGCCTGCATCCAATGGGCCTTGCTTTCATCCATTATGCACAGGGTTACTCAGTGGTGCATGGGCCTAGTCTTTATGTGGGGTGTCTAGAATTTCAACATGATTGAGGGCATGGATGGCATTGGATTGTGGTGATTTTTGTGTGTTTTTCGATTTTTTGGCTGTTGCTGGGGCCTTTTGCCAAGGGGTACTCAGTGGTGCATGGACTGAGTCATTCTCTGGGGTCTCTTTAATGTAAACATCATGGAGGGCATGGATGGCATTGGATTGTGGTGATTTTTGTGTGTTTTTCGATTTATTGGCTGTTGTTGGGTCCTTTTGCCCAGGGGTACTCAGTGGTGCATGGACTGAGTCGTTCTGTGGGGTCTCTTTAATGCTAACATCATGGAGGGCATGGATGGCATTGGATTGTGGTGATTATTGTGTGTTTTTTTATTTTTTGGCTGTTGTTGGGGCCTTTTGCCCAGGGGTACTCAGTGGTGCATGGACTGAGTCGTTCTGTGGGGTCTCTTTAATGTAAACATCATGGAGGGCATGGATGGCATTGGATTGTGGTGATTTTTGTGTGTTTTTCGATTTTTTGGGGGTGTTGATGGGGCATGGCGATGTGGGTGGGGGCCATTTTGAGGCCTGGTCCAGGCAGGGCCTGGCCATGTGAGTGGGGGTCTAGGGGCCATTTTGAAGCCAGGCAGTGTGCTTTGTTGTGCCTAAGGCCTGCACCCAGTCTGCCATGCTTTCATCCATTATGCCCAGGGGTACTCTGTCAGTGGTGCATTTTATTGGTCTTTCCATTTTGGGGGTGGGTATAATAAAAATGCTTACTTGCAAACTATTAATTGAAGCGCTACATATGCAACATTTATTTAACTGATGTTCCTCTGGCTTCATTTGCTTTTAGGTGCAGAAAGATGAATCATCAGCCTCATCGTTCCTCATCAGTGCCAGGAACAAGTCCTGCTGCAGTGTGTGCAGCACAACATCACGTGTGGCCACAGAAAACTCTGCAACTTGTGCAACTGCGGCCTGCTGTTCTGACATCTGAAGAAGATGGCCCCAAAAAAGTTGCCCATAGCTCCTCTAGCAAGAAAGTTGCCAGTAAGGAGCAGAAGAAGCAAGGGCGCCACTTACCAAGGAGACTGGTGTGCCGACCGCCGCATTTTTTGGGGAAAACAAAAGTACGCCTGCAGCAGCAGCGGGGTCTGCTGGGGACCAAGCTGGGAGCAGCACCTCCGCTCCATTGGGCTCAGTGCCTCCACCACCACACCAACTTAGGTCCAAGCCCTTGAGTGCTGCAGAGGCAGCCAGTACAGTTGTTCAATCACCATCGACCAGTGATGTTGGCTCATCACAAGAAAGTAGCAGCATCCCTCAATCAACACAGGTTGTTGTAACTCATCTGACGAGTATTCAACAACCACATCCGCAAAAACAACCACATGTGCAAGTACAAGCCCAAGTACATGTGGAAGGAGGGGCGGCGCAAGGAGAGGCGCAAGCAGAGGTGCATGGAGCGGCACAAGTGCCCACAATAGTTGTTCCTCCCGAAGTAGGGGCACATCAGGAAATCGACATTCAAGCCGAGGTATCATTTGAGGAAGCCACTCCTCCTGATCATTCATTGTCTTCCAGATCCCTATTAAGGAAAAAATCAAGGATGGTGTCTACATCTTCTTCAAGCCCCCTTCCTTCTGATGATATGGATGAAAATTGGGAACCACCACTGCCGTCCGAGAGTGAGGCACACCATGATCTGACAAAGGTAGCTAAGCGTAAAAGGAAGGTCCCCGAAAGTCTCATAGTTATGGAGTGTGAGGATGACGCTGAACAAGAAGTGGCGTATACTCCTGCTGATGAAGACTCTCACGACGACGACACAGTCATCATAGACGTCACTCCAGCCTCAGCGGGCATGCAGCAAACAGACATTTTTACCCTATCCCGAAATGCTACTGAGCGTGATGTTGGCGACGTGGCAATGGGACCACCACCAATTCAGTTAACTAGTACACCACCACCTACCGCTTCCATATTTTCTCACCAGAAGGGACCTCCATCCACCCGACCTCCATTTCCTCAATTAGTGGTGCTGTAAGTTCACAACGTGGTAAATTTCGGCAACACACATCCTCCACATCATTTGGCATTAGCATTCGCAGTATTGCCTCCTTCGCCCCCCACAGACATTTGAAGTCCGCAGTTTGGGACTTCTTTAGTGTTAACCCAACAAGGGAAAACATAGCCATTTGTACCATTGTAAGGTTCGAGTTAGTCGTGGTAAGCTTGGTACTAACTATGGTACAGGAGGCCAGAGAGGTCATCTTGAGAGACAGCACACTGTCAAATGGCATGCACACCTAAAGGAGATCAAGGCAGCCCTATTTGCAAGTCAACAAATTGTATCCGTTGATGTTTCATCTGATGATGACGAGGAGGAAGAAGCGTCAAACATTTCTTCACTTACACCCAGTACCCCTGTCAGTAGCACACCCCCTGCAAGATAAATGAGCCACACTAAGAGTGTGGGAGAGAGTGAGACACCAATGCGAAAAAGTTCATCATCACCGAGCGTATCTGGGTCGAAGAAGTCATCATCATCCCGAAAAAATGGTCCAGCCCACCATTAGAAGCATGTTGTTTTCAGATGCGCCATTTGAACGCAACCACCCAACGGCGCGTCTGTATAACACTAAGCTGGCTAAAATGCTAGCGCTGGACCTTCCCCCTTTTTCTTTTGTGGAAGGGGTGGGTTTTCTTGAATTAATGGCAACGCTCTGCTCTAAATGGAAGGTTCCTAGCCGGTTCTATTTTGCCAGAGTTGCGGTTCCAGCACTACATGAAGATGTGCTGGAGGTGATTGGGGCAGCTTTGCAGAAGAGTGCTGTTCACACTAAACATCTGACAACAGACACGTGGACCAGTTGCCAAGCCGTTGATTACATGTGCATCACTGCACACTGGGTCTCTTTTTCAGGGGTTAAAGCAAAGGTAACCGAAGGTGTTGACACGGACAAAGTTTATAAAGCTGCTCGGAAACATGCAACATTAGCCATGTTTGCCATGGAGAAAAATCATACAGGAGAAAACATTTTGCATGAGTTTAACACAAAGGTCTTTCAATGGCTGTCCCCAAGAAAACGCATGATTGGTTATGTTTCCACGGATAATGGCGCCAATGTAGTTAAGGCCATGGATAACGGTAACTATTTCAGAGTGCCGTGTTTGGTGCACTGTATAAACCTGGTTGTTAAAAAATTCTTGAGTGAAGAAAGTCCAGTGTGTGAGCTACTGACCACCTGCCGAAGAATGTGCACACATTTCAACCATTCTTTTAAGGCCCGGAAGCAGCTGAGGTGCCTGCAACATGAACGTAAAGTGCCAATGAAAGCACTCATCCAGGAGGTGATAACAAGTTGGAACTCAACCTTCTACATGCTTGAGCGTCTGTATGAGCTTCCAGGTTTTTGTGGGTGGGTTTTGGGGTCTGGGGGCACTGCTGGCCCAGTCTAATGTTGATTGCCTTTGTTTTTCAGGAAATCCATGGTGGAAAAGGGGAGGTAGGGCCTAGCTGCACAGCATATTTAGACTGAATTGAAGGTAGGCCCATTTTTGCTTTTTGCCTGTTTGGGGGTGTTCTGCTTTTTTGCGGGTGGCTGCAGGGGTCTGGGGGCATAGCTCGGAAGTTCTAATATTGGAATTAAGTGTTTTGGACCAAATCCATGGTGAAAAAGTGTTTGTGTTTTTGCTCACTTGCCTGTCTTTGGGGTGCTGTTTGGGGGGCTTCCAGGTTTTTGTGGGTGGGTTTTGAGGTCTGGGAGCACTGCTGGCACATTCTAATGTTGATTGCATTTGTTTTACAGGAAATCCATGGTGGAAAAGGGGAGTTGGGGCCTAGCTGCAGAGCGCATTTGGACTGAATTCCAGGTAGGCCCAAAGTTTTCTAAGTGTGGCTTTTCGCGGGTTTTGCCTTTGGCTTGTTGGGGGTGTTAAACTTGTTTTCGCCCGGGTTGACAGTTCTGGGGCCATTGCTGGGAAGGTCTAATACCCGAAAGAAAGTGTTTTGGAGACAATCCCTGGGGAAAAAGTTTTTGCATATTCTGAGATTTCGCTCACTCCACCGTTTTCGGGGGGCTGTTTGTGGGGGTTCCTGGTGTTTGTGGGGCGGTTTGCGAGTCTTGGAGCAATGCTGGGTATGGATACTTTTGCTTGCTTGCAAGTAGTTTGAATACAATCCATGGTGGGTAAGGGGGGATTTGGGCCTACTTTACTTTCAAAGTACGTTTTGTCACCATTTTCTACTAGGCCTCGTTTTTGGAGATCTGATTGGGGGTATTCTACATTTTTGCGACTGGGTTTAGTAAGGGTCTGGGAACACTGCTGGGAAGGTCAAATTTTGTTCTAAAACACAGTTTACAGTACACCTAGCTTGAGGGGAAAAGATCCGCTAAATTAATTCGCCCATACTAATTTATCCTTCAAAAGGAGACTCAGACAGAGTACGCACTTTCAAAAATATTGTACTGTCTATTAGGAAACTCAAAGTGTGACTTTTTGCACTACACAGCGTACATACCTTATATTTATTTGTCAGTGGTGTTCTAATATCACTTCCTGTTTTTCCATCAATAATTACAGGCCGGGTTTTAGCCTGTGCAATGGGAAAAAAAGGATGAAGTCAGGCTTCACATTAGCGAGCTGCAATTCAGCATTCGCCAGGCAGGCAGTGGACAGGGTGTCTTCTGGTCACCAACACTGATGGACGGAGCGTCAGATGGAATGGAGGAGTCCAACTAATAAGAGGAATGGTTGGATGCATGCAACTTACCAAATTCAACAGGACAACTACAACAACATACAGATACAGTATCCGTTCTTTTCTAATTATCTTTTAAGTAATGCTATTGCTGTGAACTTCTATGAGTGTGACTCTGCATTTCTTTGATCTCTGCTTCTAAATTCATCCCTACAGCCATTGTATAGGAAGTGTTTCTCTGAGTGCAGAGATAGGCAAGTGAAAAAGCATAATTATTACTGCAGCCCTGTTCTGTACCATTCTTTCATTCACGGTTGTCGAAAGTACTACTTACTTTTCAGTAACCATGCATGCAGTAGTGCATGCACTTCCTTTATGTCACTTAAAAGATTTATGGCTAGCTTTGTACCCAAAGATTTGTTTATCTTCAATTATTGTTTGTCCATGCTGTGCTTTTTTTTTCTTCTCTCAACAAAACTTTCCCAAAAACCCCCATTCCCATCCATTTTCCAAACCCTAACCCTCTTCCCCCGGGCTGTGTGGTTTTGATTGATGTGTGACTAAATGACAGCAATAATTCCACACACTTGATCGGGAGGATAAGGTCATAGCAACAGGCTGGTGAAGGAATCCGAGGATATATTCTTACTCAGCTTGACACAGAGTCACTATTGGCAAATGAAAGCAGATTTTCATGTGCGCCATCAACTTGTTTGGTCATCAAGAACATCCTCCTCCTAGACGTGGCAAATTATTACGCTGCTGTGTCCTTCACCCTCAGTACTATTTCTTGTAGTTGTAGCCAATGTCAAAGAAATTCAACGCAAGTACTAGTTATACTTTCAATACTTTACCATTTGTTATGCTACATTGTGGCACTGTTCTAGTGTACTGTCACCTGCTATATTCTCTATCGTACCGTTCTAATGCTACGGTAAGGACAAACAAGGTTTCATTTTCTTTTTTTTCATATGCTGCAACTGCCACTATGTAACACCACTAGTACCACCGCAATGATGAAATTTCATCCGCCCAGGATTGCCAACCTTAATCGCCATTTCCCGTGCAGCCAGCCCTGTGCCTAGCCCTATTTCCAAACACAAATTACAGGTAAGATAAGCGTTTGGGGGGAGGTAGTATAATGGAGTATTAGGAGAGACGAGAGACTGACGGTAGTACTAGTAAAGTCCTAGGACTATTGAATTCACTTACTCTGTGAGAGGCGCTTAGTTTTGAAAACATTTGGGCAATTAGTAATTACTTACACAACTTGAATCAAGATGCCACTTATGTTTCAGGAAAACAAACTTACTGTTAAACCCTCACCCACCAGCCTCAAAAGCAGTAAAAAACACGTATGCTAAGATAAAGTTTAAAGTATATTTATACCCCTAACATAAATAATATCCCGGAAGACACAACCCACCCCCATCCCTAACCCCAACGAATGTCCGTGAAAAGTCCAAAAAACCCAACTCCCAATTCCCACCCCCAGAAGTCTTTAAAAAAGGGGCAAGGGACAGTCTCCTCCAACTGCTGGCTGCTGTTCACTTTTCGGGCCAGGTCGGCATGCTCCTTGCGGAGGATCTCGAGCAGGGTTTTGGTGTTCAACAGCCCCTGCTCGAGGTAGGACACCCTGAGTGAAAGGCGGTGCAACCTTTTTTTGGTACTGCTGTGGGGGGCCGCTGATTTGTTTGCTGCGCGGTGGTGGCGGGTGGCTGCGGTACCCCGGCTCCGTACCGCTGGAGACCTGCTGCGCTGACTGGCTGACCCAGGGAGCGCAGAGGAGGATGCAGCTGTCCCGCTCGATGTTGTGGTCGACTGCGTGTCCCCCTCCTTCTGGGCCACCAGCCACTGATATTCGGTGACAGTCGCCTCCAGCCTCCGTTGCCGGGCCCTTTTAGCCAGCTCCTTCCGTGTTGGTTTGGAAGGAGCATCTATAGGAGTAAAGAAAGACATAGTCTGTAACCAATGCTCTTTAAGATTAACACAAAATGATTCAGCAGAAAGTTGTGTCACAGTAAAACTAGCAACTTGCAAGCGCAGTACATAACTATTGTGGCCAGTATTTATCTAACCTCCCACTTCTTCATCCTTGCTCTAACATTAGTGGGAGTTTAAGGACTCAATTCTACGAGCAATATGGACTCACTCCAATAGAGTCGACTATGACAGTACACCAGTCTTCTTCTTCTTCTTCTCTCTTGTTTAACAAAATTGGTACGTTAACTTCTGCAAGCCGGCATAATGCCAGCGCAGTCAACTTGCACCCAATAAAAACAGACACCCGCCATGATGAGTGAGACAGACTTGCGTTACTGTACCAGTCCAGTACATGCAGGTGGTGATGCTCTTACTTTTCTATTACGGGTGGCACTGAGAATACTCTGTTACAAGGGCCACTGCTTAATTAATTTAACTTTCACCCTACAGTGCCAATGAATACTAGAAAAGGAAAATGAAGAAGATGAATAATCTGATTATCTATCACTGCACATGGTATGTATTTGCTTTCATATGGGATGACTTTAGGTGCTTTGCTTTTTATTGAGTGAACAGTGATACATCCACACATGAATGACCGAGTTCTACTAAACTTATTAACAGAGGTACTGAGTGGCCATCGTAATAGCCGGATATATGCTGTGCTTGCAATACAAACTACTGCTACTATTCATGGTAGTATTCGGACAAAATTAAAACTTATTTTCCTTGCCTCTCCTAAACTGGGACGGACGTGCGGGTGCGGTGTTACATGCTCTTCAAAGTAACACTTAGTTCATCCAGTGACCGTCTACTCTCTCTAGATACACATATGCTATCTAAGAGTCAGATAGTACCATGATCCAGGCATCCATCCTTTCCAACTATACGTCAATCATTCTTCTTCATGTCTCTCATCTGGACAAACCTTACGTTTTCGCACGGGAAAACAACCTTTTCATTTTATTTGGGAAACCGCAAGCCATACATCCGTGCTTGACTTGCATTTGAATTTTAACCAAAGGATATATTGCGCACACATACAGTTTCTGTTTCACCCACCAAGGCTGTTCTCCTTACACCCATCCTTGCTTCATCCTTCACCCAGCCATGCATCATATTCCTTCCCAGCCACCTCGGGCACCAATCAAACACGTATCATTCTTCTTTGTCAGTCATCATTACTTTTAACTTGCTCGTCCTTCCACACTTACTTACACCCTTCTTTCGCTTTTCGTTCATCCCATCCATCAAGTTCATCTCAGATCTGATTTGGATTCTCAAAAAAAAAAATCACCGCTGAGTTGAAGTAAATTTAGAGGAGGCTACTACCTGGTTGATAAAAACTTTGTTCTAAATTTGAAAGTCTTCTTAACAGTATAGTAAATTAACTGTAGAACATATATACTACACCCGTGTAGAGAGCACACTCTGCAGTCTGCAATCTCAATAAGTAAGGAATATAAGAGCTTACCACTGCCCGCCACTACCGTGGCAACCCTCACAGCAATTTCCTCCCCAGAAGTGTCCTCCTCCACCTCCGCGCTGGCCCCGGCACCAGATGTTCCACCTACAAAGTACATTTAAGAATGTTAGATGTCATAGACATACACCACTCACTAGTATTTTGTCTAGGAATGAAGAAATGTCAATACAGAAACCAACCTAATAATTTGTGACTGTCTACTCTAAAGTAAAAATGTCCCTTTTTCCAGGGAAGGGTGTTGTCTTGCTGCACTTTTTGGCACAACTGATGAATGCTTGCTTTTTAACACGAACCATTTTTCTCATAGCAGACAGAAGCTTCACTTCTAAGAACAAGAGCAAGATCAGATCATCATCACTAGGACGGAGTGACTAACAATTCAGCACCAAAAAGAAAAATTTAAGTTCAAACCAGGTGAGGGCTCGGCTCGCCCACAATAAATGTGTGAAATAAATCACTAAGCACTTTTCTATTTTTAATCAACCGTTTATGTTTTATGACACGCTTGATTTTAATAAATGTTTTTACTTTTAATAATGCTTTAAAACTAAAATAGACTCTGTGGTTTTTGGTCAAGAGTGACTGAGCAAGAGGTTTTGCAATTTGCAAGCATGAGTCCGTGCCTCTGACACTTCTGGACTCTGACTCCGTACTCTTGTCCTGCGTTGGCTAATCATCATTGGGGATCAATCATCGATGAATTCGGGAGCTAAATGACTCTGCCACACTATCTAGTCAGTAAGGAGATTGGGGGTTCTTCAAAGTCTGTTATCACTGATGTATGTGGAAAGCCTACCTGCGCCTATTATAATTGATAAACAATGCACTATTTAGTGTCCATAGTTCTGTTTGTGCAGATTTGTCCCTGCAACAGTAGTAGTATGGATTGTCCTCCTATCCAACCAAAAGTAAAGTAGTATCTTATTCTTTCTTGGTTGTCATTCACATTTTATTGTTGGTAATTGTCAAAGCATAAACATTTAGAAGACTTGAAAAGACATTATGGACAATCCCAGAGGACTGCACTCAGTGCATAGAGCTATTGCTGACTAGAATGGGAGTTTCGTTTAACACTTTTTGCCAAATGTGCAATCTTAGTTACCTACACAGACAGACTAATAAGAATAATCTAGTAATACCACAGGGAGTCATAGTAGAGGCAGGATAAGAATTTAGATACAGTCTACAAGAAGATCAAAGATGATTTAGAAAATATCGAATGAGAAACGCTAGGAAAAAATAGGTACTCTATATTAAAATTAAAACTTACCGGGGCCAGCAAAGGAGCCCACGCCTGACCGATCCTGGCCTTCTAAAGCAGCAGCAGCCGATACACCCTCCTCCTCTGTCCTCTTGCCCCTGGGGGAGCTGATGTACAACATGAAAGAAAGAAAGACCCGAAAACATGGATGATTGTTGTCAACCAAATCAAACATTTCAAAAGAACAATAACAAAATATTTTGGCGAAATAGCAAATAGACAACTATTCCATGGGATATATTGACCTATCTCATGTGGTCTACTACGATATTAGTATTGCTTGATTTGCGGACTGTCGACTTGGAAAGTTATGTAACTCACTAAACAAACTACTAAAAAGGTTCGCCTAGGACTGGCAGGCAGCAGTCCGCAGCACGCGAAGTGACAGACAAACTCCATTGTGATTGCAGTTCAGTGACAACACTAAAAAGTTTATTGCCAGGTGTACAAAGGAAGGACTGGACTTGAGTCTGTAGGGGCAGATTTACAAGCCCCTTGCGGCTCTTTTGCTCCGTTGTTGACTGACTTTTGTGACACAGTGGCAGAACAAAAGAGGCGCTATGGTGCTGCGTATATTAACAACGTGACGCATATGGGAGATGCATCACGTTGTAAAGCCCTGCGCCATCAGGGGGCGTTCCGGAGCAAGGGAGGGCGTTCCTGCGCAGGAACGCACCCTAAAAGTGGCTGAGGGAAATCTACAAGATTTCAATCAGTCACTTTTAGGACAATGATGCGTCACTCAAACCCTGCGCCTGCTTGAAGCAGACGTACGGCTTGACGCATCATTTGGGAGATAGGGCACCCCAGAGCATTGCTGGAGCTGCGCCATCATTGCGATGCAACTCCAGCAATGCGCTGCCTTTACGGCACAGATGTGTAACGCTTTGGTGAAGTTTTTGTGCCCATGGTGCGCCGCATTGTAAATACAGCGCACCATGGGTAGTGGTGGCGTGGCGCACAATTACTGGCGCATCCCTGCAAAGTAGCAGGGATGCGCCGGTAATTGCACATCTGCCCCTTAGTGTCTAGCATTACGCAGTTCTGTAAACTACACTCATACATAATTTCTCAGGCCAATGAAATGAACACAAAATCGAAAACAAATAAGCATAGTAGCAACGCTACGGAGAAGGAGAGCAGTGCACCTGAAATGCACAGAAGATTTTGAAATATAATTTACCTACAATGCAATTGGCAGCATTATTGCTCTTGGTAAAAAACAAAAATTTAATAACACACAGAGCAGGAGAAAACAGAGTAGTGATGAAATAGCTACTACTACTCACCAAGCCCAGGGATCTCGATGCTGAGCAGGTCGAGCAGGTCGCGTTCCCGGTCCAGGAGATCCGTCCAACGGTGGGTGGCCTGGTTGTAGGTGCGCCGGACCCGAGAGTGAGAATACATGGCCCGGCACACCTTCTCCCACAGCTTCCGGCGCGGAGCCCGTAGCCGCTTGCGATCTTGCCGCCTGCCATGATGGTCCTGGGGAGGCGGCGCTGTACATAGAACACTAGTGCGGCCACCTCCGCCGCCCTAAAGATCTCCCGTGGCATCACTAGCTCCCCCCCTCAAACGGCCGCACGGGAGCCGGGCACGGGGTGCGGGACCCTTCCCCTTCTCGGGCTGCTTCCTGGCTCCCTTTACCATGGTCTGGGCAGAAAGGAAGGTAAATAAGAAATAAGAAATAGAATAGGGAAGAAGAAAAGAAAAGAGTTTAAAAAAGTAGTTTAAAATTAACCAAAAGTAGCAGAAAACACAAAAATATAGAGCTAGAATAATAGAGGGATAGATAATAAGTAAAATAGATTAAAAAAAATTCAAACAAGCAAAGGATGGCAGAGATTGAGAGAGGATACAGAAAGCATGCCCAGAACCATAGCAATGCATGAAAAACAAGATGGCCACGCCCGTTCACGAACGCGTGGGTAAGTTCGCGCGAGACTTCCCCCGCGATCACACGCGAACTTGTACTAGCGAGCTGCACACTTTGCGAGATTACACATAGCGCCCGGAAACGGAAATATGTCATGCAAACAAGATGGCCGCATCCATGTACGACCGCTAGGGTAACTTCGTGTCGTTGCGCTACCAGCGGCTTGAGAAAATGCAAAAAACCACGCGAACTAACACGCCGCAAAAAATCAAATTGCATATTCTCACGAATTTGCAGCTTCCGAATTCGATCTCGCGCAAATTCGCACCCCGCGAATCCCACGAAATTGTAGAAAAATGATTTTTGCAAAACTGAAAGCACTCAGCAGGTACAAAAGTTCAAGCTCATCATTAGTAACCATTCCCTGTAGTGCTTCCTGATGGGCCCCTCCTGAGTTCAGTTGCCTACTTGCAACTATTCTATGACCCTGCTCTGACCCTTACATCAGGCTAAGAGAATAGCTACAAGTATGCCACAAAGGTCCTGTTAAAAAAAATTACACTGCAACAGAAAGCAATTACAGATAATGAAGCAGGTGCCAGACTGGAAGTTCAAATTCAGTGACACATAAACAACCCCTAATTCATTCATGTCAGTTGAGGCAGGGCAGGTGTGCTAACTAATTTTGCAAAACTGAAAGCACTTAGCAGGTGCAAAAGTTCAAGCTCATCATTAATCAGGAAGCCCTTACAGCTAAGGAAGCAGGTGCCAGCTCAAATTCAGTGACACATTAATCAGCCCCAAATTAATTCATGTCAGTTGAGGCAGGGCAGGTGTGCTTTTCCCCCCCATAATCTACAGTGATAAACCAGAGGGTGGCAGTGATGTACCAGAGGGTGGCATGGGTGTACCAGAGGGTGGCATGGGTGTACCAGAGGGTGGCATGGGTGAACCAGAGGGTGGCATGGGTGAACCAGAGGGTGCTGTGATGTAACAGACGTAGAAACAACATGGTCGCGACCGTTGCGACCCGACAAGTCAGTTCGCGTTTGCGAAGTGGTAAAAAACCCTCGCGAACTGGCAGAAACCCTTGCGAACACAAAAAAAAGAAAACATTCGCAAAAGTTCGCGGATTTTGCGGATTGCGAATTCGTGATTGCGCAAATTCACAAATCGCGAATTCGCAAAATTCGCCCATGCTTAGAAAAATTGGTGTCGGTTCTGGCACTTAATAAAATGGGGCAATGGTAGTGCTAGCCCGGCTCCTGTTAATAACGTTCCCCCAGAAGTATGGGTCGCACACTATCAGTCCCAATTTTTATCGCCCGAAGAAAGTATTGGGCACCAGCTCTATCCTTTACACTAGGGGAAATTGAGAGAGCCCATGATGGAGTGGTTGCAGGCAGAGCACCTGGACCGGACTGTATTCCGGGGGATATATATAAATCAGATCAGGAGAACTGGCTAAAATATATCCATAAACAAAAAGTGGCCTGGTCAGAAAACTGTAAGTGTGCCGCAACTGAACTAGTGCCCCAAGACCATTAGTAGCACTAGAAGTGATAACCCGGGTCTGTTGAGAAAAATTCCCATCAGCCCACCCATGTGGTGGAATGTCGTCATGTGGGAGATGTCACCAATCTAATTCTCAAACAGTGCACCTAGTCATGGTGCAGAGATGGATTGACATGGTGTAAATACAGACCACTGGGCTTCACTGGTGATGCTAATGGGGTGCAGTGCAAAAAATTAAAGTGAAAAACGTGAAAGTAAAATTGACTCTGAGGGCCAAAATTAATTTTAATCAGTATGGCGCTCGTGTCAAGATTAAAATTTGCCAAAATAGTTTGAAATAATAACTATATGTGGGCAAAGTGAGTGGAGGTCGACATGTTTCAGCTGTTTTGACTGTTGGTCTTAGCTTTCTTCAGGACCATTTAGGAAACTGCGACTGCAAATCAAAAATTATATTTTAGTGATGCACGCTAGTGTACATTGGATAAGTCCTACCAGTTCCTCTGAGCCCAGATGAATACTGTAGGAAGTCCAGAACTTTGTGTATCTCCTAAGGAAGAGACATAAGCGTGAATCAAAAAAACCATATAGTGCACAACAGGTTTAAGGAAAACAAGCACAAGATGCTACGCACACAAACAGGGCGATGGAGACATTCTCTCCCCGCTAATTATACTACCATGTTTAAATCAGTGTATAAAAATCACAGATATGAGAATGAATGTGGTAACTTACCCAGCATTATGTGGGAGTACGCCTCACCTCACCCGGAACCCACTCGGGAAAAAGGGAGGCCCCGCTCTAGTTAAGGAGGGAAATGGACAAGAAAGTACCTTTGAAAAGTAGCAAAAAGGGACTAACAACAATAATAGCTACCATTTCCAAAACTGTTCTTAACTAGACCTAGCTTTAAACAGAAAAAAAGACTCAACCAAGTGTAAAGGAAATGACTTAAAGACTCTGCAAGATTTGATTAACCAAAAAATGGAGGGCAGGGCCACTCCTTGGAGGACTATGTCTAGCGATAAGATGACTAAAAGAGGTACTAACGCTCTCAGTAACCAAGTATTGGGCAAATGGCTGAACACTCAAGGTAGATAGAGCCACTCTATAAAGGACTCTTGCTAGTGCTGAGGTGACTCGCCCTATAGGGATAGCAAATCATGGTATGGTGCCCTACCTGTCCGTCGGTACCTCGACGCCCATCTAAACCACCAATGGAGCGCCTGACATTTGTTAGTACGTTCAGTACAATGTCTAACTCTGTCCAGAAAATGGTTCGCAAACACTGGACGATTTTGAACAGCTCTGGGGCTAACCTTCCATCACCACTGTTTTCATTTAAAAGGGCACCTAGTCTTCGAGACACTCTTGTCCATACAAGACCCAGGACTACCAAGACTGACGGCTCAACAACCCTATGGAACCTTCCCCCAGTTTCTGGTCACTACCCCTGTGGATCATGTAGTGTCTGCCCCCAGACTGAGAAAACCACTACAGTTGACATAGGAACTGGGAGGACATGGTTGCTCAAGAAGCATACTAATTGCAACACCGACAACGCCATATATATGATAACGTGTCCCTGTTCTCTTAGATATGTTGGCTATACCACCCGCAAGATTAAAATAAGAATAGGGGAGCACAAAAGCACCATTAGGTGTCGCAAACAGGCTACTAAACTAACAAACCACTTTCTAGAGCAAGGACACACTGCTGATGAAATGGGTCATTTTAGAACGGCCATTCATTCCGTCACACATCAGTGACGTGGCCAAATTTCTGTTCAGGAAGGAGCAGAAATGGATTTTTCTTTTGAAAAGTCACATGCAAGGTTTAAACGATGACATACCGTGGACATCGCTGTAATTCAACTAGTCCCGAGTTTCTGTCATCTGTCTTCTACATTGACTCATCTCGTTATCATATTTGAGGTCATTCAAGATACTCCATCCCTGAGCAAATTAAGACATTTTGCGTCTGATACATTATTCCACACATGTAATTGCTTATTTATAGCATATATAGTCCAATTGTCACTATCTGTAGTCATTAGAAGTATATGCACTGTTGCTTCCACTTTGGCTTAATCTACACAAAAATACTGACAATTTTCGACATTGGTAATGGGTAAATGCACATACATGATCCCGTTACATCTTTCAGCGCATGCGCTCACAATTAACTATTTTGCTGTGCCTCTGATATAGCTGCCTGTTTGATTTACAACAGTAACGCTCCCTTTGCCTTATGGTGGTCCACACCGGTAATGGGATCGCCATCGGATGCGTTCTTACGTCGGCGCATGCTCAGTACATTCTGGCGCATGCGCGGATCGATCCACATGGCTTAGAGCCCGCGCATGCGCTTTACGGCCGAAGTGCCGTGCGCACGCGCGCAGCGGTTCACTGCTTACGGCTAGCACTACCGGGATGCCTAGCGCATGCGCACTATAGCGCGGGCATCCCGTTTGCGAGGCGGACGCGCTGGTTAATAGAAACAGCTGCAGCATGTTAACCAATTAACCAGGGTATAAACAGACATGCGCGCTGTGCGTCGGTACCTCCGTTCCTTCTCGGACGCCGGCATCGAGGTACCGACGGACAGGTAGGGCACCATACCATGATTTGCTATCCCTATAGGGCGAGTCACCTCAGCACTAGCAAGAGTCCTTTATAGAGTGGCTCTATCTACCTTGAGTGTTCAGCCATTTGCCCAATACTTGGTTACTGAGAGCGTTAGTACCTCTTTTAGTCATCTTATCGCTAGACATAGTCCTCCAAGGAGTGGCCCTGCCCTCCATTTTTTGGTTAATCAAATCTTGCAGAGTCTTTAAGTCATTTCCTTTACACTTGGTTGAGTCTTTTTTTCTGTTTAAAGCTAGGTCTAGTTAAGAACAGTTTTGGAAATGGTAGCTATTATTGTTGTTAGTCCCTTTTGCTACTTTTCAAAGGTACTTTCTTGTCCATTTCCCTCCTTAACTAGAGCGGGGCCTCCCTTTTTCCCGAGTGGGTTCCGGGTGAGGTGAGGCGTACTCCCACATAATGCTGGGTAAGTTACCACATTCATTCCCATATCTGTGATTTTTATACACTGATTTAAACAAGGATAGTATAATTAGCGGGGAGAGAATGTCTCCATCGCCCTGTTTGTGTGCGTAGCATCTTGTGCTTGTTTTCCTTAAACCTGTTGTGCACTATATGGTTTTTTTGATTCACGCTTATGTCTCTTCCTTAGGAGATACACAAAGTTCTGGACTTCCTACAGTATTCATCTGGGCTCAGAGGAACTGGTAGGACTTATCCAATGTACACTAGCGTGCATCACTAAAATATAATTTTTGATTTGCAGTCGCAGTTTCCTAAATGGTCCTGAAGAAAGCTAAGACCAACAGTCAAAACAGCTGAAACATGTCGACCTCCACTCACTTTGCCCACATATAGTTATTATTTCAAACTATTTTGGCAAATTTTAATCTTGACACGAGCGCCATACTGATTAAAATTAATTTTGGCCCTCGGAGTCAATTTTACTTTCACGTTTTTCACTTAAATTTTTTGCACTGCACCCCATTAGCATCACCAGTGAAGCCCAGTGGTCTGTATTTACACCATGTCAATCCATCTCTGCACCATGACTAGGTGCACTGTTTGAGAATTAGATTGGTGACATCTCCCACATGACGACATTCCACCACATGGGTGGGCTGATGGGAATTTTTCTCAACAGACCCGGGTTATCACTTCTAGTGCTACTAATGGTCTTGGGGCACTAGTTCAGTTGCGGCACACTTACAGTTTTCTGACCAGGCCACTTTTTGTTTATTGATAGTCTCTCTTAGGGCATGAGTGATTTTGGTCGTTAAATATAGCCCTTTTTTGACCCTCCCTACGTTTATTCTCTGAAATATATCCATATCCTTGTGAATGGTTTGGCTAGAGGTGCCCCCATTCCAGAATTTTGGCGTGGGGCGGAAATAATCCCCATTTATAAAAAGGGGGATCGCGCCTGTCCATCTAATTACGGGCCCATAAGCCTTATAGACACTCTTCAAAAAATTGTGGCGAGATTAGTGCTATGTAGGGTAAACAGGTGGATTGATGAGAACAAAATACTATCTACTTTTCAAACAGGATTTCGTTCCCATGTTAGCACTATCGACCAAGTCTTTAGATTCATGTTTATATACTGGAATACAGTAGTCTTAGCAGGGGGGCACTCTATGCAGCATTCATAGATCTTAAATCTGCTTTTGACTTAGTCACCCGCCCTAAAATGTGGGATACCCTGAGGGAAGCAGGGATGCCTGCTGAGATCTTATCTTTTATTGTAAAACCACACGAATCAACATACGCCCAAGTAAGGTGGGGTCAGCAGGGTGAGTTAACAGACCGCTTTCCTGTGAGCAAGGGAGTAAGGCAGGGGTGTGTTTTGGCCCCTACCCTTTTCTCTTTGTTCATAAATAATGTTATCTCATACTACACTGAATATCCCACGAATGCACCTACTCTTGCTGGATCCAGGGTTCCAATTTTAATGTTTGCAGACAACACTTTAATTTTGTCCAAGACGCAATCTGGTCTGCAACGTGGCCTTGATCGATTCATCTTGTTCTGCAATGACCATGATTTAGTAGTTAACGTCGATAAGATGAAGTTCATGGTCTTGCACAAACACAAAGTAGTGAAAGCTAGAGTGGAAATGAATAATGTGCCCCTGGAACAAACTGACTCCTTTGCATATCTGGTCGTTACTTTGGGCAAACGTTTGAACTGGAAGCCACAGTTAGATTTATTAGTCTTAAGGCATAATCAATTAGCAGGGGCCACTTAAAAGAATTCTAGTTGTCTCAAACCAGTGGGACCAGCTCTATCCATTTACCAAGGGAAGGTTAGAGCTTCAATAGTTTATGGGGCGGAACTCTGGGGGTTCGAAAATTTAGTTCCATTAGTCTTAGCCCAGAATACGTTTCTAAGGGCACTGACTGGCCTTCCTTAATCTTCGCCTCCTAGGCCCCTACTTTTAGATTTAGGATGTATTTCCTTTGAGGAGGCTGCAGGTTTTAGACCACTTGCCTATTGGTGAATACTTTGGATTACCCCGTAGCTTGCACCCTATGCAAGAGCTGTTAAGTTTATTAGAGAAGCGGACAAGCCAAATAAAATCTCTTGGTTATTAAAGGTAAAGGCATTGTTATTAGATTTGGGCCTCATTCACTTGTGGGAGGACCCGGAAGGGAATTTATTCCCGTCCAAAAAAGATTTGAAAGCCTTATATAGGGACAAGGTTTATATAAAGTCTCTATCCTCAGTTGCTAGGGGTTCCCTAACATTTCTCTTTCTAGATTTTAAGTGTGAGTATAAGTTTGAGGCCTATTGGGACATCATCACATGTCCTGGTGAAAGAAAACTTTCCCACCAATTTAGAGTGGGAACACTCCCCCTAAAATCGTTCACTAGTAAGTGGGAGGAGGACCGGGATACTAAATGTGATACTTGTTTAACAGAGGATGAGACTTTATTACATGTCCTGTTTGTGTGCCCTTCTTACAAGGGCCCTCGACGAAAATGGCTCAAGCCGGTTTGTAGAATGCTTGGTACAAGATCTTGTCAAATAGCCCTGCGTATATTAAAAACCGGAACTACCGAAGTCAGGGTCATTGCCATGGCTAAGTTCCTTAGTTGGACTTCGTTCCTTAGAAGAAAGAATTTGCGAGGCAGTATGTAACCTGTTTGCTTACATGTTGGTGTTCCCAAGTCTCCCCCAAAATATTTACTTTAAAATATTGGAGACTATAATTAAGCCCTGTGTAATTTTTGCCTTAACACCCTTTGATTTTGAATTCTCCCTTTTTAAACATAATCGTTCTTTTAAACAGATTTGGGATTTTAAATTGATATGCTCTTCTAAAAAAAAAAAAAACATTTATGAGATTTTATGTCTTTTATATCAGATTGTACTGTTTATATGTGTCTTTTATGATTGACTAGCAGCTCGTCCCGACGTTGTCCGGTTATGAATTGCTGCCGGCCAGTAGTATATTGTTTTGTAGGATTTCGTTTAGATAGCATTTCTTATCTGTGACAGGCCTGTGAAACGCTCCGATTCACAGTGCAATGCTGATGCACTTAAGAGTGCGCGTTCAGTAGTGTGTGAACCCGAGTTTCCCTACTTTATTTTTCCTTGCAATATCATATAGCGCGAACTCGACAACATGGCATGAGCACAATTTACATTACAGAAGAACACATTCATTTGTGGTAGGCACGGGGAGACAAAGCGATTTGCCTGGAATCACAGGATGTTGAGCTGATGCCGAGATTCCAACGTAGCTCCCCAGCTCTAAAGTTCGCAATTATAGAACTTGTGGCGGGAGGTGTGTCTAAAAAGTGTATGTCGGTGCTGGCCATCAATGAGAGGGACCTGTGCATTTGTCAAATGGGTGGTGAAAAAATATGAGTATGTTGCTCTAGATGTGGGCCGCCGTGCCACCAATGTACTTACCGGGGGAGGGTAAACACCCATTATTCCGCAACTTTCTTTCCGCATACCATCACTCCGCATACTTTCTTTTTTTTGATTTCACAACATTTTTATTGGGAGTTTTAACATAAGGAGAAAACAATACATACATACATTAGAATGATACATGAAACGACATTGCATACATCTGTAATAATGAGTACATGAAAGGAAATAATAAAAGAAAGAGATAACATTACATATTATTAATAATAATAATAATAACAGCAATCATATCAATGCATTGTATCCCACCGGACGACCCCATGCGGCTTTGGCGAAAACAGACGCGCATAGTATCAAGAGAGATGTGGTTGGGGGAGGCATATGGAGGACCTAAGAATTATTGGGTAGTCAAGGAGGTTTATAGAGGTTGAAATAATCGTCTGGACTAAGTATGAGCGGAAAATCCGTTCCGCTCGCGGATTTTGCGAATTTTCGGTAAATTCGCGATCCACGAACTCCCGCAAATTTACAGAGAATTCGCAAATCCGCGAGCGGCGGATTTTTCAGGGGGCAAAAGTTGAAGCCTGCCTGTTGTAACTATTTTAGGATAGCGCCGGCAAGCTGCCAGCGCCATCCTAAAATAGTTACTAAGTTAGCTTCAACAGGAAGCTCTAATAGATAAAATAAAGCAGGTGCTCGATTTTATCTATTAGAGCTTCCAGTTGAAGCTAATTTAGTAACTATTTTAGGATGGCGCTGGCAGCTTGCCGGCGCCATCCTAAAATATTTACCATGCCCTTCCTGTGACTTCTTCACAATCTACCGTGGAAAATCAGCTGTGATGCTGGATAAAGGCTTTTGCATCCGTGACTTTCACGAGCGCAATACCCGTGCTGTTTCTGTGACCAGGAGCTTATTTCTCTTCATCTGCTGAACTTATCTTTCTCTGACCTTTTATACACACTAAAAGCATGTGTGAACTCACATGGTAGCCCTGCCCGTTTGGCCCAGCCCACACACTCGCGGTTTGCACCGTCTTCCCGCCATTCACCCACTATGATGGACAGCTCACTCAAGGGACCCCTGCGCCCTTCGGGGCGATTGCATAGTAACACGCACATGGTCTCTCGAACTAGTTGATGCTCAAAATCAGTGACTCATTCATTAGCCCAAAAACAATCATGAGCGTCTTCGAGGCGGGACAGGTGTGCCTCTTCCCAAATCTACTGTGGAAAATCAGCTGTGATGCTGGGTAGAGGCCTTTGCATCCTTGACTTTCATGAGCGCAATCCCCGTGCTGTTCCTGTGACCAGGAGCTTCTTTCTCTTCATATTATTGTGTTCGCACGGGTTGCTGCAAGTTCGCACGCGTTTTGTACAATTTCGCAATTTGCGAAATTGTACAAAACCCTCGCGAACTTGCAGAAACCCGTGTGAACATAAAAAAAAATAATCCGAGAATTCGCGGATTTTGCGGATTGCGAGTTCGCAAATCCGCGAACGCGAGATCCGCAAAATTCACCCATGCTTAGTCTGGACCACAATTTCCTGTGGGGGGGGGGCGGGATGGGGTGTTCCTAAGTGCAATGTTATCGGCTCCTCTCAAATTGGAGACCCAGTTGAGCCAATGTGGAAAGGATGCTTTATAGGTGTCCTTCGAGTTGTTTAATATCAGTTTCACCGCTGCAGTGAGAAGTATATCCAGCAGAGCCTTATCATTGTCATTAAGAGTATCCGCTTTGGCAGAGCCTAATACCAGAGTGGAAAATTCTTGTGGTGGAGAGGTTTGGCGTACCTTTGTGATGAAATCAAAGATTCTGTCCCAGTATTCTGTAACACATGAGCATTTAAATAATATGTGTTTGTGATCACCGCCAGCCTCTGTGCAGTTCTAGCATGTGTCGTCGTCCCTAATGTTGTGTAGGAAGAGGTGCTTGGGAGTTCAGAAGGCTTTGTGGAGAAGCCAGAATTTAGTCTGGGAGAGAGTAGGGCTAATTTTGTGATGCATGGTGAGTTCCCAGGTCCTGGCCCACTCTGCCTCCGAGGTCGGTGTTGAGGAGTAGGTCTCCCAAAAGAGACGTATGGGTTCCGTCAGTTTGGGCAACTGCGGGCGCAACAGTTTATACAGCCTAGAGACATGGTGGCCAAGCTTGTTAAGGGATGGCAGGTAGGCAGGAAGAGAGGGAATGCTGTTATTAAGTTTGGCTTTAGAAATGGCCACTTTGTCATTCAGGAAGTTATAAAATTCGGCTTCCGGGAGGCCAAATCTGGGTCTGACTTCAGAGAATGGGAGCGGGCCGGAGATATTGAAGAGCTGGTGTGGGAAGAATAAACCTTGTGTGATCCAAGTTTTGTTGAATAGGGGTTTCCCTTTATATGTTAAGGAGGAGTTGTGCCACAGGGATTCCCATTTGGATTTCCTGAATTGGTGCGGCAGGTGTTTGCTTATTTGCAAGAGAGCTGACCTCGTAGTCTTAAAAATGGGACCAGAGCAGACGGAGGGACGAAATTTGATGGTCAGAAAGGAGGCAGGGTTTGGGGATTGAAGGATGGCTCTTTCGACCGTAAGCCATACTGGGACATAATCTGGTTGGGGTGTAATCCAATGAGATCCTTGTCTAGCAAGGAAAGCCGTTTGGTAAAGTTTAAAGTTTGCTAGGTTAACCCCTCCTTGCGATTTGTCGAGGCACAATTTTTTCAAACGGATTCTGGCTCTTTTCCTTTGCCAAATAAAGGAAAAATCAGGGAGTCAAGCTTATGGTGGAAGTCCCCGGAAAGTGTGTGAGGGAGCATGGTGATGAGGTAGTTGACCAAGGGGGAAATCATCATCTTGATGGATTCAATCCGGCCCCACCACGTGATGAAGCGAGGGGACCAACCATCCAAGAGGCGCTTAATTTTGTCAAGGGTGGCGGATTAATTATGGCGGAGCGTACCAAGCAGGGAGTCTTCAAACTCAATACCTAAATATTTGATAACGCCAGTTTGCCAGGACAGTCCAGAGTCGCCGAGGACGTTCCTGGTGGTGTGTATATTAAGAGGTTTAACCTCCGATTTGACGCGATTCAGCTTATAGCCAGAGAGGGCCGTGTACCTGTCGATTGAGGACATAAGAGCTTTTATGGAGTTCTCAGGGTCTGCAGTTGCTATCAATATGTCGTCGGCATAAGCATTTAGAGATGTTGAATGTAAAGAAGATACTATTGCTTCAACACAGGGCAACCAGATCGTCACTAACTGAATACAAGTGAATATGTAGAATTAACCTCTGCAGTTGATAGCGAAAACAAACAAAAATAACAAGAACATGCAGATGGAGTGGAAGGGGATGAACCCTTCATCAAGAAACTTCGCAAAGCGGAATATATCAATCTCCAAAACTCATTCAAAGACACAGCTCAATTGCAATAAATGGAACCAGAGCTTAGAGCTAGCAAATGGCAAACAAGCAACAGAATAGTAAAACAAGAGCAACTGGCACTCGCAACTCACAACCCACCTCGAACTTCACCATCTTCTAGACAACACCCAATCAGGATTCAGACAAAGCACAGGACTGAAACAGCTTTCATTTTCGCCACCAATGACATTAGAGTCATCCTTTTTGAGAAAACTACTGCACTCATCCTGCTCGACCTCACTGCTGCCTTAAACACTGTCTCCCATAACACACTCATCAGAAGATTCCACGAGATTTGCATGCAAGGATCCACACTGAAATGGATCTGTTCCTTCTTCACAAGAAGAACCCAAATGATCAGGCTGCCACCTGTCACATCAGAGACCAAGAAATTGATATGTGGAGCCCCACAGGGACCGTCCCTCAGTCCCACACTTTTCAACATATACATGACACCGCTCACCAACATCATTCGATCACAAGACATCTCCATCATCTCCTATGCTTATAACATCCAATTCATCATCTCCCTGACGGACAAAACAACCACCACCAGACCAACTTCACCAACTGCATGACAACGGTAGCAGACTAGAAGCAAACCACCTGCCTGCAGCTCATCTCTGACAAGACTTAAGTACTGGTCATCGGCAACAAGATCTCCCCTTGGGACTCCACCTGGTAGCCATCAGAGCTAGGAGCAACACCCACAGACCATGCATGAAATCTAGGGCTCATCCTAGACGACTAGCTGAACATGACGGCTCAAGTCAACGCAGTGTGCACCTCCTGCTTCCACATCCTTAACATAACATTAATACATCCGAACACCAAGAAGAAACTAGCCATCCCACTCTCAACACTGGAGCGTCAAACTCAGGAACTGTAATGGAGAGTGTATCACCTCAAACTGCTGCAACAACTCAATACTCCACGAGCCCTTAGGATTGGTTGGCAAGTCCAACGAGATCAGCCAAAGACATTGATAATAGAGGCACTAAGGGATCAATCTTGAACATCAATTTGGAATAAACAACTATTGATTAACAACTTTTCACTGTGGTGAGAGTATGTTTTAGCAGGTAATACCTCTCACAACAATATGATAAAACATTGGTTTAGGCCCTCATAGGCATTTTCATAATCGAAAAACAACATCAGATTATTTTCAGGGGGAAAATTCATCCAGAGTTGAAGAGCTGCAGTAACAAAATAGTAACTGGGCTTCTAGCACGAGCGGCTTGTGTAGTTTGACCAGTAATTTATGTATCTAGGTAAAATTCTGATATACTGAGATCTATATGTCCATCCATTTGGCTCTTGCGGATCAGTTTCTCCAAAACTACTTCTTACACTTCATTCAGCTCCATCCTCATTCACTAAAATCGCAACTAGTGGTCCATTATTTTCTCAAAGAAAGCACATTCCTGAATTGGAAGCCTATGAAATGCAAACACATTTGGCTTGATTCACTCTTTGCAGGGCCTTTACTGTCTACTTTTGCTTAACCTCTAGCAAAAGATGCTATTGGATATCTGTGATAACACATTACTTGTTCTAGCACAATCTGATCAAGGTTCAGCACCGCTATCTTGTGCGGTGCTCTCTGCAGCCAATAGGGGCTCATTGCCATTGTATTCTTGGAATATTGCTGGATTGGGACTACACTGGGAGAAACCAGTGTTAAAAGCTGTCTCCTTAATGCATGCAATTTTCTTTCAGTAGACAAGTGCTCTGAAAAACAGTGTTTTGAGGCCTATATGGTTCGAGCCCGGAAGGTGTCCTGTGGGGGGTCAGAGACCTGTTTTTCTTGGATCTTGGCTTTGAAGATTGACATGATGGATTCTGGCCTCCTAAATATTCATACTTGCCCTTTTTTGGGGAACCTGGCATGTTAAGGACGTTTTTTATTAGTTCAGGTGCAAAGTTATCCCTAAGTGCGTAGTCTGCTGAGTTCATCAACCCATCTGGGTGCTCTATGAACACTCCCTGGATCCAAACCTCCTCCATGACTCATTTGCAGTTGTTACTAGTCACCTAAGTACCACAATTCCACATTAGAGAACTATAATAAGTGATAAAGAGAAGCTTACATCATTCAAGGATGTAGATTAGTGTTACCACCATTTTGTAAGCTTAGAACCAGAAGTTTAATAATCCAGTCATCTTGCAGAAGGATTTGTTTAATGATTTGTTAATGAAAATGTTAGCAATCAATGTGGAAGCTTGGCATTTGTGATGGACTTCTGTCTAGTCAGGTTGTCTGGTCCTCCATCATACAAGCAGCCAAACTTTGTCACAATTATTCTCCTTAATTGATGGGTACTAGATGCTGCCTCAAGATTACTCAATTACCAGGAACCTCTATTAATGGATTTAACTTTCAGGGGACATGAAGGCCAAAAAGGAAGCTTAACTGTGCACACAAATAACACATAATAGGTGGCTTATTGGGGCACTATAATAACTTTTCTAAAATGTATGACTTTTATCTGTTTATATACAAACGTTATTACAAAGCGAGTAGCTCTTACTTACTTGTTATGTAGGGCTCTCATAAAGAGCCTCTATCATCTATTTCAGTTTCTGAATCTCATAACCCACTACTATGATACGCAAACAGTTGATAACAAATGTGATTACCTACTGTTGTGGCTTCCAGGCCAGGTTGACAGGGCTCTCTGAGAGTCCGTCAGTGCACAATTGACATCTGCTTTGACTGAAAGCAGAAATCTGCAGGAGGGGGATGGAAGGCGGGGAAGGTGATGGGTGTTGTTCAAGGATGGCTGGTAAGGTTTTTTCCAAACCTTTGGGACAGAGATACATAACGGTTGCCATGTTATGCGTAGCAGTTATAGGTAGGGCCAGATGATTTTGAGAGCTATACATACCATAAAATTATAGATTTGTAAAGAGTGAATTACGGGATGTTTTTCACCTGGGGGTTCTGAGTAACATCATAGACAACTCGAACTTCACTTTAGTTGTCCACTTGATGTCACTCAGAACCCCTCGGTGATAAACATCCCTGTAATTGACTGTTACCCATCTATAATTCTATATATTGTGAAAACATGTGTCAAGGGCAATAGGCTTTTAAGGGTGGATTGTTATCACATTGATCTAAAGCCTATAGGCAGGTATTTTGTTACACAGAATCTCACAGATTACTATATTATGCAATGTTTTGCCGTGGGTGATCCACCCGAACAAACTAGAAGATAAAAGATTTGCATTATAGTAATCCTTTTCAGCTCTATTAGTGGAGATTTCATAATATTTTGACAACTGCAGTTTTTTAATTTAAGTTACAGTATGCCTGATGATTGTCTTATAGAAAGGCTTATGACAAACTGTTGGTCTAAGTTAGGAATGGGGGCAAGCTAATGGTAAAGGTTATAGGCCTGATTGTTCATAATGAAAAGTTACTTTAAAGGCAGTGAATTGTGAAAGGATTGTGAAAAGCATATGTGAAAGTCAATAGGACGTTTTCCTCTGCCAATCCAAGGCATTGGCCAGCACTCTCATTTGCCCCCACATACCATCCCAGTACTTCGAAGAAACACTCCTCCCAACTAGGTTATTCACTCCCTTTTCTAGAACATATTGCTACCAGCTAGACTACCCAGCATACATAGGGACCTATCCACCCTAAGCTTTTCTTTCTTATCCAGCCCACCCGTCTTCCCTTGCTTCCTCTTTCCCTGATTCTAATCTTTCCCATACCCCAAACATCACTCCACACCCCACACTCATTCCTGAATGGAAGCTCAACCCATTACTCCCCTATGTCAACCTTTACTTTCCACTCCCATTTTCTCTAACCAAGAAGAACTATCCACATTCTACACCCACCCTCCTGGACAATTCCCCTCATCGTCCATGTCTCCGGCCCCCACACACTAGCTCACTCGTCTTCACCCCTCCCCTCTCTTCACCTCCTCCGACCCCCTGCAATTCTTTGACTCCCTTCTCTTCCCTCCTGTCATACCTTCATCCTAGCACAGCAATCACCCTTCTCCACCTCATTTAATACACAAGACATCTATCTCTTTTAATGAATGCTGTGAGAATGTTTTCTACACCACAGCAGCACCCACACTTTTTTCCAACCAACACCTCATGACTCTTCTCCCTCCACATCATAATCCAGTACCCCCCACATCTTCAATCCTCCCTCCTTCCTCATCATACCTCTCAAGTTGATCTCCCCTCAGAACCTGTCGCCAGTATCTAGAAAAATAACATTCCCTGATCAGTTCTGCTTACCTTGGAAAATAAACTAGGCCACCTCATTTCCTAAAATCTCCCAGCTTAAAGCTACCATCTCCCACTTAAGTTCTAAAATGACTACTGTACCCTACTCCCTACTTACCCAGGCAAGTACACAATACCTCAAACTCCTTATCCTGAGGAGCACTCTCCTCACACGCCCCAAAAGAGTTGCACACAATCTCTCCCCATCAGATGTTTCCAATTTACTTGCTCGCTACAATGTCTCTAACTCCCCCACCTTCTCTTCTCCAGACAACACAAATCATTGCACTACACCGACCATCTCCCTGGTCTGAACCAAACTCCAGCCATTTACAGCCCAGGCATCAACCTGCAGGAACATCACCCATATCTCTACTTAAAGCCCTGATATCCCTTTCACCAAAACAGCCATCTCAGAGCTGCACTGTTTGCTTCACAACTGCATATCTGCAACAAAACACAAGCTGGAAATCTCAGATACCATCATTCTCTTCAACCATGATCTACTTCTTCTCACTGAGACCTGGTTCAATGACACCTCTCACACTCTTCTCAATATTCTGCTCCCCGGGACTATTCCATTGTCAGGAATGATAGGGTGGGCAAAGTCGGGGGTGGCGTTGCAGCTATCTTCAGAAACTCCCTTTAATTCAAGGAACTTCCCAGTAGCTCTTTCTTCACATTTGAAGACCCTTTTTTGACTTTATGTACAGCACAGCTCCCCTTTTAGGTGTCATGCCATTTATCACCTGGCAGGTGACAGCTCTGCCTTCACTGAGGAATTCACTAACTTTGCAAATGGCCAATACTCACAAAGTGATACATTGATCTTCCTAGGAGACTTTAAAGGTGAATTTGACATTTTGGAAGATTCAACTGACAACCAGCTTGCCACATTTCTCAGGAAATGATCTCTTACAACAAAGCAAAAAGGCAACACATTGAAAGGGCTCCATGCTTGACCATGTTATTTACAAAGAAGACCTGCTAACAGTCGATGATCCTATACCAGTAGACTGGTCTGACCACTTCCTTCTTCCCTTCTCAATGCACCTATCTCATTTTGTAACCCTTGACCAAAAAAGGCAACTATCTGGTTTCGCAACACAAAAGAGATTGATGTAGACACTCTCTGCAACACAGCCATGAAGGTACTAACAGTCTTCAACGCCAGCTCTGACAACAATGTTTTGACCACCCAGTGTCTCACCAGTCTTTCGGTCTTGATAGACGATGTTGCTCCACCACAAAGCAAAAAGAAAATGACCACCCCTTCTTCCCCATGGTTCAATAAGTCCCTGTATGAAGAGAGAAAAAACCTGGGATATCTGGAGAAGAAATGGAGAAAGTCCCCATCCACAATCTCTTAAATAGCTGTTACACAAGATTGCGCTATCACAAACACATCTTTAGCGAAAAAGTGAATCACTTCAGAACCGTCCTCGACTCTGCCAAAAGCAGACCTAAACAACTCTTTGACCTAATCAAAACTACCAGGAACTCCTCCTCAACCATCAAATTTGATGACCCTCCCGAGAAAGCAGGAGAATTTACACAGTTCTTTGATGCAAAAGTGAAATTACTGCTTGACCATGTTACTCACCCTATCCCACTTGAGGACTACAAATCCAAAGACGCCTGGCACCGCTTTGACGTAATCAATGAAGATGCCCTCCTCCTCCTCCTCCTCCTGGAAAACAAAACCTTCAAACCATACTATTAACCCCATCCACAGCGATACTGCAATAGACTTCTACACTTACACGCTCCTCTACTGGACAACTATGGTAAACCTCTTCCTGAGCCAAGGCTCCTTTTCCGATGCGCTCAGAACAGGTCAGGTTACCCCACTTCTGAAGAAACCCTCTGCTGATGTGAATGACCTTAACTATTTCCGGCCAATTACCAACCTCCCTTTCCTTGCTAAAATCACAGAAAGATGTGTAGTGGAGCAAATCTCCCAACATTTTAAGGGCAACAAGCTTCTTATTGAATTTCAATCTAGCTTCAATCAAGGCTGCAGTACTGAGTCAGCACTGCTACAAGTTATTGACGATGCCCTGTGATTTCTCGACTCAGGCAGTTCCTCTCTCCTGATCCTTCTAGACCTATCTGCAGCCTTTGACACTCTAAACCATAACACTTTCCTAAACACACTAAAAGAAAGAATGGGATTTGAAGGCACTGTGCTCAAATGGTTTGAATCATACCTCTCAGGCAAATCTCAGATTATTAAAATAGCAAACTGTCTGTCTACATCGAAGGCTTAGGATAAAGCCGTCCCTCAAGGCTCGATCCTCGTGCCCACCCTCTTCAAACTTTACATGGAACCGCTGGGAAACTGTAGTAGCGAAGTCCAGTAGCCAAGGTGTACTTTAGGTAGATTTATTAAGTTGTAATTACAAGTTGTGAAGATCCTGAAGAACAGCCCCACCAGGAGCAGCCTCCCTGCTGCTCAGCCCAACTTCAACGGTCCACACTCACAGCAGGCATCCATGCATTCCAAACAGATGTATGACGTTGAAACGCATACTTTTACATCGCATACCATTACAACGCGATTTTTACAACACAGGATCCTTTACAGCGAATGCCTTTACAACGCATGTCATTACATAGCAGATGCTATTACAACGCATGCCATTACAACGTAAGTATAGGTAAGTATATCAGTTTTATAAAAATTGTAAGTAATAAATATTTAATTAATTTAATTTATTTAAAGTAGTTTTTTTTTAAACTGAACCCTTAAAATACCCCTGTACCCCTGTACCCCTAAATCTATCCCTAATCACTAAAGCTACCCCTGTACCCCAAAACCCAAACCTAGCCCTGAACCCTAAAATACCCCTGTACCCCATAACCCAAACCAAGCCCTGAACCCTAAAAATACCCCTGTACCCCAAAACCCAAACCTATCCCTGAACCCTAAAAATACTCATGTACCCCATAACCCAAACCTAGCCCTGAACCCTAAAAATATCCCTGTACCCCAAAACCCAAACCTATCCCTCAACCCTAAAAATACCCCTGTACCCCAAAACCCAAGCCTAGCCCTGAAACCTAAAAATACCCCTGTACCCCACAACCTAAACCTAGCCCTGAACCCTAAAAATACCCCTGTACCCCATAACCCAAACCTAGCCCTGAACCCTAAAAATACCCATGTACCCCAAAACCCAAACCTAGCCCTGAAACCTAAAAATACCCCTGTACCCCATAACCCAAACCTAGCCCTGAACACTAAAAATACCTCTGTACCCCAAAACCCAAACCTAGCCCTGAAACCTAAAAATACCCCTGTACCCCATAACCCAAACCTATCCCTGAACCCTAAAAATACCCCTGTACCCCATAACCCAAACCTAGCCCTGAACCCTAAAAATACCCCTGTACCCCAAAACCCAAACCTAGCCCTGAAACCTAAAAATACCCCTGTACCCCATAACCCAAACCTAGCCCTGAATCCTAAAAATACCCCTGTACCCCATAACCCAAACCTAGCCCTGAACCCTAAAAATACCCCTGTACCCCAAAACCCAAACCTAGCCCTGAACCCTAAAAATACCCCTGTACCCCATAACCCAAACCTAGCCCTGAACCCTTAAAATACCCCTGTACCCCAAAACCCAAATTAAATACATGTTTTAAAAAAGATAAACTTACCTATACTTACGTTGTAATGGCATGCTTTGTAATAGCATCTACTATGTAATGTCATGCGTTGTAAAGGCATTCGTTGTAAAGGATCCTGCGTTGTAGTAGTTGCGTTGTAAAAGTAGTCCGTTGTAACAGTTGCGTTGTAACTGTTGTTTCCCATTCCAAACATGTCCATCACACCAACATTCCATACAGAACACTCGCACTTGCTGAGTAGCTAGGAACCAGGGGGCAGATTTATGTTAACTAGCGCATTCCCAGGGATGCGCCAGTTAATGTGCGCCACAGTGCGCCACAGCTCCGCCACCCATGGTGCGCCGCATTTAAAATGCGGCGCACCATGGGACAAAAACAGCACAGATGCGTGACGCATCTGTGCCGTAAAGGTGGCGCCTTGCTGGAGTTGCGTCGCAAGCTTGACGCAGCTCCAGCAAGGCGCGGGGGTACCCCATCTTAACAATGCTGCGTCAAGACCTACGCCTGCTTCAAGCAGGCGCAGGGTTTTGACGCAGCATTGGCCTGAAAGTGACTGAGTGAAATCTTATAGATTTCACTCAGCCACTTTTAGGAGGCGTTCTGCGCAGGAACGCCCCCCCCTGCGCAGGAACGCCTCCTTGCAGGGCTTTACAACGTGACACATCTCCTAGATGCGTCACGTTGTAAATAGGGCACATTGTTTGCGCCGCCGTTGCGTCAAATAAAGTGACGCAATTGCGGCGCAAAGAGGCGCAAGGGCCTCATAAATCTGCCCCATAGTACATAGGAACAGTATAAACACAACTACAGGATAAGACATATCTTCTCCCCTTAAAATTGAAAGTTAAATAAACAATGCCAAAAGAAAACAACTATGCACAACAATGTATAAAAGAAGAAAATAGTCCAGAACCTAGGGATGCAAGGTAAACACCACATCACAAGAGGGAACAAAGACTAAACAAAGCAGGAAATGAATAGATACACACACGAATTATCACTCATCCTCCCCCTTTAATATGAAAAACAAATAGAAATGATTCAAGAACGTTAAGCTCACAAGCACAAAGTGAGATACCACCACATGAATAGACCTGTGAAACATAAGCTCATGAAAGGTGCAAAATAAACATCCAACCATGCACTGCAAAGTAGGGCAAATCACTGTGAAGAGAAGACGCAGGAGACACGCACCCCGAGAACTCTACCACTATGGGTGAACTACACCCCATGTATAGATTCCTCAAGTAAGGAACAGCAACGGCATCTGTGAAGAAGGGACTGAAACCCAACTTGCCAACCCTCATGTAAGGGACAACACATGCAAAAATGGGAGAGAGAGACCCTTAATGCAAACAAAGATAGATGGGACTAACACCCATTAAGTCACCCCTCCCGTAAGGGTAAAATGACTTAACAGAACCACCCTCATTTAAAGGTTACAATTATAAAGCCACCCCTTGTGTAAAGGTCACATTACTTACTGCGTACAAATGGGACTACAACCCATTACCTGTGTAAAAGGGAGATATCTCCTTTAGTCACCCCTCCATTAAGTATCAAGTGACTTACTGCATGCAACACAGGGTGACTTACACATGATACATCAAACCAAAGAATAACAACAACAAAATTAAGCACAGGGGGACTTACAATAAAACAACGTGCAGCACAGGGTGACTTACACATATTAAAACAATGTGCAGCACAGGGTGATTTACTCACATTGAAACTTTAAGACCACACCCACGAAAGAATGGGTAGAGTATAAGCAAGAAATGGGTGAAAACCACCACCCACAATGACACTGGGAACTACCTCATGTAAGGTATAATATAAGCTTCAACACCAAACATAAAAGAGAACATGCACATTTAGGTGTAACAGAGAAAAAACATCAATGCATACAATAGAATGAAACTTAGCAAGGTAACTAATACACCGATGAGCGAGCTCTCACCCGAGAAATGTTGCACAGGCTACACTCTTGTCATGAGTACTCTTGATACAGAGTCATAATCTCGAGATCTGTGACCCCAAGGGACTGTAACTAGACTCCTGCAGACAAGAAAGTATTAAAAGAGGTGGTATAAAGTCAGTCTGAAATAGCTGACAACACCATTGAATGACACACTGTACCCTGTGAGAGGTTATGAGTCTGCGTGTGGGCACGATGAAGGAGCATCAAGAGACATAAACACACCAACCTATGTAGTCCACACTTTGCTTGAAGAGATCTTGCCACTGCAGTGTGTCTTCATGACAATAAAACATAACGATGATCACTGGACTGCTGTGGCTGAAAATCGCGGGCAAAAATGCAAAAAGAAAAGACTGCCTGAAACTTGACCAACAAAGATGGTGGCACACAGTGGTGACGCTCTACGGGTCAATCAATCAATCAGGGGAACTGTAAGCGTGCTACTCTCTTGTGAGGGTCTCAAGGCGTGGGGGCAGGGGGGTCGGTGGGAGGTCTGCAGATCTGTTTAGACAAAGAGCCAGGTCTTGAGAGTCTTCCTGAAGGTGTTCAGGGAGGGGGGCGCTTCTGATGTCTGACGGTAGCTCGTTCCAGGTTTTGGCTGCAATGTGAGAGAAGGATCTTCAGCCTGCTCTGGCTCTGTGGATGCGCAGGGTTTTTGCCAGTGCGAGGTTGGAAGATCGGAGGTTTCTTTTCGGTACGTGGAAGTTGATTCTGTCGTTGAGGTATTTGGGTCCGTTTTCTTTTGTTTTTAATTTCTTTATTGGTTTTCATTAATAAGAACGGAAAATACAATACATACAATTCAATTCAAAAGAATAGGAGGGGGTAATGGAGGGGAGAGAGAGAAAAAAACAGAAACAGAAAGACACAGCCATCATGAATGTACAGCATCTGTCATTACCGGAAAATCATTGCAACATACACTGGCAATTACATATATGAATCCTCAGTATTCACTTCAGGACCGTCAACCCTAGGTTGCCTACCATTAAAAACACTCATTTCTGGCTTTCTAAACAGCTTTTATAAAGGCTCTAGAAGTTTTTAGGACGGCTTCTAGGGGGAAGCAGTTCACTGTACAATTCAGTTTGTGTATTGCAAAACAGCATTTCTTTGGGGCATTGAGCTAGTGTAGGCGGGTCCCACATGCCCAACGCATTGCTACCACTCTTGTCACTATCAGGAGACCTATCTCACTTAAGCGTCTTATGTCTTTCCGGACCCATTTGGAATAGGCCAGTAAAGCCAGCAGTGGGTCTGGTCTAATAGGTCCGCCGGTGATCTCCCCTAACTTAGAAAATATTTGGACCTAAAAGTGAGCTAATGAGGGGCATACCCACTCCAAGTGTAAGAAGCCAGCCGCCTCTTCCCTGCATCTTTCACATTTATCAGTGTCCTGTAGGCCAAACCTATATAATCTGACTGGGGTATGATATATTCTGTTAAGAAATTTGAATTGGATAAGACGGTGTCTACCATTCAGGGAAATGCGCTGTGTAGCCTCACAGCAGTACTTCCATGTATCATTGTCTAAATGGACTTCCAAGTCTGTCTGCCACTTCAACCCAGGCTTAACATACTGGTTCCAGCGCAGTTGCTGTGTTTTATTGTATATGTGCGATACCAGCCTGCATGGAGAGCCTTCAGGCATTGAGGGCGACCACTTCCGGCGGTTCCAGCAGTTCATCCCCCAAAAGTTACCTAAGTGCGATACGGACTCTATAGTAGTGGAATAGCATTATGGGGGGGGGCATCTGGTTTATTTGCAGCCAGATCTTCCCAGACACACCCCTTACAGTCTGCGAAAAGTCCCCAATTACTGTTATGTTCAGGTGATGCATGGCCCGCACTACATCTGGTTCTGTGATAGTTGGAAGCCAAGAGCGCCATTCAATGGGAGTGAGAGGGGAGTAAAGGATAGAGAGCATTTGGCTACGCCAGGCGTGAGTTGTCTCGTTTATGGAATCCAACATACCAGTGCATCGTATCGGCGCCGAAACAATGCAGTAGACAAGTGAGCTGGTGCTGCCGCCATCCTCTCTGTATGTAGATGGGAGGGGGAGCTAGTTGATGAAACCATTAGTAAGCGTGTGAGCATTGAGCCTCTCTGTAGTAGAGGTCTAGATCTGGGGCTCCCAGTCCCTCCATCGAAAAAGGGAGAGTAAGAATGTCCCGCTGGGCTCTGGCTTGCTTCCCCGCCCAAGCTAATTTAACCTGCATAGACTTGAGGTGCTGAAAAAAATGGGCTTGGAAGACAATTGGGATATTTAAAAATAGAAAGAGGAATCTTGGGAGCACTACCATCTTCATGAGTGATATCCTACCTAGTGGGCGAGAGGGGGAGTTGGATCCATCTATTTACGTCATCTTCAAGTTTGGCTAATTCTCTACTATAGTGTTCCTGGAAAACAATTTCCGAATTTGTGGGCACATGGATCCCCAAGTAGCGTATTGTGTCGGCGGACAAGGCCAAAGGATAATATAATTCAACAGGGAGCATTGCTGGGGTACGAGGAAATATAGTAGATTTGGGCCAGTTAATTTTGAGTCCCGAAAATTCCCCAAATTTTACTACCTCTTGCACCATTGGGGAGAGATTAACTTCCGGGTCTTGAATATACAGGTGCCTATCATCTGCATAAGATGAAATTATTAATTTATAGTTAGGGAACCGAATCCCTCTATGGCTGTGACACTCCCGTAGGGCACAAGCTAAGGGTTCTGCGACCAGTGCATAGAAGAGTGGGGATGGCGGGCATCTTTGGCGGGTACCTCTGGAGATCTCCAGTGGGGCGGTGACAATATTGCCCACCCATACTCGGGCCAACTGCGCTGCGTACATGACCTTCACCAGGTGTACAAAAGGGCTCCCGAGTCCCACACGTTCCAGCACTAACCACATAAAGTCCCATTCCACAGAGTTGAATGCTTTTTCCGCACCTAAAAAGATCGCGGCTGCTTTGATATCAGGCCAGGTATGTTGACTAGAGCCAAACACCGTTCGTAGATTATGTGTTAATGTGCGCCCAGGGACGAAACCTGCCTGTTCCGGGCCAACTAAGGAGGGAATAATGGTGGCCAAACGGTTCGCAAGAATCTTAGCAAATATTTTCGTGTCCACGTTTAGAAGTGAAAGGGGCCGATAGGAAGCACAATCAAACTGCAATTTACCCGGCTTAAGAATGGTGACCAGCAGGGCTTCCTGCATTGTGGTGGCATAGAACCGCATTCCCCCATTTCCTAAAACAAGGAGATCAAATGAGGGGTAAGTTGTTCCCGAAGTGCCTTGTAGAAGGCCACCGTGAGCCCGTCATGGCCGTGCACACCATTAGACCACATCGTAGTAAGTGCTTCATGGATTTCCCAAGCCTCTAGAGGCCTCATCAAGTACTCTCTGTGATTGTCTAACAGCCAGGGCAGTTTGATATATTCCAAATAGGACTGCATGTTAGTGTCCTTGCCGAGGGACTTGGAGCGGTATAACGCAGCATAATACTCCCTGAATCACTCTGTTATTGCATTAGGGTCACTGGTCCTCCTGTCTGATTCTAGGCTGATCTCTATGGGGCTCGCACTATCCCGCCTCCCTTTCATTGTTGCTGCCAACGCAGCGCTGGGGCTTCTCCTTCCACATATGTGCTTGCAATCGCATACTTCCCCATTAGATTAATTTCCCAATCAGCCTCTTCGTGATATTCCTCTAGCCTAGTTTTAAGTTCATCTATAGTCTGACCATTGCCACTCTCTAGAGCATCACATTCTAAGTCTGCGAGCTTCCGTTCCAATAGGGTAGATATTCTCTGATAGCTCTCAAGACCCCCGAGTGCTTAGATATAGCAATTCCGAGGATTTAAACTTTGAAGGTTTCCCAGATAGTGGTAAACTGCGGGACTGAGCCTGCATTAGTAGAGAAGAAAACATCTATGGCCTCTAACGTTTCTCCTCTAAAGGCTTCGTCCAGCAATGCGTAAGGGGAAAATCTCCAAGTGAATGGAGGTGGGCGCTTCGCAGGACATTCCAAATCAAGCAGTATTGGGGAGTTGTCAGAATACGAACAAGGAAATACCTCCCAACTCCTAATGGCGTGTCTCAGTGAGCCTGCCGCCGGGTGAGGGGAAACCGCAGGAGTCTTCAGCAGCGGGTTGCACCCCGCAAGCATGCAGCCAGTTATCGCAGCAAAGGGAGAGGCACCCGGGAACACAGTCTGCCGCAGGCAGGGACCACAAGGAACTGAAGGAGTCTTTCGTCCAGGCAGGAGGCCACATGCGGGAACACACCCCCCCACCCACAGTAGCAGTGAACAAACACGGCCCAGTCAATGGCGCTGTGTCAAGGGCCCAGCAGGAGGCGCTCCCTGCTTCACCTCTCCGAAGGGGCCGGAACAGCGCACCAGGCCTCGCCGGGGGCTCACGCCGTACCAGGCTCCCCCGCCATCAGCAACTGCTCCTGATCAACCCTCCAGCACGAGGGGACACCAGGAAGTGCAGGCACCAGTCGCAGAATCCTCTAGGCATGATGCAGCATCTCAGAGTAGGAGCCTCTGAGCGCGGCCGTCAGGCGGAGTCTCCAGCCAGCAGCTGAAGACCCTCACAGGCGTAGCTTGGTACGAGCACGAGAGGCGAAAGTCCCTCTAGGCGCGATGTAGCATCTCGGTACAGGATCCACCAAGCGCGTCTGTTAGGCGGAGTTCCCAGCCAGCCACGATGCGGCCCCCGGGGTAAGGCAGGTCGGCAGACCAGTCTTTTCCCCGGGGTGTTCGCGCGAGAGGGACAGGCAGGAAGTTAGGTAGGGGCTTAGGTTAGGGGTGGGAGGGGTTTAGGAGGCTATTTAGGGGGTCAGGAGGGGAAGGACTTCCTCTTCCTGTCCCCGGTGCCTCAGGGAAGAAGATAGTTTTAGTGCAGACGGAGTATTCCTTTAGGTAGGCAAAGTGTGATTTCAGGGATTTGGTCGTTGCTACTGGTGCCCCAGAGCGACGCTTAGGCAGGTTTATTGGGTGTTTAGGTAGGCGGGCTGACATTTAGGCAGATTTCTAGCGTGTAGCCCTTGGTGTCCCGGTGCGCGAGCGAAGGTGCCAAAGCTCACGCATCTCGCGGACGGGTCGGGGGTGCCAAATCTCACGCATCTTGCGGACGGGCCGAAATTGAGGGTGCCAAACCTCACGCATCTCGCAGACGGTCAGAAAGCTCGGAAATCATTATGGCAACGCCCGATGCAGAAGCGGTGAGGGCTGCGCTCCTTGTGCTTGGCCGGGCTGGGAGGACGGACCTCCTCCAGCCCGGTGTCCTGGACCAGGCGTGGGTTGGGATGACCCGCACGCCCCGGTCAGCATCGGCGGGGGTGGCTGCGGTTGTCTCAGCGTGCATGGACGAGCCCGCTGGGGCTTGGGATGGCGCGCCTAAGAGGGGGAGGGGCAGGAAACAGCAGGAGGCGCCCAAGAAGGGGGGAGGCGCCTGAGCCTCCCGGCCAAGATCGAGGTCAGCGACGCAGTGCCCGGTGAGGAGGGGGGCCGTAGGGGTGGAGAGGACTCCGCTGGCATTAAAGGCACGGGGTCGGGGAGCATGGGGCAGCTAGTGGGGTACGATGAGAGCAGTGAGAGCAGCGGGGGGGGAGGACCTGGGTGAGTGGGAGGTGGCGGCTGGTGAGGAATTCACTCTCACGCTGTCTGGGGGGGAAGAAGAGTTCACCATCCTGGAGCAGCCGGTCGACCTTTCGGGGGGCCGGAAAGGGGTTGTCAAGCAACAAGGTTCCAAGGGCAAAGGCCCGCTGAAGGTGCAGCAGCAGAGTGGGGCGGGGGGTGCTGCTGCACCCGCGCCCGGGCGGGGAGGCCTGGGGGAGTCCGGGCGGTCTTCCATGTATGACAGGTGGGAGCTCATGACCGAGGAGGAGAGGGCCCACGATCAGCGTCGCGTCGTTGCCGAATATGAGAAGGAGTGGCAGCGCTTATGCGAGGCCAGGGAGGCGAAGGCGGGTGGGGTGCGCAAGGGCGACGGGGCCCTGGCACCTGCACATGGCAGAGGGTCAACCGTAGGTAGAGGCAGGGGGGGCCCTGGGGCCCAAGGGAAGTGGGTTTGGGTGGAAGGTTCAGGGACTGCCTTGACGGATCAGAGACCTGTTGGCACCGGGGCCTCCCCGAGCGCATACGGCTCGGGGGGGGGGTGGGAACAAGCCAGCGGGGACAGCTGGCAGAGGCCGGGGTGGGCCAGCGGGGCGCAAAACGGCCTCCAAACGCCGGGACGAAGAAGCAGGGGGGTCCGCGGCGGCCTGCCCTCCATCGAGGGAGCGGGCACCGACGATGCTGGAATGCGAGTTTATGCCTGGAGTGAAAGGGAAGGGTACTAAGAGAGTGGATACGGAAGTGGTGCCGCTGGATGTTCAGGATGAGTGGTTGGATTATGAGGATGAGGAGGATGAATTGGAAGAGGGTGAGTTGCATGAGTCTGAGAGTGTGGGCAAGGCTAGGATGGCACCTGCCACGGTCGGTGTTTCCCCTGAGGCACGAGATGGCACCAGTCGGGCCAGCAAAGGGACCATGAAGCCGGCGGACGCACGGGGACGGGAGATGGACACTCCTGCAACCTTGTCAGGTGAGGGCGCTTGGTGGGACGCCTGGACTGAAGAGGGGAAAGGAGGGAGGAAGAAGCCCTGCCGGTCGCTAGGGGTGGGGGATGGGTCTGTGAGGACTGTGTCCCATGTTGGGGTGGAGCCGGTGGTGGCTGCTGGGGGGAAGCAGGTCACGACGGCCAGTGCGCAAACTGACAAGGTGGAGGATTTGGGGGGTAAGGAAGGTGGAGTTGAGAAGCACCGAAAGAAATTGCCATACATGGGGTTGGCGATGCCCCTGGGTTCTCATTTGTCCGAAAAAACGAAGGGGAAGATTTGGAGGCATGAATATGTGGATGTATTTAAGCTGCTACATAGAGAGATTCAGGCGAAGGAAGGGTCTAAGGAAGAGGAGTGGGAGTTGACCAGGCGGCCGAGGGTGCCGGTAACGATGGAGAATTGGACGTCGGCTTTCTTGAGAAGCACGGGGATCGGGCGATTGCTCAGTTCAAGTATATGGACGTCATCAGGAAGGCGCAGCTGCATTTCAGGGGTTTTGCTTGGCTGAGCTACGACGAGGAGTTTAGGGCCAGGGTCAGCGTCAATCCAGACAAGCCGTGGGGGGAGGTGGACCAGGAACTCTGGATTCAATGGATGTCTTCGACGCAGGCGGCGGCTTCCACTCATACGGCTAGTGGTCTTCCGGTTACTTATCGGCCTTTTCAGTCGCGCCCCGCCCAGTCTGGGGCGGGTAGTCAGGGAAGTTCAGGTAGTCTGGGGAACCAGGCGGTGTGGTCAGGGGCTGCGGGACAACAGTACAAGCCAGTGTCTTCAGGAGCCTGTTGGGGGTTCAATAAAGGTTTCTGCAACCGCCCCTCTTGTAAGTTCAAGCATGAGTGTTCGAAGTACGGGGGGCGGCACGCAGTCACACAGTGCCTCACGTTGGCTTCGCCGTCAGAGCAGTGGAAACTTGCCAAGGGTAGGGGGCAGCCTGGGCCGAAGGGCCCATACTCCGGTTAGGGTGGAGGCCATGTGTCCATGGCTCTCCGGGTACCCCGATAAGGAAGCGGCGTTGCGTTTGTATTGGGGTTTCATGGAAGGTTTCCGGATTGGTTATCAGGGGCAGAGGGAGAGGCGTTGGGCCGAGAACTTGCGGTCCGCCAAGGAGTTGCCGGAGGTGGTGGCGCGTAAATTGGAGAAGGAGGTCTCGGAGGGCAGAATTGCAGGTCCTTTTGCAGACTGGCCAATGTCGGATCTCATTGTTTCACCTCTTGGGGTGGTGCCCAAGAAAGAGCCTGGGGAGTTTCGTTTGATCCATCACTTGTCCTGGCCGGAAGGAGGGTCTGTGAATGATTTTATTGCAGAAGAGGACTCTAGAGTGCTGTATGCGTCAGTGGATGATGCCATAGGCTTGGTGAGGTCCTGTGGAAAGGGGGCTGAGTTGGCCAAGTGTGACATCAAGTCGGCCTTTCGCCTTCTCCCCATTCAACCGGCGGATTTCCCCCTGTTAGGCATGCAATTTGGAGGGTCCATCTTCGTGGACATGGTTCTGCCAATGGGTTGTGCGATTTCCTGCGCGCTTTTCGAGACTTTCAGCTCCTTTTTGCAGTGGGCCTTGGTGGACCGCAGTGGGCACCGGCTGGTGTCCCACTATTTGGATGACTTTCTGTTTGTAGGCGCGGGTCGCTCTGGCGCTTGTGGGGAGGCTTTGCAGCAGTTTCAGTTGTTGGCGCAGGATTTTGGGGTGCCGTTGGCACCGGAGAAGACGGAAGGGCCTAGTTGCTGCCTGACTTTTTTTGGGATTGAGTTGGACCCGGTGGCTTGGCAGGCGCGTTTGCCTGTACGGAAAGTGGCAGAGATGCAGGACGCTTTGAGAGGTGCGATTGAGGTCCGGAAGCTTGAGTTGAGGTCTGTGCAGCGCTTGTTGGGGTTGTTGACCTTTGCTTGCAGGGTTGTGAGGGCCGGGAGGACGTTTTGTAGGCGGCTCGGCATGGCCATGTCGGGGGCGGCCCTCCCGCACCACAGGATCAGGATCACGCTGGGGGTCCGGTCGGACTTGCGAGTGTGGCTGGTTTTCCTGGAAGATTTCAATGATGTGTCCTTGGATTTTACGCGTGACAGGATGGTGTGGCAGGTTCAACTCTACTCGGAAGCTGCGGGTGCGGCTGTTTTCGGGATTTTCTGGGACGGCCGATGGTGTGCGGAACAGTGGCCAGCTCATTGGCTGCGTCAGGGCAGGAGCATTGCGTTTTTGGAGTTTTTCCCCTTGTTGGTGGCATTGTTGGTGTGGGACCCGGAGTTCAGGAATAGGTCGGTGTTGTTTCATGTGGACAATATGACTGTAGTGGACTTGGTGAACAACCAAAAGGCGAGGGACCTGCGAGTGCTGCGCTTGCTGCGAAGTTTCATGCTGCTGTGTCTGCGTTTCAATGTGCTGTTTCGCGCGCAACATGTGCCTGGCGTGAGTAACGAAATTGCGGATGCGTTATCTCGTTTGCAGTGGCAGCGCTTCAGGGAGCTGGCGCCGGGAGCGGAAGCTTGCAAGACCAAAGTGCCGGAGGGTATCTGGTCCTGGGGGGAGTGAGAGTGGTTGGTTTGGTTGAGAGGTCGATAGCGGAGGCCACTAGGCGGGCGTACAGGTTGGCATGGGCTGAGTTTGGGTCCTTTGTGGGGTGGGAGATGGGAGTGGGAAGGTTGCCCAGAGAAGTTGTCGAGCGAAAGGTGGTGCAATTTGTGTTGGAGTGCATGGATAAAGGGCTGTCGCAGACGACGATTGCTGGCAAATTGGCGGGAGTTTCTTTTTACAGCTTGATGTATTTGGGTTTTGATCCGGCTAGGACGGATCTGCTGAGTCGCATGTTGAAGGGTTGGGGACGGGTGAGGGCGGAAATAGGTGGGGGGGAGTTGCTGCGTGAGGCGGTCACGTTTGATTTGTTGGAGAAGGTTTTACGGGAGTTGCATTTCTGTTGTTATGATGGGGAAGAGGTGGCGCTGTTTCGCCTGTGCATGATCTGGATGTTTTTTGGTGCGTTTCGGGTGTCAGAGTTGCTGGGGACGCAAGGGGCGCCGGGTCGGATGTTTGCGGATGTGCGTGTGGACGGGGTTCGGTTGGGCATATGGTTGGGGCGTTCCAAGACAGACCAGATGGGTCGGGGTAAATGGGTATGGCTGTCGGAGAGTGGGTGAGCGGGTGTGTGCCCGGTGCGAGAGTGGCTGGGGTTTTGTGGGCGAGTGCGGAGGTCGGATGGGGAGATTTTTGTACATGCGTCGCGAAAGCGCTTGACGTCTTCCCAGTTGCTGGCGGTTCTGCGGATGGCTTTGCGAAGGCTGGGCAGGGATCCAGCGCGGTTTGGCACGCACTCGTTTCGGATTGGGGCAGCCACTGCAGCGGCGGGTTTGGGTTGGTCGTGGGAGGAGATCCGGAGGATTGGTCGTTGGCGATCGCGGTGCTGCGAGCGTTACGTGCGTAAATGATGGGGTGGGGCGTGCTGCTTGGCCGGCTGCACAGTTTGTTGTTGTTTTCCTTGTTATGCTGGGGTATTAATCTCTTTCTCTTCGTTGGTTGTGTTCGTGGACCGGGGGCCAAGACGGTCACCTGGGTCGTTGGGCACTCCTTTGTGCATTGGGGGGAGAAATACGCTGCCAGGCAGGTGTACGGCCGTAACCTGGACCTGAGGAGCAGACATCACGAAGTACAATGGTGGGGTAAGAGCGGAATGCGTTGGGGTGAACTGCTACCATGGCTAACAAGGAAAGTGTTGCAGCTGGGCTGCCCGGACATGCTTGTCATCCACTTGGGGGAAAACGACTTAGTGAAGCAATCGGGGGTGTCACTGTTGCATTTGATGCAGAGGGATTTGGAGGCGATGAAACGCAATCTGGCTGGCGCCTGTATTGTGTGGACTCAGTTTATTCCACGAAGGATTTGGAGGGGTGCACTCAAGCCTGCGGCTGTGGAAAGGGCTCGCAGGAAACTGAACAGGGCAATGAGACTCTTTTGTGCGGACAAAGGTATCGAAGTGCTGGCTTATGTCGGGCTTCAGCTGGAGCAGCCACTTCTTTTCCGAGATGATGGCGTGCACCTTTCTCACATGGGAAAGGCGTTTTACCTGATGGATTTGCGGGATCTGATTAGTTGTCTGTGGAACAAATCGATCTGGTGTAGGAGAGACTGAGTTCGACGCTTGGTGGGGCAGGTAACCGCCCTCCGGGGGTTCCCTGGGTGGCGGGAACTGGGAGGGGTGGGGAGTCCGTGACGGGCAGAATCACCCTTTCAGGGAGGGGGTTACAGGTGCAGGATGGGGGGAGTGGTAGACGGGAGTGCGATGGATGGAGATGACGGAGGAGTTGGAAAGTGAAAGGGGGAAGTGAATGAGATGCAAAGAGGTCATGGTGTGAATTGGGAGTGGCTGGTGGAGCACGTGAGTGAATGATGGGGGTGAATGGCAGGATATTGGGGGGATTGTTCAAGTTAATGATGTTATGTTTATTTCTGAATGTCATGCATGTCCTAATAAATGGCCTTTTACGCTAACTGATGCGTGGAGTGGTTATTGCGCGAAGTCTCCCACGGGCGCGGTGTAGTCCGATCGCTGGCAGTGAAGGCTGCAGCTGCGATCCCTCCTCCCGGTGTAACTCACGGGCTCAGCAGCGGCAGCGGAACGAAGCCCCCAGCTTCCATAGCACAGATAATTTGTTTATCAGGTAAACATATATGCGGATAATTATCGTGTAGTGGAGATGGCTCGCCGAGCTCGTCTTGCACGTGGCCATCTTGTGCTGCGACAAGCTCTGCCCCCATTTGGACCCGTTGTTGTGTAGGCATTTGTAGGCGTGCGTGAAGATTTTTAAGGTGACTCTTTTCTCCACCGGGAGCCAGTGGAGTCTTCGTAGGTGTTGACTGACGTGTTCGTGCCAGGGAATGGCAAGAACGTGTATGGCTGCGGTGTTCTGTATTGTCTGGAGTTTGCGGAGTAGGGAGTTGTTGATGCTGGCGTAGAGTGTGTTTCGATAGTCCAGTCTGCTGGTGATGAGTGATGAGTTCGGGTGGGTCAGAGTTTTGCCAAGCTTGTTGTGAGTTGCCACCAACCCCAAGATGTCGGCACGCAGTGGTGACGCTCGCCAGGTGGCTCAAGGTGCGTCCATCCTTTGGAACTGCACGTCGTTACAGAAGACACAGATCGCATGTCATCATGGAAGATCCCTCTGCACGTGCTGTGTTTGAAATTTAAACAGCAGCGTAACAGTTTGACAAGCCTCACTGCAAGCAAATCGCTGTCATTATATACAATAAATATTAAGATAGACTCACCACAGGTAGAGTTGACAGCACTAAATAGCCAGATCAGTATCTTTCACGTAAGGAATGAAGATTGCAGCCAATGCCGAACGTGAACTCAACCATAAATGACTGTGAAGCAAGTTCTGTAGACACTCATTTCACCACACTTGGTGACTTGACAAAACACGAGACCATCACCGCACTGCGTTGAGCCGGCAGACATATCTTCAGAGCACACTTAAACACTGCTTGCAAAGCACAGGCTGTACTTTGTAGAGCTTGTTGTAGGTACCAATTCACATTGAGAGAAGAGTACACCAGACCAGTGTAGCCATGCCATGAGTGTTTGAAGTACTAAAGATGATAGTGAGCACAGCACGCCTAGGCTGGGGCAGTCCGGTGTGAAGGACACTAGTGGGGCTGCAAGGCGTACTGTTCCTGTTTCTCTTGTCTCTTGTGAACATCTGTGCTTTTGATTGAAGAACTTCATGTTTTTCTCTGGACACATGAGGTTTCTTTTGGGTAAAAACTCCATCTATGAAATGTACTTCACTCCACACTGTCACTTCTTTTGAGAGAATCTTCCTCCTGCAAAAAATACTTTGCACTGACTGTCTGATCTCTTTTGAATAATTTCCTCCTGGAAATGTACTTTGCGCTGTCTGCTTTTCTATAAACCATTTTCCTCCTGGAAATATTATTTGCACTGTAAGCCTCTGAACATGATGTGTGTTCCTTCATTTTTGTATCTTCATTATAGAGCCAGGTACATGAAATCCAAATGTAAGCCATAGGTTAGTCTCCATGTTTTCACCAAAAATGTGTGGTAATGAAGTCCAGTAGCCGACTGCCGAGGTATACTTTAGGTAGATTTATTAAGTTCTAGTTACAAGTTGTGAAGATCCTGAAGAACAGCCCCATGAGGAGCAGCCTCCCTGTTGCTCAGCTCATCTTCAACTGTCCACACTCACACCCACAAGGCCCTACACAACACCAGACCCGCCTATATGAACCACCACCTCTCGTTCCACGCACTCCAAAGATCCCTCAGCCCAGCTCTTTCTTGCAACTGAACCAGGCATCAAGAAGACCAGAACAGGAGGACCCTCCTTATCCCTCCTCATGGCCAAGGCATGGACCTCACTGCCTCTCCACCTATGGCAGACACCAACACTCCCCAAGTTCTTGAAGGTCCTCAAGACCTTGCTCTTCGACCAAACACCATGAACTCCCAAGACCTGCGTGCCCCGCTCAGCGCCTTGAGGCCCTTTCGGGTGAGTAGTTGCGCTTTGCCAACCCCCTGAGTGATTGATTTATTCACAGCAGGCACCCAAGCATTCCAAACGTGTCCATCACACCAACATTCCATACAGAACACTCACACTGGCTGAGCAGCTAAGAACCAGGTACATAGGAAAAGTATTAACACAAAAACAGGATATAACAGACATCTTCTAAAAAAAAGTCTGGGATCCATTATCACCTCTATGCTGACGACATCCAACTCTACCTAGAAGTGTTCTCCGCACACAACATTTCAATCCTTGCTACCACCCACAACTCCATCCAAGAATAGCTGACTTCTCCCCATCTAATTATGAATCCATCTAAAACAGAATTCCTTATTCTCTCAACTTTAAACTCTCCACCTTCTGTTCAATTATGGATGGATAATCTGAAAATTCTTAACAACAAACCTATCATTGTTGACAGAGTCAAATCCCTAGGTGTCATCTGGACAAAAAACTCAACTTACATTCCCAAGTCAACACCATGGCCAGGAACGCACACTACCAGCTGTGTCTTCTCTGGGGGATTTGGCGTTTCATTCCTGAGCAAGACCTGGAAACTCTGGTTTAATATTTGGCACTTTCCGGACTAGTCCACTGTAATTCTCTCCTTGCTAGCCTCCCCAAAACCCACCTATCCCCTCTAAAATCCATCCTCCATTCAGCTGCATGTTTCATCTATGCGACCAAAAGAAATTACCATATTACACCCATACTGATTTCTCTTTGATGATTTCCCATTGAAGCTAGGTCAATAGATAAGACTGCTTCCATCACCCTGAAAGCCACACATTTCCACCCCACGCTACCTGGCCAACAAACTCAAAATAACAGACAGCTCCAGACCTTCACACAATGCTGAAAATGTACTGCTTGAACCTCAAACTTTCAAAAGGGAAAGACTTATGGCGTAATCCTTCTCAGGTAATGCGGCCACAATTTAGAACTCACTACCTCCAAATCTTCGGACCACCACTTCTTTCCGGCTTTTCAAAACAGATCTTAAAACTCTTTTCTTCCAAAGATACTTCTATCAATAGTTTTTCTCGTCCAGCTTCCCACTAAGACACACCCTCCCTCATCCCAGGTCATAACCCTGATTGCCACATGTCAGCTCCTACGACCCACTGTCTCAATTTAGTAAATTTGTATTTTGTACTTGAATAACTTTAATCGTTCCACCTTTTCTTATTATGTAATCTTGAGTGAATCTGTAATTTAAGCTATAACTCTCACCACGAGTAACTGTTGTACTTATAAGTAGCTTACCTACTTCCATGCTAATATTATTCCTTATGTAATTTACTTTGTCCTATTGTAAAGCTCTCTAACATCTCTGGGTAAAGTTCGTGCTATATCAAAAAGGCATAAAAAAAATACAAAAATTAAGAGTGGATTGTTATAACTCTGTTTTAAAGCCTACAGATAGGTATTCTGTTACATGGAACTTCACAGATTCCGGTACTAGGCAAGGGTTTTGCTGCTGGTTATCCCCTGGGTATTGAAGGTTTGCACTGTTGGAATCCTTGTTAGGCTTTCTTACAAGACATGTTATTTTCCTTTGCTAATAATATTTTTTTTAAGTTATGTACTTTTATGATTGTCTACCTGTTGGTTGCCTTGTGGGAAAGCTAAAGCTCAAGACAGGAGGTGTTAGTTGGTTATGGTGACAAGCCAATGATAATAGAGAGAGGCCTGATTGGTTCCGTTAGATGTCACAGCTCTGATCTGTTTACTATGAAAAGTTAATATAAACGCTGTAGGCCTGTTGTGTTGATTGTGAAAAGCATATGCTAAAGTCAATAGCTATTTAGTAGTGGATTGTTATTTGTATGTATTAAAGCCAATAGATACATATTTTGTTACATGAAATGTCACAGATTACCTTTGTAGGGAAGGAGTTTGGTGTTGGTTACAACCTCTGACAAATCCCATGGGTAAAAGATTTCCACTTCAATAATTCTTGCTGGAATTTCTTCCTAGCTGCCAATAAAGATCTTGTAATAAAAAAACATGAAATAATACATAATAACAATTGATAACAAGTTGAGTACCTTTGATTCCTTTCATTGCATTAGGCTCCAGATATCTTCCAGCTAAATTGAGACCCCAATAGAAGGAGGGCTGTTGGCCCTTTCAGTGAGGCCTTTGTGTTGAGACCAATTGGAAGAGATGCCTTGCAGGTTGCTGCTCTGAAAGGAAGGCAGACAACGTCTGAGTGCTGCTGAATGTGCTCTGGTGTTGGCATATTACATCAGGACCAATTCAGCATATTTCACTGAGGCCCCACTTCATCTATGATATGGTTCAATAATAGCCACTGGAGCCGAGATCCAGCTAGATTCCACTAATTGTGTGTCCTGCCCACAAGCCTTGACAGTGAAGAATATTTATTTTTAGGCGGATGTGTACGTAATAAGAAAAAAATCCCACCACTTACAGTGCAAGAGAGCCAATAGGCTGAAGTGGGCTGCCCCATTGGCCACTGTCCTACCCTGTGGTAGAATGCAAAATGTCAATAACAATTGAACAGAGTAATGGCGAGAGGGCTGACAAAAACCCTACTATGGATTCATAATACATGGGATTTTGTACATTCGCCAGTCTCTAATTTCTTTATAGTCCACGACTTGCGACGCACACACTCGCTGATTATACTGAAAAGACGTCAGAACTTGAATACTATGGGGCAGATTTATGTTAACTGGCGCAGCCCCAGGGATGCGCCAGTTAACATGCGCCACAGTGCGCCACAGCTGCGCCACCCATGGTGCGCTGCATTTATAATGCGGCGCACCATGGTGCAAAAACGGCACAGATGCGAGACGCATCTGTGCCGGAAATGTGGAGCATTGCTGGAGTTGCGTCGCAAGCGCGACGCAGCTCCAGCAAGGCTCGGGGGTACACCATGTGCACAATGCTGCGTCAAGACCTACGCCTGCTTCAAGCAGGCGCAGGGTTTTGACACAGCATTGCCCTGAAAGTGACTGAGTGAAATCTCATAGATTTCACTCAGCCACTTTCAGGAGGCGTTCCTGCGCAGGAACGCCCCACCCTGCGCAGGAACGCCTCCTTATGGCGCAGTGCTTTACAACGTGACGAATCTCCTAGATGCGTCACGTTGTAAATAGGGCGCATTGTTTGCGCTGCAGTTGCGTCAAAAAAAGTGACGCAATTGCGGTGCAAAGAGGCGCAACGGCCTCATAAATCTGCCCCTATATGCTTAATAAGGTATTACAGTCAAGTTCTGATGTCGTACTGTCTTCTGCCAGAGCGAGGAGCCAATGTGAAAGTAAGTTCAGGTCACAGATCATAATTGAAGCAGCGGTTTAGCAACGAAAACAGAACATTGTTTTTCTTTCTTCTGCTCTATTTTTGTAGCTTACAATCAAGCAAAGAGAACATGTTTATTTTTGGCACTCATTAGATAGAGAAAAACTTGATTCTTTCTGCATGTTTCTGCACATTCTGAGCTTCAGTAGCTTTTAAAAACTGACTTGCAATGAAGTGTTTCTAATATCTGTTTGCAATAAATATCTAACAGATTTTTCTTGTGTTTAATTTTGCACTACAAATTTTATTTTAATTCTTCATGTTTGCAAATATGCTCGCTGTTTTACGTGAAAGAGCTACACACCAAGGTTTTAATTTTGCTTTGATTATCTTGCATGCGTAGGTCTGAATTTGCCCACCAGCAAAGTGCAAAAATATTTTGCCATTGGCATAAAACGGAAATATAAACAACCAGAAAGTCTTCAATTAGGTGCAATCACAACATCTATGTCTGTTTAATCATTAATACAGTCTTAATAAGATTTTAGCGTTTGACCGATTAAACATGATCTAATAGCCCAGAGTATACATCTACTGTGCTTTCCTACACAGATGTAGGGCTATAAACAGACATGTAAACAGGAGAACCTGAATATTATTAATAAAACAAAACACCTTCATGCCTACGGCGTGCATAGGAAATCTCAAGGGACACTGCGAGGAGAAATGTCATGGCAGAAAAAACCTCCTTGGCAGGAAATGAAAAGCAGAAGGTTTGTTTATCCTCTGCTCGAAGATGCTGACAGCTGGGCGCGCCCACCTGTAGTCTTCCTGTTGGTTAATGCATCACCTCTGGACCACAAGGAGCCCACGCAGGTCTCTGGCGCCACGTGCGCCCCACTCTGCACCGAGCAGACGGATAATGTGGAAGATGAAATCATGAAGAAGCTTCCTTTCCGAGCCAAACTCCCTCCCACACAAACACATACTCCATCACACTTCACTGCAGAAACAGCGGGAAATCTTATGGAACGCAGGAGCATGGCGCGTGGCCCTCCGTCCAAGCACTTTCCTCGTGATAAATAACACAGAGACCGGGCCTGTACCTCTGCCATTGCCGTTGAGCCCACCCAGAGAGCACTGTCTCTATCGTTGGAGCCCACCCAAGGAGCGGTGACTCTGTCGTTGGAGGGAGCCCTAACAGGAGCACTATCTCTGTCTCTGGAACCCACCCAAGGAGCACTGTCTCTGTCGGAGCCCACCCAAGGAGCAGTGTCTCTGCCAAAGCCCACCCAAGGAGCAGTGTCTCTGTCGGAGCCCACCCAAGGAGCACTGTCTCTGTCACTGGAGCTCATCCGAGGAGCACTGTCTTGTCGTTGGAGCACACCCAAGGAGCACTGTCTCTGTCGTTGGAGCCCACCCAAGGAGCACTGTCTCTGTCACTGGAGCCCACCCAAGGAGCACTGTCTCCGTCGTTGGGGCCCACCCAAGGAGCACTGTCTCTGTCACTGGAGCTCACCCAAGGAGCACTGTCTCTGTCGTTGGAGCCCACCCAAGTAGCACTGTCTCTGTTGTAGGAGCACACCCAAGAAGTACGGTCTCTATCACTAGAGCTTACCCAAGGAGCACTGTCTCTGTTGCTGGAGCCCACCCAAGGAGCACTGTATCTATCATTGGAGCCCACCCAAGGAGCACTGTCTGTGTCGTTGGAGCCCACCCAAGGAACCCTGTCTCTGTCGTTGGAGTCCGCCCAAGTAGCACTGTCTCTGTCACTGGAGCTCACCCAAGGAGCACTGTGTCTGTCACTGGAGCTCACCCAAGGAGCACCATGTCTGTCACTGGAGCTCACCGAAGGAGCACTGTCTCTGCTGTTGGAGCCCACCCAAGCAGCACTGTCTCTGTCACTGGAGCTCACCCAAGGAGCACTGTGTCTGTCACTGGAGCTCACCCAAGGAGCACCATGTCTGTCACTGGAGCTCACCGAAGGAGCACTGTCTCTGCTGTTGGAGCCCACCCAAGCAGCACTGTCTCTGTCACTGGAGCTCACCCAAGTTGCACTGTCTCTGCTGTTGGAGCTTACCTAAGGAGCCCAGTCTCGGTCGTTGGAGCGCACCCAAGGAGGGCTGTCTCTGTCACTGGTGTCCACCGAAGGAGGACTGTCTCTATCATTGGAGCCCACCCAAGGAGCACTATCTCAATCATTGAAGCCCACCTAAGGAGCACTGTCTCCGTTGTTGTAGCCCACCGAAGGAGGACTAGCTCTGTCACTGGAGCCTGCCAAAGGAGGACTGTCTCTGTCATTGGAGCCCACCCAAGGAGGACTGTCTCTGTCACTGGAGCCCTCCCAGGAGCACTGTCTCTACCTCTGGAGCCCACCCAAGGAGCACTGTCTCCGTCACTGGGGCCCACCCAAGGAGCGCTGTCTCTGTTGTTGGAGCCCACCCAAGGAGCACTGTCTCTTCCAGAGCCCACCCAAGGAGCACTGTCTCTGTCGTTGGAGCCCACCCAAGGAGCACCCTCTACGTCATTGGCGCCCACCCAAGGAGCACAGTCTCTGTCACTGGAACTCACCCAAGGAGCACTGTCTCTGTCTCTGGAGCCCACCCAAGGAGCACTGTCTCTGTCACTGGAGCTCACCCAAGGAGCATTGTCTCTGTCACTAGTGCCCACTCAAGGATCAATGTCTCTGTCACTGGAACCCACCCAAGGAGCACTGTCCCTGTCACTGGAGCCCACCCAAGGAGCACTGTCTCTGTCACTAGTGCCCACCCAAGGATCACTGTCTCTGGAACCCACCCAAGAAGCACTGTCCCTGTCACTGGAGCCCAGCCAAGGAGCACTGTCTCTGTCACTGGAGCTCACACAAGGAGCACTGTCTCTAGAGTCCATCCAAGGAGCACTATCTCTGGAACCTACCCACTGAGCACTGTCTCTGTCACTGGAGCTCACCCAAGGAGCACTGTGTCTGTTCTTGTAGCCCAGCCAAGGAGCACTATGTCTGTCACTGGAGCCCACCCAAGAAGCACTGTGTCTGCTACTGAAGCTGACCCAAGGATAACTATCTCTGTCGTTGGAGCGCACCCAGTAGAGCACTGTCTGTGTCGTTGGAGCCCACTCAAGGAGCAACGTCTCTGTCATTGGAGCCCACCCAAGGAGCACTGTCTCTGCCGTTGCAGCCCACCCAAGGAGCACTGTCTCTGTTGTTAGAGCCCACCCAAGGAGCACTGTCTCTGTCGTTGGAGCCCAGCCAAGTAGCACTGTCTCTGTTGTAGGAGCCCACCCAAGTAGCACTGTTTCTGTTGTTGGAGCACACATAAGAAGTACGGTCTCTATCACTAGAGCCCACCCAAGGAGCACTGTCTCTGTCACTGGAGCTCATCCAAGGAGCACTGTCTTGTCTTTGGAGCCCACCCAAGGAGCACTGTCTCTGTCACTGGAGCCCACCCAAGGAGCACTGTCTCCGTCGTTGGAGCCCAGCCAAGGAGCACTGTCTCTATAGCTCACCCAAGGAGCACTGTCTCTGTCATTGGAGCCCACCCAAGTAGCACTGTCTCTGTTGTAGGAGCCCACCTGAGTAGCACTGTTTCTGTTGTCGGAGCACATCCAAGAAGTACGGTCTCTATCACTTTAGCCCACCCAAGGAGCACTGTCTCTGTTGCTGGAGCCCACCCAAGGAGCACTGTATTTATCATTGGAGCCCACCCAAGGAGCACTGTCTGTATCGTTGGAGCCCACCCAAGGAGGACTGTCTCTGTCACTGGAGCCCACCCAAGGAGCACTGTCTCTGTCATTGAAGCCCACCCAAGGCGCCCTGTGTCTATCATTGGAGCCCACCCAAGGAGCACTGTCTCCATCGCTGGAGCACACCCAAGGAAGACTGTCTCTGTCACTGGATCCCGCCGAAGGAGGACTACCTCTGTCGTTGGAGCCCACCCAAGGAGCACTGTCTCTGTCATTGGAGCCCACCCAAGGAGCACTGTCTCTGTCGATAGAGCCCACCCAAGGAACCCTGTCTCTGTCGTTGGAGTCCGCCCAAGTAGCACTGTCTCTATCACTGGAGCTCACCCAAGGAGCACTGTGTCTGTCACTGGAGCTCACCCAAGGAGCACCATGTCTGTCACTGGAGCTCACCCAAGGAGCACTGTCTCTGCTGTTGGAGCCCACCCAAGCAGCACTGTCTCTGTCACTGGAGCTCACCCAAGGAGCACTGTGTCTGTCACTAGCTCACCCAAGTTGCACTGTCTCTGGTGTTGGAGCTCACCTAAGGAGCCCTGCCTGCGTCGTTGGAGCCCACACAAGGAGCCCTGTGTCTACCATTGGAGCCCACCCATGGAGCACTGTCTCCATCGCTGGAGCCCACCCAAGGAGCACTGTCTCTGTCGATAGAGCCCACCCAAGGAACCCTGTCTCTGTCGTTGGAGTCCGCCCAAGTAGCACTGTCTCTATCACTGGAGCTCACCCAAGGAGCACTGTGTCTGTCACTGGAGCTCACCCAAGGAGCACCATGTCTGTCACTGGAGCTCACCCAAGGAGCACTGTCTCTGCTGTTGGAGCCCACCCAAGCAGCACTGTCTCTGTCACTGGAGCTCACCCAAGGAGCACTGTGTCTGTCACTAGCTCACCCAAGTTGCACTGTCTCTGGTGTTGGAGCTCACCTAAGGAGCCCTGCCTGCGTCGTTGGAGCCCACACAAGGAGCCCTGTGTCTACCATTGGAGCCCACCCATGGAGCACTGTCTCCATCGCTGGAGCCCACCCAAGGAGCACTGTCTCTATCATTTGAGACCACCCAAGGAGCATTGTCTGCGTCGTTGCAGCCCACCCAAGGAGGACTGTCTCTGTCACTGGAACCCACCCAAGGAGCACTGTCTCTGTCATTGAAGCCCACCCAAGGAGCCCTGTGTCTACCATTGGAGCCCACCCAAGGAGCACTGTCTCCATCGCTGGAGCACACCCAAGGAAGACTGTCTCTGTCACTGGATCCCGCCGAAGGAGGACTGTCTCTGTCGTTGGAGCCCACCCAAGGAGCACTGTCACAGGAGCCCACCCAAGGAGCGCTGTCTCTGTCATTGGAGCCCACCCAAGGAGCACTGTCTCTGTTGGAGCCCACCCAAAGAGAACTGTCTTTGTCGATAGAGCCCAACCAAGGAGCCCTGTCTTTGTCGTTGGAGTCTGCCCAAGTAGCACTGTCTCTGTCACTGGAGCTCACCCAAGGAGCACTATGTCTGTCACTGGAGCTCACCCAAGGAGCAATGTGTTTGTCACTGGAGCTCACCCAAGGAGCACTGTCTCTGCTGTTGGAGCCCACCCAAGCGGCACTGTCTCTGTCACTGGAGCTTACCCAAGGAGCACTCTGTCTGTCACTGGAGCTCACCCAAGGAGCACTGTCTCTTCTGTTGGAGCCCACCCAAGGAGCACTGTCTCTGTCACTGGAGCTCACCCAATGAGCACTGTCTCTGTCGATGGAGCCCACCCAAAGAGCACTATCTTTATCGTTGGAGCCCACCTAAGGAGCCCTGTCTCGTCGTTGGAGCCCACCCAAGCACCGCTGTCTCTGTTGTTGGAGCCCACCCAAGGAGCACTGCCTCTGTCGGAGCCCACCCAAGGAGCACTGTCTCTGTCATTGGAGCCCACCCAAGGAGCCCCATCTCTGTCGTTGGAGTCAGCCCACGTAGCACTGTCTCTGTCGTTGGAGCCCACCCAAGGAGCACTCTCTCCGTCATTGGCTCCCACCCAAGGAGCACAGTCTCTGTCACTGGAACCGACCCAAGGAGCACTGTCTCTGTCACTGGAACCCACCCAAGGAGCACTGTCTCTGTCACTGGAGCTCACCCAAGGAGCACTGTCTTTGTCACTAGTGCCCACCCAAGGTTCACTGTCTCTGTCACTGGAACCTACCCAAGGAGCACTGTCCCTGTCACTGGAGCCCACCCAAGGAGCACTGTCTCTGGAGCTCACCCAAGGAGCACTGTGTCTGTTGTTGTAGCCCAGCCAAGGAGCACTATGTCTGTCACTGGAGCCCACCCAAGAAGCACTGTGTCTGCTATTGAAGCTGACCCAATGAGTACTATCTCTGTCGTTGGAGCTCACCCAGTAGAGCACTATCTGTCTTTGGAGCCCACTGAAGAAGCAACGTCTCTGTCGTTGGAGCCCACCCAAGGAGCACTGTCTCTGCCATTGGAGCCCACCCAAGGAGCACTGTCTCTGTTGTTAGAGCCCAACCGAGGAGCACTATCTCTGCCATTGGAGCCCACCCAAGGATCACTGTCTCTGTCGTTGGAACCCACCTAAGAAGCACTGTCTCTGCCGTTGGAGCCCATCCAAGGAGCACTGTCTCAGTCATTAGAGCCCACCCAAGGAGCACTGTCTCTGTCTCTGGAGTCCACCCAAGGAGCACTGTCTCTGTCGATGGAGTCCACCCAAGGAGCACTATCACTATAATTGGAGCCCACCTAAGGAGCCCTGTCTTGGTCGTTGAAGCCCACCCATGGAGGACTGTCTCTATCATTGGAGCCCACCCAAGGAGCACTATCTGTATTGTTGGAGCCCACCTAAGGAGCCCTGTCTCCATCGTTGGAGCCCACCGAAGGAGGACTAGCTCTGTCACTGGAGCCCGCCAAAGAAGGACTGTCTCTGTTATTGGAGCCCACCCAAGGAGGACTCTCTCTGTCACTGGAGCCCTCCCAGGAGCACTGTCTCTGGAGCCCACCGAAGGAGCACTGTGTCTGTCACTGGAGCCCACCCAAGGAGCACTGTCTCTGTAGCTCACCCAAGGAGCACTGTCTCTGCCACTGGAGCCCACCCAAGGGTCACTGTCTCCGTCACTGGAGCTCACACAAGGAGCAATGTCTCTATCACTGGAGCCCACCCAGGGAGCACTGTCTTTGGAGCCTACCCACGGAGCATTGTCTCTGTCTTTGGATCCCACTGAAGGAGCAATGTCTTTGGAGCCCACCCAAGGAGCACTCTCTCTGCCATTGGAGCCCACCCAAGGAACACTGTCTCCGTCGTAGAGCCCACCCAAGAGCACTGTCTCTGCTGTTGGAGCCCTCCCAAGGATCACTGTCTCTGTCGTTGGAGTCTTCCCACGGAACACTGTCTCCGTCATTGGAGCCCACCCAAGGAGGACTGTCCCTGTCACTGGTGCACTCCGATGGAGGACTGTCTCTGTCATTGGAGCCCACCCAAGGAGGTCTGTCTCTGTCACTGGAACCCTCCCAGGAGCGCTGTCTCTGTCTCTGGAGTCCACCCAAGGAGCACTGTCTCTGTCACTGGAGCCCACCCAAGGAGCGCTGTCTCTGTCATAGAGCCACCCAAGGAGCACTGTCTCTGTCAGAGCCCACCCAAGGAGCCCTGTCTCTGTTGTTGGAGCCCACCCAAGGAACACTGTCACCGTCATTGGAGCCCACTCAAGGAGCACTGTCTCCGTCATTGAAGCCCACCCAAGGAGCACGGTCTCTGTCACTGGAGCCCACCCAAGGAACACTGTCTCTGGAGCCCACCCAAGCAGCACTGTCTGCGTCATTGAAGCCCACCCAAGGAATACGGTCTCTGTCACAGGAGCCCACCCAGGGAGCACTGTCTCTGGAGCCCACACTAGGAGCACTATCTCTGGAGCCCGCCCAAGGAGCACAGTGTCTGTCACTGGAACTCACTCAAGGAGCACTGTGTCTGTCATTGAAGTCCACCCAATGAGCACTGTGTCTGTTGTTTTAGCCCTGCCAAGGAGCACTGTCTCTGTCACTGGAGCTCACCGAAGGAGCACTGATTATGCTGTTGGAGCCCACCCAAGGATCGCTGTCTCTGCCATTGGAGCCCAACTAGGAGCACTGTCTTTGCCTTTGGCGCCCACCCAAGGAGCACTGTTTCTGCCGTTGGAACCCACCCAAGGAGCACTGTCTCTGCCATTGGAGCCCACCCAAGGAGCACTGTCTCTGTCGTTAGAGCCCACCTACGCAGCACTGTCTCTGCTGCTCGAGCCCGCCCAAGGAGCACTGTCTCTGTCATTGGAGCCCACCCAAGGAACAGTATCTCTGTCGTTGGAGCTCACCCAAGGAGCACTGTCTCTGTCACTGGAGCTCACCCAAGGAGCACTGTCTCTGCTGTTGGAGCTGACCCAAGGATCGCTGTCTCTGTTGTTGGAACCCAACAAAGGAGCACTGTCTCTGCCATTGGAGCCCTCCCAAGGAGCACTGTCTCTGCCGTTGGAGCCCACCCAGGAGCACTGTCTCCTTTGTTGGAGCCCACCCAAGGAGCACTGTCTCTGCCATTGGAGCCCTCCCAAGGAGCACTGTCTCTGCCGTTGGAGCCCACCCAAGGAGCACTGTCTCCGTTGTTAGAGCTCACCCAAGGAGCATGTCTTTGCTGTTGGAGCCCACTCAAGGAGAATTGTCTCTGCCATAGGAGCCCACCCAAGTAGCACTATCTCTGTCGTTGGAGCCCACCCAGTAGAGCACTGTCTCTGTCGTTGGAGCCCACTCAAGGAACAATGTCTCTGTCATTGGAGCCCACCCAAGGAGCACTGTCTCTGTAATTGTAGCCCACCCAAGGAGCAGTGTCTCCGTCGTTAGAGCCCACCCACGGAGCATTGTCACTGCTGTTGGAGCCCACCCAAGGAGCACTGTCTCTGCCATTGGAGCCCACCCAAGGAGAACTATCTCTGTCGTTGGAGCTCACCCAAGGAGCACTGTCTCTGTCACTGGAGCTCACCCAAGGAGCACTGTCTCTGCTGTTGGAGCCCACCCAAGTATTACTGTCTCTATCATTGGAACCCACCCAAGGAGCACTGTCTCTGCTGTTGGAGCTCACCCAGGAGCCCTGTCTCCTTTGTTGGAGACCACCCAAGGAACACTGTCTCTGCCGTTGGTGCCCACCCAAGGAGCACTGTCTCAGTTGTTAGAGCCCACCCAAGGAGCACTGTCTTTGCTGTTGGAGCCCACTCAAGGAGCACTGGCTCTGCCATTGGAGCGCACCCAAGGAGCACTGTCTCTGTCGTTGGAGCCCACCCAGTAGGGCACTGTTACTGTCTTTGGAGCCCACTCAAGGAGCAATGTATTTGTCGTTGGAGCCAACCCAAGGAGCACTCTTTCTGCCATTGGAGTCCACCCAAGGAGCACTTTCTCCGTCATTAGAGCCCACCCAAAGAGCGCTGTCTCTGCTGTTGGAGCCCACCCAAGGAGCACTGTCTCTGTCGATGGAGCCCACCCAAGTAGCACTGTCTCTGTTGTAGGAGCCCACCCAAGTAGCACTGTTTCTGTTGTTGGAGCACACATAAGAAGTACGGTCTCTATCATTAGATCCCACCCAAGGAGCACTGTCTGTGTTGCTGGAGCCCACCCAGGGAGCACTGTCTCTGCCACGGGAGGTCGCCCAAGGAGTGCTGTCTCTGCCAGTGGACCTTACGGCATGGAAGTGTGCCTCACATAAATGTTCATCACCTGCTGCTGCCAGTATTTTATGCGCGTCAATTAGAGAAAGGCAGGAGGGCCCAAAGTCAGATAAGCTTTTATTTTGGGGACTGGGGTACCACCATTGCTTCTTCCAATTTCAGTCTATGCTTGCAAGAGGGTCACCCACTTAGAACCTTGTCAACTGGACAGAGTGACTAAACACAACATTCCTGTGGAGTGCCATTTCTGCTTAGCTAACCTGTTAAAATGGCCCTTCACTGTCCATCCTGGGAGAGCCTGCAATGTCTTACCTGTTTTCGTACTTTCTATTCAGCCTAGCATGTGAATCGATGTCATACAATGTCAAGACGTCAGCGTGAGTGCCCACTGGCAGTTGGTCAGAAAATAAAGGGAGTGCAACATCCAACTTGACTAGCCTCATATTTAGCCTTGCTGTGCTATCTCCTTCGAGCCTTTCCCTTCCCTACTTTCCATTCACTTTTGTCCCTGTGCATGTGCTGTGCTGCACACACTGTGCTTACAATGTTTATGGTAAGCGTTTTGGGGTTGGCAGCGCCATCTTGTACTTCAGCGCTCATTTTTTTAACTGTTAGGGCCCCACCGCGCTGGTGCTAAGCACCTGTTTGGATGTTTGGGGTAGCTTGAGCTTAAACCATCATAGCGATTTTCAAAAAAAGGAATCCACGCCAAATGTAAGTCCTTTTTTCCAACATCCTGGGGCTTCTAAAGGTACCCAGGGTTTGTATGTTCCCCAGGAGGGAGTAGAGAAAATATCTAAAATATAGTTAAACTTTGTTTTTTGTGGGAAAATTGGAAAATGTGAAGTGCAAGAAAGCTTTTCTTTCTAAAAATTGCATCAACGAAAGATTTGCTGTGCTAAGATCACCATTATCGCAGCTTTCAGGAACAAGCAAAGTTGTAACAAAAATGCTATATTTTAACAACGGTTTTTCCAATTTTCAAAAAAGTCAATTTTTCCTAATTGTTGCAGTTTCAGCCTTCTTGCAGTTTGTGATGGAAATAGGTGTGAAACCCATGGGTGAATCCGTAAATGTATACATTACTGAAAAGTAGACAACATTCTGAATTCAGAAAGCGGCCATCTGTGCTGATCCCTCAAGATTTCCTAACTGTTGAAATAAAAGAATAATGAACATGCATTGGAAAAGAAGATCCTGGTTGTGAAGTTTTCCCCTATAACGTCTAGTCACAATAGATGATTTACAAGAGCAATATACCTGTTATGTCCCATATACTCATATATTTGTGTGGACATATAGGGTTTGTCGTTTCGCTAAAAACACGCAATAACCAGAGCTGCACCGTACAATGATTTTTCATTGTGCATTGACTACACACAATAATTGATATGGCAAAAATATAAAGAATGACCAATGGAAATGATTAAAAAAAACATGTATTTCTGAAATGTTCACAAAATACTGAGTTTAGGAACAGTGGTTATTTGAAAACATGTGAATTTGTGATTACCCGTACTATTGTGAGACTCAGAGGGCATTTTGCAAAATGTCTTCTTTCTTGCACACAAGCTTATATTTAGAAACTACAAATGCAGAGAAATCCAATGGATAATAGCAAATGCTATACTATTGCGCGATCCCACGTCTCCTGGTAAAAAATCGGTAGTACAGTTGCATGGCTAGGCTTAGCGCCTCTGAAATAAAACACCACAAAGCACGACTGGAGACACCCATAAACATGAAAGTTTTTTTTACAAAGTTGGTAGTTGTAGATTTGAGGCCTTAGCTCAGCTGCCACCCATGGAAATCTATCATACCCAGACATTTCAGAAAACTAAACACCCAGCAGAATCCAGAGTTGTGTGACGTTTGTGGTTCACACAAGGTTTCCATACCTAGAAGCCCTTCCAAACCTCAAATGTTGGTTAAAAACACACAATGTCCTCACATTTCTGTGAGGGAATGTTCCAGAATCCACCGGGATTCACAAATTTCCACCACTCAATATTCCCACTATTTCCCCGATGAAACCAAAAACAGTGCCCCCTTACGTAAGTGGCTTAGTGCCCACAAAAGGAAAGATTCAAAAAGGGGGGGTTGATGAACAGAGTGTCTGAATTAAGCAGACCACTCTTACCCAGTCAAGAGATCAGGGCTTGATCCATCACCGTTATTTAGCTCACTGCATCACCCCAGTTCAGAACCTGGCTATATGCAGATTAGTCTGACCCAGTGCCTCATGGGAACAGGGCAGACCAGACTACCAAGCCAATTCTTCACCGGAAAGGAGACAAGCTTCTGGGGACCGGTTTCTGTCATTTCAGCCGTCGTTGGCCCGGCTTGCTTGAATCCTGGTGGTGCAGTGAGCAAGGGACTCATGTATGAGTATACCCTGCCACACTTGTGGTGGCCAAAAACGATTAAAAAAGGGGGTGGTGATGAACAGAGTGTCTGAATTAAGCAGACCACTCTTACCCAGTCAAGAGATCAGGGCTTGATCCATCACCGTTATTTAGCTCACTGCATCACCCCAGTTCAGAACCTGGCTATATGCAAATTAGTCTGTCCCTGGCCCAGTGCATCATGGCATGAGTCCCTTGCTCACTGCACCACCAGGATTCAAGCAAGCCGGGCCGTCGACGGCTGAAATGCCAGAAACCAGTCCCCGGAAGCTTGTCTCCTTTTCCTACTTGCTGCAATGTCACCATGCGATCTGGAAATTCAGGGTGTGCTACAAACAAACTTGGAATCATTCTCAATTGAGATTGTGTGCAAGACCAAGTGGAATGTTGACATCCTTGCAGCATTTTGGAGTCCAAGATACATTTGGGCACAGTCATCACAGACCCTTGAGTTGTGCTTCAACCCTAGGCACCACAAACAGGCTTTGTGAGGGTCTGTCACAGACATCTGTTTGCAACAGTTGCCTATACTGTTATTTTAGGGGGGGTCACATTTTTCCTACCACACTAGAAAACATGAAAAAATAATTGATCAAAAGACTAAGGAAATGCTCTGGTATCACATCTGGAGGCACAGAAAGAGAGGAGCTGACATCAGCGTGGTGGGTGGCACTTATATGCAGCTCTACTGATCACTTCCTGAGTGGAATAAAGCCGGCTTGGAGTAGCGCAACACCATCTACCAGCTTGCAAGACTGGTGCTTCTAAAATTTTCTGATCCATTCTGGTGCCTAGGGAATTTTTAAAGGGTGAAGAACCCACTGTTAAACCCCATGGGGTCCCCTCAACTAGAGGGGTGGCAGGGTGCCTAAGCAGCACTAAGATGGCCCACTGCGGGAGCAGCGGGCAGCCTCATAGTGCCTATATAGGCAACCCTTCCCACCTTTGCAGAACCTAGCATGCAATTGGAATTAAAAAATAAACCACAAAACCATTTTGTTGGGAAAGGTTGGCTACAGGTTTATTCCATACAAAAGTATGCCAGAGTGGTGGGTTAACTTACGTGCGGTGACTGACCTATGCTGCCCTGCCCGCCTGAAGAGCCAAATTGCACTGTTGCCAATCCAATCGGTGCTACCAGTTATGAGGGATTCCCCCTTGAATACTGTGAACCACTGGTCCACCAATTTACTCACGCCCTTTTAGGGCAAAGCCCCTGGTTGCTCAGGCTTTCAACCGCCCGAAGGACTAGCGGCGCGCCGACGATTCTTTCTCCATGGTCCTGCAGTAAAGACTCCTGGGGTTTAGCCCAGGCACCCCTATTGTGCTCCTGAAGAGGTACCCTTCCATACCCTTCCACCTCCAGATCGGCCTGTAACTGGCCCAGGATGTGGCCACCGTCATATCCGGGGCCACACCACCATGGCATTCTCCTAAACCACTTGCTGTTAGCCCTTCTAGGTAGACCATTACTGTATCTACTTCAGACCGGTATACCCCATCCCTATCATTACCATGTGGTGTTTCATGACGAGGCCACGCCCAATTAACCAGCCATTTCTATTATAACTTGAATTTGATTGAACCATGCCCTCTCACTTGGTGGGCTTGTCCCTGGCTTTATTTCTTTACCAAGGAATGAGAAGGCCTCCCTGGAGGGAGCTCTACTCTTAACCACAGCTTTAATACCCTTCAAGCTAAAGCAGGCTCCAACCTTCTGCAACTTGTAGTTACCATTCCTTCTAGCATTTTTTATGTGCCATAGCACCTTGTTTCCCCAACTTTTTTGGAACAGCAGAATCCTTGGTGGATGACAGTTTCCACAACCAGCCTATCTACTATGGCTATCAGGATGGGACATTTTTTGCTTAACTGAAGCAACCTGTAACATGCCCTCAGAACAGAGGGCACATAATTTGCTGAATTAGACCAGACATTTGCACAGACCTTTTGATTGCTAAACCATGGCGAACATCAAATGGTGTCAAATCTGGTTTGAGGCATGTTCGTATTGTGGACACTAATGCAGTCAGCACCCTTCTGAAGTGACAACTTACGCCTCCCACCAGGCTTGCTTAACTTAAGCCTGATCACAGATGCACAAGTTACTTATCTTCGGTAACAATATATCTGTAAGAGACATTAGTTAGTGATAGATTCCTTACCTTAGAATTAGAATTAGAAACCCCCAGACGTCAGACTGGATCTGGAAAGTTATCGTCAGCAGTACCCCTGCGCGTCAGAAGGTGGCGTTGTGCGGCTTCGTGTCCATCGCAGGAGTGATGACCGGGATGACATCGCGGCAGCTACTAAGACGCCGCCTCCCGCACTGACGTCAGTTATGTACACGACTTTCCGCGCCAGGAACGCAGAGCCATGCAAGATACTGACCACTGGTGTATTGAAACTAGGCCCTGAAAGGGAAGACCTTAACCCTAGAAATCAGTTCGTAGAACGGGGAGGATGGGTGGGGCGGTAAGGAATCTATCACTAACTAATGTCTCTTACAGATATATCATTACCAACGGTAAATAACTTGTGCATCTGAAAGAGACATGTTAGTGATAGATTCCTTACCTTAGAATAGATACCCCAGCAATACCAACCCCGGTGGAGGGTCTGCGAACCAAGATCACACCAGAAAGTCATGGAGAACAGAACGGCAAAAGAAGCCGTCTCTCTGGACATGGCTGTAAAGGTATTAATGCTTAGTAAAGAAGGCAAGCCACCTGATGAGTGCTCATCCTATCGCCCCATTTCCCTCCTAAATGTGGAGGCAAAACTCTTTGGAACAATACTGGCCCTTCACCTTCGGCGGGTGATTTCGGGACTGGTCCATCTTGACCAAACGGGGTACCTCCCTGAGAGGGCGACTAGATACAACCTAAGGAGATCCCATGACTGGCTAATGAAGGTATGCAAAAGAGAGGATCCACACTGGTTCCTCTCCCTCGATGCCGAGAAGGCATTTGATGCAGTCCACTGGCCCTTTTTGGAGGGGGTGCTAGAACGCTTCGGTTTTGGACCCAAATTCAGAAAGAAGATTATCCTGCATACACCGACCTCAGGGCGAGAGTCCGGGTCAATGGCACAATGTCAGGGGACTTTGCCATACGGCGGGGTTCCAGACAGGGATGCACCCTGTCCCCACTGCTGTTCGCCCTCTCCATAGAGGTAATGGCGTGTGCAATCGGCAGAACGAGAGTATCAGGGGGTTCAACATATGAACACCAGACACGTCTGCAGAAAAACTTTCCCTATACGTGGACGACGTCCTGATGTATATCACTGAACCGGAGACTACCATACCTGCGCTATTCTTAGAACTTGATCGTTATGGGTCCCATGCGGGCTACCAGATCAATTGGCATAAATCTATCCTATATGATCCCCAAAGATGGGAAGAGGAGCCCACGCTTCCAGAGCGGCTGGAAAAGACTACGGAGGGATTTACCTACCTCGGGGTGTTCCTTACGACTGATAAGGTGCTCTCCTTTGAGAGGAACATTCACCGCGTACTACGCAACTTTACTGAGGACTTGGCGCAATGGAAATTGCTTCACCTGACGCTCTTCGGCCGGGCGGCAATGTTTAAAATGATTACGCTTCCACGATTCCTGTATGCCTTTCAGAATGAATACTTTCCCATGAAGGGTAGGGTGTTCAAGGACATACAGGCAGAGCTCCGGACCTTCCTATGGCTGGGGAAGCAGCCCAGGGTGGCGCTTTCGACCCTGCAAAGGCACCAGTATAATGGGGGTATCTCCTTGCCCGACCTAGAGGCCTGCTACTGGGCAGAACACCTGGTCGCCATAAATGAATGGATGTACGCCCCTGAGGTAATATGAATTTTATGGTCAATTGTGTCCCCTATCGTAGACCCCAACGGCTCCATGTACGAGCTTCTAGTACATGTAAGTTCCCTCCACTTCCAGCTATGAAGACGCAAATACATTTGCGTCCAACGTTAACATGTCCTCTTTCAGATCCACCATGAATGGGTCAGATATTCCGTTCCTAAGTGTGCCTTGCTAACGTCTTTATGTGGTGCACTTTCATGATTTCTAGTTCTGGCGAGTTAGGCCCTGATTTCTGCCATCGAGCCTTTTCCTGCCTTCTGCCTCTGAAAGCCGCAGCCTGCTGCTTCCTGACCCTTGACTCACTCCCTGCGCGGCGAGCGGTGCCTAGCTCGGCCTGCCTTGCCTGCCAAAACTGTATTCAACCTTCAAGTTATCTGTTCCGCTCTTCGAAAATACATTCCTGTCTAGTAGTTCACGAAAACAACCTTTCCAGCTGCAGAGCAAAGAGCCCGGTCTCACTGTCTCCATGCAATAATTCATAGCTTCCGTTACCATGGTAGGCCCATGGCCCCTCACATCTCATGTAGACACGTAATCGCATATGCACGCACGCACTAGCAGTCAGTATAGAATAGCCTCTGCCCGAGAAACCTTTCTTTCTAGATAATACAGTTCCTTAAACACAAGATACCAGATATGATTTGGGATTAGGTTGTTCTGACACTCCAGACTTCTGTCTCCACTGTAGGGCTAAATGTCAAGTCCCCTTCACCCTCTAGTTCCACGTCATTCCCACGTCATACTGCTGCGCGCGCATCTCTGCCACATGTTTCTGCTGACACTGCAGGATTCTTCTGGGGATCCACCCACCTGTGTTACGTTTCCAGTGACGTTGTCTAGCACACACCTCCGTGTACGCCCTTGTGCACGCCTTCTGTTACGAACACATGTTCTTATCTCGTTTCTCTCAGCTGTTACGCCTTCTGAACCCATCACCACTGTAATGCATCGACTATATATATGATGTACTGTTAATAAAGCATTGTAATTCCCTTCCTGAACCTTCGTGGTGATGGAATATGAATGAACCTGGTTCGAACCAATTCCTTTTTAAGGAATAAAACCCCTTTTAAAACTCAGATGCCACGGACTCTGCCTTTTCATTTTGACTGAGTTATTCTTATTGAACTTTACCGCATAAATTAAGTATAGGTAATTTAAATTTACCACATAATTGGCGCCCGAACAGGGACCCCTCCCCCACCCCATGCGCCGGCGGTGCGTTGCAGGCCCGGCCCCCTGCCACAGCGCTGACGGACAACTACGCGTACCCGCAGGATTTCCTGTATCTCCCTCAGGCCAACGGAGGTGACAGAGGCTGCGATCGACACCCAGACGAGGCGGTGAGGAGTGCGGAGGATCCCGACCAGAGCCTAGCTGAGAGAGCAAAGTCCGAGGTATTCCGAGGCCCACCAGTTCCGAAGTTCCGAAGTACCTACGTCACGAGTCCAGTCGAGTCCAGTCCGGTCCAGTCCAGTGTCGAGTTTCTGAGGCCTTCTGTTTCCGTGCTTCCCGGTGAGTACCGTTGCTGGGGACGCATCTAGACGTGCGCATTAATTTGTGCCGGTCAAGACGGGTTTGGGTACACAGACCCGGTCTGCACCGTTTAGCGGTGTATCTGTACTGTTTAGCAGTATATCGAGTATGCAGGTAGTTAGTTTTATCCTAGTTATTATTATTGTTCGTTTCGATAAATTTTACATGTGTTTTAATGTCGTGGTATGAGTGATTGTTCGATTTACATTAGTGTGTTTATTGTGTTAGTTGTGTCCAAGTTCAAGTAAGTATCAAGTACCAAGTAGTACGGCTGAAACATGCCGCTATTCTCTAAACTAAGACAGATAGGAACTAGAAAAGGGATTCTAGAGGAAGCTGTTCCCATTCCACCCAGGGACACTCCAGGGTACTTTATGTACCACAAACATGGCCTAGATGCCGTATTATATCTCGATTTGTGGGTGGATTACACCAAAAATTTAGCAGAAAATCAGAGATGGCCCGCTGCAGGGACATGGGATGCCGATTGCATCATGAGAGTAGAAGAAGCATTATGGAAAAAGAAAGCCAGACAGTCACAGAAAGATGCCATTGAATTATGGCGTAAAGAATCGCATAGACGCACAGAAAAAGCACTCAGAAAAGCAGAGAAAAGTAGAGAGGATTCAGACAAAGCCCGTGAAAACGTATTAGTTGAGGAGGGGATACGAGTAAAAGCAGAACAAGTAGACAGACAACGAAACACTCTTATGAATGGTATGTATCCTCTTCTGGCCGAGGGTTTACCTAAGGCCACTCCGGAAATGCCGAAAGATCTGCCCCCTCCATTGGTCCCGATTAAAGTACGTCACAAGACCACAAAGGACGTTTTTCTCTCCTTCTATTTAGACGATGTAGCCCCCGAATATGTTAATACTCCGCCGCCACGCACACCACCGGCTGACGGCACTCCACCTCGAGATAATCTACCGCCACCTCCGCAACACCATACTCCTCCTCCCGTTCCACATCTTCCGCCTGTTCCTCCACTCCTTCCCGCGCCTTTTCTCCCTGCCATTCACCCAACAAATCCTTTTGGACCTGGCACCTCAGGAGGTGCCACAGGAGGTTTTCAGACCCCTCCACAAGCACATCGATTGACCTATAGGGATTTAGCACAGCAATGTACACCTCAATCAGCGAATTACGACATACTTAAAGAGCCTCTTACAGATTGTAGATATGATCCAGTACCCGGTAAAGACGACAGAATGATGCTATCATCAGTACGTCTACGACGAGTTACAAATTATTTAATGTTACTACCCGGAATGATTGATCATCTAGACAGGATATATCATTTTGTCCAAACGGGGGAAGGCCCTGAAAGTATTGGCGAGGCCATGGCATACCAGAAAGTTGACACCCAGAAAATGATATTGCGTTTCTTTATAAACTGCTTGATAAGGGACCAAGATAGGCCTGGGGTAGACCAGGAAGACATGAAAGCACTGACTAAATGGGGTCAGAATATAGCAGATGGAAAACATGATAAACAGAGTAGTATAGAAAATATGTACCGAAGGATCCGAAAAGCAGTAGAACAAATACATGAAAGGAGACAGCCTGAAAGAGAAAGAGATGCAGACAAGAGTGAATGCTCGGAGGAGGAGGAGGAACAACTAGAAGTGACTACAGGACAATCACAATTACCAGCTAGAGAAATGATAGCATATGTAGGTAAGGGAAGACCCTTTAATAATTCAATGCGTCCGGTACGTCCAGAAAGTAAGAGACTCTTTCAAGCTGCCACGTCAAACCCGAAGACGCCTGAACACCTATTTCAGGCTACCAATAAAATACTTCAAGAACGAATGGGGTACCATGTACTCAATTCTATGGATGAACAAGAATTAGCCAGGTCAGCAGTACAATGGGCTGACAGTTCTGAAAAATATCATGATGACGCCTTAGCACAGACCTTTTTAAATCTTTCCCCTGACGAACAGAAATTAGCCGGAATATACATGATTCAGCATCTCCTTATTTTGTATAAAAGCCAACATTCTGATCCAGGTCCCCTACCTGATATTTTAATAGAGCTACTCATGAATAGATGGAGAGGTCTAGGTACTGACCTAATTAAAATAATTCTAGAACAACGGCACAGATATAGTGCCTTCCTGTGTCCACAGTTTGATCCAGCTCCACCTCCAGAAAGAAAAATGTATTACATAGACAGACAGAATCCCTTGCGAGAAGTACATCCAGTCAAGAATGATGATAATACCTTTAGACGTGTGTTTGTGTACACACCTATAACTAAAATGGAACTGTTAGAAATGAAGAAATTAGTGCCCAGTCATGACAAAGATCCAGCAGGTTTTCATCGTGAAATAAAAGATATGTTACTCATGGGTGATTATACCTATCCCGACATCATGAAAATATTGAAAGTATTATTGCCTGCCGGTATTTAAGAGAAACTCAAGGAAAAAGAATGGGAGGTGGGAGAGGCAAAGATTGATTGGGCTGCATTAGAGAACGAAGAAAATACTAGAACCCCAGGCCTAGGGCTCGGGGACAAAACTAAAGCATTACCAGGATTGTTAGTACAAGTATTGCCACGTCTGTTAGCAACGAAAAAAGAAGACTGGGATGCAATCTCAGCCTGCAAACAGAAACCCGATGAAGACACTAGTGATTTTTATTCCCGATTTGAGAAATGTTTTGTTATTAATAGTGGTCTGAAACCAAGTAGCGAGTCATATCCACATCTTTTTGTATCTAAATTGGTCGAAAATTCTCTGCCTCAGGTTAAGAATCGTGTTCTGAAAGTCGAGAGCACATGGCAAGCAAATACGCCTTCACAAATGTTACAAATGTTACAGTACCACCAGAACAGAATTAGAGAAGAACATGATCACGAACAAAGACGTATGAAAGACACGAAAATGAAAATGTTAGTTGCTCAGTCAGTTCCAGCTGACGGTCAGAAAAGGGGTATGACACAGTCCAATAATCCAGCAACTCCTGTTAAAGGGACATGCAATTATTGTAAACAGCCAGGTCACTATATAAACGATTGTGCAGTTTTGAAACATAATATACTTACTGGTAAAACTAAAGAGAGACCGCGTCCTCCTAGACAGGACCAGGTCCAACAACAAGTACCACAGAATATCCAGCCTATGCAAGCCTCACAACAGACAGTAGCGGTACCACAGCCACAACCGATTGCCGCAACACAACATGCAACGCAGCAGATGTACCAGTATGCACAGACGGATTACCCCGATTATCAGCGATACACATGAAACAGCCTAGAGAGGGAAGTTGGCTTGCCTCTTATTGAGGTTCCTGTAGATCAAGAAGGTCCTTATGTACACAGTCAGGTATTAGGGAAAGACCGAAAGTTTCTGATTGATACAGGGGCAAGCAGGACAACTATAAGTCACGACGAGGTTCCAGGGGCACACCTCTCAGGCTCACAGAATGTTTCCCTTGGATTTTCAGGAAAGCCTATTATTAATGAAGTATCACAACCACTTCCCCTTGCAGTTGGTCCATTGACACGTACTACAGATTTATTACTAACGAAATCATGTCCAGAAAACTTGTTAGGTATAAAGACATTGAAAGCTCTAGGAGCTGTCATTTGCTGTTCTCCGGAAGGAGTAAGACTGTTTTTACGTGACTTTAAAGGTCACTATGTGTTGAGAGATATTGATCCCAGACTACAGAATGTTCCTGCACATTTGTGGGCACAAGGCCCCACTGATGTAGGTTGTATGCACATTACACCATATCGAGTCACACTCAGACCAGGAGTAGTTTTACCTCGAATCCGGCAATACAAGTTACCACCAGATGCTGTAGCGGCTTTACTGAAAATCATTGACGAACTCATCGCACAAGGAGTGGTTGTAGAAACCGACTCCAATGTTTGTAATTCCCCCATCATTCCAATTCTTAAACGTACAGATCCAAATGTACCTCCTGTTTATCGATTAGTTATCGATTTGCGCGAATTGAATAAATGCATTGTGCCACAATATCCCGTGGTTCCAGATATCTCGTCTCTATTGACTGCCATTGATTCCGAGGCAACGTTCTTTACTGTAATTGACCTGAAGAACGCCTTCTTTAGTGTCCCCATTGACCAGGAAAGCCAATACCTTTTCGGATTCTGTTTAAATAGACGAAGCTTCAAATTTGCACGCGCACCTCAAGGATTCACAGAAAGCCCCAGCATCTATAGCCAAGCACTGAAAAGACAACTTGACAGTATACACATGCCTGACACAACTGCCCTGTTACAGTACGTCGATGATCTGTTGATCACCGCCCGAAGTGAACCTGAATGTGAACTAGCGTCACTGACGGTTTTGCATTTCCTGGCTGACAAGGGGCACAAGGTGTCCCCTTCGAAGCTGCAATTCTGTGTTCAGCAAGTGGTGTACCTTGGGCACTTGCTGTCCAAATGGGGGAGACAGCTAACACCCGACCTCATCCAGTTAATTGCAAACATGTTACCACCCAAGACACAAAAGGAGGTACGAGCTTTTATAGGCCTCACCTCTTACTGCAGACAATGGATCCCTCAGTATGCATTTCTAGCAAAGCCACTCATACAGTTGACAACACAGGAGGCAGCGTCTTCGACTGTCCTTCCTTGGACTCAGGAACATACACAAGCTTTTGACGACTTAAAGAAAGCCTTATGTCAAGCACCAGTTTTAGCGACACCATGTTATAGCAAGCCTTTTACACTTTTTGTCACAGAACGTGAAGGTACGGCATTGTCAGTGCTGACCCAAGAACAAGCAGGTTCATACAAACCGTGTGCTTATTTTTCTAGTACATTGGATCCAGTAGCCCAGGCTTTGCCTGCGTGCTTGAAATCAGTAGCAGCAACAGCTCTAGCAATCAGACAAAGTGATTCCATAGTGTTAGGACATCAATTGACAGTACAAGTTCCACACTCTGTGGAAGTTCTTTTAAACCGAGCACAGACCCAGCACTTGACTATAGCACGACTGACAGGTTATGAATTGACATTATTTCAGCCACACATAGAAATCAGACGCTGTAATACATTGAACCCTGCTACACTTTTGCCATTAAATGAGACAGACCCATTGGCACATGATTGTATTGAAGTTATTACTATTACGACGAAACCCAGACAAGACTTGACAGACACCGCATTACCAGACCCAGACCTGACACTCTATGTGGATGGTTCATGCATGAGAACAAGTACAGGAGAATTAGTGGCCGCTTACGCAGTCACAACAGAAACTGAAGTCATAGAAACAAATTGTATAGACACCTTGTCAGCTCAAGCAGCAGAGCTCATTGCTCTGACCCAAGCCTGTGTTCAAGCAAAGAACAAGAGAGTTAACATATACACAGATTCACGTTATGCATTCGGAGTCGTACACGACTTCGGTGTCCTCTGGCGAGAGAGAGGTTTTCTGACTTCTCACGGTGCCAAGATTCAACACGGTCCCCTGATTCAAACTCTGTTAGATGCAATACATCTGCCTACAGCTATATCCATTATGAAGTGCAAGGCACATACAAAGGTTACAGATACAATTTCTCAGGGTAACGACCTGGCAGACCGAACCGCAAAGCATACAGCTCAGAAACAGACTCACACTACTGATCTGACAAAGACCATAGTCGCGACACCGACACATTGCATGACAGTTAAGGATCCCGCCCTTGATGTAATTGGCATACAGACACATGCTACACCAGACGAAATAAAGAAATGGGCTGAACTAGGAGGGGTCCAGACAGATCAAGGATGGATGACGAAGGGAAAATCTACATGGTTTCTCCCCAACTCTATGGTCCAAGTAATCATTAACACAGTACATAGTTCTGCACATTTAGGAGAAAAAGCCATGTTAGACAGTATTCAAAACATCTGGTTCAATAAACATTTACGAGCAGCAGCCAAACAGAAAGTGCGTACTTGCATGATTTGTTGTCAGTTCAACCCAGGTAAAAGCATTCCCGTAGAGCAAGGTGGATTTCATCCTCCCGATCACCCTTTTGAAGTCCTCCAGATGGATTATATCCAGATGGAACGTTGTTGAGGATTCAAATATGTCCTCGTAGTTGTATGTGCACTTTCCCGTTGGACAGAAGCATATCCAGTCCCAGATTACACTGCTCCGACCACTGCCAAGCAATTGGTTCGTGAATTCTTCCCCAGATATGGTTTGCCCCGCATCGTATACTCCGATAACGGTCAGCCATTTTCGTCCGAGTTAATGAAGCAAGTATCTCTCCTGCTCGGCTACCAATGGAAGTTCCATTGTGTCCGACATCCCGAGGCAGCAGGCCTCGTGGAACGCCATAATCAGACTCTGAAAATTCGTCTTGCCAAAATCTGTAGAGAGAAAGGAGTCGACTGGATAGTAGCTTTGCCAGTCACACTCTTCTATATGAGAATGGTCGCACATTCCAGAACAGGGCTATCCCCGTACGAGGTGGTCTTTGGTAGGCCACCGAATATGTGGGGGACGCCTTTGCCGAGAAAAATTACCGATGTCGACTGTAATATGCTGACGGATTACCTTGCCTCCTTGATGTCTGCACTACAATCTTGTCGTTCACAGGCAGCTGCAGCTTTTCCCGACAACACCGATGTAAAGCCACATGGGATCATTCCGGGGGACCTTATTCTCGTCAGGAACTTTGATCGGAGGAGTCCGCTGGAGCCCCGTTGGCAGGGGCCGAAACTTGTCCTGCTAACCACGAGAACTGCAATCAAGGTCGAGGGCCGCAAAGGGTGGCTCCACTCCAGCCACGTCAAGATATTTCATGGACTGCTTCCAGTTACAGACTCCCAGCCCTCCCCCTCTAAGGACTGCCCAGATTTCAGTGACTCTAAACTTCCCCTGATAGAGAAAACTCCGTCCGAGGAGTATAAATCCAAACTAAGGTCTAGCAAGTCAGACAGTTTAATTGTTTAAGTCCTCCCCTAGGTGAATCGGTTAGACGTGTTTTCTGACATGTATCCCCTAGACCCCAACAGAGAGAGAGATAGACAGAAACAGCTCAAGAAACGTGAATATTGGAATTCTCTTCGCAGCCACTGCATTGTGACACTATTGATTATGTTTTTTCTAAGTCTTCTGATTATTGCTGCAAGTGTGCTTTTACATATGTACTACCCTATTTTCAAGCGTGCACAGTCTCCCTTCAATGTTACTGCCGAGCACTCTTTCAGTGAACTGCCCCCGCACGAGTTATCCTACCGACTTGCGCTGCGCAACAACACATTCATTAGTATGTTACATCATTCCCATCAGACCAGCAATGCTACCAATTGTTGGATATGTGGCCGACTCCCTCCCTATCAGAAATATAAGGGAGTCCTACCCCTTTTCCCGTACCCGTTCACACACAATGGTTCCTGTGGGGCATGGTTTAGTTTAATTAATTCCTTAGATTCTGATTCCGTAGTTTACCAGGGCAACTGGGTGTGGGGAAATCTGAACACAGTTTTGCATAAAGTATGTTTCCCTGACAAGGAGGGTCTTCCTAAAAGGATAGGAACTGATCTAGAAAACGAAGTATATGGATTAGGTAACTTTAAACTTAACCTTATGATTCTGAATGTTGAATCCGAAACCGAACCAGTCTTACCCGCTATGTCCGTACTACCAGTCAAAGGTGAATTATGTGTCAGAAAGAATGGTTCAGTACACCTGGGTCATAGTAAATGCCTTACTGTGATTGAATTCAGTGACAAAGGCAAGTCTACATTTAAAGCTTCACGTCATTCCTACTTCGTTTGTGGCCATACCGCATATATACGCTTACCTCTAGATTGGGATGGCACCTGTTACATTGCATTCCTTCTGCCACCTGTTTTCCTAGCCCCTCCTGATTATCATAGGGACACCCATCTAGTACACAATAGACCACAGAGAGATCTCCCGATTGTCGACTATACTGAAACGGCATGGGAGCAATACACAGACTTCAATAAAGGTTTCTTTCCCTACTTAGGTACTGTCTCCAATAGTAAACTGATACGAAAATTAACCAGAACCCTCGAAGCAGTAGTGAATGAAGCTACTTCCGCCCTAAGTAACTTAACAGAGGAGCAGTCTGCTATACGGATTGTTGTTCTTCAAAATCGTCTCGTCCTTGACGTCATTCTGGCCGATAGGGGCGGAGCCTGTAAGGTCATCGGGTCGAGCTGCTGTGTTTTCATTCCAGAAAACGCGCCATCAGTATATAGAGCCATTACCCGTCTCCACAAGATCGCAAGTTTGATACACCAGGATCCAGGCACCTGGACTTGGTCCGGTTGGTTCTGGTCCACGTTGTCAGCCTGGGGATGGAAAATCCTATCCTTCCTAGGTATTGGCCTTCTCATAGTATTCAGTTGCTGCCTATATCTACAATGTGGGCCAGCGATTTGCGGCCTGTGTGCCACATCATGTATTTCTCATTCAAGTCCTCATTCAAAACGCCGTAAGAAGAAAGAAGAGCAAATGATGTTACATGAACAGATTGATAGATTAATGAGGATTGATATATCATGAAGGGTCCGTAGGGGACAAGGAGGGAATGAGGTAATATGAATTTTATGGTCAATTGTGTCCCCTATCGTAGACCCCAACGGCTCCATGTACGAGCTTCTAGTACATGTAAGTTCCCTCCACTTCCAGCTATGAAGACGCAAATACATTTGCGTCCAACGTTAACATGTCCTCTTTCAGATCCACCATGAATGGGTCAGATATTCCGTTCCTAAGTGTGCCTTGCCAACGTCTTTATGTGGTGCACTTTCATGATTTCTAGTTCTGGCGAGTTAGGCCCTGATTTCTGCCATCGAGCCTTTTCCTGCCTTCTGCCTCTGAAAGCCGCAGCCTGCTGCTTCCTGACCCTTGACTCACTCCCTGCGCGGCGAGCGGTGCCTAGCTCGGCCTGCCTTGCCTGCCAAAACTGTATTCAACCTTCAAGTTATCTGCTCCGCTCTTCGAAAATACATTCCTCTCTAGTAGTTCACGAAAACAACCTTCCCAGCTGCAGAGCAAAGAGCCCGGTCTCACTGTCTCCATGCAATAATTCATAGCTTCCGTTACCATGGTAGGCCCATGGCCCCTCACATCTCATGTAGACACGTAATCGCATATGCACGCATGCACTAGCAGTCAGTATAGAATAGCCTCTGCCCGAGAAACCTTTCTTTCTAGATAATACAGTTCCTTAAACACAAGATACCAGATATGATTTGGGATTAGGTTGTTCTGACACTCCAGACTTCTGTCTCCACTGTAGGGCTAAATGTCAAGTCCCCTTCACCCTCTAGTTCCACGTCATTCCCACGTCATACTGCTGCGCGCGCATCTCTGCCACATGTTTCTGCTGACACTGCAGGATTCTTCTGGGGATCCACCCACCTGTGTTACGTTTCCAGTGACGTTGTCTAGCACACACCTCCGTGTACGCCCTTGTGCACGCCTTCTGTTACGAACACATGTTCTTATCTCGTTTCTCTCAGCTGTTACGCCTTCTGAACCCATCACCACTGTAATGCATCGACTATATATATGATGTACTGTTAATAAAGCATTGTAATTCCCTTCCTGAACCTTCGTGGTGATGGAATATGAATGAACCTGGTTCGAACCAATTCCTTTTTAAGGAATAAAACCCCTTTTAAAACTCAGATGCCACGGACTCTGCCTTTTCATTTGGACTGAGTTATTCTTATTGAACTTTACCGCATAAATTAAGTATAGGTAATTTAAATTTACCACACCCCGGCCACCCAGCCCACCTTTGCACTAGAAAGAAACACTATGGATACCCACACATGCCTACATTATCTATACGGAGGTAAGGGAAGGGCTAGACTACTGCCTGCTACGAGACTCACACTAGGGATATGGACGAGGGCGACGAAAGCGATAGGGTGGGAACGCAGACTAACAAAACAAACCCCACTGTGGAAATGCACCTGGCTAAAGGAAATTAATAAATTGAAGGGATTCCGAAGTTGGGATGCTATAGGCATGTCGACTTTGGGCGATGTGATGAAAAAAGGGGTGCTGCAATCGTTTCCCTCACTGCGGAAGGAATCGGGCTCCACCAAACACAATACTTTAAATACATGCAACTAAGACATGCATGGAGGGCAGAGGGGACCTTGACAGAGGCGTTTCCAGAATATGCGCCTCTAGAGGGTAGCCTGCTACAGGAAAGGATCGCCGGTAAGGCAGTGTCCCTTACATACAATTCCAAATAATTGGAGTCTCAGGGGGAGAGATATAAGGATGCAGGCCGCCCCCCACTCAAATCATGATACACAAATACTGGCCTGTCTCCCACAACACTCTTACTTTAATTTAAATGTAGCGTGGATCGTGTTAACAAAGTTTTTAATTATCACCAGCCAAGTATACTTTGGCTTTTCCATCCATCTGAGTGTAAAGAATTTTCAATCCGGTACTCACACTGTAACCAACCAATCTGACGCCGTACCATCACCCACCAAATAATATTTGTGGGAGAAAAAATGTGGAAAAGAGAGTGAGCACCTCACGGAAGAACCGCCAATCGGGTCTATCTGACTAGTATTTGTCAGTGATCCCAATTATCATCATTGGTTACTCACTCTCATAGCAGTGGGAAAAGGAAACAAAACATCAGAAAAAGACCAACAACATATAACAGTGCTTTTTCTCAACATCAGCCCCACAATCTGCTGATTGTTCTAACTATAACAGGTTAATATTTTACACTGCTATATTTGTGTGCACATTTACCACAGAAACACAACAACCCCCAGTGAGAAAGAAAACGTGAATCTCACACAGTTAAAATGGAAGAGTTCACTGGCCACTCGAGTTTTATTCTGGGCTGTGAAACTTCCCAAGTAAAAATGACTCACACCATATGTAGTCTCAGGTGGGTCACAGGTGCCAACATGTTTCGTTGCTTATATGTTGCGCAACTTCTTCAGGGCGAATGGGGGTTACCCACTGTAATTGCCACTTACTTTCCACACACACCTGGGGTTAGCGACTCTTTCATATACCTGCTACCCACTTTATTTGCCAGTTTACTCGTGTCCGGAAGGATCACGTGTCGAATCTCGAAGCCCGCTTCCGTCGGGTCTTCACCACCCGGTCACCGGCACAGCTACTCCTCGACCGCCTTACATACAAAACAATAGTGAATAATAGGCCAGACAGACTTGGGAACCTACGGAACACATGGGAGCGAGAGGTGGGTGACATGGATGAAGTAGACTGGGGTATGGTCCTAATGCATCCCAGGGAGGTAGCGTTTAAATCTCACCTAAGGTTGATCCAATTTAATGTCCTTCATAGGACCTATTTTGACAGAGTGCGCCTACACAAGATTGGGGGAATAACTGACCCGGGCTGTCTGAGGTGTGGCACTGGCATACGAGACTTCTACCATACTATCTGGACATGCCAGAATATTCAACTCTTCTGGGGGGTGGTCCTGACAGAGATGGGAGAGGTGTTAGAGACCACCCTACCTTTAGAACCCAAACTTGCCCTACTGGGAATGACGAACGATGTGGATCTGGCTCGACCCTTGCTGAACTTCCTGGTGCTGGCCCTAGTGGTGGCCAAGAGAGATGTGGCCCGGAAGTGGGGGGCACCTGACACGCCACAACTAGAAGAGTGGAGAAGGGGGATGGACCTCTATATGGCTGCTGAGAGAGTTACGTATAAGGCGAGGGGGTGCCCCAAGAAATTTGGCAGGGTGTGGGGTAAGTGGAGGCGCTATCATGGGATGGATGGAGGGTTGTGGGCTGCATGGGGGGTATGAGCTCTTACTCGTCAAGGAGCAGAACTGGATGAGGGGACTAAGACTGATCTGTAGATGGATCTAGGTGAGAGGCCTAACTGAACTTTTGGACAATGTGGACTATGTTTTTGATCAAGAGGAGGGTAAAGGGGATAGGGAGGCGGGGGGACGGGTGTGCTGCTCGACGTTGACATGCTTGATGTTTGTTTTCATGATGAAAAATGCTAATAAAAATGTTTAAAAAAAATAATGCTTAGTAAAAGTGTGCAGCGAGGCCCACGTGGCAGCCTGACAGATGTCTTGCAGGGGGCCACCACGTCCCAATGCAGTAGTAGCTGCTGTCACCCTGGTAGAATGGTCGCATAGCCCCAACGGAGGTTTCTTTTTAGCCAGAGAATAACAGGCTTTTATACACAAGATGACCGAGCGGGAGATAGTCCTCTTGTGTACAGCCCGACCTTTCTTGGCACCTACGTAGCCAGCAAAGAGCTTGTCATCCACCCAGGAACTGTGCGGTTGAGGTAAAATGAGATCGTACGTTTTGAGTCCAGACAGGGGATCCTCTCTTCCTCTCTGGAAGGGTGCGGAGGCGGAAAGAAAGTGGGCAAGGTGATAGTTTGCCCTTTGTGAAAGGCAGTAACCACCTTTGGCAAGAAGGAAGGATGAGTACAGAGCACAACCATGTCCGGATGAACAGACAGCAAAGGAGGCTTACAGGAAAGAGCCTGGAGCTCACTCACGCGTCTAGCGGAAGTGATGGCAACCAGGAAAGCAGTCTTTAAAGTCAGTGTAAACAAAGAGGACAGTTATGAAGCAGCTCAAATGGTGTGCAGATCAAATAAGTTAGTACCAGATTTAAGTCCCACAGCGGCATCACACACAGAATAGGAGGGAAAAGGTGAAGACGCCTTTCCTCCGCCGTCAACGGCGGAGGAAAGGCGTCTTCCTGGTGTCGTGACGAAAACTTAAGATTAAGGAAAGGGGAAAACTTACTATTGGAGTACCCTGTTACCTTTCTGATACTGGAGCGGCGGGTATGACTAACTTGGCTGACTCCGGTGCATAACAGAACTAGTGTCCAAAAGTGGAGTGGCAGCATATGAGTGCAGCCCTGATGAAACTGCTTAAGGCATTATAGCAGTGAAACATGTCGGCACTGGCATTAGGTAATGGTATGCATGAATAGCTACCAGCCTTTTTAATACAAACAGCATATAATCACCTCCTATGAATAAAGTTGGTTAAGGGACTTGTGTGCTGTGTTTTTAGGCACTTGTTTATGTTTGTGTTTGTCACCAGCAGATTTTTCTGCTCTCCACTGTTTGTCACAATTTTTGTTGTTTGTTTTGGACACCTCTTTTCTTTCTTCTTATTTCTTTTGAGAAGCAAGTGACTACCGATGATGAGACAGGGGCTTGTCTGGAAATTACATACCAGTTACCCCGTTGGTGGTGTTTCCGTGAGGCGTCTCTTGCTTCTCGCACATTTTTTTTTTCTATTAAGATCTTAGTCCAACACTATGTGTGGACTCTTGCGACCAACTTTTTTGGGTCACAATATTTGTTGTTCTGTGGTACTGTCGGGGAGAACAGGTGTTTCTTTTAACGTGGGCGGAGTACAGTGCATCACCTCCTTATAAAGTGTATAAGAGAGTGTCTGGGAGCAGTATATTTTGACTGCCCCTCTTTCAGAGTCACTGATATACCTTGACGCCGTTGGATTGGGTCTGTGGTTGAATTACAGGTTTAGAGTGGAGGGCGACCCTTTCCTTATTCCCTCTTAGCTCCTATTTAGAGTTTGAGCCCTTAATAGTGGCCAGAGCAGAGCCCTGCTGGGCCAAAGATTGAAGGAACAAAAGGACTTCTGAAAGTGTGGCAGAAATGGGATCTACAGCCTTTGCTGTGCAACATGCCACATATTTGTTCCACCTACAGGTGTATACCGATTTAGTGGAGGGACGCCTGGCTGCCAGGATGATATCACAGACTTCAGGAGGCCACCAACTTCAGGAGGTCACCAACTGCACCTGCGATCGAGCAGTCCACAACTCACTACGCCTGGTCATCGAACCATTTTGAGAATTAGTGCGATCGGAAACGCCACTAACCCAGCCTAATTGACGCTCCCTTTTGAACTCTTCAATCAGCAATTGAGGATTATAATTGTTAGGCATTTATCACATGTCCTGATGATGATCCATGCATTATGTGAAATGGATCGAAACGCCGTCGACAAATGTGTGCACCTTATACAATTGAAAAACTTATTTTGCCCCTTGAAAGTGTAAAGGTGCCAGTATTGTTCTGTTTTACATTTTACACTGTGCAAGCAACAGTATAACGGAACGCTAAGCTTTTGCCTAAAAACCCTTTGTTTGTTTTTTCCTTTTATGTTTTATGTACGTTAAGCTGGGTACAGACTTGTGCCCCGTCTTGTATATTGTGAGAAATATTTGTCCTACATTGCTTAATAAGTAAGTAATCGACCTCTGTCCAGCTGGACATGTCAAACCAATATAGAAACAATTTTGTCTATATTTATTTGGTTCTATTTAGACGCTTGTATGGGCCCTTTGTTGTGTTAAGAATCAATTCCCAAGGTCCCTTGCTGACTTAATTGGGTGCCCTTGTTGTTTGTAAATATATAGGCACTGCTCTTAGGTGCATATAGATTTAGAGCCAAACATACCCTCAGTCCGTATTTCCAGCATTTTTCCTTTCTGAAGGCTCCAGTCTGTATGAAGTGTGTGTCAATGCCCTGGCAAGACCAGCCCCAATGCCCGTTCCATGTTGGTGACGATCCGATTATGAAGGTAAAAGCTCAGCTATACAATGAACTTAGAAATATGTGACAATAAGCAAGGGTGACCTCATGAACTTGCTATGCATCCTTCCTTTCTTACAGGAATTTTGCCTCTTCAGTTTCATCTGTCGTGTCAACCCCCAGACTCCCAGGCTGCTAACTGCTAGCAATGAGAGCAGTTGCTGACATTAATGGGTAAATCTCCTGGTTTGCACCTACTTTAATGTGCCGCATTGTAAGGAATTAGGTACCTAACATATCTCGTCCCCTTGAAAAGAAAAACAAATCGAAGAACACAAGACACAAGCAGTGTGCCAAATGAGAATGGCTCTGCACAGCCATAAACCAGAGATACATCTTTTCGGGTATGCTCGCCTGCCTATTCACTGGTATGCCTCCCAGTACCCATCGACTTGGTGATCCGATGCATATTCTAAGCAAGCTGACAGTCTAGCGTAGCCAACACCATCACGCCATCCTCTGCCCATTGTGATCACCCTCCATCCATCCTCATGAGCAGTGGTCCTTTGACTCAATACTAACGGGTCCCTTGTCCTTATCCGTTAGAGGGACCCACTCCCGAGATGGTTGGTTGATGTCGGCAATGTCGCCTCTACCGACTGGTGCCTGCACTTGCCACGCTGTTCTACATCAGCACATTGCCCCCTCGCCCCCAGTAACCCTAATTGAGGTAGAGGAGGAGCGGGGGGGCTTCGTGAGCTCTGCGATACGTGCCTTTGGGCAGGGGCATCCTGGCTCCATGGAGGGCGTCTCAAGAGACAGCATAAATTGCCCCCAAGCTCAGACTAACCGCTGTAGAGACGACTCTGCTGATCCAACGCAGGAGAAGCAGAACCAGGATCAACTTGAGACAGCGTGTCCAGCACAAAAGAGGGTGCCAGATGGGTGGAGGCAGGTATAAACTATGCGTTTTGGAAGTGACGTGGCTGGCTCGCCGGGCTGGGGGACTCCCCCTTGGATTACTCTCAACTAGAGGGGTGGCGGGCGCCTAAGTGGCACTAAGGTGGCCGCCCCTTTAAGCGGCGCACTGTTTGAGCCGCAGGCAGGGTTAGAGTACTTGTGTTTTTGTTTTCACTCACTTCGTCTTCCATCAACTCATTCCCCAATCCCACCTGCCACATCAACCCCAGCCAAATCGCCCTCACATCTAAACATGCTTTATTTTTATTCAGCTTTACTTAAACCCTCTACAGAGTGCCTCTTTTCACTGGAAATGGCCGCCATATGCTTAAGAATTTTACATGACTTTCACCCATGCTGAACAATAGCCGTGCATGGTTAAAATACATTAATATTAACAATACCAATCGCTCCTGGATTGCTGCAAGCTTAATGTAAAACAAACACATACAAACAACACCATTGCGGTCTAAAGGAAACAAAAAAAACACAACTACCTCTCGCAAAGGCAAGACCTATTGGCTTTGCCAATGTTTTTTTTCAATTATTTAGCAGTGTGTTTCACCAAGGGAACACGGGAGGAAGAGAGGCAATGCAGGAGAGAAGGATAAGGGCGAGGGAAGAGGATAGGGAGTGGGGGAGCACATGTACCACTTACGGCGGGCAAGAGGGGCTGAGGGCAAGTACATCAGAGAGTGGGTGAAAAGGGCTAGGAGAAAGCAGACAGGCAATGGGGTGTTGGCGGGATGGGCTTGGGGCAAGCATACGGACGACAAAAATTTGGTCGAAAGGAAAAGAGCAACCACAGGGACAATGCACAGTGGGTGGGTGGGAGTGAAGCGAGCGACCTGGAGAATGGGCTGGAGGGGTGGAAGCAATCATACAGACAATGGAGAGTGAGTGAGAGTGTGGCAACCAACAGACATGTGAGAGTCTGTAGGAGGAGCTGTGGTCAACCACATGGAAATGGAAAGTTTGTGGCTGGGGCAATCGCATGAACACTGAGAGTCAGCAGGAGATGCTGGTGGGTAACCACAAGGTGAACAGAGGGTTGGCAGGAGGGACTAGGGTAATTACAGGGACAAAAGAGGGTTGGCATGTGGTGATGGGGCAAGCAGGATAAAGGAGGGTCAGTGGGAGGGATTGGGGCAAGCAGAAGGGTAACGAAGGGTGGTCGGGGTGGATGCAGGCAACCACATGGACTGCGAAGGGCAGGAGGGAATGGGCAACCACATGGACTGCGAAGGGCAGGAGGGAATGGGCAACTACATGGACGGCGAAGGGCAGGAGGGAATGGGCAACGACAATGACAATGAAGGTGTTATATTCTGGTGTTCTCCTTCCCTGCTACTCAGCCTGTGTGTGTGATGTCATAAGAATGTTCGTGTATGCATGGTTTGAATGTGTGGACAGTTTGAGTGAGTGGGGCTGAGCAGCTGTATGCTGCTCCTGGTGGGGCCTTCTTTACTATCTAACCTATGACTAATAAACCTACTTAATTACACCAACGACTACTGGATTTGCTTACCTTCCAAAGTACTTTCTTCAATGTAACAGTGGCGACGATCGTGAAAGAACTACGCGTGCAGGAACTACACTTGAAACATGGAACTACAAAGATGATTGCCAGTAAACAGTGAAGAGAAGCTTAAACAAGACAAGCAACGCCTTTGATGCCCCACCAGTGTCATTTTACATCTGACGGCCTACTGAAGACATCCTTTCTAAAGGTATGGTTTGAGCGTTGGACAGTGTGTGACCTATATGGCTTGAAACCTGCCTACCTAATGATTGTTTACCCTGTCAGCGTGTCGCACTAAGTGTGCCAGATCCAGCTGTAAGGCAAGCCCAGTGTCAACAAGTGAGGAATTACAGCAGTCGGGGAGCCTTGTTGTGAAGTGATTAAGCTGTGAGCACTGTGAGGATGTTGCATGCGACTGTCATCGATGCAACTGTTGGACTGAGTCACACATTAAGTTTGAAGTTTTGAAGTTGGTTTGGCTTGTGTGTACCCATGTTTTACCCCGCTGCATAGTAACTAATCTGAAGTGTAACAAACTGTCCTGAAGGCGTGTACGTTTGAAAAACGTACCTGTGACGTACTGTAGCTGATTCCTCGAGCACCAGCCTGTCAGCTCCAAGAATCTTCGGCTCTATTACGTTGTTCAGAAGTTCCACATTCCGGTGACAGTGAGTGCAGATGAAGGATGGTGATTCATCACGCAGTCATCTCAGAAGAACCAGTGAACGTAACCAGTGAATGTCCACACGCAACGTGATTACGTTTTCCTTACTTGTCCGGAAGCTACTGTGACGTGCCTCAATTTCTAAACAACGCTTCTAAAACAGGTTAAAATGCACGGAATTTACGGTGATTTCTTTGTGTCAAATTCTAAACAATGCTTTTGAAGAGGTGGAGCTGCTCGTAATTGATGGTGACTTCTTTAGTTATTTTAAATAGTTGTGTTGCCAAGTGTCAATTTTGCAGAGTCAACGGTGACTACATTTATTATTTCAATTTATTATTTTGCCAAGCTCAGGTCTTACAGCATTATCGTGACAACAGTGTCTACTTTTATTATTTTTTTAATTTATTCTGTTGCCTTCAGACTCGTAGCTTATGCATATAGTTGTGCCTACTATGTTTTGCTAAATTTATAGTTATCTGCTACAAATTGTTATTCCCCTATATTTTTTTGATATGGACGTCACATAATCTGTACCATGTTTTATTTTGGTGTGCGTTTCGGGTAGTCATGGAAGTCATGTACCTTGTGCAGAGTCGTGGAAGTGCTAGATTTTTTCTTTTATTGTAATTAAGCAGATATGTGCTCAATTTGTTTGAGGTGTTCATTCCTATTTGTATTTGCTTTAATTGGTTGAGCCATATAAGTGCGCAATTTGTGTTGGGTTGCTCAATTTAATGTATTTCTAGTGATTAATGTAGGAGCGTTTGATACTGCCATACGTTTTCCAACAACTTTTGGTAATGCTCCATTTTTTTTTTGTACTTAAGGTGATGAGATTTGTTGATGCTCCACGTTTTTGATGATGGTGCGTTTCGGGGAGTCATGTATCCCGTGCGCTGGGTGTCATGTACCCTTTGAAGTGTGTTTTGCCTTGGTATGTGTTTGAAAAGTCATTTACCTGTGTGTTTTGGGGAGTCATATACCCCATGCCGTTTTTTCTACCCTGGTGGTGTTCTATTGTAGACTGTGTTGTGCGGTGTGTTGCTTAGCTTAGAACTGCTGCGTCCTGTCTTTGTTATTCTTTGGGACACCATTTTTATTTAGTTTTGGGTTCCCTGTTTATTGCTTTTCGTGACAGTCTGGCCAACTGACATGATTTCAAATTGATTTGTGATATTTAGGGTTTTGGTTTGTGATGGGGGATGGTGGTTATGTGAGGTCTAATTTGTCAGATTGAATTGTCATGTGATGTTTTCGCATTGGTTTTGTGCGAGGTGATATTATGCCTCTTATCATGTTTTGTGCAAGAATTCCTATAATCTGCTATATTGCTATTCCAAAATTTTTATTTGTAGTCATTTATTTATTCTTGTTAACTGCTTATTTGAAATCCTGACCTTGTCATCGTCAGGGCATACTGTAATTATTTTCTCTTGCTTTCTTTTGTTTTCATTGTTTCAAAGGAGGGAGATGTGTTATATTCTGGTCTTCTCCTTCCCTGCTGCTCAGCCTGTGGGTGTGATGTCATCAGAATGTTCGTGTATGCATGGTTTGAATGTGTGGTCCGTTTGAGTGAGGGGGGCTGAGCAGCTGGATGCTGCTCCAGGTGGGGCCTTCCTTACTATCTAACCTATGACTAATAAACCTACTTATACACCAATGACTACTGGATTTGCTTACCTTCCGAAGTACTTTCTTCAATGTAACAGAAGGGTAGGCGGAGGGGCTGGGGCAAGCAGAAGGGCAAGGGAGGGTGCTTGGGTATGGGAAACCACATGGATAGCAGAGGGCAGAAGGGAAGGGGGCAGCCACACAGACAATGAAGGGAGGGCACTGGGGGCAATCCAATGGACAATAGATGATTGTTAGGAGGGGCTGGGGCAAACACCCAGACAACAGAGGATAGGTAGGGGGTCTGAGGCACGCACACAGACAAAGGATGGATGGTTGGGCAGGGGACTGTGGCAAGCACACAGACATTGGATGTGACTGGGGAGGAACACGAAGGGGGAGAAGTACACTAGTGAGTTATCACAAGCACTCTAAAAGTTGTGACTGAAAAAGAAAGCAGTGGAAGGTCACAAGTCATGGGTCTGTGCTCTATGAGAAGGACAATCACGAATAGGAAAGAAGCCTGCAGAAGCTGATAAAAAAGATGCAAGCAAAAGAGAGTGACAATGAACCTAAACAATAGTCAGCCTCTAAGCCGTCTGTAAGGCAAGAAAAGATCTTGCGAGAGACAGCTGGGAGACCTAAGTGGAGATACCCGCTCTCTCCATGATGTGCACTGGCAGTGAAGGCATTTCCCTGTTTTAATCACATCCTGACTGCCCTCCAAGGAGTCTCGCTAGAGAGGTTGGCAGTCAGCCAGAAGAGCAGGGGGAATGCTTCAATTTTTCCCAATCCACGAATTTTTCGTATTCTAAATGTGAAGTGCAAACATTACCTTTCAACAGCGACCATAAATCCATGCGAACCGATGAACGGATGGTGCCTGCCTGGAATTTAATGTAAGGCCTTCCATTACATCTGCATTACTGCCGGCAGTACGACACCAAAGAATCTGTCAGGAAAATGGCACTCAGGCAATTCCCGCCTCTTTTAGCAGCTACAAAAATTAATCGGACATGAAAGCTAGCAGCCACAAGATTTTGTTTAAAACAATAAAATAAAAAATAAAAAGTACTCTGAAAATTGGACCGAAAGACTCATAGCACGTTTTCATTATATTAAAACATGTGCAACAGCCTTTCTGATAACATGCGTGCACACTTGAGACAAGTTTACACCTTATAATGGGTTACATATCGCAGCCATTCTGATGGATACTGCTAACCACAGATTGTTCACCTTGTGAATATCCCCAGGTGCCAGCCTAGATCCAGAAACTCAAAAAAAGCAGTGCTCTTGCACGCTGGCAATATTTGGCTCTGTGGCGATGTCATTCCCCTCCTGAAGGGATGAACGGAGCTATATATAAGCGCTACACATACCTGCTGACATCAGTTCCTTTCTTTTCATGCCTTCAGACGCCATTCTGAGCTCCCCTTCCCTTTCTTATTAAGTTTGTGAAGTGATTTTTCCAGTGTTATGGGGAACATATCACACTCTAAGGCTACAGGGTTTCAACAATTCAACGTTGATGAGGAGCCACCTTCAGGCACGCAGTAGCACTTCTTTTTTAGTTCTGGATCCTGTCTGGCATCTTAGGATACTCACAAGGTAAATACTCACGAGAAAGAGCATTAACCAAGGTAACTAACTTGTTCTACAATGTTAAACTTGTTGTCATTAACAAACAAAGAACATTTTCAACCCAATCAGAAATTAGGAGGAAAGATGAATATATGCATGGTTTAATCACTCCTTTCATGGTCTAAACACTACGGTTTAAAGCTGTCGTATAAACAGCACAATCATCTGACCTTCAAACTATCCATTTCCATATGACCAGTGTTGAAAATGATAATGTCTATCATGTGGAGGTGGCTTCCACCACCAATGTAAAGGTAGGTGTCAAACTTCAGCACCTATCCACCTAGAGACTATTCACAAACAGTGATCTAGTAGTATTACAACAGTTCTGCTCATGTACTGCAACATTCTATTTATAAACCTCTGTGCAGTAGTCTCCACCTCTCCTATCTTTTCTGTGTGGAAATCTCTGCACACATATGCATACATTATTGTAGTAAATGTGGAGGGACTGGGGGAGTGACTAGAAATTGAGGCGTATTTATTACTAAATGGGACAGGTTTATGAGGGGGTTAAGAAGGTTTTAGGGAAGGGCAGTGACTCACCCACAAAAGAGTAATTCACAAAAGCACCTCTAAAGTTGCTATAGCCAAAAAGGATCTGAAACAGTTATTATTGTTCACCATCTTAGCTGTGGAGTAAGTCCAGCACTGGTAACTGACCAGTCACTGGTACTGTAACACACTGCCATAGAAAATAATGAAACCAACTCATAACTAGAGAAATATATTGGAAATGAAAGGTATGTATTTGCCTTTTTGATGGTCTTACTGACTGAAAAACAATTTTTTTAAAGATCATTTTTTTCTTAAAAGGAAATCCTGCTGAATGTTGGAATGGGGTTGTTTTCCCTTAATATCAAAAGTGATTAAATTATATAACAAGGCGTACAACATTTGCAACGCATCAAGTAATGAAAGGAGTGATTGCTTTGAACTTCACCACCCATCATCAGATGAAACACATTTCAACACCAAGCAATCACATTCAGGCTGACCACATAAGAAATAAACTCACACACTAAACAATATTTTTCTGCCTTCCCAATGTTGGTTTGCTACTTTGCCCCTCATTATGAGAATTAATTATTTTAGAAGGAGGGAAGGGAGGATTTACAAGCAAATTATCAACATATTTATGATGTCCAGGGAAGCTGTCATTGCCAGAAACGTCTTTTCATCGGATATAATCTAGTGGCAGACTGGGAGCAGCAGCTTCATTCATCTACAGCCTGCTGCCTGGTTACCCTTGCCTACGCCCAAATACTGGCTGAACTTCATTTCATGGCCAGTAGTTCTTTCCAGAAGGTTTCTTCTGACAACGTTGGCATGAGGTACTGAAAAGCATCAAAAGAAGAGTGATCCAGTTTATGACCATGCCACAGTCAGGGGCAGAAAGGTAAAGGGAATTATTTTAATATAATCCCTTAAGTGCACATGCTTTTTGAGAATCATGTTCTGTCATATGTTCTGTTTGAGCTTTTTTCCAACCTTCCCTATTGTATAAAGCCTTTTTAATGTGTGTGTTATGAAAGGATTGAAGAAAATTTGTAGATTTGTTTGGAATTACTACTTATCTGATCTTGACATTATGTAACTACTTTAAAAGTTCAAAAGTGTGTCGTCCTAACAGTTTAAACACAGCGTCCACAGTTTTAAACTGTTACATTCCCATTTTAACAAACTTAATTTATGTAATGTTGATATTGTGTGTCTTTACCTTACTTTCTAGCCACCAGACATTTTTACCCATTACATACACAATGCACACAATTCATTAATATTATGGCAAATAAGGATACCGTCTGTAGCCCACTTAAAAAAAGAGACCAAATCTTTCCTAATGGGCAAATTTCTCTCCTAAAGCTCACACTACAATCACCCCCTCAACCTGACTTTACCTATCATCATTGCACTTTACTGTGGCTGCCTTCTTTATATTACCCACCCTGCACTACGAACTACCCCTCTGGGTGATGAGACTGCATTTCTAGTTTATCACATCGTTTTTGTTCCTATCCAGTATAGTAGTCGATTATTATGATTGTTTTGTTTTACCGTATACTGTTTCTATTTGTTCCTTTATCCCTGGACTCCGCTTCCCCCTTGTTATATTTTCCCCTGATTTTACTATAAAGCGCTCTGATAACCTCACGGGTCTGGTTCGCGCTCTAAAAAACACAAAATAAATAAATAAATAAATAAAATGATAAAAAAAAATCAACAATAGGACATACTCCTACAGAATGCTTTGTTACCTTGGACAAATTCACTCTAATCCCGGATATTCAATGCATGGAAGATGTAGCAACAATTGTTTTGTTTACTTTAAGCTCAGAATTAAACAGAAAATAAGTTATTAGCACAACCGTTTCTCCTCCGTCTGACATCTTGTTAAAAATATTTTTTGAAAGTATCATTTCTGCCTTTTGGGTAGGGCACCAATATTACTATCAAATCTTGGATACCTATAAGTTAAAAAAAGAATGCACAGTGCCAGCTCTTGTATTTTGAGAAAAAATATCACTTTTAAATAAATAGTAATACGCAGTAGTGAACCTAGAAATTAAAAAAAAATCAGTTTTATCACATTCCTTTTAAGTAAACAGTGCTGCCCAAGGCTCATTGCAGTAGGATCTAGGGTAAGGAATAAGATCTTCGACTGTAAGGCGGGCATGACTACTCTATACCACCAGTGAGAGAGAGGAAGCCATCACCAGCAGGGGTAGCGTGCCAGCCTGGAGAGTGACAAGTTATGCCACAAAAAGACAGAGGCAACTGTGGGGCAAGGGTTGGGGATACCAATGGCCAAGAAAAGGCAGATCTTGGGGTTTCTCCTCGCCTTGAACAAGAACATGTGGTGTTCGAAGAGCAGGCCTGGTGATCATCTTGGCCTGCATCCAGCCCCTTACTAACTCCAGAAGCCCCATCTGAACCCCTTGCACAGGCATTATCCCCTCCTTCCAGTGCCTGCCCAAGAGAATATCAACAATTGAGGGACTTTTCAGCTCCCAAAATCCCACAGCCATTTGTGTACGCCACTCCCTTTCACGTGAAAAAACTCATTTTTGGCTACTCTCAATGAGGTCTTGAGGTCAATCATGGGTTCATTGAGCAATCTCTTGGGATATCTGGGACTTAGTGGGAGAGGTCCAGATACTCAGAAAGTCAGTCACTGAATAGCTCCAAACTTTATATGGCCTCATGACCTTCTTTCGGTCATGTGTCTCTTTCTTCCAGTAGGATGTAATCCTTCCACCACCAGCCACTTAACGTCCGAGTATAGCTTGAAGTTCAAGGGCAGTCGGACACTGTCTCACCAGTCTTGAGAGGAATTTGTAGAGGATTTTTGCAAAGCACTGAATGGTTGGGTAAAGGGTAAGGCAGTAAACAATTTTGAAGGCTGGACAAAATGATTGTCTGAGAGCACATGTTCCATTGTTGTTTTCCAGGGCTATGCCAACAACTGTTGGGGTGTAAGTTCTCTGACCCTAGGGAATTTGCAAAAGAGGCAGACGTCTGGGTGAGGAAGGTGAAAACCCTGCATACCATCACCCCGCATTCTTCATAACGCAAGTGTCATTACTCCGATATACCATGACCCCACAAACATTCACTCTGCATATGTCTATACCACACATGCAATTACAACGCAAAGGCATATGTGGTGAAGGCATAAACCGTGTGAAAGTGCTTCAGTGTATATATATATATATATATATATATATATATATATATATATATATATATATATATATATATATATATATATATATATATATATATATATATATATATATATATATATATATATATATATATATATATATATGAATTCATTCAGTTATTTATTAGCTTCTAAGTGACATGAACATTTAATTAGGCTATTACCCTTCTCTGTTCTCTGATGTGCCATAGAAACGTAGTAGTATCTCTTCCATGTCTTATTCAATCACGTGGTGTGCACTAGCACTTTAAAATTTCAGGCATGATGGGTAAACATTTGACTGTGATCAAGGGCATCCGCCCGAAACGCGTCAGTTTGCTGTGTTGCTAAGTTTGCTTTATTAAATCTTCATTGCCTCAAATTGGATTCGTTTGCTCATCTGTTTCATCCTGGGGATCTGGGACTGCAGTTGGGCTACTTTCGTGTATATTACCTACTGGCGGTCGCCAGTAGGTATATATAGTTAGGATTTTTTTGAATAGGGATTTCTGAAAATTCTATGTTGAATAACTTTGGCGTTGATGGACGGAATTGGCTGAAATTTTCAGGAAAATGGCACATTTTGGTTCTGAGCGTCCCCTGAAAGTTTGGTGGGTTTCGTCAAGCGGGGGCCGAGAAAAAAGGGGGGTGCCAAAATGTGTTTTTAACATTGAGTTTTGTGTAAATATTTATCAAGGACCCCCTGAGTACATGGAAATGAAGTTCCTAGACCAGGGAAAAGCAAATAATTTGATATGTATCAATCTAGGCAACAGAACGTAATAAGTGGTCGAAATGAACTGAGCTAAAACATAGGTTGTTTGTAAAAAAGGGGTAGTTCAATTTTATTCATAAATTCTTTTAAAAAAACACATTAAAATAATAATACATATTCACAAATTGTATGCGACATAATAAATCAACAATACACAGCAACACTTTAAGAGAGAAGGACAAATAATCCAACAAATGAAGGTTATATAAAATGAACACAGTTTTTAAGAGAGAAAGGTGTGGCTAAAATAATCTCTACGCGCGTTTCGGCGAACCAGCGCCTTCTTCTGGAGCAGCCACGATAGTATCTGAAATGGGAAAATTCCATAAAACAAAAAATATTATGTACAATAATGCATCAATTTATATTATGTTACACAGAGAAAATTAAAACAAACCCATGTTAGGCTAATAGTCTCAGACTTTCCATTATATTGTGACCAAGCTTATTAATATTACAATAATACTTTGACGGATTTCTTTTCCTTGCCTTAATGATCATCAAGAAAAATAGAAAAATGGAGTGAATCCTTTTAACTCATATATTCTTATATGAGATAATGGCCAAAAAAGGGAGAAGGAGTGGATACCTTTATACTAAATAGATTATTCCCAAGTTTTGGTGGTGAGGAAGCAGGGTTCTTACATAGGATGGCAAATGCGAGGAATCAAATGATTGATATTAGTGATGGAAAATACGAAATATTCTAAATGGTGGCAATTCGCAGCGTGCTATCAACGCGGGACTTAAACAATGGTATACAATACATTCATATCATAGATAAGGTCACTTACTTAAAAAACACGGAGTATATTAATGCTATTTGATGTTCTCAATCTGGATTATCTGTATAATGACTTTCTTTTCTTTGGTTAGGTGACGAAGATATTCTAGACCCTAAAAAACATAGACATTTCATGAACATTGATTGTTGTCTTAGTGTAGTCTATGATTTTCTAACCAGCCCATATTTAATGAAAGGACCAAGCTAGTGTTTTACCTATTTTAGTTAAGGTTTGCAGATAGATATTCCATAGTCACACGATGTAATTTGTTTGTCTTGATTGTTGATTTTTGAATTTCTATATTTCCTAGAAGAAATTATGAGTTCTTTTAGTTTATTGAATCTTTTCTATTTTTGATATTTTATATTAACTAGACAGTTAGTGAGGATACATTAGTAGTTTTTTGAAAACATTTTCATTTTCGAGGATGAAGGTACCTTAAGTGAGGAGTGGGATTTCAGTTAGACCCGCCTGCCGGAGTTAAAATTTATGGCCACGATAATGAATATTTTTGTGGATCCCAAAAGATATAGTCCTCCTGATGTGGAGATAACAAATGGCGAGATTGCCTATAGAATGGATGGAAAGAATTCTGGCATCAATTTTTGGAGAACAGTCAATGCATGGCGACTTCATAGACTTACAGTCTCTTAAAGAAGAAGGACTGATAGTTACCTTTTTACTTGTGCTCAAGGAGCGATGGATTTCAAAGTGGTTTAAAATAACTCCCTGTCTGTAAAATGAACAAACAGGGGGGGGAAAGGAGAGAGAGAATTCTGTTACCCACTGTTTACTTTGGAGATTATCAGTTAACTAAACAAGTGATCAGAGTAAAATTACCGCATAGGGATTTTAGCGAACACTTACCCAATAGATATCAACAGGGCTCAGAGATTCCGGCGGCGGGACATTAACATTGAGTTTTCCATAGGGCGGTTGGACTCACTTTTAGCTCGAACGGCTGAATGGATTTCCACAAAACTTGGCAAAATTGTAGGGACTGGTAGCCCGATGTGCCTTTGCTATGTCTCAAGATATATGATCAAGTGGTTTTTACGAAAATTAACTTTGAAAAATATATATTGGGCTACATTGGGCTATATATATGTTAGAGCCCAAATGTAGCCCAATGTAGCCTAATGTAGCCCAAAGATGGCCACCAGAGACAAAAAAACAAATGTAGCCCAAATATCAGCCAGATGTAGCCCAACTATAGCCCAGTGACAGAATGTCCCAGAGTGTTCTAAAGAACAACTAGAGCGCTAACAGTCTTACTTATGACAAAAGTATGGTACACCTGAAGTCATCTTGATTGGAATAAAGTTTTAACACTTAAAACATTTAATTTGCAAAGGAACAAAATGAGGGGGTTCATTTTGCCATAGAAATTATGATTAGTGCTGAAGAAAGAAAAATTAGGGCACATTTTGAGTGACTTCTCAAATCCTCTTATATTTCATTAAAAAAATTCTGATATGCAGTCTCCCAAGATGGCCACCAGAGACAAAAGAGCCCAAATGTAGCCCATATATCAGCCAGATGTAGCCCAACTATAGCCCAATGACAGAATGTCCCAGAGTGTTCTAAAGAACACCTAGAATGCTAACAGTCTTACTTATGACAAAAGTATGCACACCTGAAGTCATCTTGATTGGAATAAAGTGGTAACACTTAATACATTTATTTGAAAAGGAACAAAATGAGGGGTTTCATTTTGCCATGGTAATGTTATCTATATATATATATATTCAATGAAAAAACTATAGGTTATAGTCCATATATAGTTAGGAATTAGCATTTACAAAACCTTATTTTACTCGCATAAAACCATTGAAATTCCATATATAGTTAGAAGCGCTAACTATATATCGCGCACCCGCAATCCACTGCTGATGATGTCACATATTACATCATTCATGACATGGTCAGTGACATCACTGATGACATCACTGATGACATCTCAAATGACATCACTGATGACATCACTGATCACAACATCCAGTGATTGTATGTGTCTGTAAAGTTTAAATATGTTTCACATATTGAAGAATGAGTGAATGTATAAGTGTCTGGCTGAAGAATTTAGTAGGTGCATGACTGACTGTATGAGTGAGTGATTAAATGTGTCTCACTGAGTGCATGGGTTAGTGACTAAACTGTCTTAATTTGTGCATCAGTATGTTTGTTGTTGTGTAAGCTGCTGCATGTGTTGATCAGTAGCTATAAGAGTGGCCATATGGGTTATTGATTGGTTGCCCAAGTATTTGAATGGGAGGCTGAGTGTGTGTGTGGGTGGCTGGGAGGTGCGTGACTCTGTGCATAGATGTGTAAGCAGTTGATTCACTAGGAGTATGAGTTCAAGAGTGCATGTGGAAACAGCTATATGGGCGGTTGACTATGCATGGGTGTGTTGGTGAGTGAATGGATTTCTCATTGCTACATGTGCAAGTAAGTACGTATGTAAAACACAATACATGTGAGAGTTGAGATATATAAATAACTGAACATAAGAGCCAGTGAATGTGTGAGTGGCTGTATCGATCACTGTGAGCTTGTATCAGGGATTATATAAGAGAATAAATATGTGTTATTATATGTTTGAATAAGTAAGATGTGTATAACTTTATAGTTGAGGAAATGGAGGTGTGATTGATTCTTTGCATGACTGACTAGGTGTGTGAGTAACTCCATGGATGAGTGACAGTCTGTGAGTGTCTGTTTATACTGAGTGTATGTAAGGTTATATTAGAGTCTGAAGAGGTTCATTGTATTATCACATGAGTGATGTGATCAGTGATGACAAATGAGATGTCATCAGTGATGTCATTTGAGTTGTCATCAGTGATGTCATTTGAGATGTCATCAGTGATGTCATTTGAGTTGTCATCAGTGATGTCATTTGAGATGTCATCAGTGATGTCATCAGTGATGTCACTGACCATGTCATGAATGATGTAATATGTGACATCATCAGCAGTGGATTGCGGGTGCGCGATATATAGTTAGCGCTTCTAACTATATATGGAATTTCAATGGTTTTATGCGAGTAAAATAAGGTTTTGTAAATGCTAATTCCTAACTATATATGGACTATAACCTATGGTTTTTTCATTGAATTTTCAAGGTTTTGTAAATGCAAATTCCTAACTATATATCCACTATAACCTATGGTTTTTTCTGTGAATTTCATTGGTTTTTTAATAGCAAATATGAAAAGCTTTAAAATGTCAAGTACGTGATAGATAAAAACATTTTCGTATTTATGCACGCTGATGTGCTTTGAACGCTGCACCCCCCCCCCTCCCCTCTTTTGTCTTAGTAGTACTCTCTCTTTGCAGATACTGAAGGGTAGTTAACGCAGGCCTTTACCCCCGTTGTAATCCGTCGTGCCTCCTTGTCTCTCCATTTGATTGATTGTTGTCCAAGCATTTACTGTTTTAGAATTGGTTCTCTTTGGATCATTCTCTATTTACAAACAAGCACAAAGGCGCAATACTCTGTTTAGTCTTTGCAGATAGTGAAAAATCGTGTAAAAAAATAAAAGTAATCGAGCAAAATCAGTAGGCCACTAATTGGATCTCTTTTTGACCTCGCTAAAATAGAAATATTATAAACAACCCTTCATGAGAAATACGAAAATAGTGAGATGAACTGAGCTCCACACCATGAGGGCTGCAAGACAGCTCGGCTCCATCACCCATCCCGCACAAAATAACGACAAACCCTATGCAAATATTAAAAATATAGACAACACACCAGCAAAGAAACAGGGTAAAACATTTTATTAAAAAACTATTTACATAACGTTGGTTTATAAGATGATGTCAGTAGTGGACCGATGTGTGAATAGAACGAAAACAGCACAAGGCTCCAAGATCCGGATGGCAAGCTCCTGGATGTTGGGTGCCATAGTTTAGAGTTCTGAATTTCAGCCTTTTTCAATGCCTGTGCTTTGTTGAATCAAAATGGCGGCTTGACACAAAGCTGACTCAAGCGTTGCTACTGATGCTATGCAGACCAAAACTGGTTTTCAGTTTGTACATTTTTCTAGATTTTTCAATCCAAGTTTGGTTGACTTTGTAGAACGATGGCTTCAGATTTTCAACATACGGTGTGGTGGCGCTGACTGGGAGGGGGCGCTTCGCTCCTGCCCCCTCCCCAAGTAAGATTTTCATACGTGAAAGTACGTTAATGGTTTTGGTCCCTGAGATGCTTCGATGTCACTACCATTCTCAAATAGCATAAGTTCTGGATGTTGGGTGCCATAGTTAAGAGTTCTGAGCAGTGCTTGTAACACTGTCTGAAGCTTATTTCCACCTACTGCAGCTTCACTATTCTCAAAGTAAGTGAGTGTCGTTTGTGGACCTGACTGCATTAGAAAACAATGTGATATGTTACCTTCCTAAACAGCTTGACGGAGGCCCCTGAGGGGCGGTGTGATGGCCATGGACTCGGAGAAGACGCTTGGCTCCGACACCCTCCCCAAGTCTTATAGCACTGGTGTAGCCTGAGATCGCCCCCGACATAGGCGGCCGGCTCCCGGGGTCCGGCGGAACTTTTTGCCTTTTGATGACTCTTCAATTCTGGACCTTGTCCCACAATCCGTTTGACCTGAAGACAAGCTGTAGTGGGGCGCCCCTTTATCGTTTTAGTTGCCATTCCGCCCGCTTTTGCTACACTGTGCCTCTTCCGCCATTCAGCTGTTTACCGCCCGCTCTTGCGACTACAGCGTCTCGCTCACCATGTAGTTGAGATGCGCCCGCTCTTGCGGTGCAGCGATAGGCGGCTGCCACAGGACTCTCAAAATGGCGGCCGGCTCTTCGGTTTTGGGCCTGGTCCACTAAAATGGCCCTGGGACACCTTGGAACTCGGACGCTTGTCTGCTAGGGCTTGGGTCCCATTCTCGAAAAGCGTCCCCTCAGCCGTGAAGATTCTACAAAAGTCTTGGGGGCCTCCGACTCCCGCAGGCTTCTGGTGGGGAGCGGCTGCCATGATTGCTCGTGGAATGGCCACGACGGAGCTACGAGATGGTAGTGGTCTCATGCTGACGCCAGCTTTAGTCTGAAACATCCAGAAACACTATAGACTACCAATTCGATCAGTTCCGGTAGCGCCCCAACATGAACCGGAAGAGAAGAACTTGCCCTCCCCTCTTTGACTGATGGTTCTTGTTGCCTGTCCCCTCTGTTGTCATTTAACAGAACTTTTTGGACTGCTGAAAGGGGTTGTGTTCTGAACGCTGGTTGGTGGAGACATTTAGACTATATTCTTGACCTACGTTGTCGCGTAATGCGTTTTATGACACGCCGCGTTAGCGCACCCGGAAGTGATCCGAGGCGCGGCGCGCAGCGCGTAACGTAAGCATAACAGGTCATGTGACTTGTTAATAAAACTTTTCATTGGTTCATTTTACTTTTGTTAATTTAATGATGAAAAGCTTGGTCATATGACCTAAAAATTACGCTTTTTATTATTTTCAAACAATATTTTTTTTTCAAACATATGTTATAATATTCCAGGCTAATGTACTTTTCCGGAAAATTTACAACTGTCTTGCAAGTAAAATATATTCCTTTTTTGAGAAAAAGGGCGTTTCTTCCTTCCATGACGGAGCCATTGAGTAAAAGAGATTCGGCCTGCTGTCTTAGTCGCCGATACGCCTGATTATCAGATTCTTATCGATCACTTTATGTTGCAGACATGAAAAACACAACTGCCCTTGACCATTTATCTTTACTGCGTTCCTACATATTATACCTTTTATCCGTCATGTATCATGTAATTGGACTGCTTTATTTCACTTGCCTTTTACTGATTCGAAAACAGTCACTAAAAGTAAAAACTTTACAAATGTAAATACTACTACCGTGTTTTGTTTTAAAAACCTTTATTGTGAAAATGTCAGTATACAAATACGGGCCTATAACCACGTGGGCCGGCCACGGAGCAAACTGAAATCGTATATGATGAGGAGACATTTACACTGTAGAAGAACGTAACGAGCGGGCCATTAGGTGACAAGAACAAAGGTGTCTAACAGTTGCGGAATCGGTGGACGTACATTTTGTAATTAAAATACGACAGGGCCACTTACAATAACATTTTCTAGATATACATTTGCGGGCAAGGAGTTACGAGTCCCATTTATACCGGCGCCATTTTGGGCGAGGCCGGGCAGGTCCAAGATATAGTCAAAATGTCTCCACCAACCATCGGCCAGACCAGAACCCCTTTCGGCCCTTTATGCTACAAGATGGTGTCTTCCATTCAGAAAATATTGGTGGCAGCATTTTGAAAGGAAACAGAAACAGCCGTTCTCCTAGTGAGTTTCACATTGTTACATTTAGGAAGAATGTTGAAGAGTAGTATGTGGAAAATCTGAAGCCATTTTTCTACAAACTCTCAATCAGACTTGGATGGAAAAAAAAAACCTGAAGAATGTACAAACTGAAAACCAATTTTTGTCTGTATAGCACCAACAGTAACGCTTGAGTCAGCTTTGTGTCAAGCCGCCATTTTCATTCAATCAATAGCGTCCCCCTGCACACATTCAGGGACCTGGTCGTGTCTTCAGATGAAACGCATTGTAGGAAAAGAAGCAGAAAGGAAAAGGAAAAAAGTTCCGCCGGACCTAGTGAAGCTGCAGCAGGTGCAAATAAGCTTCAGACAGTCTTACAAGCACTGCTCAGAACTCTCAACTGAGGCACTCAACATCCAGGACTTGCCATTCGGATCTTGGTGCCTTGTGCTGGTTCCGACCTATTCACACATCGGTCCACTACTGACATCACCTCATAAGCCAACGGGGCACCCCACGCCGACTTTCGGCGCAGCATTGTAGGATGGCCACACCAGTGCGGCAACTTGCTGGACACAACATCGGGGCCATCCAGATCTCGGCGCGTTCGACTCACTGTACCGCAACAGTGACCGCAACTCAGCTGGACACGCCGTCTTTCGGCGCAGCATTGTAGGATGGCCACACCAGTGCGGCAATTTGCTGGACACCACCTCGGTGCCATCCGGATCTCGGCGCGTTCGAGTCACTGTACCGCAACAGTGACCGCAATTCAGCTGGACACGCCGTCTTTCGGCGCAGCATTGTAGGATGGCCACACCAGTGCGGCAATTTGCTGGACACCACCTCGGTACCATCCGGATCTCGGCCCGTTGTGCTGCCTTCGGCCTATTCGCACATCGGTCCGCTACTGACGCCGCCTCACGTGCCAACGGATTTTCTACGCTTTTTGTAGCCCTATGCCGCATAACAGGTCATGTGACTTGTTTATAAAACTTTTCATTGGTTCATTTTACTTTTGGTTTCCTAAAGATGGAAGGCTTGGTCATATGACCTAAAAATAACACTTTTCATTGGTTTAGAACATTTTTTTTTCCCAAACGATGAAAGCCCCACCTTGTTTCTGGATCATTCAGACTGAAGCTGGCGTCAGCATGAGAGCACCACCATCTCGTGGCTCCGTCGTGGTCATTCCGCGAGCAATCATGGCAGCCGCTCCCCACCGGAAGCCTGCAGGAGTCGGGGGCCCCCAAGACTTTTATACAATCTTCACGGCTGAGGGGACGCTTTTCGAGAATGGAGCCCAAGCCCTAGCAGGCAAGCGTCCGAGTTCCAAAGTGTCCCAGGGCCATTTCAGTGGACCAGGCCTAAAACCGAGGAGCTGTCCGCCATTTTAAGAGCCATGTGGCAGCCGCCTATCGCTGCACTGCAAGAGTGGGAGCAACTCAACAACATGGTGAGCGAGACGCTGTGGCCGCAAGAGCGAGCGCAACTCAGCTAGATGGCCGCCACCTGGGGAGGCCCGTTCACGCCGGCTCCCCCACGCCCCCCCCCCTAAGCGCGAATATCTCCAAAATCTAACACCTGCCCTGAGCAGTTCTTAGCCATGTTATCCAATGGGAGGTGGATAACATGGCTAAGAGCATTAGGTCGATAATACATGAATATCGCTGACTTTTCTGCGATAATAGCAAGGTTTATCTGCGATAAAAATCGCCGATGTGCGGCGATAATTTTTGTCTCTAAACAAGTTAGAGACAAAAATTATCGCTAGTTGTTCGTAATATGCCCCCGGGTTTTTGCTTGCAGAAATCGGGAGGCGGGAGACAAGCACTGAAATCAGTAGTCACACGCCTGAATCAGGAGGATTGGCATGTCTGAATTCTCTACAGCTGGGGCCATAAACTACATCCGCAGGGTTAGGTGATAGCCTGGGACCAGCCTGGCATCTAAAATGGCTGCCGTGCACGACAAAATTGTGGCATTCGAAAAAAGGCAAGATGGCGCAGCCGCTGGAAGAGAATTATCAACATATATCAGCCTCCTCAGCCACCCTCAGGAAACATAGGGGATTAGGATACGTCTCCCGCACCCCCTTATACCTAGTACTTTAATTAACGAAGCACAAAATGGCGAATTCCCGTTTCGCTACCAGTTTGCGGCCCAGTTCGCGGCCCGTGAAGCGCTTCTACCGTGAAAAATCTTTTTTTTTTTATTTTCCCCACGGGACCCTTTAATAACCCCAACAACATTCCTAGGGGGTCAAGAGGGGGATACCTTGCCCCCTTTCATTAAATTCCCCCTTAGTTTTTCACCTTTTCTTCTCTCTCGATCCTACCGAGAGACAAGATGGCGGCCGCTCCGGACTGTCACGCAGCAAAAAAAAAAAAAAGCTCACGCACAGCCGCTGGAAGAGATGTATCAACATATATCAGCCTCCTCAGCCACCCTCAGAAAACATAGGGGATTAGGATACGTCTCCCGCACCCACTTATAACTAGTAATTTAATTAACGAAGCACAAAATGGCGAATTCCCGTTTCGCTACCAGTTCGCGGCCGCGCTTCTACCGTGAAAAATCATTTTTTTTTTATTTTCCCCACGGGACCCTTTAATAACCCCAACAACATTCCTAGGGGGTCAAGAGGGGGATACCTTGCCCCCTTTCATTAAATCCCCCTTTCGTTTTCCACCTCTTCTTCTCTCTCGATCCTACCGAGAGACAAGATGGCGTCCGCTCCGGACTGTTTAGAATGTTGACAGACACCGGAGAGCCAATCAGCTTTCTGCGCGCAAAGTTCCGATAAGCGAAAAGTAAGCGGACCGGATCGCTGCCCAGAGCGCTGTTACAGATATATATCTTGGTTTGAACGTTAATTTCTCAAAAACTACTGGAGCACATATATTGAGACCTAGCAAAGGCACATCGGGCTAACAGTCCCTACAATTTTGCCAAGTTTCGTGCAAATCCATTCAGCCGTTCGAGCTAAAAGTGAGTCCAACCGCCCTATGGAAAAATGAATGGGAAAAACGCGTTTTGGGACCCCCCTTTTTTCTCGGCCCCCCCTTGATGAAACCCCACCAAATTTTCAGGGGCTGCTCAGAAACAAAATGTGCCATTTTCCTGAAAATTTCAGCCGATTCTGTCCACAAACGCCAAAGTTATTAGACATAGAATTTTAAAAAATCCCATAGGGAAAAAATCCTAACTATATATACCTACTGGCGATAGCCAGTAGGTTATATATATATATA